>NC_082349.1:17065937-17729375 GCF_027477595.1 Haemorhous mexicanus | reverse complement strand
GGAAAGGGAAAAGGGAAAAGGGAAAAGGGAAAGTTCCAATGTCAGTTAAACACAGGCCACTTTCAGAAAATGAAATGTACAGCTACTTTCCCATTAAGGTTGGGGAGTTTCAAGAAGGCAGCTTCTCCCATTTGAGAAGCTACAATGTGCTATTCTCTTACTCCTTTGCATTCCCAAATATTTTGCACAGCACCTGAAACTTACTGGGTCATGCAAACTTAAAGCTATTACAGTGGAAGACTTTGAAAAGTTAGTTTCCCTTACTAAGAACAGACAACAGTCAAATCTTTACACCATGCATCGCCCTCAGAAAACACTCCAGTCAACCTCCTCCCTTGGCGCTTTTGACACCCTTTTAGCCCAGTTATGTACCTGCAATACACCTCACTATACTCACTGTGTGGTGTGTAGTCACACCCCCTGTGCAATTCCTTATTATATAAAAAACCATGCTGTCATTAATGCAGCCAGGATGCCAAATGCAGATGCACTGCGGGAGGTTCTCTAAATACGGCTTAGCTCTGTCCTGAATTCATTACATGACACACATTACGGACACGAAAATACTGTAATAATGTATTTCCTTACATCAGAAAACCACCTTTTAAATATTCAAATAAATAGCCATTAAATATCAATTTTGTCCTTTTAGAAATGCTACTTTAAAAATTATACTCACTTCCTGCTTCTAACAGTGTTCTTCGTTCAAAGAAAAATTGCAGATTAAGGCATGAGTATATTCTCCTTTTCTACGTAACATACCTTTAAAATACTCATACCACACTACAACTCCTGATTAACTAAAGTTTTCTGAGGAAGTGTGTATCTGAATAGGTAAAATGTCTGTGTGAAAACAAATACATGGTTTTATTATGTAAATAAAACATGTAATTTGAAAGACTCCAGAACTTTTACCCTTTATTCATCATGGAAGTATCCAAATTCTTTAAATATGTGAAATATTTTTTGAAATTTCCAGTTTTCAATAATCAAGTAATACTCAAAACTCCAGTCAAAATCAGAATTGCAATGTATTTGGAGCACCACTGAAGTCATTAAATGAAAAGAAGGCGAGCTTATGCAGAATCTGAGACAAAGTAAGAAAGGCTTCCCAGTTCTTAAGAAAACTAAAGATACGTGTTTTTGCCACTGTAACTTTATTATTCCATTTGAAACACCACAAAGCATTGGTGTAGTTAAGGAGAGATTTCCCTGTCCTCCCTTCCCATCCCCAGAGAAGAGTGGCGATGATGACAGCAATGACAGCTGCAGTGAGCTTCTATCCCAAGTCCTGATATTGACACGTCCATTGTCTAGGAGGAAAGTGGTTATTGTCGGGTACACACCACAGGAGCAGTTAGGAAGTCCAGCGCCACCAGGCCACCTTCACTCTGTCCCAGACGGCCGAGAGCGAGTCCAGCGCAGGGCGCACGTCCAGGATGGTGAACTGGTAGTTCTTGTCCACCGCTCCACCGTCGTAGTAATCGATAACGTAGCGCACCTCCTTCCCACAGCGGTCAACGATCCAGTCGTGCCGGTCAAAGGGCAGCTCGTACCTGGAGAGGACAGGGAAGGGCCCATGGAGGTATTTTAATGCCTATTAGGAACCTAGGAGAGGGAGTCCAAGTCAAGGTTTATGTGTCCATTAAGGTCCCACTAGTACTTCTATCTTCTGGCAATTCTAACTTGCAATACCAGTTCTGAAACACCCTTCAATTAATTCCACACCATGTTTTCAGACACATTTCTCCAGCCTCCCTTTTTGACCACCAAGTGCTAAGAGCCGGCTAGGCAGTAACCGCTGTAACAGTAGGTACAAACCCCACAGGACTATTTCAATGTTCATCCCACCATGTGGACCCTAAAGAGGCTGTCAAATGCAAAAAGCAGGTGGGGAGCCGAGAAACATTCAAAAAAAGTCAAAAATAGCCAAAAAAATACTATGGAGACCTTTTTTCTGAAAAGACCTTTTTCCCTGCCCACATACCCCATCCATGAACGTATTCTGGCTCTTGGCGAGTACTCCTTTGCTTTGCCTCCAAACCGCATCAGTGATGGCCCACATGGACATTCCCTGTGCACACAATTAAAAAGGAGAACAGTTTTCACCTGTTAACACAGCCTTACTTCAGTCATTAAACCACTATGCTAATTTGTTTTAGCAACAGAGAAACTGAGTAGAAGAAAGCAACAGTAAAAAATTAATTACAAGTGATATAACCCATCTTTTTTTCCTTTTTTTAAAGCTTTGAAAAGTCACCCAGTTTCTGTCAGCATTTACTGCTGGTATGATAAAGTATCCCTAATATGCTCCACACCATTGTTCTAATTTGCCAAAAAAACAGTTCTCTGCAAATCTAATCCACAGATTTAATAGATTAAAGACTAGAAAACCATAATCCAAACTACTTTGTAAAAACAATCATGGAATTTCAGACAAAAATTTTTAATACCAAATGCTTAACTAGGTCTGTGTCTTACAGGAACAGGGACTATGCTGATCTAAAAAGTGACAGTCTGCTTTACACCAGTCATGCTAACCTAAGTTTACAACTCATACCTTTGTCATAACAAACATTCCATAGATCACATTTCACAGGTACGTACATAGCATGTAGAGCTTCCCACTTCAAAATCTCCTTCCAAGCTTGCTCATTATTTTGATTGTGAATCTTAATAATGTTGGTCATGTCTTCACTTGTTATGTCATCATCTTTCCACCTCCACCTAAAAAATAAGAACTTGAAAACAGTTTATAAACATTACAGCATAACTACCTTCCTAGCTTTATCTGATCAACTTTTCAATCGAGATTTAAGGCTGTATGCAAGACACAAGACAAGTATGCAAACTTCTGGCTCATCTGCTTAAGCAGATCTTGAGAACCACTTCATTTTCTGTGCAGAAATGTGGTTATCCAACATATCATCACAGAGATTCACAAATTCTACATAGTCAAATTAACAGCTTAACTGGATCAGAAAGTTATCAGAGTGTGCAAACATCACCACATCAACAGTACTCATTAAAAATGCTTAGGAAAAATCCCACTTGCATTCCTAATGCTCAGAAGTCCTGTATTCAATACATTTTGCAAACATTTAGAAATACTTTCCATCTCTCCTGACACTGCATTTTGACTGCATGTGTGCTTCCTTTTCAACTGGCATAACATTAACACATTTCAGTGTTTACAGGAGCCAAACTTGTATGTTCCATTCAGGCTGCTCATGTCATATTGTGTTATGAACCATACTGACATGTAGAAAAAAGAATTACTACTGCTCCAAAAGTAAACTGCCTGTAAAGTTCACCTGTTAGAGAATGACAAACAAATCATCACAAAAGTACAAGGAAACATCATCACAAGGAGGATTTTTAGTCTTGTTCATACTAAATTTTTGCAAATACCAAAAATATCTACTTGCAAATTTCCCCAGTTTTAGCAATTCTGCAAAGTTAGATGTTTTCACATAGAACTTCTACTGTCATTTCACAGCATTAGCAAGAAACCAACTGGCAACCATGCAGCTGGCATGACTGCAGTAATGCAAACTCTACAGCTGTGCATGGACTTTTAAGAAAATCTTCTGAGGCAGTAGCAGTTGCTTGACATTTTTTACCATCCTCCTGATCACTAGAAGACACATGGCTTTGGAGACCAACTCACCCTTTAAAATATAAAGATGTTATAATAATAGTACTTTTTTTTAAGAGCTACTTTATTATTTACTGGTTAAAATCCACAAACTCTCAAAAAAAAAAAAAAAAAAGAGAACAATAACTAATGATACTAGTTCATGAATTCCAGGCTCACAGACATATCTGACAGCTCACAGTGTATTTACCCTTTTCTTAGCATAGCATTCCAGAACATTTGCTCTGAAGGATAGACCCATTTCTTGTCAGAATGTGCTCTAGGAATGGAAGATTCTTCTCTAACAGTTGACAATGGAAATGGTTGACCTGGAGATGGCTGCTGATTGGGAGGAGGCATCTAGAGAACAAGGAGAACCAACAACAAACCAGAGTATTAGCATTTTGGTAAGTTACAGTGTTAGAGAAAAATCAAAGCACGATCAATCAACTCCTGCAAAGATCAGCCTTTACGTAATTCCACCAAAATTATCTTTTTTTGCAGCAGAACTCTTTGCAAAAGTTTGTCATCGGGAGACTACAGGAAAGCCTTCTGCCTAAACTTCAATTTTCAAAAGAGCAAAGCTTTTTGTAAGTCAGAGGAAATCTTGGAGATGCTAATCTGAACTCAACCATACTGCTATTACATAGAAACTAAAATCACACAATGCATCATAAAAAATATTGATGTAACTAGTTGTAGAGAGCAAAAGATATTTAAAAACAGGAAAACCACCAGAGATGTAAGTTTTAATACAATGTTAAATAAGATGCGACTTGTTTTTAAATAAAAAATTGCACAAAAAGGAGAAAAAGCAGTCTTAAAAATAAAACAAACCATGTTATTTCCCAGAGTTTCCAGCTTACATAGTAACACTATTTACATTTTTGGGTATAATACTTCAGAAGAAAGAAGATTAAAGATAACATGTGAAGTAAGCAAAAGTTACCATATTGCTGGGATCTATGTCATCTGTCATTTGAGCTGCACCAGACTTCACAGGACATGCTACAAACTCATAAGCTCTTTCTTGATGTGCAGGAACATCATCTGTGTTCTCAGTTCTGTGATCAGCAGTCTTCATGTGCATTGGACAACCTTAAACACAACAGCAGAATACATTTTGCTAGAAGATGAAAACTCTAATACATGAAATGGAAAAGTTCATTGAAGGCTCATGTAAATGCAAATGGGTATTTCACTATTTCTTCTGAGCTTTTCAACAGTTTTAACTTCTCTTTCCTGCATTTCAGGACCCAAAATCATTATAAGATCTGAGTTTCCTGTGTAGTCTCTGAATGCTCATTTCCTAGCCCCATCCTGGTCCCAATACTGAACTGTTTGTACTAAAGACTTCCTCAGGGAAGCTGACCCAGTGCATTGACTGAGTCAAGAGAAGAGCTATGTCCTTCTCCAGGCATTCATCTCATTCCACCGTTCTACAGCCCTTTTCCAGATGCACGGTTTTCAGTGACAACCAGTCAACCCATCACCATCAACTGTCCACCCTTCACCATCTCTGTGGCTGTACCACACCATGGGACAGATTTGTTGGGCCCCTAGGAAACAAGACAACTGGAAGTGACCCACTGGGTCCACAGTAAGCACCTCCTGTCTCTACAAACAAAGCAGCTTGCATACTCCTCTTAAGGAAAATTTACTTGAGAATGACTTTTATTGAACAAAAACCTCAAGTTTATTTGAAGAATTTCTCCCTCCCCCCGCCAAGATTTTTCAGTCTTGTTTCCATGTGGAGTTCAGCTCATTTAGGTTTGAAGAATGATTACCGCTCATTTTTTCTTGATGCATGGGACATTCGGAAGGTGGAGACGCCGTCTGGTATTGCCTGGATGCATTTGGTGACGGCTCTGTGGCAGCCGGGGAGGACGGGGAGGACGCTGACAAACCCATGGCCTCTGCACACCGGGCCTTTTAGGATCAAATTTCTAAAAAAAAAGAAAGCAAACATTCGTAACACAAAACTACACTGGCTATTTATTAAGGTGAACGCCAAGTGCAGGTGCAGTGCTACACCGCAAGTTTAAAAATTAATTGAAAAATCGAGTTAAGTAACAAGCTTCCAGCCCAAACAAAAACCCAAGCCCCTAGCAGGGCTGCCCCGAGCTGCTGCCCAGGCTCTCCTCACGGTCCCCGTCGGGGCTGTGCCCGCAGGCCGTGAAGGACAGCGGCTCCCACCGTGACCGACCCGCAAGGTCAGGGCAGGCCCGCCCCCCGCGCGGCCCGGCCGCCCCAGCGCCCGCCTCCCAGCGCCGCGGAGCCCAGAGCTGCCGCGGAGCCCAGAGCTGCCGCTGCCCCGCCGCACCCCTCACATTCTCCGCACCCTCCTCCTCACCCTCCTCTCCTCACCTGGCCCGGCCCGGCCCGGCCCGGCCCACTCCGCGCCTCCGCAACGGCCGCGAGCGCCTCGCGCGAACGCGGCTCCGCTGCACGCCTGCGCCCGCCGGCGAGGGGCGGGCACGGGGCCGGGTCCCCGCCCGCCGCTGGGGCTCCGGGAGCGGGGCGGGCACGGAGCGGGTTCCCTCTCAGGGGCGGGCACGGGAGCAGGTCCCCGCTCGGGAGAGGGTCCCTTCCCGCCGCCGGGCACAGGGCTGGGTCCCCGCCGGCCCCGGGGCTGCGCCCTCGCCCGGTGCACGGCTGCCCAGGCCTGGCGGCCCAGGGGCGGCGCGGGGCAGGGACAGGAGCTGGGTGTAAGCTTGCCAACGGCAGCGAACGGTGCCAGCCGAGGGTCGCGGGAAGCTCCGGCAGCTGCGCTAGCGAGCTACGTGTGCTCGTACCTCGTGGCTGTAAGGGGTAATGATTTCACAAATCAACATAAATTTACAACCGCAAATAATTGCTTATGTATAGAAGGAACCCACAACGTACTAGCAGCACCGATACCGTAAAGGTGTATCATTTTAGTATTAAACTTGCGGAGATTGTAAAGTTACTTAAGATTATTCTTAAGCATCAACGAGCCAAGGGAAGTATCACAGCTCTTTTAAGATTTCCTAAGCATACTGTCTTACTTCCAAGCCAGAAGATGCCTTTTATCTGTATGTGTGAAGTACCGTGCGTAACACACAGAAGATGGAGCTCAGTGTGCATCAGAGCCCGGAGGACACCTTCATCGCATCCCCTTTTGACCAACAAGCACTAAGACCTGGCTGGAACAGTAGGTACAAACCCCACAGTACTATTTCAATGTTCATCCCACCGCGTGGCTTCTAAAGAGGCTGTCAAGTGCAAAAAGCAGGTGGGGAGCCGAGAAACATTCATTATGAATGTATAACAATTAGAACTGATTTTAAAAATAACCATAGTTTTTCCCCAAATATTCTATTTCATTGTAACAATTAAAAATAGAACTAAAGGAGAAAGGAATTTAATCTTCAAGTGACATAGTTATTACAGTAGCTTAGGATGAAGAAAATCCAAATTCCTATGGGGAAGAAGGGTGTACGTACATACAGAAATGACTAATTGTCTCCCATTTCCTTCAAAAAAGACAAATTCTAAACCACACTGAAATAGTTCTAAGCAGCAGTATTTCAAAATATATAACTACCTGAATTTAAAAAGTTTTTATATATTCGTCTCAAGAGTGCTTTTAAGATAGCTTTTACATGCCATCTTCCAAAGTAGGATCTTTCTTATTAACAAGGACACTGCCATTCAGTGTGAACATTAAATAAAAATACAAGTATAAAGCAATACCAAATATTCATCCTTTCAGTCATTTTTGCCCTTTTATAGTCTTGATTACTTAAGAGGAAATTATTTTCTACCCCTTCTACATGCAGGAATTATTAGCACAGCACATTGACAACCTTAAGATAGAAATTTAGCATTATGCCAGTAACTGAATCTCTACTATATGCCCTAGAAAACATTCTGATTGCCTCCATCATTTCCCCCTTTAGGCATCTTTGGCTTTACTGCGGTATCCAAGACTACACTCACAGTAACAGCTGTGTGAGCAGCACTGAACAATCATTTTAAGTCTTCACTTACTACACGTACAGAACCACAGAACAGTTTGGGTTAGGAGGGACCTTAAAGATCCTCTCATTCCAACCTCTGTGCCATAGGCAGGGACACTTTCCCCCATGAAAGGAATGAGAAGGAGGTGTCTTTACAAACAAACTGTGGGCCTGGTGGTAGATATGGCCAGATACAGAGAGATGAAAAAAGCAGCGGGGGGGAACCACAAATTCCATAGGAATTCCACTTATTGACCCAGTCTGCTACTCACTCAAAACTGTGCTAAATCTCTGGATTTAGAGAAAAAGAACAGAGACACAAGGAAAAAGAAAAACGGGGTAAGGGCTAATAGGTGTTTCAGGGAGTCTGTACCTCTGAAGTACCTCAGCCAATGGGGAAAGAGAGAGGGAAAATGCAGCTGGGAAATAAGGATACAAAGGAGGCTGTGTCCCCTAAAAATTTTGAGAGACCCCATGGGAATACCCCATGACCTCTCCTTTTATTTGAATAAAGTTACAGGACTCCTCTGTCTCCTTTTTGGACATTAATCCATTTGGAAAATTAATCCACAAACTCTGGTGTTTGTGGATTAATTTTCCTGACACCTACACCAGGTAGCTCAAAGCCTCATCCAACCTGGCCTTGAACGGGGGCATCCACAGCTTCACTGGGCAACCTGTTCCAGTGTCTCACCACTCTCACAGGGACGAATTTCTTCCCAACATCCAATCTAAACCTGTCCTCTTTCACTTTAAAGCCATTCCCCCTTGTCCTATCACTACATGCCTCTGTAAAAGGTCCCTCTCCAGCTCTCTTGTAGCCCCTTTACATGCTGGAAGGGGCTCTAGAGTGTCCACAGAGCCTTCTCTTCTCCAGGCTGAACAGCCACAAGGCACCCATTCTGTCACTGCCTTCACTTAACGACACTGTTTAATAAGATCCTCCCACAGAGCAACTGAAATCTCTGCTTCTAAATATTTCAAGTCAGTGGCAGAAGGACTCTACAGTAAAACAGATTTTCTCTCTCTGACGTTCTCAGATGGAAAATTGCTTCTACTCCTTCCTGTCCAAGTACGTAATGCTGTAGATGACAGTATGCCATCCTTCTGCTTCCACCATCACTCTCCAGCAGAAGCAACAACTGCACTATTAGTCATTGTATAGATAATAGTTTTCATCCTCTGTAAGATGAGCCAAGTAGCAAAAATTTTTTTACTCAATGTAAAGGCTTTTTTACAAAGAACACCAAGGTCTCAATCTCAATGAAACAGTCTACCCATAGGTCTATTGCACTGTGAACTCCAGAAAAGCAGAGCAGAAGAAGACACCACAGTACCTCAACCTTCTAAAATATGACAGATATTCATTACAAAGATTGAACTTTTTTTTTTTTAATCTTAGTGCAAAATTATCACACCAATATGAGGAGAGAAACTAAAGTTTTCAGCAAGAATACAAAGAGTAATAAAAAAAAAAATTTGGGGAGAAAATGAAAAGCACCTGTGCATTCAAATATGACAAAGAAGTGGATATTAAAAAAATACTTCCTATATCCTACATCTTAGGGAGAGCTAATGTTTCTCACACTTAAGGCAAGATTTGTTGAATGCATCAGTTTAAGAATGGCTCACTGAAAGGCATCCCTTGTTCCCAGCCGTGCTCAGTCCTTCCTTCCCACTATTCAGTGTTAAAAGCTGCCTAGTGCCAATACAAAAGCCTCCTACCAGGCCCCATTTTCCTTTCTCAAGCAGTTGGAAATCTGACCTATATAGCACCTGACCCCAAAGAACATCTGTTCCCAGAAACTCCCACTCACTTTCTAACAGACCCATTAGTTAATGAGTAGTTTACTACACTAGCAGTGTAAAATCAGTACCTTAAGTATATAATTTACAAATGCAACTAAATACGCTTCAAAAAATGAAAGGAAAAAAAGTAAAAACACTGGACAGCTTTGTGTTTTCTTCCAGCAATTTAACCACTGCATAACACAAGAAAACCCAAAGAAACCTGTGCTTAGAAGCCAGTGGTTAAGATATAAAATAGCAGCAATCTCTAGGGATGCTCAAAGAAACCTGTGGGCTTTACCACACAATTCATGCTTCCATGCACATACAGAACCTAGGAATTGCCATAATGAGGAACTTAATTGTCATTTTGGTATTCAGTAAGGGACTGTGTAGTGCATCACATTTATAATGTGCTTTCAACAGCAGCTCTTTATCCCCAGAGCCTTCAGAAAACTGTCCAGTCTATGCCGTGACACATGTGGTATTGCAAGACAATGCAATAGAATTATACTATCCAATCCAAAAGTTCTTCCCCAATACACAAATTTACATCATATACAATTCCCCAATATACAAATTTATAGTTAAAGTTACATTCCTGGCCCCAGTGATGTCCTACATAGAATTTCAGCATTCAAAATTCCAGCCACCTGAGCAACAGCAGGGCTCAGACCTCATACATCCATCTCCACCTTCTTTAAAATAAATAAGATACAGCATGAAATCTCAAGATACCATAAAAGCCAGTTGTTTCAGAATTGAACCCCCCCAAAACTGTTCTTTCAGGATGTACTCATTATACATACATGAGCTCTTACCATATTAAGAAAGAAAAATTCACAAAATAAGAAGCTGTGTTCCTTTCCTTTATTATGATGTACCAATACTTTGCATACAACATGCATTTATTGCTTATTGACATTATTGCATATATCAAAGGGAAAAAAAAAATCAGCCAATATAATTTTATGCAAGCTCCTAAACTGTTCAAACAAAATACAGAAATGCTTTACAATATCACTGAAATGCTAACAAAATAATTTAGATGCTTTCTTGTAATAAAAAGTAAATTTAAACCCATAATACTTAATAATTCACTTTGCTATGATGGATTACTTTTATCACCAATCTTCAGAATTGTTATAGTGCATGTTTAAGTTCTTGTGCCATGATAAGGATTGCTACTCCAATCAGGTCACATTACTAGTTGAATTTAATAATGTGATCCTGACATTTTGTGACAGTATTAGAATTTACTGCAAAACAGATTGTCAAAATTTACCAGAAATCAGTCTAGCAGAATCTACAGTTTTCATCCTTGCTCTGCACATAACTTAGATAAACTCATCAAGTTTCTTCTTGGATAGATTATATAAACATTTTCGAATTACAGCTCCATTACTTATGTCTAACTTGTAACTCATTTGTTCCAAAAAGGTTTTGTAATTTGATTTTATAACAGGTTAGCTGTGCTTATTCTACATAAATAGGTATCTGTCAATACTGAAGAAAACACTGTTTGGTAAATGCATGCTAGAAACAAATCCAGGACATTTGGATGTGTGCATATTAAGTGTGCAAATTATATAGCCGAGCTCATGATTAGCCCTTTTCCTCCCTTCCCCCTATGATTTGATGTTTCTTGTGAAACTGGAATAGGATTACTATAAACAAAACCACATTGCATTCAAAATTTTGTATTCTGTATTACAGCTTAGTATTCATATTTAAATGTTGCTTTCAAACCTAGCAAATTTTTAAAAATACCAAAATTTAAAAACTTAGAAGACAATTTACATGCAACATATTCCATTTGGGTGCAGATTCTCATATACTTAAATATTTATAGGCTCATAAAAGCACGTCCTGTCCACAAGACAAGTACAATGTTTGACATCCCACACATAGATTAAAGATACAATACAGAATATTTTATTTGCTTTTATATTTTCAATTTCAGTAAGTAGGAAGTTACCAATAGCACACTGAATCATTATGTGGTTGATACCAAGGCATGCTGATCTCTTCGTACTTCACTCTCTTACAGACACTTCTTTTACTCACAACTAGGTTTAAAATGTATATACTTCGTACTAAACAGATGTCCTCTCAGTGCAGGACATCACACAATGAAAGTGTTCTCAGAAGAAATTTTGCCAAAATATTTCTTATACCAAACAATATGATTTAGTCTTCATAGCTACCTTCCATTCTTTACTGAGCTATAAAGTGCTTGGTTATTATAAATAGAACAAGACTTTGAAAGGAGGTAGCTAATAGGAATTTTAAATGGATAAGAAACTTTACCAGGTGTTACCATCTAAAAGTATGACTTGATGTTTTATCCCAGATCTCTAAACAACCCAGGCAGCACGTATTTCATCTTCTCTGCCATAAAAACAACTTTCAAGTTGCTTTCAGAAAATCCTAAGAACTTCACCTAACAGAGATTTTATCCAGGTTTGGATGAAGGTTAAAAGTTCACAAATATTATCACTATTTCCACCTGGCTGCCATCAATCAGGGTATCAGCAATGAAGTACCGTTCTTTTTCTGCCTGTATTCCGTAGACAGAGAAATCTGACCAGGAACAAACTTTCCCTCATGGAGTTCCTTGTAGCCAGATAATGCTGTTGTACAGTAGGGTATTAAAATATGAAAGGGGCTTGCAATAGTTTTCAAAGTCTTCTACACTTGCACTTTTTCAGCTGAAAATTCTAGTCCCTTTCTATTTGCTTCATTGATGGCTTTCAGCAGCAGCCAACAGCACACCAGACCCTAAGCTGGAGTAATTGTCAAGCAGCCCTTTATTTTCCTGACTGGCTCAGCAGAAGCATCACAAAACAAATTTTCAGACTTCTCTATTAAATGGTCTTTTACATAAAGCTTGTACATACATATGCTTAAACACACACAAGGTCATGAAAAAAAGACCTCTTCATACAATAATCAACAACTGGTATTCCATTTTATCCAGCCTGAAAATTCTAAAGAATAAAATTTCATTTTCCATCGCAAACAGAGACACAAACACCTAAACCTTTCTGCTATGTATCTGTCTGCTGACAATATTTGAAGCAAAGATGGAAGTAATTCTCTTCCAAACACTAACTAATTTAACTTTTAATAAACTTTAGTACATAACTTGGAATTGTTAAGAATTTATATATGAAGCCAGCCTCCCTCATCTTCCTGTGCATATATTTCATTATTCAATGGATTATATTTTTTAAGCAATTAAGTTATTAAATTATGGAGCTCACTCAAGATAGCATGTATTTATAGAAGTAGAGTAGGCTTCAGAGATGTAATTCTTACCACTGAAGAATTCACACAAGTAACCCATACAGCATCCACTGAAATCCACTGAAACACTCTCTGAGAAAATGAGTATTTGAAGTATACTTCCTCTCAGCAAGCATTGATTCCACAAATCACTAACAGACCACCAAACCTACCATTCTCCTGTAGAGTTCTGAAAGTGGTATTTACTCATCTTTTGATGAAAAATTAAAGCCATAAAAAAGGGAAACTTGCATTTCTACATACAGCCTAACCGGTACCAATAGTCTGTCCCATGATCAGCACATTATTGTCACCTGGTATTGAAGAATGGAAAAGAAAAGAAAACCAAGCTATTTTTTACAAGAGTCTCTCCCTTCCATTTGATATGCCCACAGAAAAGACACCTGGTGACATGCCAAGAGTCTGCTTTTACAATGCATCTGTTAAAAATAGAAGTTTTAAGCCACTAATAAGATATTACATTCAAAAGCATTTGTTATGATGCTAATTACCATGCATTTACTTTTTTGCATAAAAAAGCAAAGACACAAGCCTACAACATTAAATTTTAGCAATATTTCACCACATTTTTAAAATTAATAAAGTGCAATTAAAAATGGGTGCCACAGCTATCTAATTTGCTGTATTATAAGCTCTTAATGGCAGGTAAAAAGTGCCCTATATACTGCTGTATTCAGTACATCACAACTTTGCTGCCTGTTTACTAAAGTCTTTGCTGAAACCACAGCTGTTAATAGGTTTTTTAATAAGAAAATTTTCTTCTGATGCATCAGGACATAACTGTAATAACTTTTAAAAAAATATAAAATTTAGAGCTAATGCATTGCAAAATAGATTTTTAATTACACTAATTTTGTGCAGCAATCCAAAATACTAGCTGTTCTAAAAGAATTATCCCACTACCCTTCAATCCTGGACTGTTGGCTAAAGTGTAGTATGCAGAGTTTTGGATTGTTTTTTGTTTCTAAATCTAGTTTTAACATCAATTTTGTTATAGCTTGACTTACTTTTTTTTCTCCCTATCAAATACAAGTCTATCTAGAAATGGAAGAAGTAGACCATTTTAATGAATGGCCTCCACTGACAACAAAATATTTAAAATACTGAAATATTAAAATCAATGTAAGAAATTATAAATTTCAGAAACTTTTCATGAATTATCACCCTACGAGTTTCTCCAAATCATCTTATCAATTTTTCATTCTACTTCCCTAAAAAGAAAAGCAGATTTCTATTTTTAAGCATACTTCTCCAAAACGTTTGAATTTACTCAATTTTAGAAAGGAACAAGCTTTTACAAAACTATTAATCACAGGGATCTAGTGATGTAAAAAGTGAAGAAAAGAGTATTTTGCATCAGGTATACTGAAATCACATTTTAAAAGATACCAGGTTCTGCAAATGAGCATAAAAGAGAGTCTATTGCTTTGAGCTCTGTGGATTTACTGGTGCCCAAAGGAGGCACTGCACTCGCTCAGATCATACAGCTCAAGAGATGAATTGTTAACTCTCCCAAGGCATAAACAGATCTTTTCTCCTTGGGCTGTGAAGTGTTCATAACCACAGGATCCAAATCCACAAGTACTGGCAATCCTTGCTATCTCCCTCAACAAGGCAGGATTGGGAAACTTTCAGAAAAAAGCCTGCCAAGCTGAGCAATGGAACTAGGCTTTCAAAAGTGCATTTTACACAGGTCCAAACAATACTCCCAGACAGCATTTCAGCTGGGGAACTAAACTCATTGCAGCTGCCTTGGCTGGGAGGCATTTCAGCCTATGAAGTTCTCCTGGGTCTGACATGCAATTTCTGGATGAGGGGAGGACCTAGTCCCTCACCAGGGAGGACTGCACGGGGCACTGGCACCTCTGACTACGGAGGGGAGAGTTCATGTCACCCAGCTTTGTCAGAGGGAACAGGACTAATCACCCTACACAGGGTAAATATGCTACTTTTCTGTTTAAAAATAAATTGCTTTATCAGATTGCTACAATAATCAGGTGTTCACTGAAGTCGCAGTGAAAATGGACACTTTTACCACACCTACACCAAGGGAAAAAACCACAAGGTAATCAGTCACAATTCTGGATAAAAGAAGTAAAACAAAACAAATTTACACAAATATAGCTCTCAAAATAATTTTAAATAAAACATGACTCAGAATTTCCTCAAACTGTATTACAAATGAGATTTAGGACTATTCCTAGATGGTGAGATTCCTCTCTGATGACCTCCAAGCCTTCAAGTTCACAGACAGAGTAACTGACAAATGTGTAGTTTAAAACAAACAAACAAACAAAAAAAACCTGTGTCTACAGAGGTCAACTGTTCCTTCTACAGAATTACCATACAGTTTTAGAAGAGTTTGGCACAGTTAATTCAAGAGTGTTCTTAGTCACACCTCGGATTTCTGACTTCATTAACATGGAAAATGTGACAAAAACCCTCAACAATTCATATCAAACAGGTCATTTTTGTGATAAAAGAAAAAAGTATTACTTAAAGTTACCCATCACATATACAGAAGATTTTTATATCTTTGCAATTAAACTTTGAATCCAAATAGCCAATGGTTAAAAATACTCTGAGAAGAACTACAGCACTTCTCAAAGGTAGTAGCAGCAAAGGAAAGAGCACTTCAGTAAGAACTATGCCATTTCCACACATCATCTACCATATTAACTTACAAAAAATGTTCCATGGGGAATTTAGAAGATGTACTATTGCATATAATCTAGGACAGCACATGGGAATCCTTCCCATCAATGGGAGAATTTTAACAGCTCTTAAGATATCACGTGGTGTTATAATACAGCATTTTAGATAAAATTATTTCAAAATTTCCCAAAATGGTTTGCATTCATATAAGGCAGAACAAAAAGCAGTAAAATACTTCATAGAATCAAAGCCAAATTTTTAGCTTTTCTTGCAAAAATTAAAAAGTTGTCAAGAATGAAATCTTGATTGTTATTCCTAGAAGAAAACATAGAAACGTGCCTGGAAAATTGCACCATATCAGGAGTTCGGGGAATTTTTCATTTTCTAAAAAAACAGATATGTCAGTTTTCACTGGATTTATAAAACATTTTAATCAGAGAAACCTGAGAGAAACACTTTGAACACACTGGTGGACAATAAGCAGTAACCAGTCTGCTCCTTTCTAATTTCTGATGCTTGCAACTGCTTACAACAGGCATGTGGAGCTCATCTGTGTGAGCTTTTGCTTTTATTCCTCACTGGACAGGATCCGCAAAGCGTGGCCCTGGGCGTGCAGGCAGTGTGGCTAGGGAAAGAGTAAGGTCAGTACAGAGGTAATACCTTGTTTCCATAATAGGAGCATTCCATGGCAGAAATGTGCACTGTTTCAGTGAACCCAAATTATTTTCATAGCAGAAATTTCATTTATGTATGATTTCTAGGCAGATTTTCCATTTCTATGAGTTTTCGCCTCCTCCTGTCCAATAAGACAAATGACCTTGTAGCATCCTTTTGCAATTTTGACCATCCACATCACATTCATAATATCCAAGACAACACTTGAGATCATCCAGGCGCTCTGGGCTGCAAATCCTAATCTCTGGAAGCCCTCTGTTCCAAATGAAGAGATGACGTGGCTGTAATACACAGGCATGACAGCAATCCTCACCACGAAGAACACAACTGTCATCAGCACACCATTGATGATGTTGGCCTTTGAAGATTTGGGATATCCCAGTACTTCAAAAAACCACCTGCAAAAGAAGTGTTCACAAATACCAGGCAGACTTGAAGCCATCTCATTAAAAGTATTTTACTTCAAGTTTATTTTTAATTCATCATGTATTAATTGCTTCTACCTTTATAGTTTCTAAATTATTGCACTTTGTCTTGGCTTAGTTACAAATCCTTCTGCTTGGCTGCACTTTTTCCCCACCACTTATGCAGTGTAGGAGATCCAGTATACTGCAGAATAACACACAGAAAATCCTGATATGAATTGTGAACCAGCTGACAACCCATACGCATTTCAGTGACTATTGTGTAATAAACAATAATAAAACTATATTTTAAAATCATAAAGACATATTTATTACTTGCTGTTATAGTTTATACCAACAGCAGCTAAAATTCTCTGTCTCACTGAAAGCAACTCTAAACTTGCATTTGGATTTGGTAATGCAAACAGAGCTCTAATTTCTTGTAATTGGGATTTTCTGTCTGCTTCTGTTCAGCCCAAAAGCAGAACATTTTCAGAACCAGACACTGGGAACTCTTAATCGTGTCACAACTTGGAACGTTACCCAGTGAAAAAAGATAAATCTAAAAACTGCCTCTCCATCTACTGCTGGGTCATAAATGGTTTTTAAAAAAGAATTCTTTCATATTTTTTCCTAGATATAGAAGACAGGCATAACTTATCTATTGCCTAGCACACAGAACCTGAGGGTTGAAAAAGGAGCAACAAACTTGTCTAATCCTTTGTCATTCACACTTAAACCAGAATAAACAAGTAAAATTTGTGCAGCAATGGCAGGTGGGACCAGAGCAAAATAACTTAAATCACTGTATTCATAATTGGGGATGGGGAAGAGAATGAAATAATCAGGTTTTCTCCAATAAGATATAAGGCTAAAATGATTTAACAAAAAACCAGTTCTAAACCTGGTTTTAAAAGTAATTTTTAATTTAATTACCTACAGATTACAACCTAGGTAATTATAAATACACTAAGAAGATTTTCCAGACATCCAGCTCTAACAGAAATATTCTAGAAATTCATTAAGCATGCAACTAGGACAATTAAAATCCAGGCACTCGAGGTGGCAGTCCAGCCCGGAAGCAAGATGCCTCACCATAGAAACACTTACTGACATGAAGAGAAAGACCTGACATGTTTGGTCAGATTAACAAACAAAGCTCTTACTTTCAATGATATATACAATGCAGAATCAAAAATTAATGCAAAAAATTGGTTTTCAAACATACTGCAACGTGCCAGTATAGGTAATTGGCATCTGTTTAGGAACTTCCCTTTCCCAGCAAATTTTAAAAAAGTCTGTAAATAATAGTTACCATTACAATTTTATCTGCCACAGTTCAGAATTAATTACATAAATGCTGATACTAACATTAAAAGATCTAAATGCTTGGCATGGAGACAACCTCCAATTAGAGATCCCTAACAACACAGACAGGAAATACACAGACAGTTCTAAGATTAGAGTATCTTTTTATATTTTAATAAGAGCTCTTTTGGTAGGCTAAAAATGCAAACAAGAAACGTAATGTAAGTCATTATCATTATCCCCTACTTACTGTCTTAAGGGTCTGATTCACTTCAAATTTAATGGAAAAAAAATCATGCACTAATGAGATGACATCTCTTAGTGCAAGGGACTTTATTATCTCCTGCAGCAATTTCTGCTTTTCTGAGAGAGTGCTAAATGTCAGTATTCAAAGACCCATAATCTCACCACGGGCATTTTAAAAGTATAAAATTACTTTTAAAAGTATAAATTACTTTTAATAGCCAGACGTACCACAATTCTTTCTAAGGCCACAGTCTGAAAGGTAAGCATCAGTGTAGGAGCTCACATGAACCCAGGATGACATCCTATCTTGATAGAAGCTGGGACAACAGCCATTCACTAGGACATGAATATCAATATAAACCCTTTTTTCATTAAGTTTGAAGAAGTGTTTATTTAGTCTTTAGTTTCTCTGTGCACACAGAGCACAGGCTACAACAGACTGGTATCTCCCACTCAACTGCACTGGGGCAGAGGAGAGCAGCCTCTGGAGAGCTCCATTATCCCACCCTGTCCTCCTGTGAGTTCGAGTTTACCAAACTGATGCTCCAAAGGGACCACAGCACAATCTTTTTTACCTGTAAGAGCCCTGAGGAATGCTACAGTGTCATAAAACACTTCAGATATTACAGTCACAATGCAGTAATGGGCAATAGCCTGTCTGCAGGAGGAATACAGTTTCTATTTGCCTTATCCTTTCTTTATCAGACATCTAGAAAAGCAAACAGATGCCACACTTGTAGAAGCAGTAAAGCAGAAATACACCCCGAAAAGCATGGTTAAGAAAAAGGCATCTGATACACTGAAAGTCCTCATCCTACCTTGCAAAAAATTGGAGGAAGAGAAGACTGCAGCCCTGCTCTGTACCAAAGCCCCTCACCTGAGGTGAAGTCTTTGTGGGGCAAATCCTACCCCCAGCTGCAGCCTGAAGGCTACAGAGTAAGGGGACAGGCCACCCTCCCCACAGCACCATGAAACTCCAATGACAGCTTTCCCCTTGCAGCAGTACAAGGCATTCTCAGCCTCCTTTTCTGATCAGCAGCACATCAAGGAAAAACACTCGAACCAGCAGCCAGGGCAGGCTCTGAGCTCTGCAGGAGAAGCTTCAGCCCCTTTCTTGTCTAAATCACAGGTGTGAAGATTAACCATTTCAGATCTAGTTAAGTGCTCAAAATAAATTGCAGAACTATTTTTGAAGGCAAATAAAGAATATACATTTATATTATTCTATATATTAATATGCATATATGAACATTGATCTACATGTGTGGAATACTGGAAAATAAACTTCAAATTATACAGGCCAATGCAATTCCATTCTAGGATTCTGA
Organism: Haemorhous mexicanus; assembly: GCF_027477595.1. Taxonomy (NCBI): domain Eukaryota; kingdom Metazoa; phylum Chordata; class Aves; order Passeriformes; family Fringillidae; genus Haemorhous; species Haemorhous mexicanus. The sequence continues at coordinate 17,710,042 of NC_082349.1, read as the reverse complement.
TGACAATATTATCTTGCTTCATTTCCTCGTCCATGATACAAAGAAAAAACATCCATATTGAAAATGGCTTTATTATAAAAAATAAATGAATATACAAAAGTTTAAAAAGAATATTTTATTTGTGAATTTTTTGTCTGGTATTTTCATAAAAAGCTGGCATTTCATACAAATCCTGGTCTAATCCAGAAAGGAACTGGGAGATGAATACATTACTGTTGCAGCTGTAACAGCAAACATTTTCATAGCAAAAAAGACTTTCATATAGTAATCCTTAATTCAATATATATAAATTCCCTGCCAGCAGACATTGGACAACTATAAAAAGACTTCCTAAGTGACAGAAATAGCAATGCAGATTCAGTTTTAAAAGAACTCTGGAAAACCTCCCTAACCACTTACCGCTGATTGACAAAAGGAGTGGAGAACTCTGCAAGGAGACGGAAGTTCCCAAAATAAGCCAGCAGACCTTTGCTCTGGTTAGCAAAACAAAACAGGCATACAAAAATCAACAATGTAGATGTGAAATTGTCATTTGAGTCTTTAAGTATACACAGAATGATACATCATTCCAACTTCTTTATTCAAACTGAGTTGCCAGCTGTGGCCACCTTTCCTGCACTTTCAAAGCAAGTTTTTTCACAAAAGCTGCAATTTTCCTTCAGGACATCTCCAATCAGTAGCTTCTTACTTTAAATAAACCTTTATAAGACTTACAGTTAAATGGCCATGAAAAGCTAACTAGAGAAGACTTGCACAAGTAATCATAGATTACTAATTACCATGATAGCATTACTGTCTGAAAGAATTATAAACATTTTTGATTTTTCAAAGTTTAAACAAGGCCAAACAGAAACACTTTATGCTGAAGAAAAATCTCCCTGCATTGCTGTAGGAACATATTTTGCCAAAGCAAAGACGAATTCCCAGCTCCAATGTGACAGCAGGGAAGGGCAGAGGAAGCCCTTTCTTCCCTCCTGCAGAGGGCAGGGGCAGCCCTTGCCAGCAGCTCTGCCAGGTCCCTGCCGTGCCCCTGGGTCGGGAACAGCTCCTCCACCGGGCACATCTATTCCACATCCCATCTTCCTCTAGGGATCCCATCTTGAGCTCTTTCCTCTAGGTGACACATAGTATCCATTTACACAATTGCTGAGTAAGCAGCAGTTTGCAGATGTAGAGATTAAAAAATTGGGGGGTTTTAATTTTTTAGGTTCCCTGAACAACCTATGGAGTGGGTGTCACGATTCCTCTTTCCCCCACCAAGCAAGCTAATACCCACTATTTCAAGCTTTTCATGTCAGTTTGCACTACACCAAAAAGAAAATCTGTGTGTTTAACCAAATTCTTTTTATCCCCAAAAGGCAATTTGGAAATAACATATTTAGGGGTGACTTTCTCTGAAGACAACAGACTGAGAGCAAGACACTGGCACCCACAGGCAGAGCTATATCCACATAGAAATAAATGCTTTTAAAGAAGCTCACACTAATATTATGCTTTCTGTTTCCTCCAGAAACAGCTAATGAATTTTCTGCACAGAGGATTAGCTTTGGTATTTTCATTTATTTAATATTCAGCTCTAATTCACTTTCATCCATGATAATAATAGTAAATTTAATTATCTTCAACCAGAAACAGACTATTTACTTGACAGTGTACTTCAGCCCCTTTAAACCATGACATGGGAAATCTGACAGTAATCTGGCATCTCAACACTTTCAGCATTATAAGCCTAGGATTCACACAGTAGGCAGGGAAGACATCATTAAGGTTGGAAAAGACCTCCAAGATCGAGTCCAACCATTAACTGTGCTCTGTGTGCTCACCACTAAAGCATATCCCCAGGTGCCACATCCACACACCTTTCAAACTTCCAGGGATGGTGATTCCACCACTTCCCTGGACACTTGCCTGACCACCCATTCAGTGCAGAAGTTCCTCCTACTATCCAAACTAAACCCTCCCTGGCACAACTTGCAGCTATGTTCCCTTGTCCTGTCACTTGTTACCTGGGAGACAGAAGCAGAACATAACCACTTAAAACCATTTCCTTCTAACTTTCCAACTAAATATTCAAGCTTGTGGTTTTATTTAAAACCCTGTTCTATAATCAAATGAAAAACCCTTCTGTCAAAGTCTCTTTATAGCAAAAATTGAGAAAAGTTTTTAATTTCAACAAAGTTACACATTTTTGTTGGAGTGTAACATTCAAAAGTCATGCATTTACCATAAATAACTGATAAAAACATTTAAAACAATGATTCAAAGTATAAAACAATGATTCAAAGTATAAGTATGCCTTTCATTAACCAGTGAATTTTTTTAACACTAAGCAAGTGAGGTCTATAAAAGCCATTTTTTTTATCTCATCTGCTTATGTTACGAGAAAACACAGCACTTACCAGTACAAAATAGTAAGCATACAGAGCTGCCAAGTGATGTATTACAAAATATTTGTCACCAATTGCCTTCCAGTAGTAAATAATAAGCAACAGATCTACAAGAGAACAGAAATAACTATAAAGAACTATTTATTATACAATCATTGACCTCAGAATAGCTTCTCTACATTTTAGAGATATACCAAGATATGGCATCAGTAGAAACCCTCTGAATTAATGATGTCTGAAGAGAACATCTTCATCCTAAAGACTTTACTTCAGTCAAAGCATTAGGCAACAGCATTCTCCCAACAATTTCCATAAATGATTACTTTCCACATCAATGGAAGTAGAGATGCAGTAACTTTAGCCAAAGTATTTTAGAAAGAAAAGGTGGAACCTGAATCTCATAGTGGCCTCACACTTGTAACCCCAAAAATCCGGAACATACGACATTAAAAAAAAAGGTAGGTCTGCAGGGGGCATAGCAAACATACAAATACATGCAACAAATGCAGGGATCTATTATGGAGAACCTTTGAATCAAAAAGTAAAGTGTATTAGTAAACTTGGAACCAAAACTATTTTGCAAGAGGCATTTGGAATAAGAAGCATATTTGCTTTATTAAATTCCAATTTTCTAATTACTGCAAAAGTGGCATAGCAAGTTAGTGTTAAAAAGAAAGATTTTTTTAGTTGTTTTTTTTAAGGTTTATTTTATGTTAAAACTTTCTTTTCCCATGATGGTCTGAGAATTCAGAGGATCTTGTTCTCTGTACTGGAACAAGCAATTTCTGTGCCTACCTTCTGCAAATGAGTACTTTGGACCCGAATATTATTGACCAAGGTTCCAAATCAAAGACTTTACCCCTGTGCCTTTCTAAAGTCCAGAGTGTGCCTTGATCTCTTTTATATTAGCTATCCTCAGGCAGGGCTCTATATCATCTGACATAGCTGCTCACTTCCTATTAATAATTAAACATCAACTATACAGGGAAGTGAGACAGAATGAGTGGTCAGGTTGAGATGCCTGTTCAAAGGCATTCATTAATTCATAATGAAAGTTTAATGTATAATTATTCAAAAATAGATACTGATTAATTTAAACATGGCAGCTGAAGCTATGAAAAACCCCAGACACTTAAAGTAATGCACAGTTTAGCTGAATAGGCTGTTCACCAGATTATCACTTCCACTGGATTGAGAAATCCAGTATGAGATAACCAAGTGTGTGGCCTAGTCTCTGATCAGAGACTTCATCCTAACATGAGAAGTTTTCACTGAAAATAGTCCAAGTCACAAGTTTTTCGCTTTGATAAGCCAGTATTATCCCCACACAACATAAAAGAAAGCTCCAAAGCAGTTTGTAGCAAAATTCCCATGCCAATTTTAGTTGACAGAGAAATTAAGAACATAAAACATATGCAGAAATAAATAACATACAAAATAAATAATTGCCATATTTTATACATGGCTGAATTTTGGCTTAAAAGAGACTAAAAGATGGGCAGGCAGAATCCATTTGCCTCAGCTTGTATTGAAGGTTACTAAAATTCTTCTGCCAGCCTTCTGAGGTCACAGGAAGAAACACATGATAGAGGTGATACGAGCTGTAGGCACCGAGAGGAGAGTGAAGGGCATTGCTCTAACACCTTCTCAACTGGCCAAAGGACAAAACTGAGCTGGAGCTGGTGGTTGCACATCAAACCATCACAAAGCCACACAGTGGTACTTCTTCAGTGCTTGGCGAGATATTCCACCTTTCACATCCGCTAGCAAGGTGCTGTGATTTCACCACAACCCACAAATCCATTAGCAATTTTAAAAGCCACGGTACAAACTGTATCATATATGCACATACCACATCTTCACCACAGTGGCTCAGGATAAACATGTAGGTATAGTGACTCAATCTAAATAAACAGGTTATGCATGCTGTATACATGTTGCATAATTACCAGAAATGAGGTAGCCTGTGGTAATAGCAATATTCAGCTTCACAATTGAAGGGTCACCCCTGTAAACACACCAAAAATACATAGTTACAGCCTATCTGCAGAGGACATACACATCTCAAACACAGTGCCCATCAGGGCACATTATTCTTGGCTCATCAGTAAGAGATTATGCAATCTAGTTAAGAAGGGTTCTAATCACAAGTGAATTCCTTTTCCACCCAAACACAAGACACCCACTAACTACCCTAATCAGGATCAACCCCTGCCTCAGCACAGAAACTGCCCCAAGAGCCTTGCTAGAGATTTGAACTGAAACCCAGCAAGTGCTCTGAGCTGGCTTCTCAGGAAACCGAGGGTAAAAGAGAACAGCCCAGTCTCTGTCTCTTAGCCCTTTAACTGACACTCTGTGTCTCCATTTTTGTTTTCTGCCAATGCTAAAAGTTTGGTAAGAGTGACAAAAATATCTTGCTCAGCTGGTGCTTTTCATATTCATAATCAGATGGATGTTTATAGGGATAAACAGAGTAGAAGGACACAGGAAAGGAATTATTTGCCAGTTCTCTGGAGCCAAAAAACCTTTGAGCAGAAATGCTTTTCAGAGTAGTTTTTACACCTTCTATCCCTTCCCTTTTGGTGCCAAACATTCAGCAGGCAAAGCTCTTAGTAGCACACACACAGCTTCCGTTCCTCTGGAATATTCAACAAACCCAACCTTGTGAATACAGCTCCAGAAAGGGAAGCACCCATGTTACAGCAAGCAACGTTTGCCCTTCTCTCCACTGTCCTCTGTGCATTCCTACTTTGAGGAGTTTGGTAAGCAAGTCTTTTTTTCCTCGGCACAAGGATTGTAACTCAATTTTTAAATTAAATTGTGCAACTAATCTAGCTATGTTTTGTGTAAATATGAATTGAGCTTCAAGTGACAGGTCAACAGATCCATACAATGTAGACTGCTCAAGACAAGCTGTGAAAGCAATCCTTGTTGTAAACCCTTCCAGAAGAAAAGGAACCTAACTGTGCTTACAGCCAACTCCAATACAAAGTCTGCCTCAGCCAGAACACAGTAAAATGCTATTACTTAACTATTTTTTCTTAATCCTATTGGAATGGAGCAGTGGGAAGAGATTTCCTGTATTATTACAATCTGATCACTAAATTGTAAAGCTTTCTTAGTGTCTAAAACTAACTGTTCCCCCTCACTGAGAGGGTAGTTTACAGGAAAATAAGACTCATAAAACCAGAATTCTGCTGTTAGGTGAAGAAAAATCATTACTAGGAGAGTCTGGAATTCACTCCATCTGTTAAGACTGGCCATAGACATTCTTTTAAATACAGCTTGAAATGGGAACATTTTTCCATGGCTTCAAAACTTGATTTCATGATATGTGGTGGGCTGAGTGCTTCTTTAGGTTTAGACAAAGAATATAGACAGATATGTTCTCCTAACTTTAGCAGGAGGCATAGAGACCTCATGTTAGAGCTCCAAGCTGCAGCAGCAGCATCACAGCTAAACTTCTCAGGGGTCCCAACACACTTCAGCACATGACCACCAAGACTAAGCCTGCACTCCAGAGCCTTCAAACCTCCTCTAGGCTTTCTAAACCAACACTTCAACATATATGGCTGCACTGTCCATCTGTCACATCCCTTCAAGAGGAGTCTATGTCAGAATCCCAAATTATTCTCAATAAATAGAGAACTTAGGTCAGGAAGTCTGGAAAATTTTAGACTAAATTCTATCTCCTTGAATGGAAGGTGCAATGGAATTAATGAGCCCTGGTGTCTGCAGGCCAGTTTTGATGCAAGCAAGAGCCCAGAGTAACAAACAGGGAGTGATTTGAATAAGCAAATGGGAAGAACTATCTCTTTGGTGATTGCTAAGAAGGTATGTGGGGCAAATGAATTACACATGAAGATGCACGGGCAGACAGAACAAACAAAAGTCCATTCGACTGACTTTCTTCAAACTTCGTTGCAGATATAGAGTCATATAAAATGCTGATCAAACATCAAACTGGAAAAACTGTAATGACTATGAAGTGAACAGTCATAGGAGTTCTCCTATGAAGCTACAACTTAATCCACTTATTTACATTTCTCCCTCTCCTTATCTGATCTCTACCACCTCCACATTTTCTACCATGTGATTCTCACCACCACAAAAACAATTTCTACACCATCTATCTTAGCCTCTAGTACATACAGAAAAAAAAGGAAAAGTTTTTTGAGAAGTCCTAGACCATCAAAAAATGTCACACACAACACTGATGCTTCCCTGGAGCTTACCAACGCTCCAGTCTCTGTTATGATCTACTGTATCTATTTTCAGGCATTACCTGACAGTAATACCACATTCTCTCTCCATTGAACCCAAACCCTTTGCAGGGTTCAGTGGAGAACTTTCACACAGATATACACTATCCAGATCTACTACAGCTTTTCAATTCCACTTTAAAATTATCACTGTAAATAGCAGAGTTTCAGTCACACTGACTTATAGTTACAGTTTATTCTTTAATAATTTGCTGTTTCAAATCAACTGCTTCTAATTTATCTATTCCACTTCACAGAGACACATTGAACTAAGACACTAATACTGACACAATAGCTATCAAATTTTCAAACAGTACAGACAAAAATGAACACATCACAACTGCATATTTTAATGGAAAATGAAACAATCATTCAGCACTTAATACACTGCAGGATTCTTTTTTTTTTTTTTCTTCTCAATTATGTTCTTTTACTATGAAACCATAACATGTATGTAACACAAAATGTAAAAACCTTACCAGAGATGGTCAGCATTAACAGCATCATCATACAATAAAATGTAAAGGCAAAATCCTCCAACCACCAAGGCGTGGAATGTGGACACTGTCCTGAAAAAGAGATCACAGTCACAAAGAGGTACTGCCATTCACAACTTCCCATGCTGTGCTTAAGGTAGGATGTATCCAAAGGCATTCTCTACTGCCTGCAGATACTTCTGTGGGAGACAATCATCTGTTCCCTATGCTACATCCAACCCCTTACACAATGACAGGTGGGAAAAAACACTCAAGAAGAAGGAATCTATTAGATTGGAGTGGGATTGACAATATTAGATACAAAGTGAGTCTTAAAAGTAAGGGAGATCTAAGTTTTCTTCAAATTATCCCATATATTAATGAATCCTTAAAGACAGTATGACATCTAGCTCTCTAACAAATGTTTTCTGTATTGTCCCATTTGCTGCAAAATGTATATGCAATTTCATACTCAGCTTAGCCCAGGAGTCCTGCAGCAGCAGGTTTCTCCTTTCAGGCACCAAATTAAAAGACACAAAATAAGTCTAGTTTGGATTTGGAAAGTGGCATTAAACGAAAAATCCTAAGCTTCAGATAGAATTTCTAGTGCATCTGAAGTAGATTCAAAGAGAAAACTTGCATAACTTGGTTGTAGCTGAGTACCCAAGGTATAACAGCTACAGATTTATATCAATTAGCAGCTTTGTATTGGACAAGGGAAATACAAAATAAACGTCACAGTAATCAAAGTTGCCTTGTTCCTACCTGGGTACTAGACACATTTTTCCCCCAAAGACCACAGTCTCCAGTTAACAGGCTGCATGCACAGTGTAGATAAACTCTGCATGCTAACAAGCATGCACTTTTAGAGAAATATCTATTTACAGAAGCCCCAGCAGGGTTTCTGCCAGCACACAGGCCAGAGCCCCTTCTGCACTTTCAGTCCACACGTATTCTTGGAAGGTAGAACAATGCAATGGGCATGGGTCCAAAATGTGTAACCTTCCTGCTCTAGCCATGGGTTTAACACAACTATAAGCTGCACCTAATACTGCGTAGCTACTGTCAGCTTTCCCACTTTCCAAATGTAATTAGAAAGAAAAAAAAAATGATGTGAAAAAATAGCCATAGGGAATCACAGATACTGTTTGAAAGATGAGAACTAAGTTCAGTGCTGTGTGATTGGAAACACTTCCCACCATATTCACAGCACCAACAATACACACACAAATGCACAGATGCTGTTAGTTATTATTCTTGTCTTTGTACATATTGAATACATGTATTTGGAAGTCATTAATATTTTAGATGTCCTTAAGGAACTCTCAGGAATCTAAGCTCTACCATGCAAGATTTGAAGAAAACATCTTACTTCAGAAGACTTTGCAAGGAAAGAGGTTATAATCCCTACTCCATTTCCAGAAGTGGTATTATTATCTACTGGCAATAAAATTCCATAACTATGCATAAAAGAGACTATTTACAACTTGTTTCAAGAGTGTCACTGTGCTATTTTCAACAGCTTTTTCAATAGTGTGCCAGAAAATGAATGGAGATTAGTAGAATATGAGTAGTCAAAAACTGGATGAGAACAATTAATAATCATTACAGCACAGGCTGCACTTCTGCCCTTTCTTCTAAGGACAAAGAAAGAAAACTATCATTAAAATTCTGATAATTAAATTAACAGTTTAATTAAAAGGTCTACTCTTGTAACACAGGATTAAAAAAGATAGGAACTTTTCTTTTTAAAAACAAAGCAGAACATGCAATTTTACAGTCTGAGAAATACCTGGAATTTTTGAACTTGAGGAGAGGATAATGCAAAGAAGGAAAATTTGTCCTAAAATATAGCTCATTAGTTTATAGTTGTAATGTGTCTTTGAAGAGGCCATTTACCTGAACCTTTCTGTTTAAAATACAAGTTATACACAAGTAGAACACTTGATGGGAGTGAAATAAAAGAAAAAAAAAGGAAGATAAGAAAAAGCAACAAATTTCCTCCTTAACTCAGGACTTCGAAGCTTTTTCATAGACAGGGCAGAAAAAGGGAAATAGTACATCAGTCCATTTTAATACGGAATCTAGGTCAAGCTATCAAGCTCTGTACATTTCCTTGAAATTTTTTTCAAAGCTTGCATCCTTTAGCCCTCATTAAGCTGAAAACAAAAAAAGCTGCAATGCTAGGTTGCAGACTTGCTTTTTTATTATTGAATATATATATTTTTTCACAACTACTTAATAGCAGTACAGGCATGTATTACAGGAGAGGCAACAGGAATATATGCACAACTTGAAGAGTTATACGACATTTGTGACCAAATACAGTTTTTAACTCAATTTGAGTGTCCATAAACTTCAGATACCAGAAGCAATTACTTTATTGGTTCATAATTCTTGGACGGTCAGAATGAACAAACTGACAGCATGGAAAACACAGTCAAGAGCTGCAGCTCAAATACTTGATTATGAAGCCTTCCAAACTGCAACAATATATTTTCAATGCTACAGCTCATTTCAGGCAGATGCCCTCTTCCAGACCCAGCTGAGCTGATAAAAATGCATAACCATCCTCTGTGCCAGTTTCCTTAGCACTGCCAACAGAATCATTTGTATGTGCACTCCCTACACCAGTTCAATATAGGACAAAATAACAACCATCTACTTTTAAATAATTTAAATGAAACCAACAGATTTTACTGGGACATAGTAACTCTCTGCAGAATAAATAAGAGCTCTCTGCAGAATAAATACATACTCCTCTGCATTCTCTGAACTTGCAAGATACTCCTTGAGGCCTCTCGTCATTTCAGTGTTTCCAGTGAAACACTGGAGCGACAGGGCAGTTTGACAAAACACTGTGTTTGGTTAGCAGAGCTGAAGTAACACAGGCACAGCCAGCCTTTCTTTCCCTTCATGCCCTCCTCAGCTATAACATCCACAAGATGCTGATGAACCATGCTTTGTGTTTCGTGCCTTCTAACTCCTGAGCTGGATGAAGCCTGGGACCACAACTCACCTGTGTGCTAACATCTACATCCTGCTATCAACCCCAAGGAAAAAAAACGTGCAAAGAGGTAAAAAAGGACATAGTCTGGGGTACTGTATCAATTGAGCAGTTAAACATCTTATTACAAAGTAGCTCAGAGATTTGGAACAGCTTATTTCCAGCACACTTGTGATGTGTAAAACAATTCATGTTATTATGCAAAGCACTACACCAGCATAGCACTACCAGGCATGGGGTAAGTTCTCATCAAGCCTATTATGCAATTCAAAGGCCATTTGATGTGGCTTAGAGACAATAGTTCAGCTTCACATGGGAACAGTTTAGTTTACTTTCCCTGTCTGCCTCTTATTGTTAATTGGAACAGAGAGGTAAACCTAAGCTGCACTGACACCGTGAACTGGCAGCCTACACAGTTGTTCTGGCAGATAGGTAATTATTCAAAGATGGAACTGAAATCAAGATGGTGCCTTTAAGAACACTGCAAGTGGACATTTGCCAAATGGAAGGGCAAGGCTATTTGAGTTGCTAATGCTGCCTAGAACAATGGAAACAACTTTAAAAGTTGTTGTATCCACCTGATACTAAACAGCACTGAGAAGGAACACAACTGCAACTAATGCATATTGAGTGCAGTGACAACCATACAGTACACATTTTTGAGCTTTAAATTTGGGAAACATCTGAAAAAAATATTTTAAAGTTGCAATAGGCTACTCAAAGGTATACTGTACCTATTCATTTCAACTGGAGAACTTTGTGTACTATATATACCCTTTCAGAGTAGTATGTTGCAAGTAAAAGCTCACTGATCACCCCATTTTCAATTACTATCTTATACTTTCCTTATGGCTTAAAAGACTCACGGGTCAAACAAGTTTCTAGAAGTCCTGTATCTGAGGGGACAAACGAAATGCAGGTGGATCCATCCCACTGATGGAAATCCAGAAACACAGAGAGAGTGAGGAATGTGTTTGGACTGAGTTTCCAGAACTCCTTCCTACATGTGTACCCCATGTCTGCTATAGCTTCCCCTCCTCCTGCAGTCTCCTTTCCCTACAACACAAATGAACCTGACTCTTTTCAATACTACACCAAAGTGTCATTAAATTCCTTGGAAAACCTTAACCTATATAAACCAGTTTGTAGTGCAGTAGCACCAGGTGAACAAACTGCTTTGCTCCCAAAAGTGTGACCAGAGATACACTGGGACTTCAAACAAATTGCAATAGTTTTGATTTGCATACATGTTTGGAAAGGAATTTTTTATCTCTTCTCTTTACTAGAAGCATCACAGAGCATCCCATCTTCATTACCTCTCACCAGTCACTGTTTTATCTTTGTGCTGACCTTTACTTGGGCATCACTGTCTAACAAAGCATTTAATGTACAAGTGTTAGTAACGCTGTGTTTCCACAAAGGGGCCTCAGCATTTCACATGCATTATTTGTCCAGTGTCTAGAGCCAGCCCTCTGATCTTTAACTAATAGGGTTTTCTTCAGTTTTACACATACACACACAGGTGGTTCAGGTGTCCATGATTTCAGGTCAGTCTTTAACTGTTGTTGTTTTGAACACTTTACCTTGAATTCCATTCGATCTTCCTTTTTTGGCTGAGATTGTGAAAACCAGGTGTTATTCGTGTTGACACCCAAGAACTTACAACGTGGAACAGGAGCTGAAATACAGTAAAACTGGCAAGAGCAATGCCAACAGTCAGGTTGCTGAAGGAAGCCATTGTTCTTCAACCTGTGAAGAGAAGCAGAAGGTAATTTCACTCTATTCTCCACTTAAGTATTTTAAGCAAACAGAGAAAGTGTTTGTGACAGCAAACTTATCAACAGAAATGTTATTCAATAAAAGTTTCTACCTGTTCAATGTCTCTACTTAAGCATTAACAGTATAAAAGTATGCCCAAACTTTTAGATACATAAGTTGCATTTTGCATTTGGGTTTGGGTGTTTTTTTTTTTTTTAACATTTGCATATTTTACATTTTTGTGGCCTAAAATTGCATGTATTTTTTCTACACAGAAAGGGCAGTGATGACCACTGACCAGGCCAATCGCCAGCTCTGCAGCCTCCACTCCTGTCCCAAGAACCTCCAAAGTTAAAACTTGTTTCATTATTGCCAGATTGACTGCTGCCAACAGGAGGTCAAAATGCAACAATGCAATCAGATAAGCACAGAAGAGAGGTTTCTGGGTCAGCCCAGAGAAGCAGTAGCCTTGCTGCAGCTCTGTTTGTGCACTTTGCAGAGACAGTAGCTCTCAGTTCACTCTGGGCTCAGTCGAGAGCTCGTCCTTGGGACGGGCTGTGGGCTGTTGTGCTGGAGCTTTCTTCCTCCACAGAACTCAAACCTCCACACGTCTTCACACTCGGCAGAAAGCCTCTATCATCAGAGCTGACTGGCTTTTCAGATGCTGGATGTTCAGCTATTTCATGAGGTCTAAATACCAACAATTCCAAACAGAACTGTCAGTCTCTAAATGCTTCAGTAGTTTTTCCTGAGTCGACATATTTGCAACACAGAATGATTTTTTCCCAGAAGCCACAAACTTCTGACATGCATCCCCAATTTGACAATGGTTTACACTCCAAGACTGGCAAAAGTTACAAACTCAAAAAATGTCAATTTATATTAAGCTGAACTGGAAGGGGGAAAAAAAGTCAAACGGTTTCATTTCAAATATTTAAATAATTATTTTAACACCTATAAAAAACCTGCTGTTACTTATTTTAGTTTTACTTAAGAAAATATCTAAAAATAAAATGAAGACTTTTAGGACAGCATAATCTGATGCTACCACAGCAACCTAATGGTCAGCAAAAGCGATACAATGCCACAATACATTTATGTCCACCTTTATTTCACGTGCATTACAGAATGAGTGAACATGCTTTAGATTTTTGAAATTGTATCTGCATTGCAGATGGTAAGAAACCTAAACTTCAGAAGGAAAAAAATAGAGGAAAAAGTCCGCCATAATAACAAAACAATTAACTTTTTTTTAAAATTAAGTACAATATTCTCACTTTGAGGTGTAAATGGTGAATATATTGAAACATATATATCAGAAAAAACATACTTTCATCTTCAAAGATTTAGAAGCAGAAGGTTCAATGGTCTCAAACTTTTCCCCCTCTACCTCTTCTATTTATTCTCCCAGAACTGAAGACAATAAAACTTCCTCTGATTAGTACCCACAGAGCTACAGGTATAAAAACAGAATGAAGGACAAACAAGAGCAGATTTGCTGAGTGAAACCTGCCTCTATCATGTAGACTTCGTGTGCCTACTTCAGAGCAGCTTTAATTCTGTCCTAGGGACTCCACAATTCTTGGAACATATTTGATGTGCTCCTAGGGCCCGCTTCCTGCCCAGTAGAACCCAAAAGGAATCCAGCTTGCAAGCTCAGGGACAGCTATGCAACACAAATCACAGGGGATGATTCAGTTCATAAACGCATTTTTAATCCAAACTAAAATTTTTATGTACACACACTGCAGTGCATTGCATCAAACAAATTGATTCCAGTTGTTTTCTGATGACCTGTTCTAGTGCAGCACCATGTAAGTCCTGCATACTTTTTAACATTACTCTATCAAAGCTTCCCATTTCATTTACAATCCTGAATATTCAGTATTCTCAATCGTCCACATACTTCTCCATTTGCCTCCACTGATCAAGAAGACACAAAACACAAACCAAACTTTATATCCTTTTCACATAGTGTAAAGTACCAGAGACAACGGGTGTTAAGCTCAATTGTCTAAAACCTTACCATTTGAAGGAATAAAACAATTTAGTATCTATCAGTTTAAACCCACTGAGATGCACTGTGTGGTGTCCAGTTCCAGATTCTAACCTCAAGGACAAAACTTCATTACATTATCTCATTTGTAGCAAACAAGTCTTCTTTTGGACAACATAAGGAAAAAGAAATTATCAGTTGGTTTAACGAAGGAAGCCAAAATCCAGGTTAAGTACAAATCTCTTCAGAAAAATAGCAAAACCACTGAGCATTAACCCCACTTACTTCATACTTTTGACTAAAATATAGCAATTCTCATGATGCTACATTTTATTCATCTGCAGTGACTACACTAGTATCTCTGAGTTTTGAAGACTGATATAATCTCTTGGACAAGAGAAAACCCCGTTTTGCTTTGTTTCCTTAGTACCAGAAGATTATATTAGGTAAGAAATGTTTCAGCTTTTGATAGGTGTTCATTTTAGTACAGATTATGGAATTAAACCTCGCAAACATCCCTTGAAAGAAATGCATTAGAAGACTAATCTTTCACCTAAGGAGCCTGTGGAGGGAACTCATTTTTAAAAAAGGTACTTGCATGCAAAGTGCATGACCTGACTTTCAGCGAGTGCAGAACCATGACACCCATGAAGGAGAATGGCACAATGGTTTTAGAGAAGAAGAGGCAGACAAAAAATTAATCACTAAGCCTCCCTGGTTGGTCTCATGGATGCTCGAGTCTTGCAAGCCTGATTTCATATATGCTTATCAAGATGCTGTTTAAGTAGAGTAACTACCAAGTCCAGAATACTTTAATGCTTTACTTCAGCAATTAATAGTGTCCTATTTAATTCAATTCAAGGACCTGGTGTAAATACAGCATTTCACATGTGTTCAGCTATAAATATTGTCCCACATCTATAGGTTGTTATTTGCTCATATCCCTAGGTTGTCTTCAACTGTATCCTGTTTAACATGAAAATTTACTGGCTTTTACCAGGTTTTCTTTTCATTTACAAGAAAAATTATTCATGTTGCTGAACCTAAACAGCTTGTTGCATTGTGCTTGTTAACTTAAAACAAGCACAATTAGCTTCTGATTACACTTTTCCTTGACAAAGTCCAAAGTTAGTAAGCCAGGCAGCTTCAACTACACTGTGGGGTTTTTTCCCCAAGTATCTTCTTGTAGCTGTACAGCAAAGTCTGATCAAGATACACAACTCTGTGGATTATGTATGAGCAGACACTATCACCCAAACTGCATAGTCATTGATTACTGTTCTGTCAGCTGATACAGGGTTTGAGCTAATGGGAGGCTGGCTGGGGAGGTTTAGTGTAACTACTTTGTATGCAGGAAAAATAGTAGAATATACAGGTTGCTTCTCCACCATTAGCATTTGCCTTGCTTACCCAAAATTATTGTCTTAAACATTTGGTTAGACAGTAACAACATGTGATCAGAACTTCACTCTAGTAGTTTTTCAATGGAATCTTTAGGTAAATAAATATTACCAAACACTTGAAACTAACATTTTTTCAGTAAGGTATTGCTTACATGCCTAGAGTGATTTCAACTTACTCCACTGACCCAATAACTTTGGAAAGGTTAATAACACAGGTTTTTTTCATCATACTCTATAAGAGCTAAAAATATGTTGGTTTTCATTTGCTATCAACATACAGTGTTTTTCCTGCAATTCTGCTTCTACTTGAAATTTAGAAGAAAAAGCAATATCCATTCACCCCCAATATGATAACACTATGAACTCCTGATAGAAACACGTTGGCACTTAATGAAAGAGGATAAAGGAGCAGGAAAGTTATCAAGTGTTGTACCATCAAAAGCATTTAGCATTTACATTCTCCTCCTATTACTGTTTCCACATCATAAAAATAAGAAATGCAACAGTATAATGAGACATGGTAAGAAGGTGCAGTGGAAGGTTTAAGGCCCACAGCCCTTACTTTCTTCGAGGCTGGATTTCCAGATGAGTTGGATCAATTTCCAAACAAGATTACACCGTAAAGCTGCTATTGATACCGGGACATCGCATGAAATACCGTGCTCTCCTGATCCGCTTAAAACTAAAAGCCAAATCCAATAGCTGTAAAACTTGTCAGACCAATCTGCAGAGAGCAACTCTGGACTACTGACTGTTTCCACATTTTATAATAAGCCCACTAACAAAAGCAGTGCTGGGGCTTTGCTGTGCTCTTGGTTCTGAATGGTAGATCCTATTCGTTTGATGTCTTATTTAGCTCAGTAAGCAGCGTTAAGGAGAAACACAACAAAATTCAAGCTACTCACACTTAAGCTGTTCCCTTTTCTATTTAAGGCTATTCACATCCTAAACTCCACTCAGCTTTCTGCTCTTAGAACATCAAAGCAACCGGCAGATAAAGCATTCTTATGAAGGCAGTGCACTCAGAGAGGTGGCCGCTGCGATACCATTTACCGAATTTCCTCAAACCCCGCAAGCAGTCTAGAGTCGCAAAGCCACCAAGAGGGAACCCGCCCAGCCTCGGTGGGCGCCGACAGCCCCCGGGCTGCCCCCGAGGGACGCTGCCCCCGAGCCGGGCATTACCTCGCCGTCCCGGTCACCCGCGGCGCCCGCCGTTCGCACCGGCCCCGAGCGGCCGCCGGGCGGGCAGGCAGCGGCAGGAGCAGGCAGGAGAGCACAACAGCGGGCAGGCAGCGGGCAGGCAGCGGGCACCCTCCGCGCTCGCTCCGGCCGCGGCGGCGGGAGGAGGCGGCCCCGCGCAGCCCTGCGCTGTCAGCGCGCCCCGCGCCGCCGCCTGCGGCTTGCGGCCCTCGGCCCCCGGGGCCGCCCCGCTCTGAGGGAGGGAAGGGGCCGCTCCGCACAGCCCCGCGGGGCGGGGGAAAGGGGCCGCACCGCCCCCGCCCCGCCGGCCCCGGCCTCTCAGCGCCCTACCGCCTTCTCTCCCCGCACGCCGCACCTGGGACCGGGGTTACGGGGGCTGCGGCGCCGCCTCCTCCTCCTCCATGCCTTCCCCGCGTCGGGGACGGGACAGCCCTTCCCGGGCGCAGGATGCTCCGGCGGGGATCGGGTTACGGCAGCCGTAGCCTTAAAGGGGCCGAACCGCCGCCGCCACCTGCCGCCGGGCTCCGCTCGCCGCCTCCGAGGGGCCGCGGCTTCCCCGGACCCTCCCTCCGCCCGCCCCCCCGGCGCTGGAGCCCACCGCCCCCTCTCCGCAGCCGCCCCCGCGAAGGGCCGCGCGGAGCGGGCTCGCAGCCCACGGCAATGGCCCGGCAGCGTCCGGCAGCTCCTCAGCGCGGCCCGAGCGCAGCCGCGGTGACAGCGCGCGGGCAGCGGGCCCCGCCGGCCACCCCGGCTGTCACCGGCGCCCCTGCGAGCTGCCACCATGGGCGCAGGGGCCCTGAACGCCGCTGAATGTTCTTGGTGTGTGTGCTGGGGCAGGTTAAAGGCCAGTCAGACATAGCACCTCACTTTCCAACATTTTAGTCACTGTGTCACACAGCTCGGTTTCTGAAATGTGTCATGGGAAAAATGCTGACGTGACTGTTCGTGCCCTAGGAATCCATTTAGGCACTCTCTGGGAGTCCTGTACAGCACAGAGCCATGGGGAACACACCCATGGTGAGAGAACAGGTATTGCCGATACTTGTCATTTGCTAAGTTCAATGCTGTGATTTATGACAATTTTTTTTTTAATTTTACATTTTTGAGCTGTTGTGTTGAAAAACAGACACAAACTTAGGGTGACAAAAATAGATATGATAGATAGACGTAGTCTTTCACCAACTAGAAAATGTAATGGTCATGACTGTTCCTCTTGGCATTCTGCTATCATCTACATCCTAAACCACCTCAACTTTACATTTCCATTAATGATTTCTTAATAAATTAAAAATTCTCCTCTATCAAAATAATGATGAAGGTACTAATATACATCTCAGTCTATAGTTTAAGCTGCATCTACCCCACTATGTACACTCATCTCTCTTGCAAGACATCTCCCACAGCAGGAATGCTCTGGCTTAAGCCTGAATAGAAACTGACGTTGGCTTGCCTTAATGCACCAATCTGCAAAATGCAGAAACCCAGGTGCTGATTAATGAGGCATTGAGCCATTCCTGCTGCAGAAGTGGGAACCTGTGGGAGGTGGGCAGGGCACACTGCCAGCATCTCTAACTGTTTCCAGCCAGCTTGGCGTAATCCATTGCTGGGCATGAACCAACGACCAGGTGTTTGTGTAAACATCGGAACTATTGAAGTTTGCTTTCTGTGGACTTGTGTCTTATGATTGACCAGCTTTTGAATTGATTTTTGTTAACAAAATGTTATGAGATATCCTCAGACAAGTGAAGAAGGGGATCCCATTCCTGCTTCCAATCTCCTTCCATTTCAAAAACAGATGGACAAATAAAGACAGCAATACCATATGAACACAATATCAACACAATCATCCAACTTCTTAGTGAAATTAAGATCAAAACCTCATGGTTTACTTTGCTGTCATATCATTCTTGATATAAATTAATATTTCAACTTTTTTCTACTACATCTGCATTTTTAGTGAATCAGAATAGCCACTAAATCCTAAGAACTCCATGGTAGGATCATAAACTGCTTTTAAGATCACATAAACCATAAAAATTACAAGAGAATTTTTTCTTGGAATTCTCTGTATTAATGCACCTTCCAAAGAACAGCCCTCACTTTTTGCTTAATACAGTTTCAGTGACTTCGAAGTTTCTTTACATACACCCTTTTCTCTTTTAAGGTGTAACAGCTGTGACACCAGTACTCCATATGGACAAGCAGTGAACTTCTGGGGTGACAGAGGACCTGCAGTGGCAGTAAAGGCACGAAAGGTTGTCCTCAGACCTGCAGGTACCGGCAAGGACTCTTTCCTCTCATGGTTAAGAAGCAAAGGCCAAAGGCTCTGAACAACAAGCTCTGGCAGATTTAGCTGCTGTGTTTTAAAATGTGATTTTTCTCAACTGCCTGAGGTCAGGATCATTCTAGGAGAGCACAACAATGAATGTAGGTATTCTTTTAACATGCCAGCCTGTGACCCGGAGTCTCCACTGTAAGAGTGTAGTAATACCTAACAGCAGAGTAAAATAGGCACTTGAGAGTGGTAATGTCTTAAATTGAATGGGTAACTCTGCCAAAGACCACTTATCAGAGCTCTAAGCCTCAAAACCACCTATTCACCTTATGCACTTACAGGTTAGGAAGCATCTAGAAGACAAACCAGACTCTTCCCCAAGCCTCTGTATCAGGCCCTGTGTAGCATACAGCCTACCAAAGAATTCCTCTGGCCCAGCATGCTGCGTGGGTGAAAAAAACGAGTTTGTCCAGCCTCGCTGCTCTCTTCTTGGCCTGAGATCAGCACGTTGTTGAGCACACAGCACATCGTGACCAGAGGCAATGGCCTCTTTCAACAACCCTGTAACACATGCTGGGTTGAGAGCTGCTGACTGTAAAGGGGAGAATGGTGATGCACTGAGGATTCCTGACTAGCAACTGCTCTCCACATGAGCATACAGCAGGGTATCTCTCACACTTTTGACAAAGTAAATTTGCAAACAAAGAACTAGCTATTGGGAAGCATGAAGGCATTGCAGTAGAAGGGAGACCTGTAGACATGGCTGGATATGGCTACCATATCCAGGTTGTCTTAGATTGGTTGTCTGTCCTCTTTTCCAACCAGAATTGTTTTCCAGGGAGATTTTGAGAACTGTTTATTTCTAGGATTTTGAACTGTGTATGTCTAGGATTCTTGGTATCTAATAATCTCGTCATGTTATTGCATACATGCAGCAGTCTCAACCTTGGATGTCCCATGTCCAGCAATCCCAGAGACCTCAGAGTAAACACCATAGGCCCATATTCTATAGGCAGTGTAATGCCAACAAAACTAAGGGAGTGCTCTACCACTCCAACAAAGCATTGCATGAACAGACCACACAATTACTTTGAGCATTTCCAGCAAGTCTTAAAAGTATTAGGCTTACTGTACTTGCATGAAGCAACTGAAGCACCTTTTTCTGCATCAGAAATAGAGTAGCCAAAGGGTGGGATAAAGAGCCACCAGAGCAGTATCACAGCCAGCTGGCTGCTGTACAGTGGCCACAATCTGGCTTTCACAATTGATACATCTCTTCCTCCCTCCCTTGTGATGAGCAGCCATCATCTTCCAGCTGCTGCAAACCAAAGTTGCCCCTACTAAACTGCAACTGCCAAGAGCTTTCCTTGGTAACAGCTGCAGCTTCTGAAGTGAAGCTTCAGAACAGAAGGGAAGTACTGACAATGGGCTTGCTAAGGTGAGCTGCACAACAGAGATTTAGCAATACAAGGCAAAAAATAACAGTGTATTCCATATGAACACATATGCATAGCAAAGGTAGGTTTCACAGTAGCATTTGCAGGCAGCAGCATAATTCTATTGGCTTCTGCTGAATCATCTTATTTGTACTATGTAAGAGAAAAATAGGACTGTTCTTTTTATCTATCCTTTAATTACAATAAAACTTCTTGATTATATTGATGATTTTCAACTTCATGCCAATTAGACCTATGAATTCCACAAATGAAGAGCAAATTTGGATAAAATGGATGGGATTTGTTACAAGAGGGCAGTAATTGGAAGGCAGACCAAGATAAGTAGTCAAAGTCTGCAGTAATGTATCCTCAGCTGAGTTGTATACACCTGTTCCGTATCCTTCTCCTTCTGGAATTACTTTCAGAGTGGCACTTGAAGTATGGTAAAAATTTGTTGTCAGATGACTGCTCCCACTAAAATCTGCAAGAGGGATGTGACCGTAAAAGAAAAATATGGAGTAACCTTTCCAAAGTATGCTTGTAATTTCAGAATCATGCTTTCCCAGAGCTGAGCCTTCTTCTGCCAAGAATGAAGCCTTTATCATGGTTGCTGTACTGAAAAGTGAGACATAGGTGAGAAAGAAAAATACTTTTAGAGCATTTGAAGATTATTTCAGTTGTGGTTTTAAAGTTACACAGGATGTAACTAACCTTTACCCACTGTAGTAAGAACAGATGTTAATGAATGTTTAAAGCCTGAGAAGTTTATGAAAGAAATTATATAACATGGTGTTGTAGAAGCAGTGGATTGAATTCAGTGACCTAAAAAATGCTTACATTTATTTTTGTCTTAGGAAGTTCCTAGGTCTCCCTGTCAGCAGCAGGATATATTCCCAGAAAATCAATTATACATGTAAACAAAAATATCATGGAGATTAAAGAACATATGAAAGAGCAAGCACAACTCTTCTTTCACAACACTGTGAATCAAGAGTAACTTCACTGGAGCCAATGAGTTACAGTGGTGTGAGTGAGAAAAGAACCAGCTCCATTGTCTGAAAATTACTTCAGCCACCCATGGAGTCCAATCACAGGAACTGCAGGCAGCTAATATTGCAGCATTTAATTCAGAAAGCCCAAGCCTGAAAAGAGGAGACTGAAAATAAAGGATCTGAATTTGGTTTCAGTAAAAAAACCCTGAAAAATAGCAGGGAAATGGTGAATAGAAATGAAAAAAAATTACTCCATTTCTAAAAAATCCTTCCTCTCCAAAAAAATTTTGCATAGACCAAAGAACAAATCTGTACGCTTCAGGCTTTTTTTAACACCCTGCAGGTACCCAGTTAACAGTGGCTGAGCTGTATGCTTCCCTGAAGGGAAAGTGTTATCTTGGCTTTCTAAACAGCAGACACATTTTATGAGTTGATGCATACTGTGCTACACCTACTCAGGTGAGTGCTGCAGAACAAGTGTCACACCTTTCCAGCACAGGTCACTGTAACATATCCTACCACATTCTTAGGTAGTAACAGACCTTCACCTCCCCTCCTTTAGTTTACTCCCTCTGAACACGCGCTCCATTTTTCATCTGAGGTCAGTGAGTTTCTCCTGTCACCTCCCACTTGAGAGAGCATTTCTGCCAGTAGTACTTACTGTCCATAGGAGAACAAAGGCTTGCTTCTGGAAAGCTGTCTGTTCACAAACCTCTTCCTGTCCCTTCTTCAGTTTTCTTCCAGTTTTTCTGTCTTCTCCATTTGTGTCTCTCATCACATGCTGTCTCTTTCATCTATTTACACCTCACCTGCAGCATTACCCTCTCCATTGGTATTATTGTCCTGATTACAACTGTCCAGAAGCTACTGAGGACCTGTAAAACAGCACATTGGGAGCTTACCATGCTGCACTAGAAACCCTTACACTGATGCAGCACGTCAGCATTATGACAAGACATCAAACCACATTAATACAGATGTGCTGAGTATTATCCACAGAATTCACAGGAACGCCATCTTTCTTTCTCTTTTCCAGGTCACTGTCTTCCCTTCCCTACCCCCCCTCCTCTACTTTATATTCTGTTTTACTATCACCTTTTCCTTTCCTGTCACTTTATTTTCTTCCTCCCCTGGCTTCCTTCAGTGTCCACCTCACATTCCTCCTTGCATTTTCCTCCCTCTGATGTGCCTGCACAAAGGAGTATAATGGAGGCAGTTCTGCAGCTGTGTTAAATATGTCCTTGGCTCTTAAGTAAACAAAGCAGTAACTGGGTGCATCTTTGGCCTCTGCAAACCAGAAAGGTCTAGAGAAAGTGTTTAATTCCCAAAGGCTTAAGTCAGAGAGCTCTGAGATTTAGAAAACTTGGTTCCCTAATCTCCAACACGAAGCACACCACAAACAGCAGGAGGAATTTTGAAATAACACCCAATTCTTTTCTTCACGTGCACATATTTCCTTTTGCTCTGTGAGCTGAGGCTCTTAGCAACAAAAGCACTGTAGAACAGGGTAGTGACTAGAATTTGATGATGTCAGAACAGCAGAAAATTGAAAAATATGTACTTTGTAATGGCATACGATTGGAAAAAATAAAATTGGTGCCAAGCAGTGCTAAAACCAAACAAAATGTTTCCCAATAATTCAATATACAGAGGGTCAGAGAGCAATCCAGGTTTTAATGTTCCGACTGGTAATTAAAATCAGCATAATTCAAGTGCAGAACAAAACAGTGCTTGTTGATACAAGGTATTTTGTTTTACATGATAGCATCAGACTTTCAGGTAAAAAGACAGCACGTGCTTTGGATGGCATCACTCATCTGTATGCTCAAGATAGCTCCTAAGCCTGGCTTAGCTCAGTCTGAACTTTGGCATATGGCATAGCAGCTGCACAGTGTGTCACTATGCCTCCTTCAGCTTTCCACAGCATGGAAAGAATGGTTGGTAAGGATACTTTAATGGCAGATGTGTTAGCCTCAACAGGTCAGGTAGCTTCTTCAGACAATATAATTCCCTCTGAATGCTTTGTCAATTTTTTCAGATTTTTCAAAAAACTTTCTATCATGTTTAGTGATTTTTTGATCCTCTGTTGATCTGTGAAAGCCTTGAAACAAGGAAGGAAAATTGCTTGATGACACAAGGAAACAATAAAACCTGATCCATACTCACTTTATATACATCTAAATGCTCTTGAAAATTAATTTTAAAAACTGAATAAGAAAGCAAGAAATTGTTTTCCACATAGTTCTCAAAAGTAGTAGTCAATAGTATTTGTAATAATTTTTTTTTTCAGAGAACATGACTTGAAAATTTATATTTCTTAAATATTAAAACTTTTTAATTTCATATTTGGGGATAGATATTAAAGTGGTGTCATACATTGTTTCAAAAGTAAATATAATTTATGTCTTAATTTTGTCAGTTTAGGAGGTCCAGAATGTATTATTAATTTTTCCTTTATTACTAATAACGAATTCTAGCAAAGCCCCCACTTTTACCACTGCTACTTGTTAATATTGTGATTATTTTCTAATTTTGCATTGGCACTATTATAGATTCTTACCTAGGGTTTAATTGTTAGTCTGCATTGATATCAGGAGCTGTAGTGATTCCCCTCCCAAGGCTTTGTTCTGTATATTAATTCATACAGACATGTTCCTTTGCACAATTCTAGTCATAGGAAGGATATCATGCTCTATAGTGTTGTTTCAAAGCTAAGATTTAAGACAGCAGTCCTGGTAAAAACATACAAAAAGACATGAAACTACATTAAATACAGCAGTGTTCAAGTACAGAAAGACAGCCTGCCTTTCAAATCAAGTGAGGAATTTTGTTTAGGCTTCTACTTCCAATGACACTATTCAACACCATACCTTACTGATTAGACAAATACTAGAAAAATATTGACTACAAAACCCAAGAACACCTAAAAATAAAGAAAATACAAAATTAATCCTAATTCTATATGCGAGATATATATATATTTATATATATATATAGAGAGAGAGAGAGAGAGAGGTAGACAGACAGATAGATAGATGATAGAAAAATGTTAAGGTGGAAGAGTTTCACCATGAAAATGTATAATGCAAACACTATAAGTGGATTTGAAAAGTCACCTTGTGAATTGCACCAAATATATTGTTTAACTGAGTAAATTGCAGAAAAATTGCATTGTGAAATACAAAAATCAGAACATCTTGGTTGTGGCTTTTTTCAGTGGTGCCCATTTCCTTTTACTTTGTTGTAAAGATACACATTTTCTGTGATAACTCTACTGGGACTGCTTGAAGAGCCAGCATTTCATCACCTGTTCATCTGATTTGCTGAATAAGGGACATTACACGTCTGGAGTGCCTCTGGTGATGTCCTCTTCTTCTGTTGGGAAATTCTGCTCCAGTGGAAACAGGAAGCTCACCACTGAAAGTGGAAGCTTTACAATTAAAGGTTTGTTGGATAACTGTAGTGCACATACACAGACCAAAACATTCCAGTCCAATGCCACGTTCTGCAGTGCCAAGTCAGGTGAGTTCTGGCCACACTGTACTCCACACGTACGCACTCCTCAGTTCCACTTGGAACAAACCTGTTTTTTCTTTTCTGTGTACAGCACTCTTTAAAGGTGATTGCAGTTACAAACAATTCATCAACTAAATAATAGTAATGATAATAACAATCATCATCATCAAGAGTTATACTAGCTCTTGGCTTGACTATTAGCTACTTAACAATTGCTTGTATATACAATTGTCCCAGTCCTCCAACACAAACATACAATCAAAAAGACAACATATTTTTTCTTCAAAGTATTCTAAAAAGAGTATGAAATCACATGTAAGTTTTCTTTTTGGAAATTATTTCTATTATTTATTTGCTTTAGTCAGTGTTAGTAAATTGAAAGCTGACTTAAAACTTGTGTTTCCACATGTATAAAGTTTTTTCTTTCCAGTAATATATTAATCACAAGTCAGCTAAATAATTAACACCATAACTTAACTCTAAGCAATTGTCTCATTATCACTGCTTAATTCACAGGCACTGGAGTCAACCAACTAACTCTCTTGACACCTTAACGATGCATTAAATTCAGAGTAACTAATGCAAATGGTTTATAATTTCCTAACTTTCATTAAAACTGCAATAAAGGCAAGGACATTCTTTTCTTGTACTGTCAAACAGAGAGAGAACAGTATTACACATCACCTGTGGTTGATGAAAATAAATGTGAGGCATATCTGTTTTTAAATCTTATCACATAATTAAAGACTGTTGAAGTACAGTGCAGAGGGCAAATTATGTTGGCAATAGCTGGACTTTAGACTGTGTCAGCCAGCAGGGTTTACTATGGTTGATATCATACATACTTTAACTAAACAGAAGGAAAGAATTTCATATTTTGAAATCATAATATTTTGTCTTGCAAGTATTATACACAAACATACAGAAATTAAAACACTGAGATACCTTTGGCAGCCCCTGCAAACTCTGCAAAGAATTCAATTTATCTCCATTGAGAGCTAGTGAAGTCATTACATTCAATTGACTTAAACAGTACTTGATCAAATCTCTAAATCCACAGCTATACCTGGCAATATCCCCAAAACAAGAGTCAACAAATTATATATTTTTAAACACAACTGCATTAATAAAAGATGGAAGAAAAATGGAGAAAAAGAACATGAAAGACAGTGTAGAGCAAAACCAGAAGACATCTTCCCTTCTCTTTTAATATGACCAGTTATTTCCAGTCCAGCATGGCATTAATTCAATGCTAGACCCTTAGACACCTGAACAGCTCAGAAAACTGTCCTCACTTTCAACTGAGCAGCGTTTCCTACAGAGGAGGGTGTTAGTTCTGCTGCATTTTGAATGCTCATAAGGAGAGGAGGGAGGGAACACAGAAGGATGAGATGCCCTTTCCTCAAGCCTGAGAATGCTGAGGGCTGGGCACTCTGACCCAGAGCTGTGACAGCAGCAGCAGCAGCAGCAGCACAGCTGCCTGGGTTTCAGTCTGAGAGAGGAAAAGCTGTGCATCCAAAATAAGCTGATAGCTTGGTCTCATCTATCTCCCTGCACAAGCAGTGGTCAAGTCTTCTGAGAGCAGGAACCCAGGAAAGGCTAAAGTAATGTGCATTTCTCTTCATCCTCCTTACAGATGCTTTCATGGAAAGCTCAGGAAAACCCCAGTCAAAAAGCAGCAGTGAATAGGTAGAGAACCCTACATCCTAACCCCCAAGTATCCTGCAAGTTTCATTTAACATTACAGATCAGAATACAGATTTCCAGGAGATTAAAAATAGACTTCAACTCTATTTTTAGGTGTGTTTTTTAAAAACACCTTATTTTTACAGGCCAAGTGGCCTGAGGCACCCAAGTGACCTCCAGGCCACTCAGCACTTTTAAGGAGTGAAACATCAGTCTCTTTCTCTTGGCCTTTTGAACAGAGAGAAGAGCATTATTTTACACTACGTTACAGGGACTGCTCCCAAACACACTACCCAGTAATTACAACAAGTTGCAATATGTCATTTCAGTGCTGTCTACTACAAAGTTTCTGCTTCATAAAAGCACACTCAGAATGCACCCAAATGGTTACAACGCTGTGTGTCATCAAAGGCACACGTACCAGCCCTCCAGACACCTCAGATGCAGCAGGTTAAAGAAACATTGGCTGGCACTGTGGCTCATGCCTGTCAGAGAAAAACATTCTCCTTACAAATTGCTGCTTTGATTCTAAATTTGTACATGGTATTTAGACCCAAACAAATTTCTAAAAACAACCTCCTCTCCCAGTTCCAAAGACTATTTTCAGAAAACTTGACATTGCCAACAAGAGGGAAATGTAGGAGTGAAGGATACCTTATTTATTGAGCTGTTGTAAACTCACATTTACTTTGCTGTCTGTCACTGAAAATTAAAGTGTAAAGAAAAGCAAATGTGAATGGGGAAAAAAGTTTTTAATATGGAATGAGTCTTATTATTTGGGGAAATTGGTTCCATTTTTTTGGTATTTAGCAGGAGCATTGTTTAAGTGCTTGCAAGTGCTGAACTTTTATATCTAAACAAAAGAGACAAATATCTATGAGAAGTGCCCTTATGCCAGGAAGAACAGCATTAACTGTAATGTTAACATAAATATTACAGCTGTTATTGATTGCAAATACAAATCAGGACTTCTAAGATTACAATCCTTTAATTCTAATGACTCATAAGAAAGTGTAACTGCACTTTGCCCAAAGCAATTGAAAGTAGCAGCTGTCTAAAGGGACAAATCTTGCCACACACTGGCTCCAATAACATCCTAATTTTTCCTTCAAGTAAGATCAGTAGCTTGTCTCCAGTTGATCCCAAATGGTCTACTTCACTGATTAATTTAAAAATACCTTTCTTTCCCAACCACAGAACTTGTTATAACACTTAGGATGTTATTGCTCTTCTAGAGTCTTC
Organism: Haemorhous mexicanus; assembly: GCF_027477595.1. Classification (NCBI taxonomy): domain Eukaryota; kingdom Metazoa; phylum Chordata; class Aves; order Passeriformes; family Fringillidae; genus Haemorhous; species Haemorhous mexicanus. Next base: position 17,682,406 of record NC_082349.1, on the reverse strand, counting down.
CAGATACAGTTTCCATTTCTAATATTAAAGCAGAACCTAGTCAGAAGTCTTCAGGTTTTGTCTAATCAAAAGCATACGACTTCTCATAGTGCTCCTAAAACCACCATAAGCACATACAAAGAAATAATTGCTTCCAGCAAAAAAAAAAATCAATCAAGTTTCCTTACGTAATGTATCTGTTTTTATGAATCACTTCTATGAAAATATGATGCAGAAACTAAGAAGAATATTTAGATACATTTAAATAAATTACTGAGCTTTAACATGATAAATGGTTCCACATTACAATTTTTTTCCAGTGGCAAAGCCCAAGTTATACCTGTCCTTTTTCTCACCCAATTGTTTCTACCATTTTGCTAGTTTACTCATCAGTAGTGCTGATGCAACTGTTTGTGAAGCTGCACTCAAAGCCAAAAGGAGAAAAAATGACCTCATTTTAGAAAACAACAGTACACTCACTCTTGTTCATAGGTGTAATTTTAGAACCCATAATTAAAAGGAAAAAAAACACCAAACATCACAAGTATTCAAAGTGCCAGTTAAGAAATCATGAATATAAGGTGTATTTCAGTTGAATGGAAAGATTCTTGTTTAAGTTAAGAGTTAGATCACTTACAGGGAAACTCAGAAAAAGAATTACTGCCAGATAGCCAAAGCTGTCTACATTTCATTTCAGGGGAAAAAATGGTTTTATTTATATTCCAATTACAGCCTTTCCTGTTGGAGACAAAAGAACCTGAAACACAAAGAACAAGCTTTGCTCAGTTCCCTTTAGTGCCCAGCAGTGTAACTTTCAAAGGAGCCATGCACCCAGGGTACCAGGAGGCTTCCACAAAGAATATTCACATTTAAGAGAGCAGCATGTCTTTCTTTGGAACATTGTCTCACAAGTGGTACATGGAAAAAAATACCGTACCTATTTTTTCCTATTCAAGAGTTACAGAGTTGGACAACAGTGACCAATTATTTAGAACAAGTGTGGTTCATTTCTCCTTCAGAAAAGTCCCAAGCTAACTTCCTGCATCAGTAGCAGAGGTGTCAGAGGCAGCCTCTGCACCTGCATCATTTTCTGTCAAATGCCTTTTCAGACCAAGTGCACCACTTCCTCCCAGACATACAGGTCCCTCGCTCACTCACAGCATCAGTGATTGTGCGGGCTGGAGAGCAGTATCCAGCACTAATCACTGCCTCCTCATGGAACCCTGTACTTCACCTGCTTCACATCACTTAGCTAACACAGCCATGTTGTGCTAAATTTGCATTTCATATTAACTTTCATATTAACTGTGCATTTATGCACAGCTGATGCTGAGATGAGGATTTCTCAAGGCACTTCCCAGGCTGGAATCACGGCCAAGCATTCAGCACACACCTGGAGGAGCAGATAGCAACCTGCTTTCTTCAGGACTGCTAACAGTTACTGCATGGAAGTCTCCCAGGTCCAGAACATGGTATCAAGGGAGCAGGGAGTTGCCATGATGATAAAACACAAATACACCTAAGTCCTCCTGAGAAAAGGCAGGATTAGCAGTGTTACATCACAAAAGAGATCTTCAGGAGCTCTGCTCAGTCTTCACAAAGAAAAAAAAATCCACAAAACTTTATTGCAACTAGGTATCAGGCTGTTGCCTCAGTCTTCAGTTATTTTAACCAATCTTACCAATTCTGAATCCTCCCTTCCAGTCTTCTATGGATACTACTTGAAAACTATATCCTCTACTCTTGCAAATTTAACAACGAGTTAGCAGACTTACTAGCTGTAAGAGTCAATGAGGCAAACTCACTGCTTAGATTTTTAGGCTCCTTGAAAGTCAAAACCTTTGCTTTGCATTCAAGAAACTGTCTACTCCAAAGAACAGGTCTGCATCACTCTAATTTTTTCCTCTTATTTTTAAATGCCTTCCAACTTATCTGGTTTTAGGTCAATTTCTCATTAATTTCACCAAATACATTTACAGAAGAATTCTGTATTAGAAGGGGAAGTATGTACATATGGAATAAATACCATGAAAAGGAACAAAGAAGTTGAAGCTTTTTATATCAATCTCTATTGCTGAGTTTCCAGGACTGTTTCTTGGAATCAAATGTCTCATAAAAAGCAGTTCTTTAACACTTATGGTAGGAAAAAATAAGAGCAAAGATGTTGAGAAATCTTGAAAAAAACCCACCTAAGTATAACAATTGCTAGCTACACCTGCTGTGGCAACTGGGATAAATTCTACATCAATGACATTTATTTTCATTGAAAAGACTACAAGTGGGGAAAAGATGACCAAAGACAAAATTAGTATTTAAATTGTCTATAAAACTTACTGTCTTGTTTTAACCTAGTTCATGTCCTGAAAAGGTATTGTGGTACTTTCTTCTGTCATTGACTTGCACTTCTATTGTCTCTACTTATTAGCTTTATGTAGCTAATTAAGTGGGAATCAAAATGAATTTTGGAAATTTATGCATCATCAACTTAACTTTTAATTAAAACCTTGCTGCTTCCAAATATCAATAGTGACTAGGCAGTGAAATACTTTTTGTGAGGTTACTCATTTGGGTGGAAGACAAGCTTACCATAGTAATACTGTTTTTAATACTCTCTGCTTAAAGCAACTGCAAAATTATATGTTACAGTGACATAAAGAAAAAACCATAATCTGTAGAGCTGAGAAGCATGAATCACAAAGACTCACTTCAGATCCTAAGATGGCAAAGGATTGGTGGAGCTTGTATTTTTTACTTGTAAGACATACAATAACCATTGGACTCCACAACTGGCACATCTTTGTTAAAAATGAGAAAGAAACATTAAGCTTCCAAAGCTGGTAGGGACACAAAAAGTCCAATTCGTTCAGGAGGAGTAAGAGGGGGGAAAAAACCAGCCAGAGAAACCATGGCAGGCAGATGCAGAATTGCAATGTGTTTGATCTGCTATGGTTGTACACTTGAGGTACAAGTGCATAGCTGTCACATTTCATGTGTTTGACAACTCACCCCATAAAGCAGTAGCATCAAACCTCTCCATAAACCCCCAGTTCACTGCTCCTGATTCACTGGCCAAGAGGAGTGCCTTGCTCCCTGGCAGATAACGTAAGGACAATGATGAACAAACTCTTTCCTAATCATAAAATGCAGTATATTACTCTTTCTAGCAAACACACGTTGCATCTGAGATTAGCCCAGGGGCTGAATCATCGCTTTCTCCCAACAAAGGCTGGGTGCTGACAGAGGCAGAAAGAGCGCTGATCTGCTGCTCCACGCTTCTTACTGAAACAAAAAGCTTAAGTATTACTATGAATGAAAACTAGAATCACGACAGGCAGTGAGACGTTAATATTCTTTATTTTACGCATTACTGGAGGCTGTGTAACATTACAGCTGCATGTAAGCAGACATACCTGGATCAGTATCAGTGCATACAGCAATCATGCTCCCGCAGGAATCCATCCGTGCGTGGCACGGAGCCCACGGCTCCTGCTGCAGCCCCCGCTAAAGCCGGCAGGCCTCTCTCGGCTCCTGCATTCCGTGCAGAGCCGCCAAACCTCTCTCGGTTCCTGCAGCCCCCGCCAAAGCCGGCAGACCTCTCTCGGCTCCTGCATTCCGAGCAGAGCCGGCAAACCTCTCTCGGTTCCTGCAGCCCCCGCCAAAGCCGGCAGGCCTCTCTCGGCTCCTGCATTCCGCGCACAGCCGGCAAACCTCTCTCGGTTCCCGCAGCCCCCGCTAAAGCCGCAGGCCTCTCTCGGCTGCTGCATTCCGCGCACAGCCGGCAGGCTCGGCCTGCGGGCCCTGAGAGCGCCGGCCTTCATTTCCCCCGTGCTTATGGCGGTATTTCGCAGCTCCGGGACGCCGGCTGGGGCGCAGCGGGTGCCAGCGGGTGCTCGGAGGCGAGGGGAGCACCGAGCCGGCACTCGGGGAGCCCCTCACCCGGCATCACCGCGGCACCGGCCACCCCCGGAGCCACCACCGCGCTCCGAGCGCGCGGAGGTTTGAACCGCGCCGGCCGCCGTACGGGGGAGGTGCCACTGCCGCTTCCGCCAGAGGTGGCCTCCGCCGCGCATGGAGGAGCTGCCCGTCGTCGTGGTCCTGCTCCTCCTCTTCTCCTTACTGCTTGTCCCGCTGCTGCTCCTGGATAGGAGGCGCCGCGGTCGGCGGACGCCTCCGTTCAGTCTCCTGGTGGTGGCCGGCTCTGGTGAGTGGCGGTTGCCGCCGGCGGGAGAGAGTGGCGCCCTAGAGCTGCTGCTCCAGATTCTTGGAACTACGAGTCCCGGCATGCAGCGCGACGAGCAGCTAGCGCAACGGTGTCCCTCAACCATGGTGCATGCCGGGAGTTGTAGTCACGGTTGCGTGTGTGAGGAGCCGGTGCCAGGGCCCAGCCATGGCAGCTCCTGTGGTGCCCCCAGGCCGGGCCGGATGTCCTCGGGGCCGCCGCCTGCCCTAGGGTGTTTTGGTTCTCCATTTGAGTCATTGTTAGGCGTTTCACCGAAGTCACGATGGAAGCACCGAAAGCACTGGTGCAGTGACCTGTGCAGCTGCTCGGTCTGGCTGGAGGATGCTGAGGGCGCTGCAGGGCACGGCGTTCCAAAGACTGGCACGCCCCTCACACACGTGGCATTTTGCGATCTACCCACACCACGCTGATGTGATTTACTTACAAGAGTCACACGTGGATCCGTCAGAGACAAAAATGTCACTCCTCGCTAAAGGGGCTGTACACATCTGCTACTCCTTGTTACCTTGTTATCAGAGTTGAAGGGCAATTAATTTACCTGCAAAAAATTTATTTGAAAATTTGCAGTTGACAAACAAGCCAGCTGTGATTTCAGCACCTCAGTATCCCTTTGGGTTTTGCACACCGACTAATTGAGTAATAATCCTGAGATCTCTCTGCATCTGAGTTTGGCAGTTTATAATTCTTCAGGTCATCTTTACGTCCACTAGGGCTGGAAATGTGTATATTTGCCTTCAGTCCTTTGGAATCTAGTTAGTCTGTATTAAAATAATGCTTCCATGGTACATAAGCTTACCAGGTGAAATAATACATGTCAGTTAAGATTCCCATAATGTTCAAGCCTATTCTTTGAGGCTTTTAAGTAGAAATCTCCTGCTCTTCTGTGAGTGCTCAGCTGATTGCATTAAAATTTGTGAAACCTTAACGAACACCACTCAGGAGAAAATATCTCCAAACATATTTGAAAAAATACCATGTGAAATTGTATGGAGAGGTGTCAAAGTCTAGTGCAATGCTGCACTACTAGTGCAAACTCTCCTTGCTGTCAGTTGTTCACCAGCTATGTGTTTAACCTGTGCAGCAAAGGTCTCTTGGGAGCCTAGTGACACTGAACAGCAGGAGGTAGTAGGAATACATTTAGTTTACTGGTTTTGGTCCACAACTTCCAGCAGACTGGAAAGCAACACATCCAGTAAACACATGATGTATTTGTGGGTCTGGTTTCATGTTGGTCTGATGCAGTCCAATAGATAAAAGGTGAGATTGCTCCTCTTCACCTACACACACAATCTTCCTTCTCCCCCCCTTCCACTCTAACAATATCCCTCTATCCCTCTATCCCTCTATATCTCCTGCTTTTCAGGAAACTCAAATCACAGAAAAAACAAAAATTAACCCAGCTGCCAAAAAGCCCAGTATGTACAGCCTCCCCTTCTCTCTGGTTTGGTGCCAGTTTAGCTCTGGGACAGAGTGACCCTGCAGTTAGAAGGTTGTGAAGGCCCCTTCAAGGGCAGTGCTCAGAGCAGTGCCTGAAGCAGGACTGTTTGTTCTGTCAGCACCCAGCAGCTACACTGCTGTGGCTGCAGGGTGACCCTGCTGTGGCTGTCACTGCTGTGGCTGCAGGGTGACCCTGCTGCCTGGCTGGCTGCAGTGTGATAAGCTGGGCTAGCACATCCCTGCTCTGGCAGGTCACAGCACTGGGCACAGAGCAGGGTCAGTGGCAGTTCTGCTTCCAAGGTGCAGCTCTGAGCCAGATCCTGTCCAGCTGCATTTTGGCCATTGCCCCATGGGGTGCTTTGAGTGCAGAGCACAGTGTCACTCTGTGCCTGGTTGTTCTGCACTGTGTACAGGACATTAAACACAAACATCAGACTCCTGCGTGACCCTGGTTCAATCCCATTTCATGGAAAACGTCCATCAATACCATTTCCCTGGGAGCTGAGTTCACTCCATGTTCTGTAAGCAGTCTCAGCCATCCTCTGATTGAATCCTTTACTCAGAAGATGCTTTCTCTCTGGTGGTAGTAATACTCATATGCTTCAAAATGAAAAGTGACTGATTCAGCTGAAGAAATGGAAAGTTATGAAATTTTTCACACACTAATTGCAGTGTGCTTTGTTTTACAGGTGGGCACACAACAGAAATCCTGAGGTTACTTAGCTGTTTGTCAGAGTCATACTCTCCTAGACATTATGTTTTGGCAGACTCAGATAAGATGAGTGAAGCTAAAATACGTTCTTTTGAACAAAAAAGGGCTGAAACATTCTCCGAGTCCCAGGTAACTTGTTAAATACTCACGTAAGAAAAATGATCTTGACATTTTAATTCAAGGCAATTTGGAAATGATTCTTTGAAAGGACATTTATACCAGCTAGCCACTGAAGTGTTACTTGTAGCTGTAAGAATACTGGGGCAAAAACATTGCAGAGGGCTTTTTTTTTTTAGTTTGGAATTTCCCTCAGTGACACATAATATTTTTTTTGAAGGAAATTTTATATAAAAATATTTCATCTAGGAAAACTTCAATTTAAATTGTATTGGCTTTTTGTGTTTCTAGACTGTGTCTTGGTTGTATTTTTAAAATAAAGTATTAAATGTTTGTTTAAAAGGGATGCAAGACCTCTGAATGTCAGTTTTCTGGCTGATAACCTGAGCAAATGCTGAACTCCTAAAACTCATGAAAAAATCATTAAAATATCTTGACTATTTTTTTCTCAGATGTTTGCTTGCTTTCAGCTTGTTTGCTGTATGATTAACAGACAGCAGCATAACTGCTGACCTAAAGTGTGCTCTCACATCCAGTGAAATTAGTAGAAAGTTTTAGTGGAATAAGTACAATAGAAATGAATGTTCTGACTACAAAAAATGTAAGTCCTTTTGAGCAAATAGTACAATACACAGTAAATTATTTATTTGCATGGTGTTGATTTCATATGGTGCACTTCCACTGTTTTCAGCAGCGCTGTTGGGACAAAAGACTGTAGGACTCAGTAGCAGTGATTTTCAGAATAAACCCTTTTAATGTTAGGCAACTGCTGCTAAGGCTCACTAAGGAGTGACATTTTGAAGTTTGTTTACTTCAACTTTCATGTCTCATTGTGCACCAAGGATGAATGTTTAATAAAGTGACCAGAGGTATTTCCTGTTCAGAGACATCTTGTTGGGTAAATAGCCATTCACACAGTCATATTCACTTACCTGAAGAATGTCCAACCCTAAATTATTAGATTTCTTAAAGATACATATTTTCAGTATTAAAAGGTTATGTGGTTTTCATAGCTCACTTATTTTTGCTAAGCAGCTTCTCTTTTATAACCTCTCCAACTACTAACAGATCCTGTAGTTATATTTTCCCTCAATACTGAAAGCCAGAGGAGCATTTTTGGCTGCATGTGAGTTTGATGTCTGGATAACAGATGCTCATTTTCCTTTGACCATTCTCTTTCTACTAAGCAAAAGTATTTAGAATGAAAATGAAAGATAAATTTTGGAAAGTAAATATCACATGCCTGTAACATATCTTTGCTAAATTTCAGAGTGTGCTTTCACACACACAGTGCATGTTTTGTTATTGGGGGCACTGGAGATCATCAAACATTTAAAAATTATGTCTTAGTAACTTCTTGAAGCTTTGCATAAGTAAAAGAGAGAAGTCTGAATGCTTCAACACATGGTCATTCCCTTTCTCATCCTGTTAAGGAAGTAGATTTTTCCAGAACTAGGAACCAGATGGAAGACAAATTACAGTAATGATGTAACAGAAAACCAGTGATGTAAGAGAAAATTAAACACACACACCTACCCACCCCTCCAAATAATTTTTTTTTCATCTGTGGTCTAGCTCTGTTCTAACAGCTATCCAGGGAGAAAGAAAGAAAACCAGAATGAGCATCTTGCTTACAAGAAGAAAAATGCTCCTCAACCCACTAAGCCTCTTAAAAAAGAACTAAAAATGCCACCTATGAAAAGTCTCTGGTCCTGCTATCACTGGCCTCTTTGGTCTCTTACCACTCCCCACCTGTAACCACAGCTATTCCACATGGATGCCCCCAGAGCTGTTACTCAGGGAACTTTCTGTCTCATAGAGAAACTGTTTCAGCTGCTGGCAAGATACTCTAGCAGCAGGGAGACTGAAGAACATGAATTCCTATAGTCCCACGGTCATGTCTGAGATGAACAACCAGATTAACTAACCTTTACATAAGCCTCTTCTGACCATGTGTTCTTTTCTGTGTCATGAGAGGTACTATGCTAAGAAATCTTATTTCTCATAATGACAAAGAATTATGTAAACTCAGTCTCTTTGCAAAGCATTGCAGTATGTTCAGCTGAGAATATTATAATAATTCACAGCAGTTGCAGTTTTCCAACGTCTTTTCCTTGCATCCTTGCAGAACAGCATTAACTAGGTAAAGGACAACATCACTGGTTTTGAAATTACATTAGAGGTTTGCCAGTTTGGAACATTTGTTTTCAAATTAGAAGAAAGATTCTGAGTGCATTAAAGATGTAAAGAAAAAAAAAGATGCAACAAAATGACACATAGTAGATAGGAGAGAAATCTTTTTCTGGTGTCAGACATACTGTGCAGTGTTCCAGCAAAATATACAGGATGTACCTTTGGAACACTGACAGTACTTAATGAGAGGAGAGGCTGGGATTACAGAAGCATCTGGCAGTGGCTTCTAAACAAACAAACAACAACAAAACCCCCCAGTTTTGGTTTTTAATTTTAATACCTAGGATTTGTTTGATGTGTGGACTGAAGTCCTAACATGACATAGACACTGATGTGCAGAGTTTCCAGAATGTTTTTTGAAAAGTATAGATAAAATCAGCTCGATCTTTGCTTGAACTCTCCAAGTAAATTCCTACTTTGGTACTGTTTGGAGTTCCTGCCAAGCTCTGCTGAAATTATTTGGGTTTTTTAATGATGATGAAAATTACCTAGTTTTTTTGTCAAATGCTCTTAAACACCATTCTTACAGTGAAGGTTCATCTGAATATTTCCATTGCATCGTGATTGCCTAAAACCTTTTTATCATACCCATATTTCTTGCAGGGCTGAGTAATATGCAAGGTCTAAACTCCACTCAGAGCATTTCTTTTTATCACCTGAACTCTTCCAAAGCTTTGAAAAACAAAGGCAGTGATAACCAGAAACCTGTTGAATAGGAAGCAGGGGGTATGTTTATCTTTCCATATTCTGTTGTCAGAGTAATGCGATCAGAGTTTCAACACCTGCAAATAAAACAAAATATCAGTTTGTAACATCTGTTAATGCCTTCCAGTATCACAGCTATTGAAGAAGGATATCCCAATGAAACAGAATAATCTCAGACAAGAAAATTAACATTCTGCATTTACAAATGTTGGGGTTTTTTTTATTCTTTCCACCTCTTATATCAAAAATAGTCCCAGTTACTGCTATTCAAGACAGATTTGTAGTTTGTATTTACCATGCAGCTTTTGTTAACATCCACTTTCAGAGGCACAAATCACCAGGACTAAGCTATGACAATTAGCAATGTGCACATGAAGTAACTGGGCAATTTTCAGTACTTAGAGTTTCTCACCCCCATGTGAAGTGAGGTAACAACCACTATCCACATGTCAGCATCACTGAACGCTGCACTGCAGCCACTACATCTGTCTTTCATTTAAACAGTCCAAAATGTCATTGGCATCAGGAGTGCCTTCTGCCGTAGCAATAATTCTTAGGTGCAGCTCCTCTCCACTGAGGTAAAGGCACCTGCAAGGAGGGTAGGCAGCCTAACAACTGCTCCCTGCTCCCGGGGTTTCAAGACAAAAGGAATCATCGTTGCTTTGTTAATTTGATACCTTTTACACACTGTAAATAATCTTCATTTAGGGAAGGAACGAAGAAAGTTACTTCTTTACCTATTTTTTATTTAATGATAAGATGTTTTTTCCTGTTTCTTTACGCAGATATTTCGCATTTTGAATACGCATCGCGCGTATCTTTTGAATACTCACCGAGTACTCATTTAAAGGATGGTGATGTTCGCTTTTGCATGTTCAATGGCACTGGGCGGACAGGAGCGGAGCAGAGCTGTGCGTTTCCTGCAGTGTCAATGCCCGGCAGCTGCGGGAGGCGGCGGAGCGCTCCGAGCGCCGCCGGTGCCCACGAGGTGCCGCCCTCGCCCGGCGCTGCTGCTGCGGCTTGCCAGGGGTTTGGGGGAACCGAGGCGGCGCCGAACAATAGCTACCAAGTTCTGGGGTTTCTCTGTGCTTTGTGCTTCACTGTACACTTTTTATACACAAACGTTCCCAAACTAGACTAAGAAAAGGGGGAAAAAAGGTTGGCACAGACAGATGTAATGAGGAGCCTCAACATTGTCAGGAAAGTAACAGCTCCGCTCCTCGTGCTCTTTTCCAGTTCAGCCTGGATCGCATTCCCAGAAGCCGGGAGGTCAGACAGTCCTGGATCTCCTCTGTGCTAACAACACTATACTCCATACTTTACTCACTTCCTCTGACCTACAAACGGAAACCAGATTTGGTAGGTAAAGAAAATTTTAATTTATTGAGAACTTGTTAATCCGCATTATAAAAGCACTTGGCATATGCACACTGCATCTCATGTGTATGCTTGGGTTTACAATTCACAGGAAAACTTTTTCATTTTAAATTTAATATAGCACCAATACATCAAGAAAGAGAGAACAGGTTGCACTGCTGGTGAATTAGAATAGCAAATACCAGTTTTCCCTCGCAAAGTTTGCAAGTATCTTCAGAGAGTCACTCCCTTGTTATGCTGGTAGAGCTAGCAAAAACAAGATTGCTGCTTCCTGATAGTATCTCTTCAGGATTGCAGCAGCACAAACTATGCCTGAAAGCCTGGTTAGCCTGTTGGCTGGACTTGCTTTTAAAATGGTATGACCAGTCTGGCACAGACAGGTTCAGACCAGCACAAATATAGACAGATTCAGTTCTTGTGCTTACATGGACTTCTGAGCTACAATGCATATTTATTTAGTCTTTGGCTGACTGACATTAATTGTCTCATCTAATGACTAAAAGCATCACTGCTGAAGTAGCAACTCCTCAGCACTTTAGTAGTTTTTTCAAGCTGTTCCGAAAATTGCACTCTCATGCTAATAACATTTATTTCAAAATATTCCACACACTTAAGTCAGAAGCATTCAGGGTTGTGAGATGGTAGAACTACAATGGAGATATTAAATCAATAAAGTTTTGTGTTAACACAAAAGAAGATACTGCACTGGTCTCCCAGCTTTAAGTCTTACAATTTTGTGAGAAAAAATTTGGTTACAGATGGCTTCTTGCTAGAGTTGTTCTCATCTTAAGGAGTCAGTAATCTAAACTTGAGGATTTTTAAAAAAGTATTAGTTCAGCAAATTAATACTTGATGAGGTTTAAAATGCTTAAATGAAACATGTAAAAACTAGTGCAGTTAAAAAGTATTTTTCATAATTTAGTATAGTAGTAGCATCTACACACACACAGATATTTCTAAGGAGACTATTTTTAAATCCCTCTGTGAACTGCATGGCTAATTCTAAAGAGGCTTTTTAATGTTTGTGGTATTTTGAATGTTTAGAGAGGCTGCTGTGAATAATGTGATCTCATTTGCTTCAATAGTACTGGTCAGTTCCTGTCAGATCAAAAGCTTCTCACTTGCTGGACTTTTCAAACAGTTTAGTGTGCAAGACATCAGACGTAGTGTTTTTTGCAGTTGCTGTTTTTCAAGCCTATTCTGAAAACTGGAGATAAAACTGGGAGGGAGAGAAGGTCGCATGCTATTCTTTCTACAGTGGTTTTGATTGGGGCAGGGGTAATAGTCAAGTTTGTTTACATGAGCAGACAGAAAAATGTGAGTAACTATTTAGTAATCACTTTGCTTCACCACTGTATTAGGTTAGTGTATTTTTTTACTTATTGCAAAAGAAATTGACTGGAAAAATCTCACTGCGTAGCTTAATAAAGGAAGCAGGAAGTTACTAATCTAATTGCATGTTTTCTGTTTACCAAAGGAATTTAAAGTGACAGAGAGATTTACACATAGAGTTATTAGAAATGGTGTTGGAGCTGATAAACTGTGATAAGCTATCTGAAGACTAATGTTTTGGAAAACACTTGTGCTTGTAAAATTAACAATATGTTTTAGCAAGTCCTTTAAGCCCTTTGCAGTATTTAAAGTAACCCCAGTCTCAAAATGAGATCCAAAGAGTCTTTATCCATGGTTAAAGAGCTGGAGGGGAAGGCAACCCCAATTACTTTTTGTCAGGTGCTATTATCAGCCAAAATAGCAGCTGGCAGAAGCATCCCTGGTGTTATGGCAAATCATGTACCACTTGAAAGCTGCTTACATACTACTACTTGTATGTATATCTTAGCTTAAGAATTCTGTAAAATATAATAACTCAGAGAGCTGCAAAGATTTTAAAACACTTATCCAAGGAGACTGTTTCAGGGATTAAAATACCTCACATTGCCAGTGAAAAGACTGTATGGTATGTGAGGCAACTGGTAGTATTTAATTGCCTTTCCACAAAAATGTTTGCAGTCAACTGAAACTCGCTCTACTCACTCACTAAGCAAAATGTAATGCTTAGTAATGTAAAGAACTAGAAGTAAGCTGGGACAAATGCTTCACTCACAAGTTCACCTATAACTTTTGGCATGGAAATCAACAACTGAGTTTAGAAACAAGCAGTGTTACATCATGATGAGAGCTTTGTATTTTTAACAGGAGAGCTTACGGGTGCTGTACATTTTCAGTCTAGACACTGGTTTTGTTTAACTGCAGGAGGGAAAGACAACCTTGCATCTAAGTCATTTGTACGTATGAGTGATCCCCAAACCCCTACAGTTGCTTTCAGGCTTGTCAGAAATGTGTGTACGTATGAAGGAGTGACTGAAGGCATTTCTCTAGGCAGCCTAAAGCTAGAGAAACACAGAAGTGTTGCAGTGGTCAAGAAATGCAGGACAAGAAAAATACTTGCAAAGGGAGCCCAAAACCATTAGGTACACAAACACAAGATTTGGAACACGTATGCTAGTTATGCCAGCCTAAGCCTGTGGAGTGCAAATAGCTGCAAAAGGGAAACAGAAAACCCAGCTGCACTGGAGTTACTTGATGAGCACTTGATGTGTGCTTTACTCGATGAGCACTGTGTCCCTTTGGTATCTCACACTGATCTGGCAAAGCTTCTTGGATTACTTTTCCTGAGCAAGTTCCATCTAACCCTTCTTCAAGGCAGTAAGTTCAGAAAGAACTGAACAACTTCCAGGACATCTTTGCTGTCTTGCAGGACTTGACCCACGCTTGAAGTGAGCCTCCAGAGAGTTTAAGAAATGTAAAAGTTAGTTGAGTTATTCAGCTTGAGGTCATCTTCAGGAGGCCCATTTCTGAGTTATGAACATCTGCACTCTGCAAAGTTAGGTCCCTTTAGAGATATTAAGCCAAGTAACAATTAAGATGTCAGAAGTGATGATTGGCTTGTGTTTCTATAGCCAAGAATTACAGAAATGTAAGTGTCAGTGTGTTTTGCAGGTGAATGTATGGTGAGCAGTTTTTATAACATCTATCTGCCTTAGATAGGCTTCCTATACAGAGGCCTAAAATTCCAGGCAAGGAAAGGCTTGTGCCAGCACACACTGCTTACACCCGCCTTCCCCCAGAAAAGCTTTTAAAACCATTCATCAGCTGCAGCCAGATTTAGTATGCAGTCTCAGAGATTGCAAATTCCTACCATGAAAATAGGCAGCTGGTCAGAGAAGAGAGACTTCTGCTGTCTTCATTGAGAGAAAGGCTAAAAAGAAACATAAAACTAGAACCAGATAAGATCTGTTATCTAGAAAAGGATGCAAGTCCTTCTTATTTATAGAAAATTACACAAGCTACACAGAGATATTTTTCCAAAGATAAAGAAAATTACTGCACCCTACACAGATCATTTGATATACAAGAAGGACTAAACCAAAGTTACATCTTTCCTTTAATATGCTTGAAGTCAGTCAGTAGATAGAAGTTCAAAGGAAACTGGTCTTCAGTTCTCTTGCTGCTTACAGAACCATTGTCTTTGGGCCAGTTTGCCAGCCCTGCAACTAAGTTACAGGCAATCTAGCCTTTTGTCTGGATCATGATTACCCTGCTCATTCTGGCATACATGAAATCCAAACTGAAAATGAAGGATGTGCCCCTACCACACAGCAGAAGCTGCAAAATATTGTATCCAGTGCTTGTTTTCAGCCATAGATGGGTTATGTAATTGGGTCAGTGATTTGGTATCTAATATAATTAAATTTCACCTGCAGTTGTGCAGAAATGCTGCATAAAGCTCCATTCATTAGCAGATTGAACATCCTGGACCCTTAGGACCAGACTTTTTTTTTTTTTTTCCTTTTCTGGGGACTCTTCTCAACAGTTCCCACTGCCTCAGGGCTCTACAGAGCCTGAAATAAGTAGATATTTTCAGATGACTGCTATTTGGAAAAACCTGGGTTACATCAGGCTAAGAAGGCAGTCCTCCCACATAGGGCCTCCTTCCTGTGGGAAGTCTGTAGTAAGTTTGCACATTTGCACAACAAGTACATGTTCTGCTGTCAGAGAATGAGAATGAAACTTCTTTCTAGGAGCCTGAAACCTGCACAGCTTATCATGCTTGTAGCAATCACCTCTTCTTTTATGACTGCACATCCCATCACACATGCCTGATCCCCTGACTGGTTAAACTGACTAAGGCAGCTTCTGGTTACAGAAGTGTTTGCACAGTAAGCTAAATGAAAGGAGATCATTATTTCATTTAGCTAAGATTTTCCATTCTTTGTGCCCTGCCCAAAATGCCTTAAGTTCATAACACTCTCACAAATTACTGTGACAAATAGTAAGTTATTGTCCCTTATATCATGGTTCTAATTGGAACTTTGTGGAAAGCTACAAAATCTGGGTGGTGGCATTTTTTTCTTTATTCATTTTATAACAAGTGATCTTTGTATAATGCAATATTAGGACTATCTGCTGCATTCTTTTGTACACTGCATCTTTCCACAGTGTTTATAATTCTTTGGACCACACTGACTGTATGTCTGATCTGCTAATGTTCTTCTAGGATCAAAACAGTCAAAATAAGCAAGAGTAAGAACATTGGATTAAGAACTTCAGCAATACAAATTTTTTCATCCGAAAAGAAAACAAAGTGAAGGCATCAAAATTTGTTTAACTTCTCAGTGTTGATGAAAATGAGTCTTATCCACCTCTCCTACCTTGTGTACTGTGTACAGCTTCCCTGCAGCCCCAATGCAGAATTACCCTGTGCTGAGCACAGATAAACATCTGATGCTATTCCAGTCAGCTGGTTCAAAGCTTTGTTGTAGCTCTGCCCTCTCTTTGACTGCTAATTAGACTTGCCTATAGACACCCCTTTTCAGAGGGAGGACAGGAGTAGCAGTAAAGATGAACTGAGATCTTAGCTTAGATTTAAGCAGGCATTTTTAGACCTAAAACAGTCTTAACCCATCAGCTATCAGGGTTGCTGTGAACCTAATGAACAACCTGGTCACACTTCCATGTATGTTATAGGGCATAACAGTCTTGCTAAAGCTAACCACTGGTATGCAGAGACAGAGTGCCAACACCTCTAGGTTTTACTGTAAAGATATTTCAGGCAGGTATTTGATACACATTCTTGCTATACCAACTTCAGTGATTAGGCAGTAGCCCAAGAAATGTTTTATGAACATTTAAATAGCATGTTTAGTTAACCTAAAATACTGCTTTCAAGATGAAGTTAAACAAATGTCTGATTAATGAAAGACACACTGAGATTTGCAATTAAAGGCTCAACTTAGGCCACTAGTAGTAACATATATGACTATATTTGAAAGTCCTTGGATTTAATTTCTCCTTTTGAGTAGAAGCAGGCTACTAGAACGAGCAGTACTTTCAATATGAAGAGATATAACAATTATTTGTAAAGAGGCTCTAAAAGGTTGGATGGTATTTCTCATGGTGACCAAGAGACTGTGGTCAGGTTTACATTCAGCCAAGGTAACATTGCTGAAAGCCAGCTAGTACCTAGTGTTGTAGCTAGAGGAGTAGTTCAGTAACTACCACTTAATTTACTTGGCAAAGGTTTTTTACTGAATTTCTTTTTTTTATGACCAACTTTTTCATCTACACTAGGTCAAATTTCCTCTTCTTCCTACTAATTTGTCAGCAGCAATAAACCACATACCCACTCCATAGTAATGTAGGTAGGGAGTTAGTTTATTCTGCACCCTGTATCTGCTTTGGTAATCTTGTTCTTTTTTAACCAACCTATCCCTCTCCCACAGTTTCTCAAAAGACTCATGGTTTTTTGTTGGTCCCACTGACAGCCTGGGTGTTCATGTAGTGTTTTAATAACCAACACTAACAATTTCACAGACTTGAGCCTTAGTACCAGTCTTACAGCTGTCATTTATTATTATTTTTAATTGATCATTCTATGCTTCTCATTTTACATTTGGCAACTAGGCTGGGAAGTATGCTGATGGAAACTACCACTCCAAAGACCTTTTAATCCCAATGACAGACCTGTCACCTGGCATACAGGGGCAGTTAGGTATGGTGCCTAAGGTTAGACTCCTTAGAAAAAATTAAAGCCTGCATGTTTCTTTAGGCATCCAAATGAACCTTCCTCACTAAGCTGTTGCCTAACTTCTGACACTCTTAATGACCCTGGTGATATCTTCTCTTTTCATCAGTAAAGCCCTTGGGCATACCCACAAGCAGACCTGAGCTGTTTTAAGTCTTTACAGTGTCAAATAGCCACATGCATAGCTAAACTCTGCTGAAATCCAAGGGCTGGGAGCTTCTCTCACTGCTTTGTATTCAGAGGCTGATGCAAATCACATCAGCTGGGCCTCTTCCCTTGTCTTGCCCCTGAGGACAGTGGGTTGGTAGCTCTGGGTTAGGCCTAGAAGGAAGAAGTGATAATGTCTAATGCTGTTACAATTAAAACCTTACATCCAGCTCCTAGTGGTTTTGCAGAAGCTCTCCTTTTCTCCCATAGAAAAATCCACTAGGTAGGATTTTTTTCTGTCTCTCCCCAAACCTTTAGAAAGTGAGAGCTGCATAAAAGGTGATGCTTCCCAATCTATTTCGTTCTATGATGAAAGTAACACTCAGAAACAAATAGAAGCCCAGCTGTGTAGTGTACTAATTTAGAGTCCTTGCTCTTCCACTTCTCTCTTCCCCACTCTGGCATTCACTAATCTTATTTATCCTGGTTAGGTAATCTGCCTGTAGGACCACACATGTCTCCACTTGTTTTGAAGAGCACCTCACTTACTGGCTGTATCGTATGATAATAACAACAGCTGCTGTACCAGTGAGATCCAGAGGGGAACAAGAAAGGTTTTCATGGCAGTGCTACAGCCTGCAGTTGCTGACCAGCCCACACACAAGCTGTTCCTGTAGGACACTATAGCCACCTTCTTGCACCCCCGATGATTCAAGTGATTTAGGCAGGAGAAGATTAAAGTGTACCCAGGTATAATTCAGTTCTACCTTAATTA
The DNA here is from genome assembly GCF_027477595.1 of Haemorhous mexicanus. NCBI lineage: Eukaryota > Metazoa > Chordata > Aves > Passeriformes > Fringillidae > Haemorhous > Haemorhous mexicanus. The sequence goes on along the minus strand of NC_082349.1, from coordinate 17,664,639 downwards.
CCTGATTTACATCAGACTACACAGCTAGTTTTGGCTTTTTTTTTTTTTTTTTGTCCTGCCTTGCATTCTGTAGGTAAGTTCAAACAGAAAATAGGGTGTGAAGTTTTAGCTGGTTTTATACACAGGTGGTGGAGGAAAGTGAACTGGATAAGATCTTCACTCTTCAAAAAGAATAAACCAGTAGGTAGTTTAATGACCTTTCTATTATGCAAACAGAACCTGAAATTCTTCTTCCTTCCCATCAATAACAATAATAAGAAACTGTTGAAAAAGGTTCCTGCCTTTCTTAAACTGTAAAAGGTATTAACAGTTCTAAGCTAATTTTTCTCAATGTTCAAAGCTTGAATTTTCAGACATACTAAAGAGCAAAAGTTTCCATAAGAATACTTCCTCTCAGCATGCTTAAGTATTTGAGTGTGAAGTTTTTGAAATAGTAATATAATATTAAAACCAAGCAAGGGCTGATGAGCTCATAAGATGCTGTAATTTACATAGCAGAATACAAATTAATTCATTGCAGATTCTCTCTTCTTGTGCCACAGAAACAACACCTCCCCCCATCAACACAAAAACCAGACAAACAAAAGAATTCATTATTCCTATAACATAGGACTATCTAATAGGTTTTTCCCGCATTGTTTAAAAGTAGGTATTGCATAGCAGTTAAAAGGTAGAACTTGCAGAGATTGGATCATTCAGTTAACCCAGCTTTGGTCCATTTTGTATCACTCCACTTGCCTTTGCCTCTTTTAGTTGTCTATCACCACCACCTCCTGTTCCCTTAGTCTGATCTCCAGGTGTTCAGCACTGAGGAGTAGGGAGCATTACCAGAACAAAGAAGGCCAGGCAGTGTCCTGGAGGTGGCTCCGTGCCTGGTAAGCAGCACAACCTTCAGCTCACACATGCACATTCCCACACCACCATCCTCCCCAGCGAGCAGGGCAGTTTTTCTGCTCTTGTCCAGGTGACAAAAGGCCAATCTCTGCAGAGGTCATTAAGGAGAGCAGCAGGTGTTGCCAGTTCCCTATGCAAAGCAAATTGCAAATTAGTTTTCCACTTCACTAAATTGAGGGGAACTTACATTGTCCTCCTTTTGATTGTTGTACTTTGGGAACATAAGTAAACACTTGTTCTTTAAAAGATATGCAGCAGTTGTGTGTTTATGTACTTATGAGAAAAACTGCAAGTTTACTGCTTTACTCATTTTTGCTTTGGCCAGTGACATTTAATCCCAGTGAAGCTGCAAGCTCTGCTTTCAGTGTTTTCCCTGGTAAATGTCACTCTGCTACAGTGCTGCATTCACCAACTCTAAAGTAGCTTTTATCAGCAGTGATGCCATGTGCCAGTGTTCCTGGTGTTCCCAGACTGCTGGCTTAGCTTATTTTCTTTCAACAGCTGTGGAAAAAATCTGAAACACAAAGGCAAGAACTCTTCCAATTTTAAATGTAAAACTGGTTAATAGGAAATAGATTTATAGAGTTGCTGAAGGTAAATGTTGTATTCTGATCCTTTACTTCTAAACCTCCATTAATATACAGCTGGATTTGTTCATTTTACTGTTTAGAATTTGGTTAGATTGAATTGGCAGAGAATTTTAGAATGTAGGACTTAGTTTATAGACCTAGCTGTGAGCCCAGGCAGCCAGTGAGCCACTTTAACAGTGAGCTGGACATTTCTTGCATTAGAGTTGCATATGAATGGTGTAGAGAGACCTGTAGCACTGGCTTCTGGAACAATCCCTTACAGCTTTTTGGCAACAAAGTAGGAACCCCCAGTGACCAGGAAAGTCCTTGGACAGCTGCAGCTCAAGAAGTCACAAAAGTGACACAAAAATTGTCTTTAGCCCCCTTTTTCCCCTTTCCACTGCCTCATTAAGGAAGGCTTAACCCAGAGATTTTCAGAGACATATCTCATGCAATGCAAATATTCTACAGGCAGCCTTGTAGCTAAAGTAAATAGATTCTGAGGGAAACAGACAAAGGGAAAGAGATTTCTGAGGGAAAACAGCATTTACAAGTGCTGTTTGTAAATAGATGCTTGAGGGAAACACCCTCAACAGCTGCTTGACCTTGTAGAGTGCCTGGTCCCTTCTTGTCCAATAGATGCCTGCCTCTTCCCCAGAGCACACTGCTGATGCCATGGGCTTCACTAGGAGATACTGGTATTCTGCTGGTGGTGGGGAAAAGCAAAAGCCTTGATCTTTTCAAGGTGTAAGACATCAATAATTCTCCAAAATTTGCTTTTGAATACTGCTTTGAAATTCACTCGTAGGACTGCTCATCTTCTCATCTTTGAGGAAGGCTGTAGGTGATTCAGTTGCTTTCCATCATCCTTTCCAGTTTGTGTACAGGCAGGAGCTGAACAGCAACATTTCTACCTTACACCTACTGCAATGGTTCCTCATCTTTATTATGTACATATTTGTTTCTCAGAAGTTTCCCCTGTACATCATACACTTGAAGAGTGTATGATGTTGGACTCCAAGCAGAAGGACCACTGGTTTCCCTTCCTGCTGGCAGTGTGAGAGAGAGTAAATAAGACTGGTCAGACCAGATTTTTGGAGAGGAATTGCCACTGCAATTGCAACTGCACCAGTTCTAAGCAGGACATGCCTGTAGACACGTACTGAAGGTTAACTGAAGGTTAATCTTTAGTTCTGACTTACAGATCACAGCCACCACGTTCAGACAGGGATCTGGTTGTGGGCTTCAGCAGGTTTATAACAGTCTTTTTCATGGCCAGTTCCTAAATCCAAGCATTTTGGGATAGGAACATCTATAACAAGAGTATTATATGAGCATTTTGCATACAGAAATCCTATAGAGCCACATCTGCTTTGTCCTATTTGAACTCAATTGTGTGGAAAGGGAAAGAGCAGAGGACATGAGTTATGATCAGACCATGTATTTTTTTAAAGATGCCAAGTCCATTGTTTTCCTGATCCTTTTCCCTGCATGCAGGTACTTTCCCGTGGATCAAAGGGCATCTGAGAGGCAGCTTACAAATTATAAACAGTCAGAAAGTGTAAACTGATAGTTTGAACTGAATGTATCATATCAAAACCTGAATATAGGAGAGGTATTTTACTATTATTTTAATTTTGATTGCTGTCTTTTTGTTTTGTACCTCAGCAAAGTAGTAACAGGATCTCAGTGTTGCCTACATAGAGGTTCATAAATAGACCCATTTAGTGTTATTTCATTACCTGATCTTTAGTGAGTACAGTTATGTTTGGAATTCATTGTGGCATTTACCTCTATGTGTGCAGCTAGACACAAGAATACCAAAATACCAAAAGGACTGGAGCTGCTGGCCAGGCTTAATAAAGGGGAGAAGTAGGATGAATTCTATGACTTGATAAAGACAATGATTGTAAAAATTCAGCTTTTTCTAAAACCTGTTCTACAGTTCTCAACTTCTGGGCTCAGTAGAATGTTAGGATGGCTACCTGACCTAAATCATATCCACAACGGGTATATTTTGTGTCACACTGTGAAAAGTAAGGGACCAATGTTTGAGCTCTCATAGTAGATGGAGGCTAAAAGAGTGCAGAGCCATTCAAGAAGGAAGACAGCTAGAAGAGTGCCTGAGAACAGGGATGCAAAGAGAGGTGAACACCAGTGATCACAAAAAGCCCTAGGAAAGAGAGGATGGGTAGGAGACATCTCAGAGGATTGGGTAGAGTACAGACAAATTGATGGAAAATTATTTCACTGAGGAAAGGACAGGAGAGAGGATGGCCATAGAATGGAGAAAGGGCCAGGAAGCAGTGAAGATAAAGCACTATGTGTACTCCAGGTAGCTTTACTAAGGGAAGGGGAAAGTGGAGTTTCTGTTCAGCAGTGGTGCACATTTTGGTCTGTTCCCTTAAAACCAAATTTTGAATAGGAAATCAGTAGTTAGACTGTATGTTCAACTCACAAAAATAATAAGTAGTAAATAATTTTTGAGGGCTTTAGGTTCTTCTTATGCACTTATCTGAAACAGGCCAGCTTCTGCAGGGATGCTGGTGGGTTTTGCCTGCAGACACAGGAGAACAAATTGCTTCCTATGCCTACATTTACACTAGAGAAACAAATTTTAGTACAAATAGAGATACCTAAACATGCCTTAAGTTACATGCCAGTAGCCATGTACCAGCATCACAGCCAACATTCATGCAAATTAATCAAACTTTCCAGGAAATGTGGCAAATTGCATTATTTAGTTTACAGATATGGAAAAGCTTCTTTGAAATGCAAAAAGGCAGCATGTGTGGTTGGTTTATGTCCTTACTCACCAAGCCAAATGTATAAAAAACAGATCTGCATTCTCAGTAGATTGTAGAGTAGGAAATAAGGTCCCAGCATGGATGTGCCTGAAATCAGGTTCAGCAGGAGGTTTGAAACCACAATATTCTTCTCTGATTTCAAAACTGTAGGATGTAAAGATAATGTGCTCCACTTCTGAGCTATATAATACAAAAAATAACACAAAATAAGTACATCGTTGCAAGTTTCAAATTCTAGTAGCTGTGGATGTTGATACCCTAAAATTTCAAGATTAAAACTGCATACAGCACATTATTTGTAAGGGACTCTGAGAAAACATCAGCAAAGTCTTGCATTAATAAATAGTTCAATTAAGATCAACAACAACATCAGAACCTTTTTAGAAACAGTATTACAGTCTGTTGATTCTGTCAGAAAATGCAGTGTTACAGTCATCACATCCCCAAGCTGGATTTTTGGGGCTATAATCAAAGCAAAGAATAGTTGAGAGAATTTGGAACTCCGTGGCACCAAATCTGTTGCTGCTTTTAGCTGAGGCAAGGTGCTGCTAACCAGATTATCAGTGGGATCTTGCCATGAAGCAGGAAAGGAAATGTTATGAACTAATTGTTACAGCCCTGAAGCAGAAATTCAGATTTTTCCCCCCCACCAGTATAATATCTTTCACAAGCTGGTGAACTTGGAACAAAAAAATGTGAGTTTATGGGGTATAGGGCCATGATTTTATAAAAGAACTCTTTATTTCCATGTAACCCCAGCTGTGCAGAAAAGTGCTGATTACATGGTAGTATTTAAGTTTAGTAAGAAATTTCTTGCCTGAAATCAATTTGGATACCAAGTGGAGTGTCTAATATACCCTGGTTTAAACCTTTTACTTTTAAGCAATCTGTTTTTCACTTGAACAATGTCTAAAATTAAAAGAGTACTTTCTTTTATTGTTAGCATTTTTAAGTGAATTTGAGATCTCTGCTCGAAGGACTTGACATGTTTTTACCAAAGCTCCTTCCTTCTGTATGCTTTTAACTGTCTCCTAGTGTTTATTAAAAATTAAAAATAAAATCTAGTCACACAAACCAGCTAATAGATTCTTGTGAAGGTCCTAATTCATCAGGGCATTTTTGATGAACCCTTAAGTGTTTTGCTGACTTAAGCCAAGGTTCAAGAGTTTTATAACTGGATCTCAGGTTTAATCCTAATTAAATTTCTTTGGCTTTATTATGTGCCTTTATTTAATGACTGATACAACACAAAGCTGAGAGTGGAAGTTGTTTTGGTTATATACCCACAAGTGAAGGAATTGTAAACTTTTCCTTCATAGAAATAACTGTGCCATCTCAGAGGTCTTTTCCTCCGTCATAACATGTAAAGAAATATGGTATTTTGAATATGGTATTATTTGGTACTTTGAAATAATGATTATTGTTTGCCCCTCCTATTTTTTCATATTTACCTGCCTTTTCTGGGCTTTTAAAAATATTTTTTGAAATACATTTTTTGTGTAAATGTAATGTTAAATGAATATTCACTTAATTCTTTACTGTATGAAAAAACTCGTTACTTACTTTTGTAATGTGTTTCATCTCTTTTAGATATTGTGCAATGGACCGGGAACATGTGTTCCTGTCTGTTTATCTGCTTTTCTTCTTGGCCTTCTAGGAATAAAGAGAACAATCATTGTGTATGTAGAGAGCATCTGCCGTGTGGAAACTTTATCCTTGTCTGGAAAAATTCTTTACTACTTTTCAGATTATTTCATTGTTCAGTGGCCTGATCTAAAGAAAAAATATCCCAAGTCAGTGTATCTTGGTCGAATAGTGTAACAACAGAAGACAAGCTAAACTTCACCTGAAATAGATCATACAAGCTCCTCACTTGCATTCCTGTAGTAATTTATTTTCAAGAATTCCTGTCACTAAATTAGGCTGCTACTTAAAAATGAGACAATAAAGTTTTCTCTACATTTAAGTAAAGTTTGTGTGTATTTGGTTTTATTGCTATCATGTAGGTCTGTTTGCCAATAACCCATAGTGGCTCTAAGTCTATCCTGTCTCTGTTTTCATCTAGTTTTTCTGCTATGTGAATGGTAATTTTTGTCTGCAAATAAATATGGGAATTTGTATGAATGTAACATTTCCTGTAAGGAAACTTTGTGTCATTTTTAAAATTGTAAGCAACAAAGTCTTTTTCTAGCACAACAGATTTTATTTCCTTTATGCTAGTGGTGAAGTCCCTTGTGAATCCTTAGAGAATAAAGGAAACAGTTATATTAAGTTGGCTTCATGACAGTTTGTACTTTACAGTCTTCCAAAACTCCCAGAGCATTAAACCAGTATCATTTTTCCTCTGGTCTTGTCAAAGTTGTCCTTATAATCTGTTGTGCACCTTTGAAAATTGTTGCTCACTTCTTAAGATGAATAAAAAGGTGACAAGTGTCATGCTACAGGCACAATACTTACCCATTTAAGAAGACTTTCAAAGCTTATGTGAAAAAAGCCTTAGCAAATCTACATCAAACAGAGCAAAACTGTCACTTGGACAAGTTGAACTGGTTCAAGCTCTGAAATAGAGAAAAAAAAAATCAGTAATAGGGGAAAGAACAGAGCTCCCCTCTTTTCCTGATACAGTGAATTTGACTTCCAGTATGTCCTGTTTTCTCATTTTAAGCACCTTGCTTTGAACAGTACAATATATACTTGAGATTTTGTCATGAAAAATGGTATCCTGTACATTGGAACCACTTTTAAAAGGTATCTTGTTGGCAGTAAGCATCTGAAAGCACACTCCAGCATTTCACATTTGTCTGGCAAAGTGAAATTCTACAACTATCCCACCTATAAGGCAATGTAAACACATCTGTCATCTGTACACACAGAGAGCTCTGTGGCTGGCTACATGAACATAAACAAAGAGAAAAGCTCAAAGAAGAGGAGAAACGCCCTCCAGAGTGCACAGCCTGACTCTGGTGAAGCCCAAGCAGCTGCTCAGGAGGAGACTCAGGGAGGGCTTTTCCTCAGCGTCAGATGTCAAAACATTGCAGCAGCTCTTCTGGTAGGGAACAGGAGTGAAATATCCTCAACAGAAACAATGGGTCCTGCTGTTAGGAAACGAGGGTCCAGAGGAATAGGCTGCTTCATGCAGAAAGCCATTAGAAATCATTGGAAGACATGGTGCAGAAAACTGCTGTCACGATATTGCAAGGCCCTGTGGGGAAGCCAGCTGTTACAACCTGTCCAACAGGCTTAATAATCCTCAGCATAAGTAGAGTCCCTTGATGTGGTCACATGTGAGAACAGGGAGTTTTGTGGGTTTTAACCAAGATTATGTCTGAAATTAAAGAGCAGTTAATAGGTTAAGGCTATGTGAGAAGGACTTTGTGCAGCACATACTGAGGTCCTTGAAAATGGCTTGGTTGAAGTAAATCTGATGTGTCCAAGGGCTTTTGTCCCCCGAACCGAAGTGAGGACTATCTTACCATGAATTTCTGCCCAGTTGCAGATAGTTTGATAAGCTGGAGATACACTGGACTCTATTATGGCTAATGGTAGTTTATTTTAGATCAGTGCTTTCTGTTTTGCAAAGGAACTAGAGTAGAGGGGAAGGGGACAGAGGCAGCCTATTCCTCGGCTCTGGGTAAGGGGCAACAGCACAGGCTCAGTGCACTGGGGTTAGAGAAGCCTGGCAGGAGCAGGGCAGTGAGGCTGCCATTGCTGCACACAGCCTGTGGCAGAGCCGTGCACTGGGGTTTAGAGAAGCCAGGAGCAGGGCAGTGAGGCTGCCATGGCTGCACACAGCCCGTGGCAGAGCCGTGCACTGGGGTTAGAGAAGCCTGGCAGGAGCAGGGCAGTGAGGCTGCCATTGCTGCACACAGCCTGTGGCAGAGCCGTGCACTGGGGTTTAGAGAAGCCAGGAGCAGGGCAGTGAGGCTGCCATTGCTGCACACAGCCTGTGGCAGAGCCGTGCACTGGGGTTTAGAGAAGCCTGTCAGGAGCAGGGCAGTGAGGCTGCCATTGCTGCAGCACGGCCTGTGGCAGAGCCGTGCACTGGGGTTTAGAGAAGCCTGTCAGGAGCAGGGCAGTGAGGCTGCCATTGCTGCACACAGCCTGTGGCAGAGCCGTGCACTGGGGTTTAGAGAAGCCTGCCAGGAGCAGGGCAGTGAGGCTGCCATTGCTGCACACGGCCTGTGGCAGAGCCATGCACTGGGGTTTAGAGAAGCCTGGCAGGAGGAGGGCAGTGAGGCTGCCATTGCTGCACACGGCCCGTGGCAGAGCCGTGCACTGGGGTTTACAGAAGCCTGGCAGGAGCAGGGCAGTGAGGCTGCCATTGCTGCAGCACGGCCTGTGGCAGAGCCGTGCACTGGGGTTTAGAGAAGCCTGCCAGGAGCAGGGCAGTGAGGCTGCCATGGCTGCAGCACGGCCCAGCCCAGCCGCGAGGCCTGCCCTGCCCTGCCCTGCCCTGCCCTGAGCACAGCCGGGCCGCGCTGCCTCGGCTCCGAGCAGAGCGGGAACGGCCCTGGAGGCCTCGTCCCGCTCAGGGTTTTCACCTCAGCAAAGGCAGCCCTGGCTGCTCCGTTACTCCCTCAGAGCCCTGCCCAGGGCGGGGTTTGGGGTTTTGGTGTGCTTCCCAACTGCGGGTTCATAAACTTTTGAGTCTGCCTTTGAACGCTGTGGAGTTCCAGGAATTTTTTTCACCTGTCACCTGCGTGACAATGACTACTGCCAAAAGAAAGAACTCGCCTGTTCAGACTTGTCACCTCCCATGGAAACACTCTGGAGGTAACAGTAGATTTCTTCACAAGAGGCTGTCCTGAAAAACTGAATTGCTCCAGGCCATCTGATGTGGAGTAGTCTCATTTTCAAGGATTTGGGAAGACTTTTCCCACTTTTCTTCACTAGCTTCCTTCTGGGGGAGCAAAGTCAAGAATATCTCAGCTGACATATCTATGAATATGAATATCTATGTTCCCCCAACAGCATGTTATTTAGTCTGGGAAACACAGGTTAAAGTAGCACATATAAAGTGGTTTTTAATGCAGATTGTTGGCTATGAGGGTGTGGGATGGTACCCATTCCCTGGGACTGCTATTTTCCTAACTGGCTCAAGTGCCTACTTGAGTTATGGGCATTTACTTCTGAACAGTTTATAATTAGTTCTAGCAAGTGAAAACTTGGATTAGGAATGACCCAGAAGTCCCTAGAGTTGAAGCAGGTAGAACCAAAATGGGAAGATCACAGCCTAACTGACCAAAGCCTTCAACAAAACACTGTATCACAGTCACAGGAGATAGTTCAGAAAAAAAGACTTTGGCTCAAATTCTCCTAAAAGAAGTTTTGCTATCAAGTGACTTTTCCTTGAGAAGATTATCTCAAATAACTGCTAGTTCTCTCCAAAAGCACAGTGGAGCTGAAGCAAACTAGCATTTTGTTATTGAGAAGCTCTTTCTTATCTTTTGTTTTTAGAAGGTGGGTACAACCAAACAGTCTATTGTTCTAGGGGAAAACTGCATTCTTCCTCTCCCAGAACAGAACAGAAAACAGCTCTCCCAGGGTCTAGCTAAAGACTTAAAGGTCACTGACTCGATTCCTTAAGTTTAGATTCTTCGTGTTTGCTATGTCTCATTTGTTCTCTTAAACATTAATATTATGGCAAACACATTTGCATTACATACAAGGAATGTTTCATGCGAAATACATTATCTCTTTTTCTCCATCTCCAAAAGAGGAAACAGTTATATCTTATAGATTTGAAGCAAAATGAAGAAGAAATATATTTTTAAAGAAAACAAATAGGACTTTATGGAAATATCATCATCAAAATTGGCAAAGATTTTCAAAGAGAATAGAAGGCATCCAGAAACTCGTTCTCTGGGTCCTAGCACAGAAGCCAAATTCTAAATGAATTTTCTTCATCAGATTGTTTTATCTAGATATGCATTAGCTGACAAATATTAAATATTCAGAGTTACTTTACTTTGTTTAGTGCCAAGAGGCACCATCAATTGAAGACATTTTTGCCCCACACTTCAGGGAAAAAGCACAAAAGACTCGCTGTCACCATTTCTCTCTAGCAGCTCTGTCTCTTACATTTCCTAGTGGAAATGAAGGGTTCTAGCAGACCCTTGCTAGATGTCTCCATGGCTGTTCAAACACACTGCATACACAGTGCTTGTGTCTCCTTCAAATCACGTTTGTGTTGCCTTGGCAGGGCTCTGAGGGAGCTGCCTGGCTCTCAGTGCTCTGATAAGCCTCTCCTTTGGCTGGCCCGTGCTGGCCCCACATGCTGTGCCAGCAAACTCCTGATTGTTCCAGGAGCTGGGTGAGGATCTGGGAAAGTAAGCATTGAGCCCTCAGGCTGCTCACAGCACAAACTGAGCCCTAGACCTTTCTGAAACTTGAATTTGACTTTTCCAAAGACAATACTTCCTGATACTTCCTGATAGCATAATGGCAGTCTCATGACCAGTATTGTTGAAATCAATAGGAAGTACTCAGAGGCAGAGGTCATCTTGCATAAGCTGCTTGGTAAGAACCAGAATTTTGCACAAGAATTCAGGAAAACCAGTAGCTCTCACAGTAAGAGCTTTAGACATTTTTCCTCTCATTGCTGTTTCATGCTGCAGTGGCAATGGAGAAGGAAATGAAAGTGGCATACGATACATGAAGATGGACTTTTGTTGACATACTTATTTTAGCTCAGGTCACTATTCTGCAGAGTATAACATTTCCCATTTAGAATTTCTTGTATCTATTTTACTCCCTTGCCCAAAATTTTTTAACACAATTTATAATCCAGTTCATTGACTAGTCAGACATAAATATGCATGCAGCAGAAATAAGCAATCTCACATTTAGGTGTGACAAGAATAGCCTTTAACCAAATGCTTTATAGCTGCTTTAACCATGCATACATCTATAAAAAGATGCTTTTATTGATTGATAAAGTGAGTTTTACACATACCTTGTGTTGTGTTCTCGTGTACCTGAGGAACAAAGCTAAACAAGGTGTTTGATGTGTTTGTTATTCTCCAATAAGAGACAGAGCAGGAGTAATAATATTTAACAGACAAAAATAGGGGAAATGAGGGTCTCTCTGAGGAATGCTTAATGTTTAAAAAACTTACAACACTTTTATCAATTAAGATATTATGCATATTAAACAAGTATTTTGTAAATTGATAAATTAATGAACAGTAGCACAGACATTAGTCCACTGTTCCACCCAGAATGTTTCATTTGCAGTGTGGAGTGCCTTTTTTTTTTTTTTTTTTTTTTTTTTGGAGGAAGTGTGTTGGGGGTTTGAGTTTTTTTAATACAAAAGTCAGGTATTGATGACTGTGCAGCGAGATGACCTGGACAGTACTGGGTTTAGGCAACTGCTCAAAGAGATTTTGTCTCATCTTCAGAGGAAGAGAAAGAGAATATTCTTAGATGGATTAAATTGTCATTGTACTATGCAGCAAATAATTTTTAAAGGAAAAGATAAAAGAGATAAAAAAGATATAGTTCTTTTTTTTTTAATATTGTGACTTAAGAAGCATTTTAGACCCTACAGTGAAGTTGCTGTGCATAATCCTACCCATTCTATGCATCAGTGCACAGTAGCTTCTTAAAATGAAGAAGCCCTCTCATTGGTTTAAGAAAGAGTGGATATTTGTAATGCTGTATCAACAGTCAAATCTGCTCAGTTAGCATTACGGTAAACTCGACTTTCAGCTGCCAGGAGCTTGGCAATTAGAGTTTCCTGCCTTATTGTTCAACACTGCAATTGAACTCTGCTGCTTTTCATTTGTGATCCAGCTTGGGATGTCAGCTGACACTGAAATGGATGTCCTAACCTCCAATTCAGTGGCTTAAAGGATATCTCCCCAACATTCACTGCCAAGATGAAATCCAGAAATTATTATTCAGCAGCAGTAAACAGGGCCTGTTTTTGCAGGCACCCATTTGTAAAAAAGCAAGCATGACAGCTGGGAATTACTGTTAAATGTGCTTTTCATACCCACACTGAAAAGCAGAATATTAAAAGTAATGTAGCTGTATTTGTAAAGAAGCAGTTAAGTGATGTCTTAGCAGCTCTGCATGAACACTTGTAATCATTCCTTTAAAAAGTAACTTCATAAGAAGGTACACTAAGATTTTTCAGTGCAGTTAGATACAAAATAAATATCTTTGAAATTTATTGGTGGATCTCCACTCTTCTGTCACTTGCAGATAGAAGATGACCACGAACAAGCAAAGCACAGAGCACATTCCAATTCTAAACATATTTTTCATTAAACTCCAGACTAGAGATAATTCCTGAGAATCTTCATCTGACTTTTTCTTTGAATAACACTGAGGGTAGAATAGGAAGGCTGAGGAAATACAGAGAGAGCTGCTTCCCTGTACAGTATGACTTTGGAAAAGCTGAACAGGTAAATCTGAGAGGAAAGCAGTTACTACTGCTGCCTTGCTCCCCCTAACACACTTCCCACCCCCTCCAAGTTCTTCCAGGTTTATTGAAGAATCGGAATCTATGCCAAAGCAATTAAGGTTTTATACTGGTTAGACTGAATTTACCCAGTTCAGCACTGTGCTGTGATGTAATGAACATTTCTATATGCTCCTCTGCCAAGCTTTTCCTCTGAAGAAAGTTTATTATAGACCACAGATATAACTTTATTTTGTATCTGTTTACTTGCAGCTTTAACCCCCATGACCAGGATTTTCCTTTGTGTTTACAAGTAAACTTTATCAGTACTTTCTAGTCCATCCCACAGCCCCTTTTGGAGATGGGCCAACACATGTGGGAACTGCAAATGCAGAACTGAACCATCCCAATCCTGCATTTACTACTGAGCAAGCACACCTAGCATGCACTAAGTACATCATATTGGTACCACTGAGTTTCAAAAAATAGGTATTGCTTGCACTAAAATTTGATCAAATAAATATTTAAAATATTAAATCTTCGTTTCAGCTTGGGAGGAAAAAAAAAAAAAGAAAAAGAAAGGACAAAAGTACTTTTCCATAGCACCAGAAAACCACAAAGCCAAAATAAATAAGCAAAAAACACCCAAACCATCAAAAAAACCCCACACTCAACATCTTCTGGAAATTCTGAAGTTTTGCGGGATGCAATGTGAGCATAAAATAGACAAGATTAATGATCTGGGATAAAGTGGCTACAAACCTCAGCATTCTGTGTTCTGGTACAGTCTCAGTTATCTGAGCATCAGCCATTCCTAATTCCCTTCTCTCCCCCAAGTCTGAATCACATCCTCTGACATGTACTGAAGTACATTACAGTGACATGGATTATTTGAAACCTCTCTTATTCAAACAGATTTGGGATCCAAACTATTGTAATAACTGAGTTTCCCTGCCATGGTAGCCAGCCTCTGGCTAAATGCCACTGTGTCTCAGCCAGTCACTCATGTGCAGCACTCAGCACTCTCTGCTCCATTGCACCATTCCAGTCCCAAAGAACCCTATAAAGCACTCTGACAATCACTTGCTGTGTATTGTTTTGCTCTTGAAATCATCCTAATTTCTAAGTATAACTTTATTGTGAGATTTCACAGAAGGATAATGAACTGAAGTTAAAAAAACAAGCAAAAAACCAGCACATTTTATCAAGCTTGTGAGAATACTTTGTCAGAGGTGGAAAATATTTCTGACAGGGAATTAGTCTCATTTAGAAAATACTGCCGAGATAATTAAAATTGGAAGAAGTCATGGAATTAGGCAGCAAGGAGAGGGGTTTTATTCCTTTTGCCTATATTAACATTTTGATTATTAAGACTGGATTAAGATTATTATTACTGGATAATTAACCAACCTTTTAAAATATCAGCACTGTTCAAGAGTAGTTTTGTTCCAATAAGTGTGCATGAAGCCATTAACCATCAAATAACTGTTCTGTTCACAGGTCAATTGTAATTATTTTGTGTTTCACATCCACATTAATAAATTTGAATAATGCAACATGAAGTTGCATGAAAAAAGTTACCATGTGCTACCTTGAATCAATCCTCTTGTGAGGTTATTATTGGGAACACAATGGAGAATGAAGAAAAAAATTGGTGTTAACACACCAGACCTTGAAAGATGTGAATTTGTCCAGACCTGTTAAGGAAATAAAAGGAAGGAGAACATGCTCAAGTGGCATAAAAATCAAGTTTGGAGGTTCAGGAAGGGAGATAAAGTGTTGAAATCAATCTCAGATCATGCTGAGCAGACTTCAGCCAAATAGTAAATGTAATAACTACTTCTGCATCCTGGAGAGACAGAAATTGCTTCTTCAAAATATATATGTGAAAATCTATATTTCGTATGTATACATGGAAAGTTACAGGGATAGCTAGAAGCCAAGAATTACAGAAGCACAAAATACCACAAAGTTACAGTTTTTTCCCTTTCTTTGATTCCCTCATGCAGTCATCCCCTCTGAAAGAGCTCATGCAGTCATCCCCTCTGAAAGAGAGGGCTGACGGGTGAAGTTTCATAGAAAAATAAGGAAAGTTTCAGGCTTCAAAGTCATTCTGCATTAGAATTAACCTCTTATATCATTAACTTTTGCATCCATTCCGAGTTTAAGAGTGGAACACGTCCTTCATGTTCAGTGTTTATAATTCTGAGGCAGCAGCCCCTCCTCATCAGGGCAGAGGTGCCCGTGGCTCAGGCGCTCCCTCCGCTCCCGGGGCAGCAGTTCCCGGGAAGCTGCCAACAGCAGCAGCTCCTATGGAACCACTTGGCCTTTCCCTCTGTCCTCGCAGAACTGCAGCTCAATACAGCTGGCAGTAGGGGTGTGTGTGCCCACCCTCTGTGGCTCACTCCTCTGCCCAGGGAAGGGGAAATCCTAGGGTGTGCTGGTTGCTTGGTCCCAGCCTTGGCTCATCCAGACTTCCAAGGAAGTGGCCTGCTGAACTTCAGGAGCTACAGTGTGACTGATGGGAAGTTTTAAGAACAGCCATGAGAAGCAAAATAATTAAGAAGGAAAAGGCCACCCTCTTAAGTCTAGTGTTTAAAAGTGGCATAAAGATACAGTGCCAAGTTATTTTCCTACCAAAGTCTGCCTCAAGTTGAGATACGAGACCTGAGTTGGTTTTTTTCTTCATACATATGAAACACAACAAAGAAGAAAAACACACAAAGTCTTGTCTTCTTCGCAAGGAGCGGTTCTTGTAGCACATGCTGTCCCTGCAGGCATTTCCTTTTGTTGTGGGTAAATACCACTGTGAATGAAACTGACGGCTGTTAACACCGAGCCAACACTTCGGAACCTGCGTGCTGGGGACACAGCCTGGATGCGAGTGTTTAGGTCCCACTGACGGGGAAGTGAAGCCATCAAATGAGAGGGAGAAAGGGCACTCTGACCCACCTGCTGCAAGCCAACACACGGCTGTTCCCGTGCTCGAGGAACAGAATTGTAAAATATGCCAGGCATTTGGGTTGCACAGCAAGCAATCTGAAGTGCTTTGTTGCCTTCTGCTTGTGTAGTGGTTTTTGCAAGTTAAAAACCCACACCAGCAACAAGGCTTTCACCCAGGCAGGGAGGGGCACATGACAACACAGGACCCCCAACTGTAATCAGGTTGCAGGTAAACTATATTTGATTTTTTTCTCCTATATCACCATGGAATGTGCTTCAGCAATCAACTATTCTTGAACTATACCACCACTGATAAGAATGCAGCTATCAATTTTAAGAAGTCATGAGCCTAAAAAAAAAAAAAATTAAAAAAAAGCAGAAAAGTCTGCCTTAAGCTTATTTATGAACAGCTACCACAAGCAGGTAACAACCCCTCCAATCCTCATAAAAATATGAGGGACAGAAGATGGCATCAGCACTAGAATCAATGAAAAAATGATGGATTAAGAAGATATTTAAACAAACTAAATATATTGCTTTTGTTTAAATACAGCTTAATCTCTAAAAATACAAACATGTAGATAAGTCTTTGCCTTTGGCAAGTTATTTTATCATAAACATGAGTAACATTTACGTCCTTAAAAATTAATCACAAAGGGGAGTCTTCCCAAAGTTAAGACCTGGGCTCCAGTATTATACTGCCAGGACTGATGCTTAAATTCCCTTCTCAAAAGAGAGATTTGAACAACACACTTTCAAGAAAAGCCCGTGTTTGAATTTTTTTTTTCTACTTCAGTATTTTAGGCTTGGTCCTATGTGATTCTCTGAGCATTTTGGCATCATGAGCATCTCAGAAAACATCTCCATATAAGGGAATTTACTCAAGCAACGTAGGGAAAACACAGAACACAGATATCAGATAATAATTCCATCAAGGCTGAATTTGGCCCCATGATTCAGTTTGTGGTATTTGAAAGAAGTCTCTGTACTTAGTTTTTCCAGATGTTGATTTTAAGACACTTGCAAGATAGTTTTAGGTAGAATTAATGACTGTTGAGAAAATGCTGTCTTCTGTAGTCTGGTACAGAGGAAAGAGGAGTGGGCTACGAACACCTCTTAGTGTCTGTAATTGTTCTACAAGGCAAGAGGATCTCTCATGGGATGAGAATGGTCTGGTAAAGTAGTTGAGAAGCAGTACAGCACACATACAGCACAGCACATTTAATCAAAGTACCAAGGGCAGTGCTGCATGCCCCCAGAATGTTCCAAAGTAAGTAGCAGTATGAGCACAGCAAGGTTTTAAAGGAGAAATTTGAGGTATCATATGAATAAATATTATACCAGCTTACCTAGGACATGCATTACTTTTAAAAGGAATCCTAATAAATGAAAGATTAGGAACAGTTTTGGGTAGTAATAAGGCTGTTCTGTAGAGTTCTTTCTTTGCAGTTTCAGTGCTACTGCTAATGTTTGGTCTTGACCATCAGTAAGATTCAAGTCTTACTGGAGTCACAAGTTGTATTTATCCTACAGCAATTTTAATAACTTTAGTCACATAAATTAATTAGGCTAAAACATTACTGAGTGTCAGTGTCCCTATCTAGCTGGGACAGGCCATTTCACAACACTGAGAGTAGTCAGCACACTGGCATGGCAGCCTGAGAAAAACTCCCCCAAATTCAAGAGAATTGCAAAAGGCCTTAGTTAGCTCCTTGCCTCAGCTGAGGCACATCAAAGGGGAAGAGAGCAGCCCAGCCTTGCCTTGACCTCACCATGTCAGCTCACTCATTCAGCTTTTTTTTTCCCTTAATCCTTAGGAGACAACACAGTTTTAAATCAGAAATTCCAGAGTATTTTCCCCTTCCTCAAGGC
Source organism: Haemorhous mexicanus (assembly GCF_027477595.1). Lineage (NCBI taxonomy): Eukaryota > Metazoa > Chordata > Aves > Passeriformes > Fringillidae > Haemorhous > Haemorhous mexicanus. Next base: position 17,647,147 of record NC_082349.1, on the reverse strand, counting down.
CCAGGCTGGTGGCCAGCCCTGTCTTTAGCCAGCTCCCCCAGTTACCTGCAGGCCAGCGAGCTCCATGGACGGCGGCGCAGCGCGGGCCCTCCTGCCCTGCCGGGCCAGCGCCACTCCTGCTTTCCTTCTCCCTGCACCCTTGTGCTTCCAAGCTCTGTGCCTCCCACCCAGGAACCTACTCCTGTGCTCCAGGCAAAAATCACACCCATGACCACAAACACACCCACGGTGGTGTATTTCTTCATCTGCTTCCACCCAGCCCCATGGCTGGTACCACTGTTCTCCCCAGTTCAGAACCCCATTCCTCTCCCTCAGACCAGGCACAGCACCCAGCAGCACATTCCTCCTTCCCTTATGGACCACACTTTGGAGTTCATCCTGGCAAATTATCTTCCTGTACACAGCTTAGCTCTCCCAAGCTATCTCCTTTATCCTTTAGGGAAATCATCCCACTCCTCAGCTGAGCCAGCTGATTAAACCAAGGCCCTTTATCAGGATCAGATGGGTAGGAAGGAGACAATGCCCCACCTCAGGGATGGCTGGGCTCACCCCCACCATTGGGACTCACCAGTCACCTCCTTGAACATCTTCAGTCATTGAGCAGAACGCAGAAATCAAATGTGTTTTAGATGTTTGATTGGGCCACGTTAATTCCATAGATTATGGTGGAATTACACATGGGATAATTTAAACTCAGGGAGTTTAACAGGACTACACATATGCTTATAATAATTCATCTGCAAGAATATGTGTAAGATTACGGTCCATGGTTCCAAGAAAACAGACCTAGTCTCTTCAGAGCTCGTTTTCTCTAGTTTCCAACTGAAGTCATCAGTGCATGTTTATGATATTACGTGTGGTGGCTGAAGAAGTTATTACAATGTCACAAAGAGGATCATGTTTTCAGGTGGGGAATAATTCTTCTACAAATCCTCTTTCCATACAAACAGCCTTAGTAATAAGAAATGTGGAAAAATAGGACAAAGAGAAGAGATTTACCCATAATGAGCCAGATTGCCCAGTATGCTCCAGCTGCTTTGTAGTGCACTGACAGGCTTAAATTTGCTTTGTGTTGTCAGAGTGATGCAAAACAGAACGTGATTTTAACTACACTCAAATATTTCTTGTACAGCCTCTTCCCTCAGGGTGTGAGCATATTCCAGGTCACAGAATAAAAGGCAGCAATCACGCCAAAATATTGGTAATTTTCTAATCAGATGTTCAGTATCAACAGAAAAAAACCAACAAATTGTATTTGTGCCCTCCTCAGATGAAGCAAAACCCCCACAAACTACAGGATTTATTTGAGGATAACTTAAACCTAATTGTACAGCAAGAAAATGGTAGGCCGTATTTTTGTCTGCTACTAATCAGGACCATTTTATTCCAAAATTGATGAAACATATAATTTATGGAGCTGAGAAAATCATACCAACTGTAAATGTCTCAAACTTCCCAAGCCACTGTGTATTGCAGCAAAAATGATTGAGAGCATTAACAAACAGTGTCCTGATCCAACATGACTTAAGTCAATGGAAACATTTCCAAGGACTTTGGAGGATGTTGAATCTAGCCGTAAATCACGTGTTCTCTGAGGTTATGAAAGATGAGTTTATCCCAACATGAATGTCTAAAAACTAATGAACTTTCATTATGTTTATGTGAACTGCCATTCCCTCACCCCATTCTTCAGTTTCCTGCTTCTCTTGCACAGTTTCCTTTTCCCAGTGGGTTCTTTAGGCAGTTCTGCTTCCTTTAATTAGGAACAGCCCTGGCTGTTTTCCTTAGAGGCAGTGCAGTGGAGAAGCGGTTTGAGCTGAGCTGATCCACAGCACCACAGTACAAAACAACCTGCGGGCTGCCCTGCGACTTCCTCAGGACTGTTACAGCCCCACCACAAGTCTTTTGAAAGAGCCCCGTTGGCTTTAGCCAGAGTTAAGACCACTTAGTCCTGATATTTTGCTATGAAATCAAAGCACAGACCTGTTCTCCCGTGGGATACCAAGTAGGTGCCTAAGTGGGCCACAGCTCCAGCAGCCAGCCTTATAGCCTGCTGTGCCTTATACAACCAGTCCTACCAGTGGATCGTCTTATGATTTTTATTTTCAAATCTGTTAAAATTGAACCGTATTTGAAAGATTACTTTGCGTGCCTCGGGTTACTCTAACACTGAAGGAAACACACTGCTGTATTTTCGGGTCAGGACTTCACTCAATGGACCAAGTGTTCACTGTGTACTCTCTTTCCAGAGTGGCTTCAGTGCCGATGCCAGCCGCGGTCCACCGCTGGCTCCCAGAAACGAGCGCTCCCTGGGCTGGATCCGATGTAATCCCGCTGGTATGCCCAGCACGCAAAGCTCGTGTGTGCCCTGCGCTTTCCACAGAGGGACGGGACTCCCACGGCTCCCCGGCGGCCACTAGCACAGCGCAGCGCTGTCCTTTAGTGCCTTAACTCTGGAGGGAAGGAAGGGGGTGACCCGCACCAAACTCCGGAGGTGCTGGCTCCCGCGGGATCCGTGCCCCGGAGCACATGGAGTTGTCAGATGGAGACGCGGATGAGCCCGTCGTCCAGCTACATGTCAGCTACATCTCAGCTACACTTGCGCGTCTCTTTCCTCCCTCGTGTTTCGTCTCCCAGAGTTGTTCCAACTTTCGTATACTCTAACCTTTCAAAGGAATTTCACAAGTAGCTCAGTCGCGGCACAGCGCAAGAGAGCGGTTTGCATGAGCGGCCGAGGGTTTCCCCAGCATCCAGCCCTGCCTGCGGCCGGTCCCACTACGCCCGGGCTCCCCGAGCCCTCCTCTCCGGCGGCCGGTCCCGCACCGCCCGGGAAAGGCCCGAGGGCAAGCATCACCCCGAACGCAGAGCCACCGCCGTGCTCTCGCCTTCCCCTGTCCTCAGTGCCGCCATCCCGGCGCGGCGGGGACTGCCCACCGCGTGCGGCAGTTCGCTTCGGGGCGGGAGACCCCCGTGAGCAGCCGGGCAGCGCCGGACCGCGGCCGCCGGTCCCTCGCCGAGATCCCCCTCCCCTTCCCCGGAGCCGCCGCGGGCCACAGCAATCCGCGGCGGCGGCGCATTCCGCGGCGGCAGCCCTCGGTGCCGGCGGATTCCTTCCCGCTGACGTCTCCCCGCTCCGCCACGCTCCCCGCCCCGGCCGGACCCCCGGGCGGCGCCCGGCGGCGGCGGCGGCGGGGCGGACCCGGGCGGGGCGGGGCGGGCGCCCCTCCCCGCGGCCCCGCGCCCCCTTCCCGGCCCGCCGGGGGGGCTGCCCCGGCCCCGCGCCCCGATTGGCGCGCCGTGGCTCCGGCCGGAGGGGAGGGACTAGAACTTTCCGCGGCCGCGGGCGGACTCTCGTCTCAGCCCGGAGCCGCCAGCGCCTGCGATCAGCGTCCCCAGACCGCGGGAGACCGCCGACATGACCCACTTCAACAAGGGGCCCTCCTACGGGCTTTCCGCCGAGGTTAAGAACAAGGTACGGGCGGCGCGGCGCTCGCCGGGCTTTGTCTGCTTCGGGACGGCGGGGCGGGACGGGACGAGGCGCTCCGCGACGCGGGGCTCCGCTGCCTCCGGCTGCCGGCGGGGTCCCGCCCGCCCCGCGCGGTGGAGGCGCGCAAGGATGCGCCCGCCACCGGCCCGGGACAGCGCTACCCTTCGAGGCACCGCTCAGAAAACTTGCGGCCACCGAAGAGCTGTCAGCGCCGGGCGGACCCGTGTGCGGAGCCGCGATTCGCGTCGTGGCCCAGGCTGCACCTGCCCGTGACGGCAGCCCAGGCACGGGACATCCCGCTCGTGCCTTCTCCGCCCGCCGGGATCGGGCGGGGCGCGGCGCCGGGGCCCGCAGCCGTCCCAGAGCCGGCGGAGCGACGCAGCGCGGCGCGGCGGGCAGGCGAGCCCCGGCGGGCAGAGCCGGGCACGGCGCGGGCGGGCCCGAGCGGGGCGCTGCGCGGGCGCTGCGCGGCTCGCGGCCCCCCGCGCGGCGCATTCCATCCGCATGACATCATGGGCACGGGCGGCGCGCGGCCAATCGGCGCGGGGCCCGCACAGACGCGCATTGTCCGCCCGCCCCGCCCCGCCCCGCCCCGCCCGCGGGGGCGCACAAAGGCGGCGCGGCTGCGGGCGGGACCCGCGCCCCGCGGGGAGCCCCGCCAGCGGGGCAGCAGTCCCGAGAGCTCGGCGGCCGCCCCGAGAGCTCGGCGGCCGCCGCCGCGCCGGGGGCTCCGCTTGAGAGCGGCAGAAAAGGCGGCGCTGACAGCAGCCGGGCCCCGCGGCCGGAGAGGCGGGCGCCAGTTGTGCGCGCCTTTCGCTGAGGTTTTTCTTAGGAACAAAAGGTGTCTCGCGTTGTCCTGTTAGACTGGATGCTACCTTGCAGCGAGCAATTGTCTAATAAGAAGGAAAACCTTTGCAATAAAAATTACACCGCTAAACAAGCGGGGATAAGTTGGTGCTCAGTGTCTTTATTCACAGGCTTAAAATCTAAACGTGGTCTTTAAAAACCGGTTGTTTCACACGCACGTCTGGTTTCAGGCTTCAGCAGATCCCCAAATCCTGTTTGACTTGTAGCTGGGTAGAAAGGAGAGCAGGGAGAAAAATAGTTACTTTAAACATTGTAATTTATGCTTTACAAAACAACATTCTGCTTTGGCATTTTTCTTTATTGGCTTTCTCAGGATGATTGTGGGTTTCTGCTGCAAAGTTTGATGACATCATATAACCAAATGTCTTCCAGAGTGGTTGCTTCCAGCATCTAAGCTTAGTGATTTATCTACACCATTACACACTGAAAAAAACCCCAACAAACAACCCAAACCTAAAAAAAGACTAAAACGTGTCGTGTATTGTTGTATGTGAATTAGGAAGAAAGTAGATGCTCTTTTACTTTAAAGATTTTGGACAAAGTGATGTGGCTTTAACAGTGATCCCTTAATGGGGACAAGATGGGAAGAAGTTCTTTGTTCTTTCTTTCAGTTTCTTGTTGCCATCAGCTTCCTTAGGGCCTCCTGAGGAACTGTTCCGAGCCTGTGCATTAGCAGAGGGTGTGAAACTGGTGTAATTCACACCTTAATGCAAAGGCCCTTCTAGTTCATCTTGCTGAGTTTTGTTTTGCTCACATTCCCTGCCTTCAATGCAAGTATTGCAGAGGGGTGGATGTTTTGGGGCAGCTCCAGTTTACTTGTTTGTAGGTTTCTGTTGCATTCTTTGAAAATGTCAATGCAGCATGCCATAGAAAACAATCCAAGTGCACCACTGGCAAATTAACTTGTCTCCTTTTAAAAAAACCAAGCAAACAAAAAAAGCCTCCAATGAACAACAAAATCTCCAGAAGAGATGTAGCTTTGAGCTTTTAGAATGTTGTTCTCATTGGAAGAGATCAAATTTCAAAGCAATTGTGTTATATACAGGTATATTGTGTACCTCCAATCTAGTGTTTTGCTTGGGTTTGTGGGTTAGATGTGTGTCTGTTCATCTGTATAATTCCAGAGGACCAGCAGATAATGTCTCTGGAAAGATCAAAAGTTCCTTTTCCCAGATTTTTCTGTCTCATGAAGATTTGAAGAATTAGCATTTGAAGAATTCCAACTCTTGGAGTATCAGTTTTTGCTGCCAATTATAATCACACTTTCTAAAATAGTGGCCTTTGTGCAGACTATTGTGCCATGGGTTTTTTAATGTGCTGTTGGGGTAATGTTTGTGAGTAGCTGTAGAACCTCCCTGCTTGAATGATAGTTACTGTTAAATACCCTTGTTTGAAATTTTCAGTGCTGATCTCCAAGCGGAGTTTTTCTGCAGTAAACGGCCAGCTTCAGAGCTATGCTGCCCGAGGGTCCAGCTGTGCTGGATAAAGAAATCCCTTGGTTTTGGTTTTCACTCTTTATTTGCTCATTTGACATTGTATTAGTGTTCAGAGAGACCTTTTGTTCACTATGGTATTTGAATAGATGAATATAACGTGTCCTGATGCTTTTTAAGAATTTAATTGAGGTCAGGATTCAGTCTCTAAGCTTTAAATTTATGTCTAGTTTGGGGCGGGGTTATTTTTTGGTGGTTTATTTTTTTTTTTTTTTGTTGTTGTTTTTTTTTTGTTGTTGGTTTTTTTCGGGGGGGGGGTGTTGGTTTTTTTGTTGTTGTTGTTTTGAGGCTCCACCCTTCTCTTGTTTTGCTCCTTACCTTAGTTCACACTAATATGGTGTCTGGTCTCTGTTAGGGATCTCTTTTCCTCATTCCTGCAGAGAAAGCATGGAGTTTGTGTACTGGTTCCCAGCTGTAAGGAAACTTGTCTGCATGAGAAATGTGTAGGTAGTCAAACTCGTGTAATGCCTTTGAAGCCGATTCCCTGTTTACTTGAGACCACAGAAGATAATTGATCCAAAACAAATATTCAGTGAGGAGCCCTTTACACTGATTGAAATGGATGGTTTCTTATGCAGGCGAGAAATCATTTTCTTCTTGAGCAAGGGGGGAGTTTCTGCAGTACGTGAGGTTGACAGAGCATGAGATGGTGATGCAATTAGATAAAGCTGCAAACTCGATTTTATGTTTGTCTCTGATTTATGCTCCATTGTCTTGCTGCAGAAGGTGTGGAGCAAACAGGAATATTGGGCAGCAGGAGAGGTTCTAGTCCATTCAGCTGCTTCCTAGTGGCTCCACCCTTCCCATGGAAGTGTTATTTGTATTAGGCAGGCATTTATCTTCCCCCTCTTATGTTTGATACACTGCCAGTTTCATCTTCACAAGAAAGTGAGGGTGTGCAGGAGTATGGTTTGTGTGGGGAGTTAAATTTTGCATATCATTTAGCTGTTGCATGTTCCTGACTTTCCCTCTGAGCCATCCCTGTGTCAGGAGGCTTTCACTGGGCAGTACCATTTTCCAAACTTTTCAGAGGCAGCAGAGTAACTGCGGTGTTATCCCAGCCCTGCAGCTGCCCCCCTGAAAGGTCAAGCCCTAGACAAATGGAACAGGAAGGGAAACAAACTTTATAAAGTGAAGGCTGTTAGACAAATGAAGCCTGGAAACAAAATATCTCCCTGTTTTGCAAGTGTGCAGGAGGGCAGTACCTGCTTTCCTTCTTGAGGGCAAATACAGATTAATGAAAAAGAATTTAAGGCTGTGGTGAGTAATGCAAACCAGTCCTAAGTATGATTATTGTGTTCCTCTTGAAATTGCTGAGGAGAAAATTCTTGTCCTCTATTTTACCTGCTACAGGCCAAATAAACAGATTTAATTGTTTAGTCCAGAAATTACTCTTTTTAACATAAATATTTTTATCTGGGAACCAGATTAAAATCATTATCTTTCAGATTTTTTAATCAGTGATTTAATAGTGAGAAGTTTTGGCTGTCTGTGATTAAACTGTTAGCCCCTCTCCTTCCTCTTTCTCACCCCTCTATTCAAAACAGAAATAATACCCTTTTGCATTCTTAAAATACAACTCTTCCTACCATGTATTTGCTTTACCATTCTGTTTCCTCTAGACTATTTTCATTTAACAAACCTTTAGGTTTGCTCACTGAACTTTGTGAACTCTAGGTAAGAATGTTTGCTGCAGGTAAAAGTACATTTCTATCAATGTTGTCTGAAATTATACAATAAAAATTGAGACTGTACTGGATAAAGACAGTGAAAACTTGGGCTTTAAGAGCAGAGGAGAATATTTTCTGTCATCATTTATGGTATAAGATTTCTGTATTCCTATTCTCTTGTATGTAGACATCTGTGTAACTTTTAAAGATGTAATATCTTTCATTTACAAGTTTTGAATTAAATTCAGATGTTTAGTTTGAAATAAAATCAGCCTGCATGACCATTTCCATTACACAAGTCTTCATTTTTTTTGCAAGGGAAATAAATAAAAAATCTAATAATTTGGTGCTCTTAGAAATATTTTCATAGAAATATATACTGAAAAGGGAATTTCAGAGGAAATAGCAAAAGAATTTATAAGAGCAAGCATTAAGCCTTAGTTTGCTCCAGTTAATTCATGGTTTCTGACAGCTGATCATGGCTCTTGAAGTTTACCTTTCCTAGCTAAATATCAGTTTCACTGTGGAAAGCACTAAAACTTATCTCTTTGTGTCCAAATTTTGTATTTTTTTCAAAGAACTGTGAATTTCTTTGAGCTGGATCCAGGCACTGGTAAGAGATCTGCAGTGCAAGTGAACTTCTTAGCTTTGCATTTAATGGTACAGTTTTGCTAATTAAGTCCATAGCAAAACTGTCCATGAAACAAACGTGACCGTGGAATAATTCCATAGCTAAACTTACAATCAGTCGATGTTTGGCACAATAAACACACATCACTACAAACACATTCGTGGTGTAAAAGAGGAAACCATCTATTTTGTCAGTTAGTTTTAAGATGTTTTCTTTTAATGTATCAGCAACCAATTTATGAGAATTCTCAGAGTTGTTTACAGTTTCTCTGCCGGTTACTTGTTTCTGATGCTTGCTTTCACTTAACTGACATTTCACACTGTCAGTCAAATTGTGTTCAGCAGCACTTGCTTGAAGGCAGCCCTGCTGCCCTGCACTTCCAAATCACGCCGTGTGCCTTTCTGGGCAGGCACTCCTGCACTTTTGAGAACGTGTTTGCCACCTCAGTTGCTGAAACGTGACTGTAACCTCTTGCTGGGAGTTTTGCAAAGGATTTTTTTTTAAAGGAACCCAGTGAATCACTGGCTTTATTAAACTGTAGTAACTTGTTAATTTGTATTCTCCTAGTGTTAGGTCCTGTGGGTGAGTTGCTGTCATACTGGTGAGAATTGGTATTAGTGCAGATTAATTAGGTTTTTTTGTTGCTGTTAAACAAGGAAGGTAATCCAGCAGTGGAGAATTTTAACTACAGTGTTTCCACTCATCTCCATCCTTTACTGTCCATCTCAGCGTGTCTTCCTTGATGTGTCTAATCCATTTCCCACTTCCACTGCTGCATTCTCGAGACAAGTCTGTTCTGTTAGGCAGAACAGTATGGGTTTCCAGTTCTGTGGCTACTTCAAGAGAAGTATTAACACTACAGCAGTAAGAAGTAGCCCTACTAAGAGGTACAGACTGATGGTGATGGAACCTTTGGAGCACTTTGTTGACAGTTCATAGCAAGAAGACATGTCTTACCATGAGCAGAAGCAAGTGATTTGCCATGGAAACACTTCTCTTGCCAGCAGCTTGGCTGTTAGCACCCATTCCTGTTCTGGACACTTGCCTGAGCCCACAAAGAACGAGACTCACCTTGGGGAGCCCTTGCACAGCCCCACCTGGTAGATCTGCACTGTCCCCGGAGTGACAGCTCAGGAGCCCCTGGGTAGATCAGACAGATGTGTGCAAGGGGCTGCACCTGGGACACCTGGCAGTTGTTGCTGGGAACCACTGCCACAGGAGTTAGCTGCCTTTGCCCAGTGGTTTCAGTGCCCAGTAAACCTTGACACTTCATTGCCAAGCTGACTCTTGTCTTTGGGGCTCCTCACACCTGAGGCGTGGAGCAGCGCGGGCCATGCTGCCACTGCGGGCAGGTGTCACCGTCCCTGCTAAGCCCTGGCTGAGGGGGGTCATTTCCAGTTCTGCCTCTCTCCTTGCACCCTTCTTAACAGGAGGAAGGTGATGAATGGCATGCCATAGCCAGGATTAGCTACTGCTGCCTCATGAACATCGAGGCAGAGATGATGGAGCCCCACAGGGGTCTGCTCCTGTGTGGGGACAGCACAGACAGAAGTGCCAGTGCTGCACCAGCACGGGCACCAGTAAATGAACAGTGAGGGTGTTTGCTGGAACTTTTGGTGTGTTTAACCTTAGTGAGCACCCTGTGTCTGCACTTCCACATTTAAAGCATTTTCTGTCCTTGTATAAGATGTATTAGAGTGACCTTGTTTATGGTGAATTAATAAACTTTTAGTAAATCTTACACTGGTGTTAGAAAATCATAAAACTTGATAAGGTTAATTTTTAAGGATATGAGATAAGTATTTTGCATCCTTTGAATGCAAGCTCACAGTGTACTAGAACATTTCTGAAGAAAGCAAATAGAGCTTGACAGTCATGACAATTAAATGGGATTAGCAGCCTCAGAAAATAAAAACTGTGATTTGCATTACAGCAGTGCTTGCTTGTTTAAAATTTACAAATGAATGTGCTCTTTGTGTGGTTTCAGAGTTAGACTTAGTTTAAAATCTGGAGAAAAATACTTATTATCATCCTGTTGCTGAGTCAATACCCATAAAAGACAGATAGATGGATGGATGGATGCACACATTCTTGTGGGACAGCAGCACATCACTGATTTTTGTCTCACCTTGTCTTTTTTTGACAGAGCATTAATTTGGATGTTTTTTTCTTGCCTGCAAATAGTTTATAATTTGCCTCGGAGAATAAAGGATAGAAACTTCTTTGTACTCAGAATTGTCAGCTCCTGTAGCTGGATACCACGGTATACACTGGGCATCTGACACGTCCTTTTAAGGCAAACTTTGTAGAGATTCCCATCCCCTATGGAACTGTACAGGAAAGGCCTTCAGTAAAAATGGGCTCCAGGCCAGGACACGTAGGGCAATTTGAAACAGATTTTTTCTAAGTGAGATCATGTGAAAATCCTTCTTTTTTTTTCTTTAAGAGGGACTCTTGCTTAAAAATGCTTTTTGTAAGTATCTGATTCTAAACAACTGTTAACTTGTATAGCTGTGTTCAGCAGCAAATACTTTCTTTTGAGTAAATACATTTGGTTCTGCAGTAATGCCTCATAGCAATTTATGTCATTGTTTCTATTTAGTGGGGTTGAATAACAGTGATTTTCTCAAAAACAGTTTTGACTTTCTTCAGGTGGGTGGTTCAATGTTTGGGAGTTTTTTTTTTTAAAGCTACAATAACCCTTCCCTCCTCCCCCCTTTTTTTTCCACCCCTCCTTCTCCTCAAACCAGTGCAGATTTTAGTAGATATTTAGAGGGGAAACATAACAAAACTTCTGTTGCTTGTACAAAACTGTCTCTTACCCAAAGTGGATGCTGTTCTGGATGTGTAGCTGGCAGAGGCTGGCAAGCGTCCGTGCCCCTGGAGGAGCTGGCAGCAAGGGATGGCCACTGCAGCGAGGATGTCACAGCCACGGTCCAGTGCCCTGCTTGGACTGTCCCCAAGGCCGTGCCTGTCCCAGCAGCTGGGCCAAGCAGGCTCTAAGCCTTGGGAGCCTGAGCTTACCCTGCTCACTGGAACTCATGGAAATCAGGCTTCAACCATTCAGTGCCTTTGCTGCTTCCCTTCCAAGACTCAACCCTCTGTTCTGGGGTCAACAGAGGATTTTCCTTGAGGACTTTATTTAGGCAGACCTTTCATTAGACAACCTTTTGGTTACTGAGTGATCCTTAAGGGGTACAGTGAAGTGAATCAGTATGTGGCTTGTGCATACACACAGGACCTGAACACCAATTATTTTCCTAAATATTTCTGCACTTTCTTGCTATTCTGAAATGCTTGCATGAAGATGGGATCTGATCTACTGAAAATCCTAACTGTCTGAATTATAGATGGATTCTAAACAAATCTTCTTGCCCTGTTTGCATGTTTTTACTATGGCTCTTCCCAAGGATAAAACTGGACATTACTATTGCAAAAACCATGCTTTGCTTTCCTGCTAAGAAAGCTCCACCATTATATTGCTTTCCTGCTGATATTTCCACTGCTTCAGTCTCCTATTTATAGACAGCATTATCTTAGTATCTCTGGTTTTGCTTGAATAAGAATAATTTAATTAAAAAGTATTTTTCTGTTGTCCCTAATCAGTTGGCTGTATACTAGAAGCCTTCACAGAAAAAGGTAAGGCAAGCATTTTGGAAGGGATTTGGCTATAGTTAAACATTCATGGTGAAAAGCAGCTCCTGCTTTGCTGCTGACATGGACCCCAGCAGAGTATTTCCCTTCTAAGCATGGGCAGAATACAAGTCAGAGCTCAAGCCAGTACACACCAACAGAAGGATGTGTTGGAGCAGGACCTGTACTGCAGCTCCTGTTGAAATTCCCACTGTGTGACCAGCCTGAGCTGCCACTGCTTTGGTTCACTTCATAACACTGTGGGGGATCAGTCAGAAGTTCCGTTATATATCACAATTGCAAGTCAGTACTGTGTTAAGTCAGTGAAGCATGTGTAGTTCAGGCACATATCTGGTGTACTGAGACTAAATGCTCTTTGCCTAATTTTGCAAGAAGCTGTCGCCTTACCTCGCTGACATTGTTGTATTAACCATGCCCTATACAAATAAAAAGTACAAGTAATTTTTGAAGAAAATAAAGACAAATGCCTTTTTACTGTGGTCTGTCTTGATGATTAATAAATGATGGTATGAAAATGTCTTTGATATGGAAAGCTACTTCTATTTGAAAGAACCTAGCTGGTTTTAATTAAAAAGTAAACAACAATTGTGAGATTAAATATCAGCAATAAAGCACTCATCTTTGAATGGATAGAACAGAATTGGAACAAAATATAACTAACAAAGTTGAAGTTCAGTCAGTGCACCTGAGCATTTTGTTCTGCAGAACAAAAATGGAACCGTAAATCAGTGAGGATTGAGACCTCTCACAGTCATTTGCAGCCCAGCCTTGCCCTCACATTCTTCTGGGTGGTTATTTCAAACCTGCTTTCAATTCAGGAGTGCAGCATAGTGACACCACAGCTTGCTTTGTGGCATGCTGAGTTTTGGATGCAGTGTGTATGTGCATCTCCTACCCACCCCCAGCAGTGCCAGCTGCTCTTCCTGCTTGTGTTGAATTGCTGAAAAATAGTGCTTTAAAAGTTTCTACAGGATATTGAATCAGAGTCTGTTACTTTGGACTTTGTCTTTTCTGCTTTCTCACTTGTGCTTTCTTCTTTACTCATAAACTCCAGCGTAACAGGCTTATGGCTTCATTTGTACATTACTAAAACTACTTTAAATAAAAGGTTGAGCTGCAAGTTCATGTAATCATAATTTTTTTCACTTTGTCTTACTTTTCTTAGACTTTCTTCTTAAGACCTAGGTTATTAGAAAATTAAATAAACATTTTCTAATGTGTTTATGGTCATCACCTTTTAAAAAAATATATTGTTATAACACTTTTGATGTTAAAGCACAACTTGTCTGGGTGGCCAAATCCAAAATATTTTTGAATGTTTCCTGGATTATAATCAACCTTGTTGCACCACCTACTGAACTTTAATTGGTCAGAGATATACCCAGGAGGGGGTGAGGTAAAGGGCCAGAGCAGCAGATTATCTTTGTCTTTCATTCTTTGTGCCAAGTTCATTCTTGCAATATTTTTGCTGGCAGTAAAGCAAAACAAGAGTATGAAGCTGTTGATAGACAAGGTCTTCTAAAGCTTAGGGTGTGAAATCTGCACTACTTGTGCTTCTGCTAAGACAACTAGCAATGGGGAGAATTACCTCAACCAGAAAAACGTGCTATGTGTCAATTGAAAGACTTTGATCTATTACCTTCATGGAAGATAAATCTAGGCAGCTCTTAGTAGCTGGAAGCAGCTAAGGAAGTTCTCAAGAAATTATGTCTTTCACCTAAATTACAAAAATAAAAGCCAGATTGAATTATTATGTACAAGGATGGTAATAATGAGAGGAATCTGTGGTTTTTTTATGACTACCTGTCACAGACACTGCAGCAAGCCTGTTCAGCTAATGTGAGTTGAAGGAGTTAAATGGGTGCAGGCTGACAGGCAACCAAGTGCTGTCAGTGGGTTGGTGGGAAGCCCTGAGCCCAATGCACTGGGAAATGCTGTTACCTCAGCAGCTGCCCTGTCATCTGTGCATGTCCCAGTCACAGCTGTGCCTGGCATCACAGCTGGCAGCAAGGAATCAAGTACCTGAGCTTACTGGGTAGGGGCAAACTAGAGCAGTGAGAGGAGAGTTCTGAGGTTTGCCTTTGGAAAAAGTGCTGAGAAAATGCAGCATGGACTGTGCCTTCGCTGGAGAGGCAGAAGGAATGTGCATTTTGAGTTACTTTTATAGCAGTGCTTGAAGTGACTGACTTCAGCTTTCTTTAGACAAGTTTTCTGGGAGGTATGTTTGAGTTACCAGTTACCTGCTTGCTGCTGTAGAACATAATTACTCTGGTTTGGGTAAGTGAAGAGGATTTGCAGAGAAGAAAGAAGGTGTGGAGAGAGAATGAAGGAATCAGATTCTGCAGTCCTATTGGGGAAGAAAATTTGAAAGACTTGTCTACAAAGTTGGGCCTTGGGGAAAGGCCACTGAGTCACAATACAGTTTGCTTGTAAAATTACATATTTGAAAGCCATTCTGTTGGGGAGAAAAGTAAATAAACTTAAAAGAATGTCTGATTTCCTGGGCTTCTGTCATAGGAATGGATTAGAAAAGTGTTCTGAGAAAGATTGAGTGATCATTGATATTACTGTTTATGTTTGCAGGCTCCTTCTAGGCTTTGAGAACTACTGTTCCACCAGAGTTACAGTAACAGTCTCAAGAGATACTTCCTAGGTTACTACTGGAAAAATGAAATTGTTTTCAGATGCCTTGGAATTTTTTTTCTGTTTATGCACCAGATTGTTCTTTATGATTTTTTTCCTTTCCCCGACAAAAGAACATTAACTAGGCATCACTGAGGTCTGTCAGGTCACCAGGATTTTCCATGCAGCACTCAGTGTGTTGTCTCAGGAGACATGCTCATGATGTCAGAGCCTGTCCAGATCTGCTGTGTCATTTCAGTCGTACTGGGGCTGGGTTTCAAAGCAGGGAGAATTCCCTTCCCATCAGGGACCAACAGGCTTTTGTCCAATAGGGTGGATCAGCTGTGTCTTAGCTGAGAAGAAATTTCATATCCCCGTGGATTTTTGAAACAAAAAACTGTAGTGGTTTAAAATAATAGATAGTGGGTACTACTGGAACCATGTTCTCTGGAGGAACATAAATAGTTCAGCAATATACAGACTAAATAAACAGAAAAAGAACTCCATACCAAGAAGTATAAAGTATGGTGGCATGACCAGAAGGTGCTACAGTTGACAGTGGAAGCTGATGGCTGAGGAGAATTGGAGTTACGACCCAGAAAATTGTGACTTTGGCAAAACATGATGCCATGTTGCACAAAAAGTGCAAGAAAAACTGAGAATGTGTTAGAATTGAGGGTGTTGCAAGTACAAGAGGGAAGCAGCAATCAGTCCAAGGGCAGGCGTGTGTCCGAGCTGTTGGTGTGCTCTGGGGGAAGAGATGGTAGCACTGGCTTCTTGAAAAACTTGCAAAATGTCATTAAAAAAATCCTACTGGACAGCCAGGGAGTGGAACACTCAGTTCTTCCAGCCAGCTGATCTGGCAACAAGCACCATGCATGACTGCAGGTATCTGTACTTGTAAGATGTCTTGGAAACTTTGAGGCATGGTTTGTTCTCACTTCACAGAGTTTAAACTGGTGCCTACGGGAAGAGTGCCAGGAATTTTGGATTAATGCTCATCCATCTCTTCTTCTAAGATTGTAGCCTCAATTTTGATTTACAGAGAAAACAGTGAGATGTGGCAGGGTATCAGTTATGCTACACATTAAAAAAAAAAAAGGTTGAATTTTAAGCAAAATGGATACAGCTGTAAAATTTTTGTGCTAAGTAGCATTTTGGGATGTAGTAAGATCTTCCAGTGGTAATGTTAATGCAGTGTTCTCTGCCTTTCTGTACAACAGTCCATAACGACAGAAAAAAATGCACCTTCAAATACCAGGGCATACTGAGTGATGGCTTTGAGTTTTTGAAGTACTTTCCTCTTAGGTTTTCATCTGCATTGTCACGTTCCTGTTACATTTGGCGTTCTTGGGCATGATTATGCCACCTATGACATTTGCTTTTGCATGCAATCCAGGTCAACATACATGAAATTAACAGGAAATTTTAATTTGTCCTTACGATGAGTGCTCATTGGGTTGGTACTTCAAATGGCAAGCTTTCCTTGATAATCACCTTGGTGAATCACCTTGATAATCACCTTGGTGATCCTGTCACTTCATCTTCTTATCCACTTTCAGTAAAAAACAAAACTTTATATTTTTCCAGTCTTGGATGCCCTGTCTCAACTTACAGAGTGTGCTATTTATTAATGCTATGACTAAATCATCAGTGATTATGTCCTTGCCACTCTGTCACCTCTGAAGCTGAAGATTAGATATGAAGAGTAATCTGTTTACACCATAGAATTTTAACCAGAAAGTTCTAGCTTGCTTGTATAATTGAAATTTTTAAAAATCCTTGTCCCTCTAATGGGAAGAATTTACTCTTTTGTTCCTTTTTTCTTGGTTATTCACATAGCCACTAAGCTCTTAACACTTTTCTTCTCCCAGGTATTTATCTGTGTAAATTTTAGACAGGTGATTCAAATTGTGTTCTAGAACAGCAGGTGATGAACGGAATTCTGGATAACAATTTGGCACTGGCTGTGATCTGCCTGATTCCCACTTCTGAGCAGTAAGGGCTGTCAAGAGCTTCTTCTGCCTTGATACCAGGAGAGAATTTTGCTTTCATCTTTCCCCGTGCCATCATAAACCCCTAAAAGGAGGAGGAGAAATATTTCATCACAAACTGGTGCCAAGCAAATCAAAAAGAGGTATCAGCATGGGTATCTTTGGCCTCTGCAGGACAAATTGCTGCTGAAGGTAGTGCTTATTTCAATGCAAAGGATGTTTGCAAAGGCAACACTGAAACCACAGCAATTCAATTTCACTCAGACAGTTCTGAATTAATAAAGATTGAAAATTTGATACAGGAACAAATTGCTGCTTAAAATTGAAACTGTACAAGCTTAGGTCTTAAAACCCATAGTTTTTAATTTGTTGTTTTTATTTGCTTTCAGTAGTTTATGATCTAGATGTGTAAAAGTAAAATTAGTCTTAAAACCCCCAGCTAAACATGGATTAAATTCTGTACAAGATGAAAATGCTCCTATACTTACTAAAAATTCAGTAAGCTTTCTCTGCTCAGTCTTGTTTTTTAATTGAAAAGTTAGTAATTTTGTGTCACTTTAAGCAAGAATATGGGCCAGACCAAATTTCTCCTATGGAGACCATTAAAATCCAAACCTTAGGGCTCTATTTTTCTATCCACTGGTGAAAAAGCATATATGTAACCTCTTCCTATGCTACCTTATCTTGGAGTGAAGTCCTGGTTATTTCTCTTGCTGTACATGGCCCTGTACTTTATTTACCTTGGAAAACCAAAATGTACAACCTACTTTGCTGCAGTTTTATATGTATATGCATCTTAAGTTTTGTCAACAAACACAGTTCCTATAATAGAGTTGTTGATGTACATTGACAAGCACATGCTTTTTTGGCTGAAACTTATGACGAGAGAGCAGTTTTTTCAAATGCTTACTAGTACTTTAAATTTAGTGTGTTGCACATTAAACCTTTGACTCCTGCTGGGGAGGGCAGGAAGCCTGCAGCTTTAATCAGAAGTTTCATCAGAACTAAGAAGTGCAAGCTGTTAAGACATGATGTTTAACTACAAAAGTTTTATCTTTTATACCTGCTTTTTAGCTTAGTAAGATTTGTGTTTGCTAGTCCCAGTGTAAAAAGTAGTGCAGTGTGCTTAAACTGTTCCTTGAGATCCTGTTACAGTAATTTTCCAGAGTAGCAGCAATGCAGCCAGCTGAACTCTCAAACTGGAGATCTGGCACACACGGGGCCCTTAGCGTACAGTGTGTACTGTGTAATTTGGAAAAGATTAGTATGAAAGGACAGCTCAAAGTCCATATGATAACAGTTATGGTGTGAAGTACTGGTTAACATCATCACTCAAACTAAACATGCTACAGGCACACTGAGTAACTTCAAGGGACACAGACAGATCACTAAAGTTGGCCAGCAGAACTTTGTTAGCTTCCAGGAGTTCATGAGCTTGATAAAAACAGTGATGATTGTCACTGTCCCTGTACTACATGTGGAGGGAGGGCTTTTACACTCTTAAGATCTCCCAAACAGGAAAGTCCTGCCTGAACAGAACTAGGTGTGAAGTTGCCAGAGGAATCAAGTTCAATCCAAGGATTCCAGCCTGAAGCATACACTGGCATAAACACAGGTATATCAGTTTGTCACAGGCAAGTAACACCCAGCCTTTTCCTTCCACAACCTTGGATCACCTATAACTTTGACCACTTTTTGACCACATTAGTTTCCTTTCAAAGATATTTCTATTAAACCTATATCTCTGAAGCACCAACAGAAAGCAACATCAACAACTTTATGTATCTTTTGACATTTGTCAGAAGAAAGAAATGAACAGTTGGCTTCCTGCTATCTTATATTAAACTTCTGTAAAATCTTATATCCATTGCTACAATTGAATAATTTCTACAGTATTCTGAAACTGTAGGGGTTTTTTCATGGCACTGATGATACTTTGAATGAAGCTGCTTAGCTACTGCTGTCATCTTCAGTAGACAATATTTTCTTTTACTGTAGACTTGTAAGATTTAAGTATCTTCCATGAAGGTTCAGTAGTTATAAAGGATCAAATGTTGGCATATTTTTGATTAGTAGTAATGGAAAAAGACATCATTTTATTACGTTCATATCAAAGCCTCTGGCTTCACCTCGTAGATAGCAGTCAAAGGAAAACTGGAACATCTCTGATATCCACATGTGGAAAATATGAACTATGCAGTAAGAGCCTTACATAACTTCTGGTTGTGCCATTGGGAATAGAAGAGCTAAGAATTCAGAATAAGTATAATGCCTTATTTCTGGTAGTATCTGACCTGTCACTCTCCCTGTTTAATCCCTTCTTCTCACATGTTTAAAGCCTGATTTGAAAGATTCTTCATCTCTTGGTTTTCAGCTAGATTGAATACAATTTGCTGAGAAATTAGCACCCGTTTTTACTTTTTGTAACTTAGTTTCCCACCAGCTCAAAAATCAGAACAAAAATAATGTTCTTAGTGGCAATAAGAACTCTCCTCATGTGTATAAGTGTTTTTTACTTCCTGTCTCTAGATAACCACTGTAGTGATACCCCAAGGCAATTTAAAACCTCTTGAAAAGCTCAAGATTTGAAACATGGTAAAGTACTCCAACATAAAGTAAATATCCTTCAGAAGTGATAAAATTCCACCTGATTACTTCTAAGGTCCCCAAGCAGTGGGGTCAACAATTTAATATTCAGTTCAGTTGTAATCTCACATATGGAATGCACTTATTATTAAATGAGGAAAATTTCTGACTTTTTTTTCTTTTGCCTGCCAAGAGAGATTAAAATAGCCACACTTGCAGAAATCTTTAGGGTTCTTACTCTTACTGGCCTCCATGTTTACTTTTTTTTTAATATTGGGAGGGAAAAGATTAAACTATGTCTCTTGGTTGGTGGTATGATTACAAATTTAATTTCTTTTTTTTTTTTAATTTTTTTTTTATTGCTAGAGTTTAAAAGTAAGTTAAGTGGTAGAAACACAAGTCCAGTTCTATTCCAGATGATTTCAACTGCAGGATGGCTAACACTGTCTTTAAGCTCCACTGAATCTGCCTAAATTTTTAGAAAGCACAATGTTCATTATGTCTGTAACTAAAGAATTGTGGGGGACATTAGCTCAAGCCCTGCTTTGTACCCCCATGCATGTTGGATGCTGATTTTATCACAGTATGAGCTCTCAGCATATGAATGACCAGCCCAAATTACCTCTGCCTTCTAACTGGAGCATCAGAATAGAAAGTTCTGGCCTTTCTGTAAATCCTGTTCCTTCACTTGAATTGGGGTACAGAAATAAATTATACACTGCATGTCTTGCCTGTACTCCTAACTTAAAGTTTTGTGGGTGAGGTCACTTTTGCAAGATTTTAATAGGTACTCTAAAGTGCAGGAAGAGTACGATGCTACAATTCAGTCTTTTGGGGAAGATGTTCTGGTAGCTTTCTCCCTTGCACATATATTTATATTCACACAAAATCTAAGTGGCTCAATTCTGTCCAAGACTGCTTCTTTTCTGTCATGTTGAGCAAGCTAGTTGGGTTCTGCCAGATGTTCCTGGGGAGACAAATTAAGGATGTGATCACGTAAGCTTTGCTTCCATAGGAAATAAAAATATCCATGAAAAGTCATTTGTGAGCTAATCACCAGGTTAGGAAGGAGAAAGATGACAGTTGACTTCTTCATACACCTTTTTCAAGATGTTACCCACGCCTTGCTCTTATTACCATCACTGGAAATGAATGTGGTTGTGCTGCTGCTGTGCTAAACTTAAGGGATTGCAAGGGGGACTGTGTGCCACCCACAAGATGAGACCATGGCCATGACCTTTGAAGCTGTGAGCTTCAGTTAGCTTTTCTAGTCTGCTTCTAGTCTTAGCTAATATCCAAAAGGTGTGATTAAAAATAATGATATTTTCCTTGTTGTCTTTACAGAATGCTGCACAGAATTTTACACCTTAGTCAAGATCTGAATGTAGGAAGGGGTTAGTCCATTATCCTGATCTGTAACTAAGGCACCATTGCACTACTATTACAAATAGTCTAAGGAAAATAAGTATTACTCAGACAAGGTTTTGAAGTAAAGCCAGAGATACAAGAATTTTCCATTCCTCTTAGAAGAAAAATGGGGAACAGAGTACTGTAAATTGTAGTTTGGTCAGTTTGGAGTCAGGGATTACTCATGCTAGCCAAAATGTAGCAATTGCCTCTATCCAATTCCAATTCAGATCTGTTGGAATTATAATCTCCTTCAGTATAAATATAGCTTCTAATAGCTGGCCTTTCCTGGCTGAAGTCTTAAAACTTTATGTAAAAAGTCTCAGATGTACATTTTGATCTAATGTGAATGGCTGTACACGAGTTTCTTGTTTGTAAGCAACTGGTGTAGCTGAGCTGACTTCCTACACCTCAGAAATCCTGCAGGTGCATTCTGTGCTTGTCTGTCAGCCTTCTCACAGTAGCTCCCTCACTTCCCACCCTGCTCACTGACCCGTGCAGGACAGCTAATGAAGGTGGAAGTGCTGCCAGCCTCTGCACCAGTGCAGGTTATTTATCCCACACAAACTTACTTTGCAGAAAACAGAGGGATGATTTCAGGGATAGAATCCATTTTGTCCAACTTGCCAATATTGAGAAGGATTGCAAAGGTGACAGGTTTAGCCTGAAGGAAGTTGGAGCTGCTTTTTGGTGCATTCAGGGGAGGGGAACAAAGGGCAGAGTGAAAGAACACGGATGCTGTTGACAGGTGGTGGTGTTCAAGTTCACTGCTTTGAAGCATTCCTTTCACATGGATTGATTTCTAGTGACTGAAGCATAAACTTACGCACAGAGTAGTGAAGTCTGAACATCTGGAAAATGAATTTTTAAGTCATCTTTCTATCAACTCTAGGCCTCTGGTTGATGCCTTAAGCTTCAAAGATTATTGCAGGTTTTCTTCCTTTGCAATTAAAATATGAGATCACGGATGATTCCAAAAGAGTCTTCCAGGAAGGTGAAAGAGAAAAGAAATAGCAGGGATACTAAAGGTTAACGATAAACCAAGACACAGACCAGCCCCCAGAATCCCCAACGAGACAACTTAATGTTGTAGCAACAAGGAAAAACCTTGCTAGGTCATCTCCATTAATCATAAACTAGCTATAAAAGCAAATCCACTGTGATCTTCAGCTGAACAACTTCAAATCTATTATATTAAAATTTCTCACGTAGAAATTTACATGTGAGCAGTAGTACTGATGGCATGGCAATTCAGAATATACCATTTCCCTCCCTTACTTCCTGCCAAAGTATAACTTGACTCCTGTATTTTTTCAAAAATCATTCCTCTGTAGCTGTCAAAAGACTTTTCAGGAGCTCCAGGAATTCTTACTCAAAGAAAAACTGCAACATGCTTAAAAGTGCTTTTTCCAAACAGATCTTTAGTAAAGACATGAAAATTATAATTAAAGGGATAAAGTACTTACATCTCTACTTTGATGTATAAAATACAGTTTTAAAATCCAGCAATAAAATTACTGGATGACAGCTATAGCACACTCTGAAATGGAATTGGGGTGGGGAAGACTTGGAGATTTCTCTCCTGAAGTAACTTTATGACTGCTTGTGTTACAGATTGCCCTGAAATATGACCCCCAGATAGAAGAAGATCTGCGTAACTGGATAGAAGAGGTTACAGGGCTGAGTATTGGTGCAAACTTTCAACTGGGATTAAAAGATGGCATAATCTTATGCGAGTAAGCATTTATTAAGTAACCTTATTTTTAGGTGTTTTTTACTTTCAAGGAACTAAGAAGGGACTTTCTGAAGATTCCCCTTGAAAAGATATCAACAATTACAGTCAAAGATAGCTGACTGTAGGGTGGGAGACTTTTTGGAAACTGTTGGAAAAATGAACATTTAAATCTCCTTTATATTTCAGCTAAGATTTCTAAGTGTTTCTAAATTTAATGGCATAGCTCATTTCTATAGTAATCAAATGTCACACAAAAATTCTTACAGTCTGTTAGACTTGTGAGACCTGAGAATTGAGCTATTCTGCTGTATGAACCAAGAAATTAACCGTTTGATGAAACTAATGCAACTAATAAAGCATGAGTGAAAGTATTATACAATGCCTGCACAGATGGTATAAGGATGAGACTTATTGTTTAAGCATTTCCCTCTTTTTCACTTCCCCAGGCTTATAAATAAGCTGCAGCCAGGATCAGTGAAGAAAATTAATCAATCAAAACTAAATTGGCACCAGGTAAAACAAAAAAAAACAACCTCAGAACTACACCTTTAACCCCCTGAACCCCAAACAGTACCTTTGTTCTGTATTACAATATTGCTGTGAAAGTGGTACATCTCAAATCTTAATGGCACCAAGTTTACACATGATACATATCTAAGAGTTGAGGATGCTGCAGACATGAACAGTGTTTAACAGAAGGCAGCTACAGCTGAGGTGGTTCATCAGTGGCAGTTCAGTACCTGTATTTAATGGCAGTGCTTTAGCTGTTCAGGGAAGTCAGATGGAAGAACAATCTAGAGCCCTGTAACAAGGCCTTTGCCCAGTTAAAAAAAAAAAAAAAGTGTTTTTTTAATTGAATCACAACTGAGTTTTCCATCCAGGCAGTGCTGCAAGGTATTAGATCAACAGCCTGCCTATACCTAGACATCTCTGTGTGCAGTATCCTCCTGAGAAGGTATCTGGAACAAGCATTGGAAGGGTTGCTGCCTAGAATTACTGCCTTTGCTGTTGCTGAGTCTAGCTTAATACTGCTGTGTCAGCCTCCTTGTTTTCTTGGCATTGAACACTTCTAAATATGGGTGAGAATTTTTGTTTTTAAAGTTTTAATACCTCTTAAGACTTCAGAAGGAAAGAAGAGATTCAGTCCTTACTCTTTGTGTTCTTCATTGCTTTCCAATTTCTACAGCACATAATGCTAAAAGTGCTAATAAACCCCAAGGCTTATTTGTCTCAGGAGGTGAGCAAGATAATGCCTTCAGTCCATACAAGGATCCCATCCACATAGTTATGGTTTTATTTTATTCAAAATTAACAGGTGCTGCAGTCAAATAGCATGAATACTATGTCAGATTTTCTAATTTTGAAGCAGGTTTTAGATTAGAATTTCTCTTGGAAGGGGCAGACAGTCGAGACAAGTCTTATCAAAGCCCACTCTAACAAAGTATATGGTACTCACTGATGGAGGGATGCCAGGCTGGATAACCTCATAGTCTGATTTCTGAAATCAGTATTAAAGTGAACAAAAACTTCCCACCAGTCACTCTTGATCATGCCAACTGTTTCGTCCAGTTTGCACGAGGCAAAGAGCTTGAGGAAAGCAAACAAACCAACCAACACCAGAAGGCTTTAAAATTACTTAATTTCTGATGTGAAACACTGTAGAAAACTGGCTTTTTTGTTTCTATTTAGTTGGAGAACATTGGGAATTTTATCAAGGCCATCCAAGTCTACGGTATGAAGCCACATGACATTTTTGAAGCAAATGATCTTTTTGAGAATGGAAATATGACTCAAGTACAAACTACTCTAGTGGCACTGGCAGGTCTGGTAAGTATTTGTACCTCTGGAATTGGCCCAAATCCACATGCCAGTTCAGATGCACCTTACAACCCATGTAAATACAGAAAACAGCATCCAGCCTGTCAGGAGAGGACAGACAGTGCTGAGCCTGAAGTGCAGGGGTTGTACTTCAGAGAGCTGTGTGCTCCCACATGCCCCAGGGAAGGCTTAGAGTTCAGAGTGAGGGCTCCTGACTGCTTCCATGTGCATTCACAGAACAGGGCAGGCTCACAGGAGAGCACTAACCCCTGCAGAATATCCTTTTGACTACGGTAGCTTTGGAGTGCTGCCTTCAAATGGTGTGGGGAACTGGTACCTTCCCTCAGCCCTGACACAGTCTCATGGAGACAGACCTGCTTGTGGCAGCCCAGGCTTAGAGAGTGGAGACAGAAAATACACTTCAAACACTGAATATTCTATTTTCCCTCTCCCAAAATAGGCAAAAACTAAAGGTTTTCATACTACAATTGATATTGGTGTCAAATATGCAGAGAAACAAGCACGAAGTTTTGATGCAGGAAAACTAAAAGCTGGTCAAAGTGTAATTGGCCTGCAGGTAAGTATGAAATTCAAATTTGCAGTAATTTGTTACATTTGAGAACAACTTTCTTGCTTTGATTAACTGGGACATTGTTTGTGCAAAACCAAGTGCAGAATAACAATATATTCTTATCGTGGGAGGAGGAATGAGGGAATGAGGTTTTAATTCTTGTAAGCAGTTGATTGGCTTTGTAAGCTCAAGTCTCTGCCTGGAAGGTTAGTTGTTTGTTTTAAATCTGCTGTAAGAGTGATAAGGGGGAAATGAACAGCTAATATTAGCAGCATCATCTCTGTCTTTTAAGGTGGTTTTAAACTAGGAGTCTTTGGATAGTTAAAGTTCTTTGTATGGTAGAAACTTGTTTTTTTCTCTCCTCTTTCCTTAGTAATTATAAAAGCCAAAGTAAAATCTTAAAATTCCTATGGTAGAAAAATCGTGGCAGTATAAATCAATCATTAGTGTCCAAGGTAAAAGGTACTTTTTACATTTTGAGGGCATACATCCATTCCAATTGCAATGCAGTTGGGCCTTAGGATGACAGTTGCCTTTATTTTTCCCTTTGAAACTTCTGAAAGGAGAAAGGGTAATATATTACAGGTAGTGGTCAAACTACATGAGGAAAACAAGCACTAGAATTACTTTTTCTTTTTGTCAGCCATCAGAGTTACCAACCATATTTTTTTTCCTTAGACTATGCTTAATGTACAAATGAAAATAATTTCTTCTGTCCGCTTCTTCCCTCCCCCAATAAAGATGGGCACCAACAAGTGTGCCAGTCAGGCAGGCATGACTGCTTATGGAACTAGAAGACACCTCTATGATCCAAAAATGCAAACTGATAAGCCATTTGACCAGACGACGATCAGCCTACAGATGGGCACTAACAAAGGAGCCAGTCAGGTAAGCAGGACTGTGTGTGACGTGCAGGAGGGACACAGCTCTCAGCCCAGTGGGACAGGACAGCCTGGAGTGGTGCCCAGTGGCAGAGTCTAACAGGCAGCAGTGAGGGGGTACAGTTCAGCTGTGCTCTTTTGCAGTGTTTGAGGAACTTGAATCTCTTATCTTAACCAGCGCGTTCTGTGCTGAGTGTCTTAAGGCTTAAAAATGTCCCGGTGCTTCTAGAATTTCCTGCTGGCAGTGTTATACCAGGAGAAAACAGTAACTTCATTATAAGTATTGACTAGACAGAGGCAAAAAAGAAATTGCTTACTGGCACTACCTTAGTCAGAATGCTTAGTATATTCTCTCCAAAGAGGAACATAAACTGGACCTTTCTGCAAGGACTTCTTCTGTGACTCACCTACTAGTGAGCAGATGTTACTGCACTGTGTTTTGTTCTATTTAAATTTCTACTTTTCAGCACTTTCAGTGAGGCATACTACTTGAAATCATAAATCTAGTAATCACAGCTCTTGACCTTCTTACTAAACCTCTACAATCCTGTTTTATTAGGCTGGTATGCTGGCACCAGGTACCAGGAGAGACATCTACGATCAGAAGCACATACTACAGCCTGTGGATAACTCAACTATTTCGTTACAAATGGGTACCAACAAAGTAGCTTCACAGAAGGGAATGAGCGTGTATGGGCTTGGACGGCAAGTGTATGACCCCAAGTACTGTGCTGCACCCACAGAACCCGTCATTCACAACGGCAGCCAAGGAACAGGAACTAACGGCTCAGAAATCAGCGACAGCGATTATCAGGCAGAGTACCCGGATGACTACCACGGGGAGTACCAAGATGACTATCAAAGAGATTATCACGGCCAGTACAGTGACCAGGGCATTGATTACTAGCTTTGCATCAAAAGTTCAGTATTAGTCGATTATTTTATTCAGTAAGAACGAAACTAGCCTTGTGGAATTGTTACCTGTCCTTCCTACACACTACGCTTAATGTACCTAAAGAAATACTGCCTTACATACATTCCTTTCTCCTTTCTCTGCCCTTTCCCTGTCTAGTTGCCTTTAGTGCTGTAACAGTTGTAGTCTACAGCATAAACCATAACTGCATATGAAGTAAAAGGAATACTGTGAAAGGGGGAGTGCTCTCATACAGCCAGGTTGTTTCGTAAGGAGCTATGCATTCTCACAATCTCTACTTAAGTAGGTTTTTACATACCAAGTTAAGCCTTCATTTTGCATATTTACAGCTTTTCTCCGGAGGAGATAAAAGATTCTCATGCTTAAAGTTACATGTGGTCTTTGCCAATTAAATTTAAGATATCTCATTAGTGATTTAATATCATTGCTATGTTTTTAAGGTATTGTTTGCTAATGTTAAGTCCTGCATTAGACATAAGTGTGCATTCGTGATTGTGTATTCATTCCATTATCAACACTGACCAAACTTAGAAATAGTTGTCTTACTAAAAAGGGAGCTTGTACAAAGTCTTGAGCCAACAGAAGTTCCATGATTGATGGTGCATTTGCCTTTTATTGTGCCATAATATATCCATGTAGAAATGCTTTTTTCTTCCTTGAACTGTATTTATTGCCACACTTCTGAAACTGATCCCATTGTATTTTTATAAATAAATATTTTTTTCTTAAAGGTACGTAGATGATCTTGTCTCATTTGTTATGCTACCAGTCTTAAAGATCAGATGTCATAAGAAGTATTCCCAGATAAGCATCACCTTTGCTTATTTTAAGGGTAATGTAGAACTCCTTTCTGTTGCAGTTTGGGTTCATTTTTTTCCACGGGATTTAATCTAACAATCTTGTAAAAATCTCTCAGGAATGAGTGTCACTGACTTAATAGGAGAGGAATGTTGGTCCTTCACAGCTGGGTTCACTTCCCCTCTTCATGACTCTGAGGTTATGACCAGAGATCCTGAGCTGTTCACTAAATCCCTGCCATTTTCTCAAGGCAAACAAGGATCACACATATTTATTGTTGCCTCTGCTTCAGCCTGTTGCCTTTATACCATCACTTGGAGAATCCAAAACACTGGTGCTTTAGATTATGTGAAGACACACACAATCTGTGCCTGCTGAGTACCTGCAATCCCAGGTACTCAGTTACTGACAGCAGAGCTTTATTCCTAAATGGAGGATGCTTTCTTCCTCAGCATGGAGTGCAGAGAAG
This sequence comes from Haemorhous mexicanus, assembly GCF_027477595.1. Classification (NCBI taxonomy): domain Eukaryota; kingdom Metazoa; phylum Chordata; class Aves; order Passeriformes; family Fringillidae; genus Haemorhous; species Haemorhous mexicanus. Next base: position 17,619,530 of record NC_082349.1, on the reverse strand, counting down.
CTACACTAACTTACCTGCACTTTTTAAAAGGAGGAAAAGGAGCATGTGTCTATGGGGGCCAATGTTGCTGTTTCTAACTTCTGTAAAATAATTCAAGGTTATCTTAAAAGTGTTCACTGCAGTTTAAATGTACTACATTCACATACTAAATGTTTTACATTTTCAAGTTCTGGATTTATGAAGGATTTTTTTCTCTCAAGACTGGAAATTGTTTGTGCATGCTCCATTAGTTTCTGTCATCTTTGAATGTGATGTGGTGATCTGACTTTCAGCTGACCTATTTGTTGTGTAAGTCTTAAGCTTATTTATTTAACCGAATTTAAATTAGAAAGGCTCTCTAGAGGTCACTGGTCCAAGCCCTGCATCTGAGGCAAGAGAATTTTTAGCAATAGATCTGTTAAGACCTGCTCTTCCTGAATGATACTATTTCTCCCCCTTCAAAATAGTAGTTCTTCATTATTTAGAACTGTTGTATTGAATGCTGAAAAGCAGGTCTACAATCAACAGCAAAAGCTTTTTTGTTTTTATAGTTTGGGTTAAAGCAATCTCTTTTTGAAAGCCTGACCATGCCCTCCTTCCTTCTGAAGCCAAAACTTAGGTTTTAAACTACTTGCCCCTTATCTACTTAAACACAGCAGAAACAAACAACACACAAGCTGTTGTTGGTATGCATGTTTCATCCACAGAGAGATCCAGTGGAATCACAACTGAATTCAGAGTTTGAAGTAGACACCCGAGCAAGACCAAAATCAAGCTGCTTTGCTTAAAACAATAGGCTGCAATGCTTAGCCATTTTCTGGTTATCAGGCACCAGTAGTCCCTATTTTTAAGGAACATAGTTATAAAAGTACCTTTCATTCTGCTGAATCTAATCCTCCATAGCTGCAGGAAAGATGAGTCCACACTTAACTGGGCTGCATTGCCGGGCAGGCATCAGATGATTGGAAGTGGCTTAGCCCAGCCTCAGAACCAGCAGGAACTGTATTCCCAGGAGCTGTGCCTCCATGCAGCCTCCTGCACAGCTGCCTGACTGCAGTACCCTGCAGGGGAAGGCAACCCTGAGGAGCAAGCACTAAATAGCATCAGCTCCTGTAGGAAGCTTTACCCCTGTAACTCAGCTGGAGGCTCCTGCCACACAGGAATGCTACAGCTGGAGAATGTTGACACAATTGCCAGTGCAATGCATGTAAGATTGGGAGGTCTTGAGTTATAAATGAAAGCTATAAAGCTATGCTTTCTGTACAAATGTAATTAAAAGCTGTATATTTGGAAGTATTCTTTAAAAATACACACAGTTCTCAAAACTTATTTTATAATGTAATTTCTGGACTAATGACAATACAGTGTATCCTTAAACAGCATACACTCAAATACGGCTTAACTGGCATTTTTCAGTACCTTCCTTCTTTAAAAGTTAACCCAGAATTTGTAGGAAGTGTATGAATCCTTTCTCCACTCTGGAGCTGCAGTGAAGGTAATGACCCTGCAGCATAACTGCAATGAGCAAAACCACTGAGTTGTTGAGATTGGAAGGGACCTCTGAAGGTCATCTAGGGATTTTCTGAAAACAAGGACATACTTAGATAAAAATTTCCCTCCCTTTTTTCCACAGAGTTCCTGAGTTAAAGGCCAAAACTTGCAGTGTGAGTACCAAATACAAAGAGGAAAAAAACCCTGAATGTGTAATAAGAACTGTGGGGTTTTTAACTTCAAAGCAAACCTCTTACGCTTTGTAAATTACCATGTTTACATTGTGAAGACACTGCTTCTTGGAAACAATCTTGGCAAACCCATGGCAGAGGAAAAGTTTTGCCCCTTTGTAAGTACCATATCTGCACACTTCCTCACAGTTAGAGAGCTATTGCTTATTCAGGACTTTTCAGAAGTTCCCACAGCATCCACAAGCTGAGCACAAAAAGTATCCAAGGGTACAGATTTAAATAAGGAGAGGTGGTGAGTCACAGCCAGTGCATTATCATCTTCATTATCATCTTGCCAGGCAGAAAGTAATTAATCTATTTCTTTCCCTTTTTCATCATATATCCTATATTCTACAAATTCTTGAAGTGGCTCATATTAAAGTAGACTGAAGTTAATTAAATTAAGGATAAAAAGCAAGTATTTCTTAGTATTTCTAGATAACTAGTCTCCTTTCAACAGCAGGAGACCAGATACAGTATTTAAATGAAATGAATTTCTTATTCAGGCATCAGTGAGCTTTTCTGTACCTCATTTCCAAGCTGTGACTAATCAAGGGTTTATCAATCTATTCTTTAAGACGGTTCTGAGTCACTCACCTGCAGTGATGTCTCACTTCCTGTATTGATACTTCACTGAAATCCCCGGCTGGCATCATTTTCCCATCACAAACCTCTCCTCAGATAAAACTCAAAGAGGATAAAATGTGCCACCGAGTAAAATCTGAAACTACTCCATTCTCTAACAAGGTGGAGCCTACAAAGTGCATTACAGTCAGGATCCAGGTATAAAGTTTAAACAAGCTTTAAAATTGCTTACAAGAAAGTGCTGGCAGACTGTTACCAAGTTAATTTTTTTAAAAGTGTCTACACTTGTGTTCCTCTTCTGACTAGAGCCCTGACAGTTGCTCCATTTCCTCCATGATGTATTTCACACCCATGTTACAGCTAACATTTCTATAAAGTATTATTTATAGCATTTTTATCTCATGTCTGTCCTGTTATTTTATCTCTGTCATCTGCTACTTTGTCAAGCTCTAAACACAGATGCAATTTTTTCTGCTGGAATGAAGGAAGAAAGGAAGGAAAGGAAGGAAAGGAAGGAAAGGAAGGAAAGGAAGGAAAGGAAGGAAAGGAAGGAAGGCAGGCCCTTTGGAGAGGAGCTGGACAGTTTATGTTACAAACTTGTAAAAACCATTCCCAAAAGAGTATAATTAAAAGGAAGTCACCTACCTCATAAACACTAATTATCCTGACTACAGAGAATTTCTATCAAGGGTAATTTCCATCAGTGAGCTTAGTCTGTTCCTTAATTGGCTGTTCAGATATGCAGAATGGATCAGGACACTGTCATCTCAGAGCACCTCCTCTACAAATGTTTCTGCATTTACTGTTCTAGGGATGACTGGCACAGCATTCCCAGAGAAACCTGAAAAAATTATGTTAGCTCCATGACCTTTTTGACTGACTAATTTAGTCTGACAACATAGAAATTTACAAACAGTGAGTTTATTATCAACTTTCAGACCATCGTAACAAATATAGTAATAAAAATCAGATGTGATGACACACAAAATATTTTATTCATACAAACAGATTGTGTGTCATTTTACCAGTGCAGAAGATACAACAGATTAGGGAGCTAGTACTTTGGCCTGGGCTATTGGTAACCTTTACTGATATGACCTTTTTTGCTATTGCTGCTCTGCTTCCACACCTCCTGGTGAACTTCACATTCAAGTCTACAAAGAAAGAAAAAAGAAGTCAAATAATGTGTAGCACTGTTTCTGCATTTAAATGTCGTAAGAGTAAACTGGGAAAACGATTAAGGTTCTTTTGTATCTCAAATCCACAATCTTCTTGCAGGGAATAACACCCATCCAGCCTCTGGTTTCTGTGCTTGGCAAAAAATTACTGAAGAATGCAATAACAGACCCAAACAATGAAAATATTTAGTACTATCCCTCACTGTAGTAATAAACTGGAGGAGTGCTCTGCCTGTAGCAGAATGTCCACAGAATTCTGTGAGAGGTCACTAGAGCCTGGTACCTTTTGAAAGCAGATCAAGAAAAATCACCAACATCTGTTACACTTGTGTAAGTAGCTGTGACAGCAGAGGACTTGTAGTACCCAGCAAGTGTGGGTGCCAGAGGAGCTGTTCCTGCACAGTCTTCCTCTAGCAGCCCTAGCCTGGCCCCCACAGTGCTTGGGGAAAATCAGTCCTGATTCTGAACTTGCTGGGGCAGCTTCTCAGGTTGGGCAATTTGCAGTATTTTTTCAGATGTTAGTGAGTGAGTGTTGACTCTGAGGACTTTCCCAAGCCTGGGTGTGGGGAAACACTCCCTTCTGGCATGTCAGCTTTGTTACCCCATCATAAAACAGAAAAAATAAATATATATACTGATAAAAAAAGGAAGGGAGAGGAGGGGAGAGGAGGGGAGAGGACTCTAAGCTCTGGTCTTGGAGGTCTGGAACTTCAGCATGAAATTAAGCAGCCTACACTCTTCTGACTTTGATAAGAGCAGGCAGGTGAAAGACTATCTGAATATGATTTATCTCCCACACCTCTAACACTGTCCAAACTTTTTCTTCTTCTGCTGGACACAATGGGGAATGTGAAGAAAAAAGAGAATTATTTTATTTGATCCATTTATTTTGCACTAGCAGAGGGTTTCCTGAGGAGGGAAAGTAAAAGAAGAACAGAATACTGGACACAGCATGCTGGTTGCTGTGAGCTGTCAGGAGATACGTGATAACCTCCATCCCTTCTTCTTGGAACATAAAGGCAAACACATCAGCTGGCAGGTAAGTACATATCCCACGCTCCTGTCTCACCATAGGCTGGAGCTCTGTCCCATCTTCATTATCCTGGAATGGTCTTGTGTTTCTGTGGTTTCGCCCTTCTGTTAACTTGTTACTCTGACTCACAAAGGTCTACAAGCAAAAACCAGGGTGAGATCTTTTGTGAAAGGAAACCATTATGCTAATGAAAATAGGTGAAGGAAGATAATTAGCTCAGGGCTAAGAAACTATAGCTGGTTCCTGGCTGGATGACACTGAGTGATACTGCGAGGGACTGCAGAGACAGCAAAAGTGATGAATGCAACTGAGAAAGAAGAATCAAAAATCTCTGTTACATCTCCTACTGCAGGAATGAGGTTTCCAGCTGTATGAAATACCTCCCCCGGCTCTCCACCCACTGCTGCATATTGTCCTGAGGGCCACAGAGCCTCCCTTCCACCCCCGGGATGTTTGTAACCTGATTGTAACACAGACAAGTCAAATGCCTTCATGTGTTGGGAAACTCCAAATTCTTGTCTGTGTTAGCAAACTTACTCTTGATCATACAATGAGGAGGAGTTTGGATGTGCTGCCCACAGTTTTTCCATAGAAGGGTACAGAAGCCTGTCCTGCTTGGAAGACTCCTTGTCCCTGTGGGAAATCCTCTCTTCACCCACAGCTCTAGGGCATGGCTAATTATGCAGAATTAAGAGCAGAGTTAAAGAGACACTACCACAAAGTTTGGAAGTGGAGAAAGGAGAGCCTCTGTTTCATGAAGGAAAATTGGCTTAAGAAGTATTTTAGAATTTGGCAAAACAGAGAGGGAAGAACAGAGGTCAAGGCTTCAGAGTTTTCCATTCGGTTTTATATTCCTAGCCAGGCAATGTGCTTAAGTACTATTCTGAACCAAAGCCAAAGAATATATATCTGCTTTCTTCTGTACAAAGGGTTAAGCCTATCTTTAGGCTGCCTTTTTGTTGTGCTGTTGTTGTTCTCAACAAAATTCTATGAGTATTACAGAAACTCTAACAGCAACATTAAAAAAAAAAAAAAAACAAAACAAAACAAAAAAAAAACCTCCAAAACAGTTTTGACATTGTCCTGAAGAAATCCATCCAGAACATTTGTGTCATATGAGCTACTCTGGCTGCTGGTTATTTGTTTTCATGAATTGCTACGATTTTCTCTTGTTGTGTAGTTTGTGAAGGAAAAGACAGAAGTGTCAAAAATAGCACAAAAGGAAAAAAATACCTGCATCTTCAGATATTCTCTTAATTAGCAAGGGATGACACATACATACTCAAAGGCTTCAGTTCCAGCACTACATCACTATTAGCTAAGTACTGAAGGTAATGCAATACAGTAATTACAAGGGTAAAGATGCAGAACAACCTGTCCAGAGGCAGAAGAGTTTAATCAAGAGATAGAAGACAATGTTTTGGTAAAAGAATCTGTAAAGGTATAAAGCAGAGCAACTCAGATTTGCATGGAATATGTTCAGAACTACAGCATCTGTAGGATGTGGAATGGATCCCTGACCTGCTACTTGTTACTTTTTTCTCATCAGTGTACAGTGAGTCACAAGAAATAAAAGCATTAATCTTAGGGCACCCTATGAATATAAATAAATAGACAGCTAGCTTGTCTATTTATTTATATCTTTTAATTACCAACAACATATTGAATATATATCTAATTAGGCTTAAATAGTCAGCCATTACTTACTGAATATGACCAAAAGAAGGCAGCAGGTTGTAGCTAAGACACAGGAGTCAGAGGGACCCACTTACTTCAGTTTATAAATTAATGTACTTGTATCCCTGAGTCCATCCTGTTCTAAGGTCTTGGAAAGGAAATAGCATGGCTTGTGAGTTCAGATTACTCGGTCTTGGGGAAAGAAAAAGTGCTTAAAAGCTTAGAATGTCTCAAATATCTTTGTAATCAGTGGGATTTACCAGCAGCTCCTGATCCACAAAGTATGGCTTCTCTGCAGTTCCATCATTTGTTTCCATATCAATAGCAAAGCAAAGGAACGTGGCATCTGCTGTCACTTCAAACACAGACAGAAGGCTGTGGGACATCAGGTAGGCAAAAAATCCAACCAGCAACAGAGGAACTACCCAAGCTTGCAACTCTCGGTGGTAGTTAAATGCCATCAATCCTCCAAAAACAGTGAAGCATACAACAAACACCTGTAAAGGGCAGCAAGAGAGAAGTGCAGCCTCATTAATCATGCAGAAATAGTTCTCATTAAAAAAAAAACAACCCCCCAAACCCTGAGGCAAAGGTATTTTAAGAGCACATCTCATCTGGGAGATAGCTAAGCAATTTCCAGCATCACACAGCTGTGGCACTTTGTGTTCAATTCCATGGGTATATATCACAGGGCAGAGGAAACCTCTTGCCATGTATTTACCAAAGACTTTATGCCATTGGAACTTCCAGAGTGGGTCCAAGGACACTGCTATCATACAACAAAATAACTCTGCAAAGGTAAATTCCTCAGATATTCTTCTCTCCCAAGCTTATTTTATAGCATTGACAACACTGGATTTAACAAAGGTTAACTTTATTTACTTTAGGTATATGAAAAGATAATCAAACCTGATTTTTCACTTCATTTTTACAGAACCAATACTTTTATTTACTCTTACCTTTCCTAAAAATAGGAGAAAATCTCCAAAGCAGCTAATGGATGCAAGTTTATCAGAATTCCTTGCCAAAATACAGACAGCATCCTTTGCTGATGTACAAAAATTTGTCCCATTTATGGCTGTAGTTGTGTATGCATGCTGAAATCACATAAGATAATAATGAGAGAGCAAAGACTGATAATCTAGATTTTACTTCAGCAAAACACAAAGCCTTAAACTCTATTTGGAATTACTGACTTCATGAATATAAAGAGTTATTTTGCATAATATTGCAATTTTATTTTAAATTACTATAATAGTCATGCTTCTAAATTAAAAGAGTTTTTCTACATAATTTCCACCATTAGCAAATGTTACAATAGTGACTAAATAAATTACTGAAGCCACCTTTATCCAGTTTATTTTAAAACACCAAAGTTCTCAACCCCAAAATTTGTGAATGAATAGGACACAATTAGCAGAGAACACCTGGAGTCACACTGTCCAAACTTACTGGCTATCTATCTCCAACACTGCTGGCCAACTATGTAAGTGGAAAAATGAAGTTATGCATTTACTGGGTCATTAAAGGTTGATAACTAAAAAGCTTTTATACATGGCTCTTTCAAACACTTCAGTGAAATTCAAGCTTATAGTCATAGCCATTGAACAAACCTTTTTGTAAAGGATTTTGGACTAGACTAGTGACTGTATCATGTGCCCCACCCCACTCAGAACAACAGATAATTGGGGCACTCCCAGTTTTTCAATGTATTGAGAATTTTACATTATATTGCATGGTGGAAACTTGCCTGGACAGGTGGGGAGGATAGAATATCTACCTTCATGGATTTGATTATTTTTGTACTTATGCATAAATTAACATGTATGTCTCATTTATGGAACTCCTCAGCAAGGTTTTGAAATTATGTCCAAAATATCAGCTAAGAAAAGCAGCACTCATGATACATGAAACATATTCTGGGCCTTACCAGCAATTCTTATGAGTAGTTTCCCTTTACTCAAACAATTAGAAGGCAGATTACACCACAAAAACTTTAGTCACATCTGATACGGTCAGTAAGAGCCGCAGTGTGCAAGGGATTACTGTTCTAAAGGAATTTATAAAACCAAACATGCACGTGGTGCTTACAATTGCTTTATGCTTCACCTGGAAGTGAAAAAACCCAGCCCATAAGGGGTTTGCTGAAAGTGAATTATTCTGGCCTACTGAAAACCCTTCATGTTCAAAAATCTGTTTTTTCTTACTTACAATTCAAAATATAAAACAATTTCAGCTATCTGAAGCAAAGAAAATTTATTTCTGTAGAGTTTAGTTTTACCTCTGAGCAATTTTTGTAACATAGCAAAGCTATGACATTGTATGAGAGAAAGAAGGAAGGAAAGGGAGGGAGGGAGGCAGGAAAGAAGGAAGGGAAGAAGGAAGGAAAGTTAAATGCAATCAAAGAGTTTCTGCCTCTTTATTGTAGATATTATTTATATAAAAAAAGTTATTTTTCCTCTGATAGTAAAGAAAAAGCCATTGACATTCTGTAAATACTGTACTTACATATTAGAAAATAAATCCATAGATGGAAATAGTATAAATAAAGACCATGGATCTTTCTATGAAAACATCAGAGACACCACTGAACTCTACATAAACTCAAAGAGTATCTGCATAAAAATATGTTTAACCAATCAAGCTCTCTTCATTCCTAAATAGGAAAAAATGCTTTCTTTGCTAACTTTCATTTATCCTGAGGGTGTTCCCTTCCTGGCAGGATGCCATCACACCAGAACTCCCAGGATGTGGCGGCAGGAGAGCTGCCAGTGCCAGCCCTGCTGGCCCAGGACACAGGCAGAGATGGCCTCACATCACACTGCCTCTGTCTGCCACCCATAGCTGTCACTGCCCATTTCAGACATGGACACATTTCTCTTTATAACATGCTGTGAGCTCACTCTCTTTCATCATTCCCATCAAACACACAGGGGACTGAGACACAAAGTAGAAAAGTGTTTTCTAAGTTTGTTTTTGTTCCTTAAGAACTAAATTCACAGAGCAGATCCTGATCTGGTGAGGTCAGTATAAATTCTGCCAATAAATTAAACAGAGATTCTGTATTCATTATAAATTGCAAAAAAATGTGTTTTAAAAATAAAAAAGAATGTTGAAAAAGCACGTGAGCTTGTACAAACATTGTTTCCAAACTTAAAATAAATACCCATTTGCTTGCACTCTTGAAATAGCCACTTTGGTATTCAAAGAATGTGCAATGAAAAGAATTTCTGATATTTATTAACTAGAATGGTTACCTTGGAAAGACTGAAAATGATGCTGGAGACAGTACACTACCTGAACAGGCATTTGTTGTGTTACAAACCAGCTGATAAAAAATGGCATTTATAGCAGTTACAACTTAAAAAAATATTGTAATTATTACCTAATGATAATACTCAAGAAATAAAGGCAGCCAGGTAATAATCTAACATTCTAGAATGAATAGGAGAGAGACAGAAATTAATGAACTGCTGAAAGCTACACAACTAGTCAGACATATGTGAAGCAAGAATATTACCAGCACAATTGGAAGACTCAGCCAAGTGATCTCTACCTTTTAGCAAAAAATACATTTCTGAGAGAAAAAAAAAAAATTGAAGGGTTTCTTGTTCAACCTAGAATTGTTTTCCATATACTTGCCTCACAATTTTCAAGTTTTTCATACAGACCCCATGCCCTGATCCCATCCAGCCACACAGAAATCTACATGTTCTCACTAACAAAACACATCATTTAAGCTAACATATATCTCCATGCAACTCAGCGTTGCACAAAAATGAGCTCAAGTGATTTTTCTTTCTTACTCATCAAGAAACACCAAACACACACAAGTTATTACCTATATTTGCAAATAATTTTGGACTTTCAACCAAAAATCTTTTATATCCCATTAAGTTTAAAATTGCAGGATATGTGCAATAATCCAAAGCCTTTCAAACTAAAGATTGTTGTGAAGGCTAAGAAGGTAGACAATGGCAGTTAAGAACCTGCTAACATTTAGAAACAGGTTATTTAAACATGTGATTCTACAGACTATATTTTTCCATGCACAAAAGCTTTAGTGGATTTGAAAATGTTTGGGAGAAGGGCAGCAGGAACGATCCAAAAGGCATGGAATGTCTTCTGTCTGTGAGGCTCTTCTGTCTGGAAAAGACATGACTGAAGGAGGATGCAGCAAGAGGGCTGCCGACTCATGAGAAATGCAGAGAGGCTGTGTAGGCTTAGATGGCTCACTGTTTCTTCCAGAACAAAGGCCAGGCAGGGGCAGGAAAGTATGAAGTAGTAGGAGCCAAATTTGAAAACAGACAGTATTCCTTCTCACCATAAATCTGTAAACTGTGGACTGCAGGGCAAAGGGTGCTTTAGCTTCTAAAAGTTCACACGAGCTCAACAGAGACAGGGAATTTGAGGGAAAAGGAATCTGCTGAGAGTTATTAAGCACACAGAAAACATACAGCTCAAGAAGTCCTAGGCTGAAAACAGATTCAGAAACAGCACAGAGGCAGGGAAATATCCTTTTGTTCCACCTTAGCATTTGCTCACAGTCATTGCTGAAGATGGGATACTGAGCTAGAAAGAGATTCCGTCTGATCCTTATATACACATTATAACTCGTATATTTTTATCTTTGCCTAATGAATTGATCTTTTACAATGGTAGTCTCTGCTCTGGTGACAAGCAAGTAATGGTGGCATTGATAACACTGAAAGCACAGGGAAGAGTGGATTGGGATCAGCATTTATCCTTCCACCAGCAAGCTGATCTCATATCACCACCTCTCTGAAGAACACTCTTCTGGCTTGGGGCCTGGGAACTAGACACTGATTTCTCAGTGTCAGGATGAATAAATAGGGAATATGAATGTTTACATATTTCCAAATACCGCAGAATGCAGAAAAAAATCTATTTAAAGAATATATCCTTCTGTGCCTCACAACACAGAATGTCAAAGGTCTTGGAAAAAGTGACCTGGTAGTTTCATGAGAAAGGCGCTGTGGCTCGGATCCAGGCTGCAAGTTCCCCAATTGTTGAGAATAATTGCTACTTTGTGTAACAGCTGAATTCAGTCCTCCATTCTAGAGCTTGCTTTCATACAATGAGCTTGGGGAAGGGAAAATTGCCATAGCAACAGAATCTTCTTAAAAAGGAAGAAGGAGACATGCTGATCTCTCATCCCAGTTCAGCTTTTCCTGCTCTGCTGGTGTTTTCATCCCGATCTGATCTTATTGCTGCCAACTCTCCTGGGGGCTGCCCTGGTCAGCTACCCCCAGTGCAGTGCAGTGCAGTGCAGCTCAGGCTGGACCTTAAAGTATCTTAGCTTGCAAGTGGCACTGATGCCAATGGAAGCCCTTCAGAAAACAAAATCCAGGGGTAGCAAGAGGCAATGAGTGTGGCTGCTGTGCAGCACTTAGTGGTCTGGTGAGAGAGTTGTATCATGACTCTCAGATGGAGGGAAATGAGAGCAAGATGGGCCTTGTGAGGCCCCACTGAAGAGATGAGGACATACAAGACTGGAAGGGACTTTCAGCCACGCTAGTGCCTATTTTGGATTAGCATATTACGCAAATTTTCTCTTAAGTGGAAAACCCCTTCTTTAAATCACTTAGGACTTCCCCTCTCCCGGGCCTTACATTTGGAGCTGTTCCAGACAGTTGTCCCACTGGTCCTTAGGAACCTTCCAACTTCCAGACAACATTTATTCATGAACAAGTTAGATCTACTCTACTCTATTTTTCTGCTGATCTTGTCAGGCTTTTAGCCCTCCCTGCTGTCTCATAGATGGCTAATGGGCTTGCTCTTCTCCTTCACATCACAGGATATTCCAGTCCCCTCTGTGAGGTAAGCCTGAGCACGTAACCAGCAACTTGTACAATGGCATTTATCCCCTTCTTTCCAGTGCAAGTGTTTCATCTCGTAGCTTCCAGGACTGACTCTGTGCTTCCTGCAGCCTTGTCAAAAAAAGGCTATTGTCCTATGGCTGACAAACACATGGAGAATATTTTTCTCCTCCACTTCTAATCAAGAAGCACACAGCTAATACAGAAATGGTTATTTTTTGTTCCTTGGCTAATTACTATCTGTAAGAAACCTTCAATAACCTCCTGAATTTTCCCAAGCAGTCCGAAAAACACAACTTTCATTTATTTCCATTTCACCTTATATTTTCAGTCTGGACTTAGTGGAGAAAATTTTCAGGTTTTCTTGCTTCCTACTCTCTGTGTATCTACTCCCTCCATGGCTGTCATCCAGTGGGTAGGACCAATACAGCTTTCTTCTCAGAGGGTGGTTGGGTGTCCTTTCCCTTTCCTACTGCATCACAGTGTTACATGTGGGCTCCATTTCTAAGACAGGGTTGAAGCAAAAGGATCCTGCTTTATGTGCCCATTGAATGATGATTACATCATTATTGGGGTTGCTTTCAGTGCTTCTGCACTCAGTGAGAAAATGTTCTTATTTGGGATTTCTGAACTAAATAAAATCGAAGATTTCCAGAGAGTTGTTCATAAATTTCTCAGCTTAAAAGCACAGAATTACCTGTCACTTGCTTAATTGTCTTTTATTTTCTCTTTCTCCCCTTTTGTTTCTTCTTAATGGGATAGGGAAGAAGAGAAAGGTATCAAAGTAAGAATTAGATAACTTTGTTCAACTCTATTCCCCACACGGTTCATCCTACAGAATGAGTTAAGACCTAAAGATTCTGTTTCCTGTTATCAGAAAGTCTGTAGAGGGGAGATAAACTTATTTAAAATATTATTTCAGTGTAGAAGACCATTTTATCCTTGTATTTTCAAGAGGATTGAAAAATAAGCTCTATATCTAGAAGCAATATTGCCAGTAACATTAAAATGCATTATTGTTTTTGGGAGGAAAAAGAAGTACTTGATGGGGTGAGGCACAATGTGTTTGGCATGGAGAGAACTGTGCTTTACAATAGCATGCATGAATTTTGGGTTTATCTAGGTCAATTCTCCACAAGGCATTTACCTGAAACCTCCTGATAGGCTTCCATCCAAAGTTTGAGGGACAATCAACTGCTATGGATATACAGCCATCAGACAGACTTGCTTTTGGCTTATTACCCTGGACAACTGCTGGCTTTCAGTCCCCAGGAAGGGTCTCTGTCCCAGGAAACAGGGCTCACACCCTGCTGAATTCACTGACAGCCCAGAAGGCTGCACAGCAGCAACCATGCTGATGAACACAGAAACCACTTCTGCTCAGCAACCCCTTCAGAAACCCAGGCACTGTACTTTGGAGGAGTCACTTTGCCAACTGGCTGCAGATGGACCTAAAGCAGACACAGAAAAGCTAAACTATCCAGTTGTATTGTTTTTAAAAAGTCACTGCAACAAGGCTGTAAAGGGAGAACATGTGAGCACTTCAATGTATCTAAAGTTAAAAAAAGTTAAGACTGCCATTACAACTTAAGAAAGCAGGAGAGACACAGACCACTAATTCCCAAATCACATTAAAAGCCAGTATATTCCTTTTACAGAGGAAAAATTTCAATCTCCTAGATTTTACTTGAGATGATTGGATATGTTTATCTGGAACATACTGAAACCATCAGAGCCAGATGAAAAATCTGTGGTAATTCTGACAAGTGTTGGCAAACAGAACTGTCAAGTAAGGATAGTGACTTTATATTCAGAAAGCACTTTTCAGCCACAGAACCCTGAGTGCTTTACAATTGTTGCTAATGGATTATACACACACATGAATCACTTTGTCCATGACTGAAGTGGAACAGCTTAAGGAGTGAACTGTTTTACAGCACACAGCAACACTACACCACAGTTTAGCACGGGATCCAGTTGCAAATCTAAGAGAAATTTAGGAAGGCCGAATGTAATTGTCCATATTGCAATCTGCACCAGGACACTGGGCTTACAAATATGACAATTGCCAGCATCTAGCACAGCACTCTGTCATGATAGGAAGATGACAGGGTAACTCTTTGGCTTGCTCCACTTAACGTCCAGGAGAGCTGAGCAAAACGTAAGTGACCCTGAAGAGAATGAGTCACTTCAGGGATGTGTGCAACTATTGCAGTCACTATTAAATATCACATGCAGGGTGGTAATGCAGCCCAAAAAGTACCCTTAGATAACATAATAGAGCACTTGGTTGATTCTGCAGGGGAAGAAAGAAGCTTGCATTCTTTCACCAGGGTTACTTTCTCCAGCACCTGTTTCTCATCTGCCAAGTTCTCAGAGGGAAAACAAAGTACTGTTTAATCCTGATTAAACTTGTGAATGAAGGAACAGAAAGAATTTAAATTACCTAAGCAGTTTAACAACAGGTTGAAGAAAATAGTGCAGAAGTGGTTGGATCTTCTATTTTTTTTTTTTGTTTTTTAGAGCTTCAGGTAATTATATGCTTTTCATTAAAGTGAAAATAATGCTAGAATAAAAAGCAAAAGAATAGTAAATAGTAAGGAATGCTAATGTACACAATGATCTTTGGACCAACTTTTACAACAGCTGTTCCACATTTGAGGGCTCAAAAGAATCAAAATCTGAACTTAAAGAATCCTTCTTTAAGAAAATGTTAAGAAACACAGGTACAATTTTTTAACCCCTCCCTCCCAAGTCCTTCTCTCAGGTCTGTGTTCAACATTTGTGGAAAATTTCTATGTTGCTCCCAGCAGCTTCCACCATCTCAGTAGGAGCTCTTAAGAGCTCACTACTTCTGTTAATAAAGAAATATGTCAAAGCTGCTTAAAACTGCAGATTTTTTTTCCTTCTTTTTTCCTTTTCTACATATGGCCACAGATTTTACAGAATCAAACACCAAGACTTTCAATCATAGTAAAAAAAAAAAATTCAATAAATAGCCTTGGACAGATTAGTTATAGGGGAAAAAATGAAATAAATAACTAGATCCCCAAATTACTCAATGGGATGCAGTAACTCAAGACCAATGTTTAAATTTTGTACAGATAGAAGTTCTATTAAAATCTTATAGCCTGTTCTTGCTTTTTTCTCCTAATGATATTAATTAATATTATTATTATTAATAATTGGACAATTATTGCCCTGGATTTGAAACCTGTGGACAACCACCACCTTTGCTAAAAATATATTCAAAAAACAAAACAAAAGTGAACACTTTATTATGATAATTAGATTAAAAACCACAACTCATATAAAACCAGAAATCTGCCAACAATAGATTAGGAAACAGGAAATCTTTAAGGGGAAAAGAGCTACAATACAGCCTTCTGAAACAAAAGGAAGAACATTACAGTAATTAATTCTTTTAACAAACACATGGCAGACAACAGCTGGAGAAAGTAAACACTAGGATGCTGGATATCTCTTTGAAAGGCAGGAAGCCAAGCCAAGGGGAAAGGGTGACTACAAATGGAAAGCCTGGAGGCAAAATGAACTCTGAGATTCCTCACCAAGTCGCTGACTGTAAGACCAACCTAGAAAATGTAAGCCTGGAAAATTCAGAAATTTTACTGCCCAAGTATTTAATATATGGTGAACTAAATTGAAAACTTTCTCTTAATAACTGTCCAAGACTAAACCTAATTTATGCAACTACTTAAGAGAAGTCAGACCCTTTATCAGAATCGTTTTGTTTACTTCATTACTACCCTCAGCAATGAGGACAAAGAACTCAGCATTCAGAGGGTGGAACCTGTGGGAACATATGATTCCCTTTCACATTAGGAATATCACAGTTCCCATTGACAAAAACAAGGCAATGACAAAGACAAAAACTAACTATTTATAATTATATATGTAAATCTGGAATGCATTTGGAGAAAAGAATTGTGAAGGTAAAAAGAGGTGTCTAGTATCTGTAAAACTGCTGAATGTCAGAAATCAATTTCCAATTAAAGCATCTTTTAAACAAGACTGCTATCATCATGGTTTGTATTTCCAGATCTACTGATACTGGCAAACACTAGGAATTTAAGTTCCTTTATTCAGGACTTTAACTAGTTATAGTGTTTTCCACCTGAATGTCACATATCTAGGTATGTTTCCTAATTCTTCATTGCTTCCTCCTACCTGGACTCTCTGTGTTTCAGGAGTTTGTCTGGCACAACTCAACTAAATGTTAAGTATTCTTACCTATAGAAATAGCAAGTGACCCTCTGAAAGGGCTGACTATCTCAAGCTGATTTAAGTTTTCTAAAATCTAGCACCTTGCATATTTGTCAATTGCCTGTTTCTTCACACCAAACACTTGGGGGCTTTTTTGTTTGTTTAATTTAGGTGGCCAGCAGGAAACTTTGGCCTGCATGCCATGCTAAGCCATTTTTAGCCATGCTAAGGGTCAGGCACCAACCATGGTATCCAGAGCAGGCTGAGGGACTGAGATGACAGAGCATACCTGGTTAAAGTATCTTAAGCAACTTTTCTGGAAGCAAACCCAGCAGAAACAGCAGTTGAACAGGGGCTTTGCATTCTTCTGCAATAAAATGAAATGACTGGTTATTGGACACATAATTAGCCTCAAACAAAACCACCATTCTCAAAAAACTTGCTTTACAGGTGAGTGACTCTTCTAATAAACTTTTCACTTAGGCAGCAGATATTTCCATTAGGATTTTAGGAACAGGTTTTAATTCAGACTGTTCAAAATTAATGACTTTAGAGCTGTGCTTTTATTTTTTTCTTCCTGTAGCTGGAAGATTCTTCTCTGGGAAAAGAAAATATGTGCTGCAAGCAGCTTCGTGAGCTAACAGCTGCCTGGGGAGAAAAACAGGCAGGCAAGTCAGTAATTCTTAAAGCACTTCACAGTGATCAAGGAGTACAGAGACAGATTTTTAACCTGATTATCAAAAACCTTTCACAGTTCTGAAATGACCAGTACCCTACAAAAATAAAAGAATGGGTAGAAGGGCTTATATGAACATACATGTGTTTTGACTCAGAGCATTACATTCATTTTTCAAGGAAGAAAAATCTTGTATTAGAAGAGGCTATTCACAGACCACTGAGCTGTATTAATTTCATAGCAAAAACTGAGCAGTAAAGCTTGAGGTTTGTTCCATGCTCCCCCATCACATGATGAGCTCAGAACAGCTCATCATGGAGAGGATGCAAGATAAGAACAAGACACCTTGGTATCCAGAATAGCTTTCCAAAATTAAGTGCCTGTTTTTCTCAACAAAAGGAAATTCAGCTCAGGGATACTCAGTCTTTTTAATCTTATTTTTCCAGAAGTCAGAGTGGTTTTATCCTGTTTTGGAAAGTAGAGATCTTCCAGTCACTATAAAAACCTCAAGTCCAAACAGCTACTATTGTTCAAGCAGAAACTACAAACCTCCCAAATTTTTCCAAAAAGGTTCATGAAAATATTCCAGAAATAACTCCTTCAAACAGTGACTGTACATGCAAACTCCTGACAGAGAATAATTTACTCTTGCTATGTACTGCTGGAGAGATGATTTTACTAAAGCCATGTTATCTCAGTAAGGACTGTTGGTTAAAAGCTGAGAGCAAGGGATCCCACCTACAATCTCCTCTCTGATTCTGCTTAAAGACTGCTGTGTAGAAAAATCTGTCAATCTACCTGCAGGCTCACAGGCCCCTGACTTCTTCTGTGTTCATAGAGAACAGCAACATTTTTTGCAATGGTGGGGAAACCTGTGTGAGCTCTACAAGAATGCAGGGTCACTTCTCCATCCTTTAGTCCAGCTACTCTGGCTCTCAGTGAAAGGGGCCATAGCCTGTCCTTTCTGCCATGTGAAGGAGCAAGGTTACTCTTGGGAGGATCCTTCCCAGGACTGAGCACATGAGCTGGCAAGAGCACTTTCCAGTCTCCTTAGCAGCAGTTACAGCTGTGAGTCATGTCACTGAATGCTTGGGAGCTGGACCAAAAGAAGCCTGCAGCACACTGCTGCAGACACAAATAATCTTTATTTCCTATTTAAATCTACAGTTATTCAGATTACAAGACCATGTAACAAGCAAGCCCACTTATCCTGCTTTCTCTAAAGGCAGAAAATATTCTAAGTCATCCCACCTACTGTCTTTATACAATGTTCTTAGTTAACACAACTCACAAAGTTTTATAACCAAAACTTTCATATGAAAGCAACATAAAACCTTCTCTTAAATCTTCTCCTGAAATCAGAACTGTGCATTCGTAACAGCCCTCCCTCCTTGCAAACGTGCCAGAATTACCTACAGTGGTGGGCTTCCAGCAGAAGAGAACAGATGTGGAGATGCATGAAAGGAAAAGAGAAGGCAAAAAAAAAAAAAAAAAAAGCAAATATTCAAAACAGCCCAGATCTATGCTTTATGTGTCTTAAAAGATGTGTCTTGGATACTAGAACTCCCAGGAACAGTTCTTATTCCATTTATTCTTTCTATAGAAGCATATTACAAAGCATTGTAAGATGAAGTATCTTCTAGAACAGATTTTAAATCTAACAATTGTATTCTTATTCCTGCTTCTTAAAAAAAGAATGCAAAAAGTTTTAATAGAGTGGTCTACCAATTTTTTTTCTTTATCCTTCAGAAAAACCTTTGTATAAAAACACTAAATAAAGGTGAGTTTTATCTTGGTATTTTCTGCTTTTAAAATTATCGGACTTGAGAATAAAAAGGAAGCATTGATATCTGAGTTGGGAGAAAAAAGCTTTCCTAATGAAGAAAACATGATAAAATAGAAAACCCATTGATTAATAATAGACAGTAATAGCAATACCATCTATTTTTCAGCAAGAAATATATTCTTCACTTCTTTGCCCCATGATCTCATCTTTAAACTACTATTTTTATAGTGTTACAGAAGTATTTACCTACCTTTTGGTTTAGGATATTGTAAAGGAACAAGAGAATAATCCTTGGTATTCTCAGTATTGTGATTAGAAATGAGCCTTTTACAGCAGTTCCTAGATGGTAGCAGAAAAGAACTGATATGGAAGACAGGACTGGGTGAGGTGGTGGGTTATTTTTATTTCTAGAAAGAGAAACAAACAATTTTTAAAATGGTTTAGCAACTTATTTAAGAAGATATGCATTGTGTCTTTTCAGTATTTGGAAATTTTAAGAATTAAGCTGTTACCTCCTTTCCTAATTGAACTACTCCAGTTTTTCTACTGACTTCATCTGAATGTTCACCTTAGTCCAAAGAGAAGCAGCCAAATTTGTAACTTCTGGGTTAGTTTAGTTCTTAAGAAATTACTATTTTCTGGAATGAAAAAATATCTAGGAAAAAAACTACAATGAAAAATAGGAGAAGCGAACAATATCTGAGAATACTCCTTGAACACCTCTTTCAAGTTTCTGTCACTTCTCTTATTTTCTGCAGTCTTTTATTTAACTCTTGGTTCTGCAAGATTTTAGTCTGAGGGAATGAATCCACTATTTCTTCTTTAGTGGTAAAATTAAAACCAGAAAATAAAACCACAAGTTCTCGCATATAAAACTGAGAGCTACATCTACTTTTATAATTGTAATTTGGCCAAATTTGGTTTTACATTTTTAAAAATTTATTAAAGCTTTTTTTCTTCTCCCCACAGAACAGGCTGAATACAGAAAAAAAAATCATACTATATGTTTAGGATTATAATCTGAACGAAAAAAACTTGTAGTTCTAGTGCACACTAACCTGTATTGTTTTGGAAAAATAATGTCTGCCAAAATCAGAAAGCAAAGACAAAAAAAATGGCCTAAATACAAGTTTTATTACTTTGCTTCCTTTATAAAGGTCAGTTTAATGTCAGTCATTTACAGACAGTAATATGACACAGCTCTCAAGAATTTATATAAACCTCAGGAAATCAACTTAAAGACATTCCCTCACCCCTTGTCAAATGCTGAAAAAAAAAAATCAACTAGATTAACACTCTAAGTACATATAAAAATGTTTCACAGGATAAAAAAACCCCATACGGATCAATAGTCATAAGTAGATCTTCCATAAAGTAACTCTTAAGCAACTGGCCCAACCCTGAAATATTTAGTTAGGCAACAGAACCAGCAGCAGTTTGACTAAGTAGCTACATAAAGATCAGACACCAATAAGAGAATGACTGCTTTGAGCTAAGAAGCTCTAAAAATATAATTGTATTAAATCCTCACTTCAGCAAGGATTTAAATCACACACACTATATTCAGGAGTGGGATTATAGTTCTGCAAGAATCCTGAAGGTATCACTGCAGTTCATTCAAAACACAAAAAACTTTGCAGTGGAAAAGTTGTATTTAAATATGTGAATATACCACATTATTTGAAATAGGAAATTCCAGCAAAGCATTTATTATTTTTGTCTTAAAACGAGGGGAACAGCTTGGGGGATAGTGGAATTTTATACTGAATAAGGCAGTTTGGGGTTTTTTTAGAGTCATCAGGTTTCTGTGTTAGAAACACATGCATTGTAGTGTGGATGAATTATTCTATTCATATTGAGCCATTGTTTTTTTCTCCCCGAAACACTTCCTTACATACAACAGTGTTAGTTTGATCTCAGCATACAAATTATTAATTTGCTGCCAGTTAAAGGCTAACTAGTGATAAGAAACACAGAAATAAGAAAATTTATTCCTGTGTTAATAACATAGTTGTCACTGAAGGGAAAAACAAAGAAAGGTTTTGATATTTTTAACATGAATAAATAACGAACAAGAATGTAAAAAACAATTTAAAATTTGAAGCTTAGTTTAGATAAATTTTTACATATTTGGATGCTTTTCCACAGCTCCTTTTCCTAGCAAAGGAATTCGCACAAGAACAGGGTCTGACAAGGATTTTGCTTTGCCTCCACACAGATGAGGAAAAGAACAGATTTTCCTTGTAATTCTGGTTCAGAGTGGGAAACAAGAAAAAGGCCAAACACAGCAACAGGTGATGGTTATGTCTGTAAACAAGCTCAAGACAGGCTCAAGCCTACTCCCATTGCTCCCAAGGCTGAAGTTTCACCCACCTTTGTGCATTATGTGGCTGCAATCCTGAAGTGCCTTTCGCACAAGCACACAATCACTGTGCAGTGGATTCTGTGCATGTGAACAAGGTATCAGGGAAATCTGGGAATCTGCCTGATTTGGTATAAGACTGAATAGAGCCACAGCTTGCTTTTCCTCTTTGGTGTTTCTGTTTTATGTTATCATGAGATTGTTTGATTTACATATAACACTACTGTTCCAAACTCCTCTGGACCTGTATTCAACACCACATTATCTTTAAATAATTTTATTTCTTCACTACTGTCAATTGCCTTCATTTACTTATGAGCTCTGTGACACTGAGTCTTTTTTTAACACTAAGTTTCTTGAATCAAATGATCACACATGCATCTTGGCTTTCATTTGAAAAACATTTTTTGTGAGAAGAAAAAAATGTCATCTTGACAGACCCAACAGACATAGATATTTGAATGGGAGAAAAGTGTGTTTCTTCATTTCTTTAAAATTCTCTTAAGAGCTATGCTTACAGTTTTCTTCACTTATGTCTCACCAATTCCAAAGACTGTCTAAAAATAACTTCAGTATAAAATACTTCAGAAATGTTAAGGAATGATTCTTCTATTCCTCAAGTGAATCTCAATTTTTAAACAAACACAATAAATTACAAGATTTGTAATAGAGCAGACATTATGAGACCGACAGAGACCACACAGACTGTACTGCACTTTTACCTTATCTCAAAGCCACATGGAATAGGTCTGACTACATTTATGATGGTGGCTCTTTTAGGTCAAGTACATAAGTAGGGCAAAGGATGGCCATAAATATTGCAGATACATTTGAAGAGGAAGCCTTTAAAAGTTTGTTCCAGTTCATCTCTCAATGTCTTTGGTGCACATCCATAAACCTTCATTTTTAACTTACTGGGTGAGATATGTATTTCAACACCTTAGTCAGGTAGATAAACCCAATCCTTAATTTCAAATCTGTGCAGTGATATAGGTTCACTGGAGCTACTATAGAAGCTCAGACATGGACAGAATTGTGATGCCTGTGATGGACTGAGTTACCATATCACCTTCCTTTACTCCCAGAGAGGGGGAAAGGCTCATCTCCCTGCAAAGGTAAATAGATACACAACACCTAAGCACATCAAGGTGACAATAAACCCTCATGTAAAATACCAATTATAACAAAGAAGGCTTTTTAAAAGACAAAGCCCTTTCCACAAGTTGTAAAATGTAATCATTAAGCAAGAAAATCTACCTATTTTTATTAAATTAATGCAATCTTTTGTGTATTCATACTCAATCTAAAATAAAAGAAGGCAAATCCATTTTCAGTCATGGCATTACAGGCCAAATATACATATCCTGTAAAGCTAACCCAGGCAGAGTAACCCCCCTGGCCACCCCATTTGCAGCTCAGCCGTGGCTGTTGGCTGTGCAGCGCGTTGCTGAGCGTGCTGTGCAAGGAGATTTCCGCATGGGAAGGCCGTGCCATTTCCTCAGAGCACTCAGAGCACAAGAAGAAAGCCTGTCTGTAAGATCCCATAAACAAACTCTTGTGACATGCCTTTATGATATAGCCCCAGGGAATACATTAAAAACACACAGCAGACAAGCTCAGAGTTGCTGGAGCAGCTCAAGATAACCCTTGCCCTTGCTGGTGTGGCTGCTCCTGCAGCTAATCACCCTCTCCCCATTCCTGCACTGCTCTGCATCTCTGTGGACCTGTGCTGACAGCCTAAAGGCCAGGACAAGGGATTACCACCACAGAAAAGTTGCATTTCCCCTTGCAAACACAACTTTCTCAACAGTACAGGTCACCTGGCAAGCAAGAGGAGCAATGGTATTGTACAAAATGATACCAGTACAACTGGGAGCAGGAACCTTCTGTACTTGGCAGCCAGTTCCTGCAGCAGTAAAAAATAGCTGGAAAGCGGAAGCCCCTAGCAGAGCAGCAAATGTCATCACAGCAGTTTCTACAGGTGCTTCCCCGCTCTGCACTAACAAGATATGGACAGTGCCTTTGCCTTGGGGATTTATGTGGTGTATTGCACCAAAAATGTGGTGTATTGACCAAAATGCAATGGTCAAACTGCCCACGAATACATGAAATTACCAAGGAACAATATATTGCATCTCATTTGGAGTTAACGCAGTCTCCTGGAAAAGGGTGCCATGCAGCCTGTGCCTTCCGAATGGTAACTCCCCCAGAGCCAGCAGAGTTCCAATATCAAGGCCCAGTTTGGCCCAGCATCTCCAGCAGCAGCAAGGGTGAGTCACATTAGTATCATGCAAATTGCAAAATCTTACTCAAGATCTTACAACAAGCAACATTATTTTATAGTAAATTGAATTCCCAATATTGACATGAATTGCAGTCTAACTGGGACTATTTTTCCTAGAAAAAGATCGAAAGTAAATGCTGGAAAACCCCAAAAACTATCAGGGGCAATTCTGCACTCACCTGTTGAAATAACAAGTAACCACTGCCCCAGCAATCACCATTTGCTGACAGGCAAGAATGAATTCACTAGTCCAGACAAGGCCAACGAAATGATACCATGCCATGTAGCAAATTCCAGACAGAGCTCTGTATTCTACTTGTCCTCCCGAAGTGGACTGTGCAGTACCTGAAGTTGGGATTACACCACTGTGTTATTATAACACGCCAGACAAGGGGGGAGAGGAGAAATGGGGACAGGGACAAAGAAGGACATGGAAGTGCTTCTGTGCATGTTCTCTTAACTTCTCTTCAGTAAAGTTACAAAAAAAAAATTGTGATGCTATTTAATTCTGTCCATTCTAACAAAGTAAGAGAAACAACATTTTATAATTCAACTTGGATTTTGAAAAATAAAATCTCATTAAAAGCAAGATTGTGTTTAAATTGGGATTGAGACACAGCTATCCATAAAGGAAAAAGGAAAGCTACATATTAGTAAAGATATCTGAGAAGACATTACTCTAGACTTGATTAATCAAATAGTTCAGAAGTAAATGAAATCTTGATTTTCATTATTAAAATTTGAAATAAATGCATAGTTATGAAATGCTTTAGGGTTTTTTTTGTAAGAAGCAGAAGAGAAAGACTGCAGAAAAATAGTAAGGATACATAACATCCTGTTGCAGCAAAACAAAACAAATATTTTAATTGTTATTACTAATCAGAACCATGGCCATCAGTCTTCTGCTCTCTATACTTTGCAATGTTTGTGCAAAATACACACAGATAAATGCAGGCTCTCTGGGGGGGAAAAAAAGCAGACTATGTTTATGGCATGTATGGTAGTACATGCTCCAATGTTACTACTGTATCTAGGAGCATGGACAAATTAACTTATCCAAGCTAAAAACATTCCTTCCACTTCTGTTACCAACAAAGAATGTATTTCATATTCATAGATGGCTTTTCACAAAAGGTGGGGGCAACTCAGATTCCTCAACAATCAGACCTTTTTTCTGTGCAATCCTATTTGTGGCATTTGATTCTGAAGGGTAGTCAGGGGATAATGGCATTAGGACAATTTGATCCTAGTAAAAGGTCTCTAGGTTCCTAATATGCTTCTTTTTTTTTTTTTTTCCAATTTTACCAGGCCTTAAGTCTGCTAACCTTAAAGAGAAACATGTTCACCAAAAGTTCACCAAATAAAACAATCTCTGGAGGTGAGTAGTTTCTTATTCCAACTCCATGAAAGAAATAAAGTGAGACAGAATTGGCTATTACTGCTCAAACAGCAATATAACTTAAGCTTTAATACTTCATGTATTCATTTTGTGGACTTGGCAGTGTTAGGTTTACAGCTGGACTTGATGATCTTAAAGATCTTTTCCAAGCTAAATGACTGTATGACTCTGTGCTCTCTTAGAGGACAACACACCACATTCAAGTTCAAAACCACCACGTATACAAAGCTATCTAGGAAATGGTTCCTTTCTGGCCTGTTTTTCTACAGCCACAGACTTCTTACTCGAGAATAACTAAAAGGAGAAACAGTAAAGATTTGTTTCAACAATACCATCATGTTTAGACAAGCTTTTTTTAAGTTTTCAGATGCAGACTTTTAGTCTGTAAATTAAGAAAAATATCCACCTATCCCATAGTAGCACTGCAACATTATTTTAAAGTTCTTTGAAAGACTTAAAAAATGCTACATGGGTACATAAATACAGACGTGTTCTAGATATTTTCTTTTCTGAGAGGTTAACAATATTGGCTGAACAGGCAAGCTCTCCCCAGTGCTGTTCGGTTGGTCATTCACAGAAATAATGTAGTGCTTCCAATATATTCAAATGAATTTTAAGTCTGTGAAGTGCTAGATATTTGATGGCTTGAAAAAGCTACTGCTCAGATTTCTTCTCACAAACTCCCCATCATTCCTCTCCATCCTGTGCCTCACTGGTTTTAAATTTGCAAAAGTGAGGGTTTTTTAAGGGGAGTTTTTGAGGATATAATCATTTACTTAAGTCATTAAAATGAGTGAGGCACCATGTAATTATGAATTCAAGAGATTTTTCATTTGCCATATTTCTTCCAGAGGCTCTAGCCTGCCTTTTCCTGCAGCACAAACAACTAGCCAAATACACTCATTATCCATAACCTACAGCCTTCACTAAGGGAACTCAGGCAAACAAGATGTCAGTGACACACAAGGTATCCTACCTCTCCATTTTCATGCAAAGACATTACACCATTTGGTAGCAGAATTAAGGACATTTTCCACCATACAATCCACCTGAACATTTCTTTTTCCAAAATAGACCTGTTCAGGCTTTGTTTCAGTAATGTTGTCATGAAGACTGATAAATGTTCATATAGCAAGCTAATCCTGTTTGCTTTTTACCAGCTTACTGAAATAACCACCTGCAGTAGTAACAGTAATGGCTTTGTCTTTCCTGGACAACCTTGTACTTGCACACGTGCACAGTGCTGTGCAGAAATCAGGCAGAGCCACCTGTGACTTCACCTTCGACCACTTTGCTGGTCAGGTATGGTAAACTAGTTTTGTTATTTCACAAAAATCTGTTTAATGAGATAAACATCTCTGTCAGATTTCCTGTCTTCTGGGCCTACCAGACATGCCTGATTTTGTCAGCAGAACTACATGTAAGGCTATTTTTCTATATCAGTAACTCAGATAAACTTTAAAGCTGTCCTAGATAACCTGTCAAGAAGAGTATATGCCATTTTCCTCATCATTGTACTATGATCTATCTGTTCATACAAACTAAACTTTTTCAACAAAGCCCTGAAACACAGTTTAATCTGTCAACACAATATTTTTCTCCAAGGACACAATGAATCTTCCCAGTGTACCATACTCTCTTAGCAAGGACATTAACAACTCAGTAAAGAACTGAACTCCCTACATCTGACCCACCAAATCTGGAAGCCTTTGATCAGTACAAGTTGATCTGCTGCCAATACTTCAAAAGAAGTGATGTTAACAATGCAAACAGGCCAAGTGTTTGCAGCAGAACCCAGGAGAATTTCAATTTCCCCTGGGACTCGTGGCACAGCGCTGCCCTGGCAGCCAGCACAGCCAGGCAGTGGGACACCAGTCAGTGCTGGCTGTGTGCGGTACCTTCAGCTACATTTTGGGACTGCCACATTTAGGTCAGATGTCCTTATTCAGCAGCTGCTGCTCTGAGGCTTTGCTGATGCCTGCAGCAACAGGCTGTTGTAAGAGACAAAAATTCCTGGGAAGTCTAGTCCAGCAATTTCCTTATCACAAACAAAGAGCCACTGACAAGAAAATACTGAGAGCCTGTTTATCAGTTCCTGTTAACATGAAAATATGTTGTGCCTCTCCCACTGTGAGGAAAGGTTCTGGAATCATACACTGAATCTTAGTGCTTCCTGCAACACAATCTATTGTGTTATCTTATTTTGTGCTTTTTCATGTAAAGGTATTTACAGGTAAGCTACCTGACTGTAATTGGAATGTCAAGGCCCCTGCAGGAAATACATTTTCATTGCTCATTTTGCTGTTGCACAGCTTTATGTGGCAGTGCTGCTGCTCACTTGCCTGTAGGATGCACCTTCATTACACAAAAAACATTCTCACCCTACATTCACAGTATTCACACCATGCAGACCTCACAGCTCCTGCACTCTGGAAAGCTGAAACACATTCTCTGCTGTGCCACATGGCCACTTCGGTTCTGCAATGAAATACCCACAAATTAGCAAGCAATAAAACTCAATAACCCTAAGACATATCAGCTTTTCCAAAGAACAGCTCAATTCCATTTCTAGCCAGCTAATGGTTCTAACTGGTGCCACTGCTTGTGCTACCTAAATTCTCAAGAAGTCTTGGCATTTCTCCTAGTTTTCTAGGTCTGGAATTCACTCAGTCTCTGCTGCTCTTACAGATTCTGAAATACCAAGGTAATTAGGCAGGTGCCTACCCTAAAACGCATAAGTAGTCCCGCTGATTTTAATAGGATTATCCATGTGTTTCAAATTAGTCATGTGCATAAGCACCTTTCAAGTGCAGACTATAGCTTTCTACAACTCCCAAGAAGTCAGGGTTTTTTCTCAGAGTAACACTAACTTTGGGAGGAGATGTAAATAAGGTGCCTGCATGGTCACATAATGATCAGGTGTGCCACAGCTGAAGCAAGGATCAAGTGCTCCAGAACTGTTAAGATGCAGAGACACCATAAATATTATATAACTAGTGGAGACTCAAAGAAAATGTTAAGAACAGGTGCAGCACAGCAGCAAGCCAATTTCATTTACCCATCTCCCTGTATTAGACAAAAGACTAGTGTCATTGTAAACATTTCATTTTTTCAGCTTTCTTGGTATATTTGCATTTAAAATACAGTCCGCACAGCCTCAGAAAACATATTAGTGAGAAGAAAACGCCAAAGTGTCAAACCCAAGAAAACCATCATCTGTATATTACAAGCTGAATTCTAGACAGGCAACTATTTGTCAATGAAGAAAACAAATAGCTTTGTAAGAAAAAGCATATCTTTGGAGATCTTCAGAGAAGAACTCTCAAGTGGTGCAAAAAGTCCCCAAAACTCAAAACAAAAAGAAACATCTTCCACTTACAGGACAATTGTAGAAAACGAATAAATCCTACCAAGGTGTCCTGTAAGTGCATCATTAATGGTAGGGTACTGTATGCATTTGTCATTACAGGATGTGTGGGTATGTCATCCTAGAACAGCAGAACGACCCCCAGCTTATCTGATGGTGAGCTGCTTTAACAGAGAGCATTTCAGAGGACTCCTACTTGGGTTGAAAATTTGAGCGACAGCCTAATGGAATATTCTTAATACCAAATCTCGTTTAGCGCTCGTCGTCCAAGATTTGAATCACAAAGCGCACCTGAGGTAGAGTAAGGGACTGGAAATCCAAACAGCAATCCGGCTGACACGGAGCTGTCCGTGCGCTCAGCCCGCGGGCCGGGTCAGGCGCTGCGCCGGCTCTGCCCGGAGCACGGCGGGCTCAGGCGCTGCGCCGGCTCTGCCCGGAGCACGGCGGGCTCAGGCGCTGCGCCGCCTCTGCCCGGAGCACGGCGGGCTCAGGCGCTGCGCCGGCTCTGCCCGGAGCACGGCGGGCTCAGGCGCTGCGCCGCCTCTGCCCGGAGCACGGCGGGCTCAGGCGCTGCGCCGCCTCTGCCCGGAGCACGGCGGGCTCAGGCGCTGCGCCGCCTCTGCCCGGAGCACGGCGGGCTCAGGCGCTGCGCCGCCTCTGCCCGGAGCACGGCGGGCTCAGGCGCTGCGCGGGCCGTGCCCCGGAGCACGGCGGGCTCAGGCGCTGCGCGGGCCGTGCCCCGGAGCACGGCGGGCTCAGGAGCAGCGCCGGCCCAGCCCGGAGCACGGCGGGCTCAGGAGCAGCGCCGGCCCAGCCCGGAGCACGGCGGGCTCAGGAGCAGCGCCGGCGCAGCCCGGAGCACGGCGGGCTCAGGAGCAGCGCCGGCGCAGCCCGGAGCACGGCGGGCTCAGGAGCAGCGCCGGCCCAGCCCGGAGCACGGCGGGCTCAGGAGCAGCGCCGGCCCAGCCCGGAGCACGGCGGGCTCAGGAGCAGCGCCGGCCCAGCCCGGAGCACGGCGGGCTCAGGAGCAGCGCCGGCCCAGCCCGGAGCACGGCGGGCCGAGCCGCCCTTTGTTCCCCCCGGCTCCCCGCAGCAGCCGCTGCCCCGGCGGGCGGGCCTGAGGCGCTCCCCGCGGGCTGCGGCGCCCCCTGGCGGGGAGAGCGGCGGACGGCCCCCGGAGTGCCCGATGGGCACGGCCGGGACACACAGCGCCCGACCCAGCCCGCGACACGGCCAACACAGAGCGGCGCCTTCCCTTCTGCATGCATACTCGGGTTTTAACTGAGAAGTGATCTGGGTTATTTATAAAATGCACACGTGCTCTTCTAAATATTAACATGCTTCTAACAGGAAGATCTTACAAGGACTGACACCTGCACTAAAAATACCCGGCCAGAGTACCTCTGTAAAACCTTATGTTTTACATAAAAGCAATATATTGACCTTCCCTTCTTATGCTAAATCTGAAAAAGTAATGTCTTTCAAAACTGAAACTTTATCATCACTCTGCTGTGCAGTAAGTTTGTGCTGTCCTCTGTACTGTTTGCAACACTTGCTGAAAAGATCAGCATTCCTTCTAAGCTAGAAAGAAGACAAAACATAAAATACCTTTGAGCTGCACTATGAATATAACAGCAGGTCATAAACTGTTTGAATCTCACCCTCCAAGAAGGCAGAGGAAAAAGAAAAAAGTTGAATGAAAATGCCTAGCAGGAAACACAGAATATAACCAATGAAGGAAAATGGCACAACATGGAAAAAGCATTAAAAGCCTCTCAAAAGCAGTTTGCATTGGGTTTTACTCCTCTGTGAATATATGTAGAATTTGCTTTTGGATATAATGTGCAAGTCACTATTTTCCTGCAGAGTCTGTAAAAGCATCCAGAAAATACCAATGTTTTCCCATCCTGCTCTTATAATCAAGCTGTTTCTGTCACGTGAGCTTTTGTAATGACTGCTACATTTCCAAAAGCTTTTGAATACAACAGACTCAGCTAGCATTTTCTAAATGTAGATATAATAAGGGCAAACTTTACATCCTTGTGTGTGCATATTAAGATCAAGTCAGCTTGATTTAATACCAAGGATGTAATATTTGCTCTCATACTTCTTGGTAATTATATATTTAGAAAATCTATGTGTTATAATTAATTCTATTGTCCGATTACTAAATTTACTACAGTTAATGTTTATCTTAAATGAACAGTTGGTTGATAGCTCAGGAGATGGTCCTTCCTATAAAGCCTGGTCTGAAACAGGGATAAGGTATCCCACAAGGCCAGTTTCAAAAACAAAAAACAAAAACCAAACCAAACCAAACCAAAACAAAAACCAAAAAACCCCCTCAGCTGTGAAACAATGCTAGCCCACATTTTGTACACCAACACCAAGAGGTCCCACATTTAAGAAGAGAATTTAGGAAAGGGATAGCACTCAGAAACATGAAAAGCATGTGCTTACCTGCAGTTCCTAAGCTAAGCAGTATAGCAACCCAAAATACCCAGAACACAATGAGAATCAGAAAAGTCCAGAGTGGCTGGAACAGGAGGAAAGGAATTCTGCCAATGATTTTGCCAACAACTCGAAAGAGCTGTACAGAGAATGGAAGCCTCTTTCTTAGTACAAATATAAGGGAGAGCAGAGCAACCTGTTTCAGGAAATAAAAAGACAAATTGTTAGGGGTTTTACCTCAAGAAAATTATCAGAGTTGTCAAATGTGGGATCAGATGATACAGATTTCACAAAGACATGACAACAAAGCAATTTATACAATCTTACTACACATTAGAAACTCCTTCCAAGACATTGCCTATGTTCTCAAAGAGCCTGTGGATTAAAATTTAGTTTCCTACAATAGCCGTTGCTGGTTTTTTTGAAAAAAATAGGATCCATAAGACTTTAATTCATCTAATGGAAACTGTCTGTTTTGCTTTATAGCAAACATAAACGTACATTACACACTACACATTTCTTTCACATACCCTGCATGTCATGGACTTTTAAACTTTCTACTCAGGTCAGCTTGCCACCGTTCACTTTCACAATGGTAGGAGACCCAGTCCTTTCCTGCAGTCCACAACCCCACTAGTTTCTGAGCTATGTATGTATAGGAGCAAAGCAGACATGCAATGAAAACTTATTTAATTTAAATAAATTATCATCTTTCCAAAGTAAAAAACCCAACCCGCCAATAACAAAACCCCAAGTCAAAAATCCCACAAAATCCCCAATTCTTTGTATGTGACAAGGAACTATGAACAGCAATTAAAAGGGAGGTTGGACTCCTTAAAGCAATAAACACAACCAGTGGCAGTTCCTTCACTAGTTTTCTTGCCTGCTCTGGAAAGAAGCCACCAACTCTGAAGAGAAGCATAATGTGCAGCAGTGGCTGTTCCCACAGCTCTGCAAACAACAGTCAGTTGTGCTGGAACACACAAGCATTCAAAGAAACTTCCTCTTACCTTTTTAGTATCAGCAGATGTAAAAAGGTCATAACTTATAGAGGATATAAAAAAAAAAATCTGGTCGGTGACACATTTATATTTGTCACTGTAAATTGTCAGACTGTTCATATCTGGCAAATTCCATATGGATCTTACTCATCTCTAAGACAACAGGACAACTGCTTTGACAAATGTCTCATGAAGTACAAATTGACTGAACCCTCAAACTGAGAAATGGCTCCTTTTAACATTGCAACATCAGAGTGAAAAAACTCTCTTCAGAAGTTGCAAGCCACACTCAGATTTTCTGTTGTAAAACAACATCAGTGAGAGAAAAACAGAATTTAACCCCATAACCTGAGACCTAGACAATGCTGCCTGTGTTTCACTGCCCCTTTCATTGTCTCAAAGAGCTGCCACCCCTTTCTCCTGCTGGCAGGGTGGGATGAATCCACAGATCTCATGTCCATGCTCAGCCAGTGCCCCTGTGTATATTCAACATGATTCTCCAGTGAGCTGATGCAGCACAAAATGGGCATGGAACACAATTCTGGCATTTTTACACCAACAACACTGACACAGTTTGTACAGGTTTGAAGTATGGCAAGGCTGAAAAACAAGTTTCACAATGAATATATAAAATTATTTTTGTAATTTTGATGGGGGCCTAAAAACCTATTTGGAACTAGGGATCTTTAAAGTCCCTTCCAACCCAAACCATTCTATTATTTCATGATTATATGTGAATGAATGTAAGAAGATCTTAGAATTTGCTCTCATTTTCCAATTTGAAAAGAATTAGGAATTATTTTTATTGTTGCAGAACCACTGTAGTTCAAGTTTTCAAGTTACAGCCTCTGCCATTGCTTAGGACAAAACGCTACTTACAGTGATGATTGTTGAGAAGATGGCATATCCAAGTAGGAACTTTACATTTTCCTTTTCAGTTTCCAGTTCAGTGCTGGGGTCATTCCTGTAGTCATAATAGAGCCACCAGAGAACACCTGAGACAACTGAGCAGAGCAGAGCAGCGTGAGGGTGGGCAGGGCACGCTGCTGCTGCTGCCTGGCCTCCCTTCCCAGTGTCCTGCCCTCCCCACCATCCCACAGGGCTCAGGAATACTGCCAGTCCCCCAACTGAGGCACAGGATCAGTGAGCACAGAGAAACTTCCAATAAAGGCCTGTCAGTCTGAGGAAAAACCGCAGCAGAACATTTGGATTTCTTGCAGTTATCCGAAAGCTCAGGCATGTAATTTCATTGTGGGGATCCAAAGCTAACTTCCATGGAATGACAAACTTTAGCCAGACACATTCCTATGGTTCTCCCTTCCTAAAGCAGGCAGTATAAGAGTGCACTAAGCATTCTTTGAAACAGTAGCATTTTCATAACTGCATTCATCTGCCAAAAGAAATGTTGTTTCTAGGCATCTATAAAAACAATAAACATCACCATCATCCTAACACTCAGCAGCTGGAACAGCACAGACCTTGGCACCAAAAGGCAAGCAGGCCTCAGCTTGGAAAGGACTGTGGTAAGCTGAAGGTTACTGAGGATGGCCACGGAAATAAAGGATAGCTGTTTGTTCAGCTGCTAATCCTTCGGTACAGTGAAACAGTAAATATACTTACACAACAACCCGAACACTACCAGTGCAATCAGAGTATGGATGAAGAGAGTCTGAATGAATCTGAAGGCTAAAACCAGTATCAAAGAGAAGGCTGAAAAATACATAAAGTTTGAGTGTTACAACCCTTTTCATTTTAAATATAAATTTAAGGTTCTTGCAGAATTTTAGCTTTTATTTTTAAACAGTAATCTTAATAGCAACAGCACTTAATAAAGCTGGACACCTTTCTAACATTTAAAGCACATAGTTACCTCTAACTTAAATAATAAGAAACTTATAGCTGATATATTTCACCACAGGAAATACTAGCTTTTTAGTTACATTTTATGTAAGAATTAAGTTCAAGTATTCATGCTGATGTAATCTTTTTCATCAACAATTTCTTACAGCCCCCAAAATGAGGTATATAACCATGCCATGGACCACAAAATCTGACAGAGATCTGCATTTCACCAGTCTGTTAAATGTCTCCTGATAAAATCTGATCACTCTTCCTTAAAAAATAACTGTGCCCAGAAAACATGAAAAAAGTCCACTTTTGAATTAAACATATAGACTTACAAGAAACATTTTAACCTTTTAATGGAACATCATTATTCACTTTTTACTTATAACCTTACCTAGTGCAAGGACACTCAGTCCTATCACAGTATCTCTTCCTGCCAATATTCCACTCAGAATTCGGTGAAAAACATCCATTTCATTAACCAGACTTATGAGGACAGATGCATATTTGGAATAGCATTCAGGATTTTGTGGAACACAGCGATTAAATAACGGAAAAGATTTACTGAAAGGTTGGAAACAAAAGTGGTAAAAAAATATTAATTACTGGATAAACAGTTTAAAATCCTCAGAGATCCATCCTGCCATTCTCCACAGAGAGCATTCTGTTATAAAGAGTAGTTTTATGTATAATCTACAAAATAAACTCCTTAACAGTGTCATGCCTGTATCACTATACCAGAACAGATCCATTCAAGATCAGCCTGAGGAAAGAAATTAACAACTCATTAACCATCAGCACATAGCTCCTATTCCCATTCTAGTCTGGCTTCACCTGCTTTGCTCCCATGTATTTATGTAAAAACAAAGGTCATGCTAACATAGCTGTAACCTATGCTGCTGTAGATAATTCTAGATCAAAAAACATTTTTGCTTCTATGATATTTAAGCATTCTAAATGTCACACTAAAACAATCTTTGCAAGTTACAATTAATAGCACCAAATATTTATACAAAATTATTTGGCACTCCCAGCCAAGCTTCTTGCATATATTTATTGTCCCACTTTGGCTGCCCTACAACAGCCAATGGCAAAATCATACCTGAAAAGGAGAGGTTTTGTTATCAACAGCTAAAAAATTCACTAACCATCTTTGCTTCTACCATGTAATATTACTGTGTAAGGTGAATAACTTTGCTGAGTTTCTTGACAAACCAAAAAAGGCCTAGAAAGTTGAGGAAATAAGTGAAACATGCCATAGTTTTTCATAAATTTACATGCTATCCTTTGATCTACTCTATGTAATGTTTTTATATGTCTCCTGCTCTCTTCTCTTCACTTTGTCCTTCTATTTTCTGCTCTTCAGAGCACATGAATTAGCTCTGCAAACACAGAGATTCCAATTCTCTGTTGTATTTTCATGACATAGCAGAACTTAAAAATCATGGGTTTAAGCATTTTGACTCACAAATGCCAGATTTGACAAAGACAGCAACATCCACAAATCCATGCTACAAGCCCTCTGGCTAAAAATTATTCTGATGGAAATTTCTGGGCTCAGGAGAAGAAGCAAGGCCAAAGACCACATCCTTGGCATTGAGGGAGAAAGCAAAATCTGTGCAGGAGCTAAGCTGTTCCTCATATGGAGTGCTTTTTTCCTAATTTGGAAAAGGAAGCAGAATGGAAGGGTAGAGGAATGGAAGGAATGCAGTCCTTGTTTGTTCTGTGGGACAGGACACTGGCATGTTCACAGGCACATAAAAGAACTTGTAAGGATACACAGACAAAAAAATAAATAAACAAAGCAAAACCATCCTGACTGTGAAGCATCAAGCCAAATACAAAATGTGAGAAAGTAACAATCCATAAGAAGCTGTTTGGACTGAAGGAGGTTGTCAAGTACCCAGTCATTCTTACCTTGGTGGAACTGGCAGTGTGGGACACAGCTGAGCTGCCTTTGGATTTACTGTGTAACTGGAAACGTTCAGGTTGTAAACACAAAGGAAAGAACCTAAAAAAAAAAACCCAACAAACCAGAGAGAGAAAAAAGTAACTTATGATTAGTAAAATATTGAGAGAAAAAACCCACATTAACAGCTATGTTTTGTTTGCACTTCTGGTTTGATCCCTTAGCAGGCCATTTGCATCCCTGATATTCCAGTAGGAATGTGAATAGCAAATTAGGTAGTTGAGTAAATCTAAACCAATCTCTGCAGAATCTTTTGCCTTCTCAACTTAACTACAGTTACCACTTATGTTCCTGGAGGGCAGGCACACTGTTTCCTCCAAAGTGCCATTAAATCTTGCTCACTAGGACTAGAGAAAAACCTGAAATGAACTAGGCCCTCCTGAGTTAGAATAGAATACATCTGTATCCAGAAACCTAACTTGTGCTGGGATCTAGGTGAAATATTTCCAGGTACTCTTTCCATTAGAGAGCAGTTCTGGGAAAGAAAGGCTAGGTACATCCAAGCCATTCAAAATGCAAGACTTCTCCCTGCCTTGACATAAACATGCAAGCAGTTTTAGCTGGGATTTGATGCAATTATGTTTAGTTAGACTGAAAATACTTATATAATCTCACAGGTGTTTACAGCTTTCTGCAGATGCAAAATTATGTCAAACTACCCCAAAATTAAATTAAAACAAATATTGTCAATTTAAATAGCAATCCCTGCCAAATAAAACAGCAAAACAAAAACCAAACAAACAAAAACCCCAAAACAAAACAAAAAAAGGGATACTGACCTCCAACAATAATAGCTATTATATTCATATGGTCTGAAGTTTATATACACCCCATCCAATAAGGCTTAGGCTACAGGTTATTTTATTATGTCATGTGGACATAATAAAATAACCTGTGTTTATGTCATGTTGGACATGACTAAACATGAGCTGCTTTCACACAACAGCTACTTCTGACAGCATTTTCATCTTGGACACCAGAATCAAATACAATTTCAAGGTGTGTCCTGGTTTTGCTGGGAAGTGAGTGGCTGTGTGCTACTTAGTTGCCAGCAGGGGTTAAACTACAATAAAATGGAATATCAACCATAGGGATCTGATGCCTAGAGGGATAAATCCACTTGTGTCTTCATGGAATTAATAATTGCACCATAGTTTTAATTACATTTAAAGGAACCAGTTGGAGAAGAGTCACAAACAACATATGAACTCTGGTCACCTACTGGCACCTCCACCAAACTTCACTAGTTCATTATCAGCAGTCAGTTTTCTGCTACATAATCTCAGCACAGTGCAGGAATTAATGAACAGTTTCTGATTTGCATAAGAGAGCTGTAACATTTTCTAGAAACTATGGGTTTGAAATAAAGCAGAAACAAGACATTCTATTTTCTGTTACCATGAACTGTTCAGGAAAGTAATGACTCCCTAGTGGAAGAGCCATAACAAAAACAAAGTGGAAGCTGCTCAACTGTTCTACAGATACACTGAGGTACTCATATTCCCTGTGGCACACCATTATTCCTTGCAAAACTCTGTAGATCTTCCAAAGAGTTGAGTTGCTGTTGTGGACAACTTGACACGCACAAGGAGAGTGAACTGATTTTGGGGCCTTGTATTTCCAGGCTGCATGAATTTAGAAAGAACACATACCTAGAAAGAAAAAAAGATCCTCTTCTCAAAAAACAAGCTTTCTTGGATTTTTGAAAGTATAAATTCTGAACCTTTTTTTTTAAAGAGCTACAAAGCAAGTGAAACTTTTTCCAAAGGAGTCAGTCGAATGACTGAGAACTTCAGTGTGCAACATCCTTAAGTAGAAAGATTTGCCATACAGAATGACTGCCTGTTTGGCTGATGTCCCACTTAAGACCCTCTTTAAGAAGGCAGCTGCACAAAGCATAACAATGCAGCACATTTTCAAATTCTATCGTAACTTTTTAATTTCACTCACTCTTCTGCATTATTTCAACCTTTTTTGCCTTTCAATACAACAGTGTATATTTACACAGATGTATATGATTGACAACTAGAAGACGTGTATTTTACTAAGTTCTCAAACATTTGATTGATTTACACATAATCTGGTGCACTTACTTTTTATTAGTCATGTCCAATCCAGAAAGATTTGCCCCTTCTACAGGAGTGTTCTTCCGACCACATATGTTCCCAAAGCTGTCATATCCAAGCACAAGTCTTTCTGCAGCACCAACCACCACAGCATAGCCACTTATAAACATCTGTTAAAATATTTTTTTAAATGTCAAAGCATGCTACCATAGCTTTTGCTTCCTATTCAATAAATGTTCTTTATAGGTCATGCATTTTTGCCTTTTGGTTGCAAACAGTTAAATCTAAAATTCACCCCTCTGCACAAGGCCAGAGCAAGTCACATGGGCAACTTAAGCCCTATTGCTTCCTTAGAGCTTTCCTTCATCTATTGTTGAAAATATATAAATTAAGCAGAATAACACAGGAGAAGGAAGAGAGAGGTCCTGATTAAAATAAGAGGAAAGCATTACTAAGGTGCTGAACACTGTTCCTAGTGATGTTCATGTGTGTCACTAGGCAAGATCACTCAAATGGTGATTTTTCATGTGCTCACTGCACCTCATGTTAGAGGGTGACCTTCAAGACACACTTGGACAATAGAACTGCTGCCATGATGGGCCCTTGAAGCTGCTAGTGAATGTAATCAGAAGTATTTTTAAACACAAAATATATTTTAAATGGAGATTACCTGAAATTTCAGGAAGGAGCACTCTTTAACACATGTGAAAAAGCTGTAGAAAGCCACACTCTGCAGTGTCACTTAGGTGACACTGCCCTGACCTTTTAGTTGTTCTGCTGCCAGATCAAAGTTCCAGCAGATCATCTTCTTGTAAACCCCTGAGACAGCTAAGTACTTCTGCTGGCCAAGTAGCAGCAATCCTCAGTCAAAATGAAACACCTTGTCCAGGAATGCAGCTTAAACCCTCCTGTACACTGTGAGGGCCAAAACAATCTCTGGAAAGAACCTTTGCAAGTGCCAAGAAGTAGCAATTCTTCTGTGAAACTGGTGAAGTCCTGAGTACTGCTTTACTCAAGGCTTATCTCCCCAACACTCCAGCTACTGAAGAACTCAGTGATGCAAGCTTCTCCTCTGTCCCATGGGGTGCAAGTCACATTTCACACACACCAAGGGCAATCACTGAGCTCTGTGGCTATGTGCCAACTGCTGGCTGCAGTAAAGCTCCTCGGCCCCACATTAACCACTGCTGCTTCGAATGAGCTGAATATTGGCTGTGCTCGAGACAGATTACACAGACAAGCACAACTGCCTTCTAACTTCAGCTTTAGAGCCTTTATCTGTGCTTCTGCTTTTAGTACTTGTGACTAAAGATTGGATCTGGGCAAAAAAATGTCTCATACACAAACACGTACGAATGTGCTTCATTAGTTCTGAGAGCAATCTCATTTTTGCTTACAGCAGACTCTTATTTTGATTTGTCCTTCCAGGAAACAAGCAAACAAACTGTGCATGCTTACCAAACCAGCCCAGAAAAGACAGAAGAGGAGCAGCCAGAGAACGTCGGTACACTTTCTGTAAATGGCTGGTCTCCATTCCCGTAGTTCAGAAACACTATCTCCGGAGTCCTAAATAGAAACAAAAAAAGCTCAAGAAAAGGACAGAACAAACTTCCTGTGA
Organism: Haemorhous mexicanus; assembly: GCF_027477595.1. Taxonomy (NCBI): domain Eukaryota; kingdom Metazoa; phylum Chordata; class Aves; order Passeriformes; family Fringillidae; genus Haemorhous; species Haemorhous mexicanus. The sequence goes on along the minus strand of NC_082349.1, from coordinate 17,580,469 downwards.
AATTAACTCAAGTTCCAGAGGGCGGAGATTTTAGCAAGAGCAAGCGCGTAACTTCGCCCCCTCAGTGCGGAACACCTGGCAGCTCTGTGCTGTGCCGAGGCGCGCTGCCCCCGTCCTGCCTGCTCCGTGCCCCCCGCACTGCCCGCTCCGTGCCCCCCGCACTGCCCGCTCCGTGCCCCCCGCTCCGTGCTCCCCGCTCCGTGCTCCCCGCTCCGTGCCCCCCGCTCCGTGCCCCCCGCTCCGTGCCCCCCGCTCCGTGCCCCCCGCTCCGTGCCCGCGCTGTCTCGGGTGCGCCCCGTTCCGCGCTCACCTGCCGCCGGCCCCCGCGCCGCTCCATGGCCGCGCTCGCCGCGCCGCGCCGGGCCGTGCTCCTCGGGAGCGGCGGGCGGGCCCGGGGCGCAGCCGGCTCGGCGGGGCGAGGCTGCCCGAGGCTCGGCTCCAGCGCCGCGGGGCCGGGCCGGTGGCACCTCCGGCAGCTCCGCCCGCCGCTCTGGCCGGGCTCTGCCCGGAGCGGCGGGGCCGCTGCGCCGGTGGGAGGGAGAGAGCGGCATGGCTGTCCCGGGGCGCTCCACTCCCGGGAGAGGCGCTCGGCGGTTCCGGCAGCTCCTGCCCAGCCGCAGGTATATACAGGGCCCCCGGTCAGGGTGGAAGGTTTATATTTCCCTCTTCATTAGCTTATTTCTGGGAATAGCTGAAGATTTGTCGCTGCCGGCACGAAATGGGGGCTGTTCCGTCCTGTAAAGCCCACTGACGCTGATACCCGTTCGGCTGATCCGGCTGCATTATCAATACACAGCCAATCATAGATCCTTTTCAGCTTCTCTTTGGCTGTAGCTTGTACAGCTACATCACGCTGACGTGCTGTATTATGCTATACATATTCTCATCTATGTCAATATGCATTTTGCATGCAAAGGAATTCCTGCAACAACAGGAATAACACCAAATTAGGTCAGTCCATGTAACTGAGATGACTGAGGAATGCGGGAATAATTAGCCACTTTTAATAACATGTTTTCTCTGTGCTGTGCCTGTTGCCGATTTATCTTTATGTTCACTAAGTTCAGCTCAATGATCTAAAGAAAATTACAAATTGGAAGGATCTTAAGAGTATGGTTTCGTCCTCCTCCTGACAGTCAGTGGAACAAATAAATATCCTCTTTAAGAAGTAACACAACATCTGCAATTGAAATAAAATTGAATTAAATGGAAGCTGTTTTGCAAAACTGTTTAAGAACTGGTCCATCTTGTATAGGAGACAGAGCACTAGGCTAGTCTTGTCTAGAACAAGAAAGCAAAACAAAGCCAATGTATTCCAGTTCTCTGGAGAAAATGCAGCATGAATCCTTGGTGACAAACTAGCATAGATGGAAATAAATAGGTAATATCAGAAACTGGGCTTTTATAAAACAAGGTGCCCAGAATATTTGAGTCCTTCTAAGCTGACTGGAAATAACGACATTTTTTTCAAAAGGGTAAGTCATACAATGTTTCTGAAATTGACATTTTAACTGTTTTGACAGAACCTGCAACAATTCTGATTTAAATTTACACACACCTCCACCCCCACCTCCTCCCCCTCCCAAGAAGTGGTTCTGAAGAAACACAGACGGTAAAAACTGTCTTACAGTGGATTTATTAACCATTTAGTTTTCAGCCAGCTCATAGTTCTTGTCTTTATCAGCATTTTGTCTTTTAATGTTCATTACTCATCAATTTTGGGGAGTTTTCAGAATTTGGATGAAAATTAAAATAAAATTCTAAAACTGAAGGAGCAGTTTTGTGCTTATAAAACTTAAATAGAGATAGTAATTTTTCCTCCACTTTGTGTTGTTGCACTTTAAAAATGTGTGGGAAAAGTAATTTTCCCTTGAAATACAAATGTAAAATTTCACAGGAAACTTAACTTTTTTTTAATAAAATAAGTTAATTTTTTTATAAAATAAGTTAATTTTTTTATTCTATCAAGAAAGCTAACCAAAATTATTAATAACCTTTAACCTGGAAAAAAAGTATTCTGAGACAGAATCATTATCTGATTAAGAAAAACGATCTTGAAGAACAATGCCAGTAATGAAGGCCTGTACTAGAATCTGATGACTTGCTGTCATCACATACTAATATTTTGCTGTTGGTCTGGCACTTTTTGAAGTCCTCTTTAAGTTTTGTGTTCCATTCTTACTGTGAATAGAGGAAAACAGCAAATGGAACAAATATTTTTTAATAAACGCCAGAATCCAGGTAACTGAAAAACCTGTAAAAACATGTAAAAAAAACCTGGAATCAGCAGTAGAGGCCTGATTTTACTGAGCAATATCAATCAAAATTCTTTTATTTCTTCAGCTAGCCTAGGAGCAATTATCTTAGAAATGCTAGAAAATAACTCACAATTAGAATAGGATTTAAAATAAAAAAAGCAAATAAATATTTTAATTGTACTGTTTTTTCCCTGAATTTCAAACACAATCAAATAAAACATTTATTCTATTTAGTAGCAGCTGAGTACTTTTTTCCTGTGTCACTAGGTGGGGCTCGGCTCCCAGTTTCGAGCTCCAGCTCAGCATTTGAGAATGGGTGTACAGAGCCTCACACCACGGTGAGCCAATATTCTCAAATGAGGATCCTCATGCTACAGTTGAAGAAAATACCAGGAAACAAGGCTCAGATTGGATAACAGATTTAAACACCCACATCCAAAGTGTTATACCAAAAACTCTCACTTGTTATTTGTCCAATCCTGCCAAAAATTGCCCAAAAGATCAATTCTGGGTTTTCAGTCTTACCATTTTTGCAGGATATAGCCTGGTTCTGCAGCTGAGTCATGCGAGCACTCAGTGAGGAGCAGGGAGCTTTAGAAGTGATATTTTGTAGTGCTGAAATTGAAATGAGATGAAAATGAATTCTGGAGAAAGAGTATTGGATTAGAGAACTGGTCCTTCTTTTTGAGCACTAATGACTTGGCCAGAGAGGTGGCCAGTAGCTTGTGCTCTCTCTCTCTGGTGAGAAGCCCAAGTTGGAGCCTTTGGTCTCAGTCCCCTGGTCTACATGGACAAGATGCTGACTTTATAAAATAAATATCTTCATTTCAGTCTTGTATCCAACTACAGCCACTTCCATGGGAGATTGGTATCATGAGGATCCATGTTCACTCGTAAGTCTGCACTGATCTCTCAAGAATGTAACATTTCTTGTAAAGGAAAAGAAAATATTTACAATCTTGGAGTACCCAGGAACTCACAGTGATTTATTTGAATTTTAAGACTTTTTAAAATTTTCTAACCATTCAGCCTGCTTGGTGTGTTGCAGTTGGGGAACCACAACAAGGGAGATTAACATTTACACTACTGAGTCTACCTGCAGTTTTTAAAGGATGTTTTACATGTTAAACATCCTCAGACGTGTTTATCAGCAACAGAGATGAGCAGGAGTGTAAATTCATGGGCATTTTTCAACTCTCTGTTTTTCATGAAGTCACATAGAATATATAGAAAAAATCAAACATGAAATCAAGCTCCCTGATTCCAAGCTTTAATAACGAAGTTCTAATTATTTCTTATGACTGTAGTTTATTCACTGAGAATGAGTCCTGGTGCTGCCTGCACTCAAGGCTCAACTTTCTTACCAAGAAACTTACCTGATTAAAACTGGAGCAGGAATGTGGACTGGGAGAAGAAGGTGCTAAATGAGAACATGACAGCTCCTTGCTAGACTGGTTAAGTGAGATGACTATCCCTATCTGTATCCCCTTCTGGGTCAGACAAGGAACAGAGACCAATTACTTTAATAACAGGACATGGTAACTGAGAAACTCAGCTTAAAAGCAAACATTTTCTGCCTAATTAGAGAAGGTGCAGCTGAGCATAATTTCCATTGCTCTCAAATGATCTTGCTTATGTACAATAGCTTGGCAGGCAGGCACTATTCTCTGTAGGTAGCTATGCTTGGAAAATCCTGAACTGTAACACCCAGAAACTGAACATAATGCCTCCTATTATGCTCAAGCTGCTGGTCAGGTTTGCATTCTAACTGCAGGTGTTTATGACCTCATCTCTCTTGGACCATTCAGTATGAAATTTCTCATGGCAGGTGCTGAAGATTTTTGGAAAACATCAGCACATATTATTCAGCCACTTTTAAGAATGAAATTAAAGAACCAGACAATATGGTATCTCTTCTTGGATAGTAGTAAAGAAATTATTACACATTATTTCATCAGAGATTTTTAATGGACAAGAGGAAAGAAATGCTTCTGGCTTTTTCTCATCTTTGAGAAAATTCATCCATATTTACCCAAACCACTTTGATAAATCATGGTGTATGCTCAGTCAACTTGATGAGCTTCATAGCTAAAGGATCTGTAGTCTGTGCCTGCATGGTGTACCCAGGACCTGGCTGAGACAGTCTGGGCAGCCCTCAGAGGTGCTTCTGACCTGTCATGCACTTTCACTGTTTCACCTTCACATCAGTGATTGTCCTGACTGAGAGCAGGCACAATGGACAAAGACTGCTCCTGAGGAAGGATTAGGGATTCAAAAAGTCAGTGTCATGAATGCATTTAACCTAAGGCTGTAGACAGTGGGCCATTATGCCTCTGTTGAGCCACAGTAACAGACTGAAAGCCAGGACTGGCTCAGCAAAGACACCAGAAACAGAAGTGAAATGGAAGTCTAGGACAGTAAGGGAATGGCTGCCAGAGAAAGGAGGTGGAGGGAGGACTGGCATGCAAGGGACAGCATGCAGGATTTGAGGAAAGGATGGGGCTGGATGTGAATGAGACTGAGAGATAGGAGGAAATGGCCGAAAAAAGGAGGCCAAGATTGAAAAAAGTAGGACCCTGAGAACTAAGGGAGGCTAGAACTGATATGGGGAGGCACAAAACTGGCCAGGGTAGAAGAAAAGGGTAGACAGTGAAAGCTGTGTGGGCATAAACAAGACATAGCACAAGTCCTGAAGGTACTTAAAAGATTAAGACTGTGGGGAATGATCAAAAGAATCTGCATCTGCCACCACTCCCTTTCACAAACAGAGTGTCACCTTTCCTCTCCTTCAGCAAATATCCTCAGTGTTGGCCTGAGAGCACCAGAGAGCCCTGGCAGACTCAGGCCTAGTTATCAACCCAAAGCTCCCAGCCAGGTTTCTGATCAGCCTGCCAGTACTGCCACTGCTCCACTGGATCCACTGACAGACTTCTGTCCAATGCATCTAAAGAGTCCAATCTTTCTGATGAGTTTCTTTGTGATGCTCCATGCTTGCTTTTCTGTTTGCTCATCTGTTTGCTGATCATTTACAGCTGGACTTTCTAAATACTTTGTTTAAATATAATTATGAAAATGCACAAAAGATAAAATAAGCAATATTTTTTCTAGTAATTTTTGAGATGTTTTACTTCTCAGCCTTCTCACTTGAATTTAACAAATTAATAACCAAATTAATAATAAAATTCTTCTGGATATTTCTAATGCATTGAGAAGCTCTGTTTTTATTTCAGGATAATGATTATTGGGTAGATTAGCCAGCAGTCTAGAGGAATGGAGTGTGCACACATCTTACTGCCTCTATATTTTAGATTACTGCCGCAAACCACCATCCCTCCTGTGATTTAGCAAACATATGAATCATTCAAGGAACGAGTATAATACCACAAAGTTAATTTGTTCCACTTGCCACACAAGCATGCAGACATCTGCACAAAGAGCCCTTTCATTCCTGTCGATACACAAGCTAGAGCACAGCCTGACCCTAGAAAAGTGTTTGCTGAGTTGAACTTGATAATAAGCTTTGATAATAAGCTTTAGAGGTGACTCATTTCAAGGTTTGAGAACAGAGCAAGAGAATCAATGTTTCAGGACCACATGGAACATTACCTACCAGACAAGGCTGGAGCTGTACCCTTGTGGGAAATCAGAATTACAATGTGCCCAGGGTCCTGAGCGGTAAATGGCTTGGGTAGCAGAAGGTGAAAGAGCTTGAACTGGAACAACTTCTGTGTTTCAGGGCTGTTCACGTCCCTCTCTGGTCTAAAGAGCAGACATGCCAGTACATCTGAGTGTCTCAGTACAGAGAACAGACAAGTTACGCTGCTCTTCAAAACATCCCCTCAAAAAGCCAGGGAAAGAAACAGCTTGAGTTTCAGAGGAACTGAGAAGTGAAAGCTGTGGATTTGTAAGGCTGGGAAAGGCTGGCTTGTTCTGTAAATTATGTAAATGGAAGGAAGGATGGAAGATATTCTTGAGAGCAGCAAAGAGAATGGAACCTAGGATAAACCCAAATCAAAGAGCATTGCAAAAGGCTTCAAGCTGGACCACACGGACTATGGAGAAATATCTGTGACCTGCAGAGTCAGGTTTAGTTCTGAATGAAAACAATGAGATATTTTCGTTAGTTGGGTGGAGATCAGGGAAATGTAGTTTTTATCAACACCAAGATAAGCAGCATAATCATTACAACGACTAGAGGGAAGTCTTTTCTGAAAGCACAAGATGCTTCACTGATAGTTAGTTCTTGTAAGGACAATTTGCATTGATGGAATCAGCGACTGAGTGTTTGCCAGAGAAAAATAATGTTGAATCCAGAGAGACAGCTTGGACTGTAGGGCTTTCAAAGCGCCGCGAGTGCAGAAGCAGCGGCTGCCCCGTGCGTCTCCCACTGGATGTCACTCTCGGGCAGTTCTGCCAGCGGCTCTTTGCCGCAGCAGCGCCTTACAGCTCCTCCTGGCAAACCCAGGCACAGCGCATTGCTCAGCTACAGGGTCTGCTAAGAGGCTTCAGTGCCGTTTGTTGTAGCTTTTAGGTTTGGACTTTGCGAGCACTGCTTTCCACCGGTTCCTCTAGTGGAAACAGCCTAACTTCATGGATTTATTGCCTCTAGATGTTTATTGTACTGAGGTTTGACAGCATGTACAATTCTCTCCGTGTTAATTAGTTGTCTTTTTAAAACATAGCCTACAATGTCTAGTGAAGCTTGGGCAGCAGCATATATTGTTTTGCTTTTTCTTCATCAAAATAACACAAGTTTTATTTAGAGAAGGCATTAGACCCTCTAGTTTATTCAAATGTAATGCTCCCAACAACAGCACAGGCAGCCAGCATAGAATCTACTCAAGTTAGTAGTCCATTTGCAGATTTCATTATACTCACTGCACAGTGTGGCCAATTACTTTACATGAGAATAACCATTATTTTAGTCAAGAGTTCCAGAGAAAGGGTGTTCATGGGCAATAATGTGTTTCTGCATAAGTTTTATACAACTGGACAGGATCCATTGCAACGCACGTTAAAAGACTTACATATCTTCATTGCCTGAAAAGGGAATACTGAACACCCTGCTTTGCACAGCCTGCTGAGAGCAGGAGGAAAGGTGATTATCTATGTACTAAGTGCCAATAGGCTCCCTTGTCAAAGAATCATCAATCTGCTCTCCAAACACTGATGTTTGAACAGCACGTCTATAAGATCAGTATGTGGCTAGTCATATTGAGTCAGATAATGGCCTGCAGATATCTGTTATTTATCTGACCTACTCTTCATGCTACCTTTGGTTTACCTTCATTTTCTTACAGAGACTTCTCATAAATTACCTGCTCAATTTATGTTTTGTCTTAATTAGTCATGAGAAGAAAAACCAACAGGAGTGGAATGGGCCCAGCAGCCACTGGTGGTGTTACAGACTATGAGATGGCATGACTTACATAAACAGTTTATTCATCTCCATTGAAGTGACATTGAATCAGTATTCCCTCAGATGAGTAGCTCTAACTCATAGAAATTCTGCAGTCATTCTTAGAAGCACACCTATTTATAGGGTAAGAGTGCAATAGCTGAAATATTTGCTAAGAATTGTGGTCCAGTTCTGCAAAATCTAATTAGATGTGAAATAGCTAGAGAATTCTATTAAGAATTCTTGGAATCTAATATTATGAACAACTTTTTCAGAGAGAGGAATCCTGAAATCTAAAGTTCTTTCCATGATATTTAATTTTATCCCATTATCTGAAAAGATATAAAATATTGTTACATGTTATATATCAAACTTTCATACAAAATTTTATCCTGCACATGTGCATGAAGTTCAGCTAGGCAGAGCAGCTGGATTCTAAAATCAGAAGCATGGAGCTCCATGTCATTGGCCAGCCCTGTTCTGCTCTCATCCATTACCTGCTGGTACTTCCAGTATCAATATATAATTTAATACAATATGTAATCACTTTGTGTCAATGTTTCCATCAATCATTTCAAGTGAAAGAAGAAACAGTTTTCCTTTAATAGTAGAAAGATCAATATTAACAAATCTTGTAGCATCATCACTAGAGTTAACGTTTTCCCATTACTAAGATTAAAGAACTGCCTTCTTTTGAGAGTTCTTTTCAAGTAATATTTCTGCTTCTGCAATAACAATTCATCACTCTGTTCATAATGCTTGTTATAAGCAACCTTATTGTGTAAAGTGTTTTCATGGTGTTAGGTAAAATGAGATACAGTCTTACACTGAGACCTATGTAAAGCAAAATGTACGTAAATATCTAGATATTGCTGCAGTTTTAATTTACTTTAATCTTTGCACATAAACTGAGGGCTGTTACTCATCTTTTGTGGTTAAACCATAGAACAACACTATTCCTAGTCTGTCACATTATGGGTAAAGTCATGGGATAGCTACTGTGCTTTGATAGCATTCATGCAGTAAAAAAGAATTAGCATTCTACTAGCTGTTCCCAACACTTGTCCTAGTAACTGTGTATCATTACAGCAGAGAAGACTATCAGGCAAAGTTTGATACAAAAACACTCAATGGAAGGTAAAAACTTCTTCTTTGAAAAGCTGTTTGAGGAAGCAAGATTTTGCAGCAATCATTGTGTGCTTAAAAATGGAAAGATATTTTGAAAAAAGGATGTTGACCCTCTTTCTAGTGACTAAAATTTGAAGTTGTCGAACTGACATGAGCAATGGCAGTATAACAATTTCCTGTCCACGTAACATATTTGCACAACATAATGTTAGTGATAAAACTAACTAGGAAAGTGCATAACCCAAAGGATGTGGATGTGTCTGGGAATTCCCATGGCCCTTCCTGTGTATCAGTAAAGGAATAAGACAAAACAAACATCTATGGGCTGATCATGCAAACAGTTATTCATAGAGTTTGCTTCTCTTCACCTTGTTGATATGTGAACTTTACGCTTCAGTTTCCCTGTCTAAAGTCAATTAAAAGTAAGTCGTCAATTCAAAAGTGTTGACAGCTTTCTGTCAACACTTGGCTCAGAAAATAATTGCTGTATAAAAAACTACTTAGAAATGGATTGGTTTGGCTACATAACTGTTCTAGGAGAGTTAGAAGCAAAAGGTGATTCTGGTCTCTTTTTGGGTTTCTCTTTGAACCCATAGAAACCCATGGATTGTAGTGGTCTGGCTGGCATGGGTGAAAATGGATTATTTGAAAGCTCACCAGGACACACCAGAAACCTGCACTCACACTAGGCCCCATATGATTACTCATTTGTAGAAATTTGTTTGCTGATTCTTTCAGGCAGAATTCACACAAGGTTTGGGTTAAATGAAGGGATATGTCCTTTAGATAGTTTGCCCTTTCTTCTGTGTCTGACTTTCTGCTCTCCAGCAAGTATTTTCAGCTCTCCCTGCCTTGGTCCTGCCTCTTGCTTGGTAAACTGGCAGCAGCTGTGTTTCTCTAATCTCCTAAAGCATGTATAAATCTAGTCTCCTAAATCTATGTATAAAAGCATGCTGGCTTTGCCACACATGGCTTTGTTTATTGAATTAATCTGATTGTGGTCTGCTGTGCACCACACCCAGTGTAAGGAGAAAAATACATATATTGCATATAAGTTCTAATTTTGATAGTACTCATGTAACAAGACTATTGAAATTTTAAAACTAGTGGCCAGTGTATATTTCCACCTGATTTATTTTTAAAAAATTCAAATATTCCATTTTTACTGGGGTAGTAGTCACCAAAACCAAAGTATTTTTATTTTTGATAATGTAATCTTAATAAAAACATTCAACTGTGATATGTTTCCCTCAGGAACCAGCTATCTGCAAAGAAGTTTCAACATCCACATCATCAGGAGTCACACTTGGATCCAGATTTCTTTGAATTATTTTGAAAATCAGCAATAAACAATAGTTTTTTATGCCATCTTTCCATAGAATAATGCAATTTCCATTCTCACTGGTCCCAGAGAAAGATATTGTTTATCTGATACTTTAAAAAGAGAAAAAGGCATAACCCACAGAATTTTAGCAAGTGTGGTCTGTATTACTTATCACTCTTCTTCTAAGAGAGTTATGAAACAAATACTGGGGGCCAAAGTAAATAGTGTTTCAGAGATTGTATAACAACACATGCCATGTTAAACAGATCTGATCCAACACACGCCATGTTAAACAGATCTGATCAGATCTGTTGGAAGAAGCTGCAAGTTTTCTTACCCATATTAACACGCTGTATTCCATGTTTCAGTTTGTGTTGCTGTGGAATGCTGTAAAACCTTTAATTAAACTGGAAGTGTAAGGATCCTGAATTTCCAAACATGGCACTGCGTTCCTTTATATCTTATTTTAAAAACTCTTCTGCAGATATGTTCGTAAATCAAGCCACTAGTCACATCTTTCATGTTGCAACTTACTTTTCAGGCTTTTCCATGAGAACACAATGCTGGTATGTCGTTATTCTACAACAATTTGGATTTTTGTAAGTATCTGTAACTTTGGTAACTGGAAGGAAGTTCCTCCTTGCTCATACTCAAGTTTGTTGCAAGTTATTAGAATTCAGAAATCCCCGTGTGTAAATCTCACTTCCTGTCTACTAGTGATCAGTGAAGTAGCTCTTTAATAGTGGCTAAAGAGGCTAATTTTTTATGCAGTTGTCCATTTTTCTTTAGATTCCATCTCTATATATCATGTGGCAAAGAGTGCAAGGTGTAGTACAGAAAATTTAGTGAGTCAGAGAAACCAAAACAACCGATGTCTCAAAAGTTCCATGGTCAGAAGCAAAAGCTCCTGCAACAGAAAAGTTAAGGAGGGAGAGAAAGGAGAGATGTGCCTCAGGACCATGATATTAAGTGCTTGAGTAATCAGGGAAAAACAGACTTTAGAAGTGTAGACAGTAAAGTTTCTCAGACAATCTCCTGTGATTTTTCTTTGTTCTTACTTACAAGTAAGAATTAATATTATAGACAGAATTAATTCAGAAATCTCATGAGTCTCACTCCTACGTATTATTTCAGTGGCAAAATTTAGAAATGGACTAAGTCCTCCCTGTCTATTAAAAAATGTTCAGAAGGATTAGGAAATATTAAACAATGGAACAGGAAGGTCTGGGGACAAAACCAGAAGAAGGTATTCAATATGATTCTCATATGTCATTTCTCATTGTGATAAAGGAGAAAGGGAGATGTAGAAGAACATTCTCTGGTTGCTAATATTTGCTGCCCTTCCTGATGTCTCAACAAATTAATTCTGCAGCTGTCACACCTCATGTCTGGACCTCTCCAGGGATGGAAGGAGAGAGTCAGTGTCCCTGTTTTCTGGGGTTTGTGCCTTTTTATTCTGGGACTTTGAATCACCCATGCTGTTAGTGACTGATGCCATCCAGGCTTTGATGTTCTCAGAGCACAGAGCACATGGTAACAGCTGCTGAGACACTCACCCTCTGTCATACTACTTACTGTGTGCACATTTTCCCCTAAAATGAAACTAATTGAATAATGATTCCTATGACTGACTCAGCTCTTTCTTCTGTTTATGAAATGACACTGGCTAATTTCTATTTCAATTTTTATGTTGTCTTTTTCAACTAATAATTTTTTTTAAACTTTTTTCCTCTTCACTGATGACCAGGTCTAACAGTTAAAAATAGCTGAATAACTGATAGTTAAAATAAACCTAATAACTGATGCCTAGATTTATTTTGACTCAGGCCTACCCACTTGCCAGCATCTTTTCCAGGGATATATAGGCCTATTTACAAGTATGCTGGGACCCTACATTTATCCTGAAAGTAATGGCTCTGTGAGGATACAGATGACCAGATATTTAGAGTTAGAGGGTATTCCTGAAAGCAAACATGACAAACCAGTTGGTTACCAGCTGGCTCCATGGCCACATGTACCTTGTACAGTTCTCCTAACTAAAATGTGAATTGTTAATCACAATGTTGTGAACCTTCAGCATGAATGCAAACAGCTAAAGAGCAGTAAGAAGGAGTGGATATATGAGCAGACAATGGACAGATGAGCAGACAATTCAAAATTATCCATCTGTGCTCTGATTTATAGAAATTAGTGGCCCAGGCACAATGAAACATGGACAAAGTCATTACTTGGTTTCATTCTGAAAGGAAGCAATATAAGGAAGACAGAAAATAGAATATGCAAGGCCTTCTTTTTTTGTCTCTAATAGACTTTTTTTGTGGTTTATTTAATCTTTTTTTTTAGCCCATTACACCAATATTGAAAAAGAGAAAGCAATTAAAAGTAGATAAAGGGAAAATGAGTGTTAGAGACTGACTCAATCTGATTCACAGCCCTGTCTGCTTCACAGCCTCATCAAAAGGGGCTTGCAGAGTTCAGGTGGTCTAAATTGGAGTAGCCCTGCACTTACAGCCCATTGGACAGACAGAAAATGTCTCTGGAACTGCCAGGCTGGAATTTTTATAAAAATTAAAATTGACTGAAGCCTGTTGTAATAAGAGTTGAAGTGGACAAATATAAGTAGTAAAGTATTAAAAATAAATCTTGCGTGTATGGCTGTATTTCCAGGTGAACCCTAGGCAGGCAGCACGGGCGCTGGCTGAGCTCGAGGGACGCCTGCCAGGCCCAGCAGTGCCGATGGCAGGGACAGGAGTGGCACAGGCGTGGCAGCCAGGGCATGGTGAGAACATGGAACAGCACAGCCGAGAGCCTATGGAATGTCGAAATGCCCAGAGCTTGGTTCTGTGCCCACATGATGATAAAGAAGAAGGAGAAAGCAAGAACTCGCACAGATCAAGTGGTAACATGTTCTGTCCCATGATCCTCCCGGGAAACACTTGGCAAAACATGGGTTGCTGTCTACAGTGATTTGTGTCAAGTGACAACAACAAGTCTGAGGGTCCAAAAACTGTCTTCAGAGCACCACAGAGCAAGGCAGGAGACTGCAGCCTGATAATATTTTTTTTTGTGGCAAAGTTGATTGAGCAACTTGTCATTCTTTCCTTGTCCCCTTTTCCATCTACTTAGTTGAAGGGTTGCTTTTAATAGCTCATCTGCCATGGGACAAATTACATTTCTAAATTATTTTCACCTACAGAAATTAAAGAGTTCACGGCATCATTATTGTTGCTTTTAATACTATTATGCCTTCTCCTTCTCCAAAAGATGTCCTTTCCCTAATTTAAAAAACAAACATGATTATATACTCTCTACAACAAGCTAAAATCTAGCATCTAAAACCCCCAGAGAAATGAAAGAGTTGACTCCAACATATGAAACTTGCTGAGTAATGCTATCCCTTAAAAAAATTCTACTCCGACTCATGCAAACCACATCCTTTATAAACAGACCTCACTACTCCATGTTGCATAATGTCTGTGGCAGTTGTGCTCGTTATCAGCTTTATTAGCACTTAATAACTACACAAATATTTTCCAGTTCTTTTGCTTGTTATGTCTGTGTATGGTTATAGTAAACGCTGTGTCAGAAACTGCTACAGATAGGACTGCTACATTCCTTAGCACTGAGCAGTAATCCTTCTTTAGAAAAAGAGGTAATTCCTAATTGAGCTTTTTCCCTTGGGTGGTGCATGCCTATTTACACATACAAATACGTATGTGGCAAGTGTATGTATACATATAGATTATATATAGATATACATAAATCTCAATACATATACACACTGCTCTGTACCAAAATATGGTATTTCAGAATGTTGCAGTTCATATGTCCTATAACCTGCATATAATTTCTTACAAATAAAGGAATGTACAACCAAGCAGCATAAAAGACACATTTTAGGGTTTCATGCCTACAGGTAAGAAGACAGAAATAAACACCAAAAGAGTTAATTTTGTGTTGTGGAAAGTAAAACTTTATGTGGAAAAATAACAGTGAAATCAAAAGGGAGAGGCTGCTCTCTATCTACCTTACTAAAAACATACCATATCTTAGTTCTGCATTCCTTGTGAACCTTAGATTCCTATCCAAGTTGATAAAGCACCGTAAAGTGAAAGTTGGGATTTAAAAAATCTATTCATACAGATTTGTGAATGAATATTGACATGACCACAGCATTTATTTTAGGACACTAGAACAGAGAGATGATAGATGTTTACCTCAGAAACAGGTCTTACTGTAACAAAAAGAGTTTGTGCAATCAGTCATCTTCCAGGTCTTATTTCTTGTGTTGGTTAAGCAGTTTCATGACTAAAGATGTCCAGAAGCACAGTAGGATGTGCAGGCTATGGATCGTATACTATCTGGTACATAACCTCTAAACATACTGGAATGGATTTATAAAAATATGAACCTAATTTTCTAACATTTATCAAAAAAATGTAGTGAAATCTCAAGTATTAGAATATGAAACAGCAGCTAAATCTGGGATGTATTCAGCTGTGAAAATAAGAGAACACAGTTTTGTATTTTAATAGAGAACTTTTCAAGCCATATAACATTTAGCCATTGTCTATTATACAAGAGAAACTCTTTCTAATCTCCCCATCAACATATATTTGTTGATTTCAATCTCTTTGCCAAAGGCTTTTCTGCACTGACCCAGAAGTTTTGCTTATTATGCACATGACTTTATGCTACTTGCTTTGATGTGTCACTACATTCAATCAAATAGTATTTCTATTTCATGGGACATTTTACACAACTGTGATAGAAGATCATGTTTCTAACAGCTGCTTTTAAGCTGAGCTAATATGGAAATGAATATGACTTACCCTTATAGCAATATAAAGATATATGTGTTTGTACATACAAACAAAAGCATCATAGCTGTCAGCAGAGCTGACAGATAAAGTTTGCAGGTATCTTTGACCAAGCTAAGCTCACTTAGCTCCCCATGACCCAGTTTCCTTATCTGAGAATGAAAGACTGTACCACCTAGACTTCTACCTTCCTTTAGTAGTGTTTTGAAAAAAAAGATAGTGCTGTTAGCATAATTACTTTGGTTTGCTTTCTCCAAAATACCTTGAAATCTAAGAGCAAATATAAATGTATGCTCCTTATGAGTGGTCCAGTAGTGGGTAAAGAATACTGAATACCCTTACATCTCATCATTCCCTACTGGACACTACCACAGGGAGGAAGTCCTTTAGGGAATATTATCAGTAATCACTACAGTGCTGAACTACTTGAAGATCATTAGTTTGGGTTCAGAGGCAGGGACAGCTAAAAACTTCAAACTTGGGGATGGTTTTAAATGCAGAGTAGGTATTTAATGGTATCTTTAAATTCTTGGAACCTACCAAGATTTTGAAATCCTGATGATCCCTTTGTGAAAAGTGATTATTGTTCCCAAAGCATTTCTGACAGTCACATTTGCTTTTACTTGCAATAGAAATAACACAAGCACGGTATTTTTAAGAGGATTTCAATGCCTTGGGTTTTGATGCTGGTCAGAAGTCCTAAGTCTGTGGTTTAGGCTCTTAAATCCTTTTTGTAGCATATGCAAGTATGGTATGAGATAGTACAACTAACACAATACTAATATGGATTAGTTTTGCACAGTTAAGGCCTCTTAAAATTGAGATTGTATATTTCAAGTACTCTTTCCTAAGCTACTGAATTTTTAAACAATGTTTAAACAATGTTTAGTAATGATGGTGTAAGATATGTCTGTTTGCCTGACGATGCAAACCATAAAGAATGCATGGCATTTATTCTCTTTGTTAATTTCTGAGCATTATTTCAGGTAGTGCTTGAGACTATCTACATGCTAGACATTCTGGAGCCTGACTACTTACAGGACATCTGTCTTTGTGCAGTATTGTGATAACCGGAATCATCCAGCACATTTTTGCCAATGAAAATGTCATAGATACAGAGAACTCTCGGCTTGGAGGTTTGCTTTGAGAAGGTCTAGTCTTGTTGACTTTGAAGGCATGAATCTGTTTTTGTGGGCTTTTTGCACAGGGTTTGTTGGTGGGAATTATGTTGACTTCTCCTGAAGCGGCATCTGTTATGTCTAAACAGTTACCCACATATTCAGACTCCACTTTGACAGCTTTGCTCATACAGTGATTTAAACATGAGTGTGTCATTATAACTGAACTGTGTATCCAGACTCCCTGAACACAAGCACAGCTATGCCTGCCCAGCCCATGCCCACTGCCCACCCCCTCACATCTTGCAGCAGTGTCAGCTGCCAGCCAGGGTGCCATGCTGTTCCAGGATTTAATCTTTCACACACGGGCCTGACCAGAAGGAAACGTTACCAAATGTGTTGTTAAGCAATGCAGGTACCTGGAGCACATCAGGCCCCAGCTCGCCTGGACTTGGGACTTGTATTTCCTTTGGCATAATAAAAGTAGGCTATATACCAAAGCAAGGTTAGAGAGTTGTTTTATACTTGTTCCCAAATAAATAAATAAGAGATCTTTCTGTATAAATACATTGCAACTTTTACAATAAACTTTGTTTTGAAATTTGCTATTTCCAAATACTGTGGAAGAATCAGAAATTCAGTATTTAATGTCTTCCTGTAGGGTCTTGGCACAGACTGTTGGAGTGGGAGGCCTCTGGCAGAGTTCTGAGTACACAGGAATCACACATTAAGAGCAAAGTTCCTATGAGTTTGGAAAGATTTTCAGCCATATATTTGACTTTTAAAAACATCTGCCTTCATTCATTTCCAGCATGTTTATTTAATTTGAGACAGATGTCTCTCATTAGCTTGTTGCTGGGGCTTGGCTCCCTGAGGCAGTGTCATGCTCTCCACTGCTTGCTGTTGCTTTTTGAGTTTCTGAAAGAAGAGATTTCGGAGTTCCTCAATAGAACAGAAACAGGCAGAACAGTTCAGAAGCCACACTATTTTTTTCTGCAGTAGAGTATATCAGTCCACTTACCTATTTGCAATCTCTATTTGGATGACATATTTTAAGAAATCGAAAAATATGTCACTGAATGCCAAACCCCTTCTTTTTCAAAAGTTTCTGCTGGTGCACTTTCTCCTCATTACTTACCTGGTTCTTTCTGCAATAGTGCTGCAATAGATTGGTACATTCCTGGTACCAGTTGGGTCTACCTAACTGTGGTTACACTAGCTGGGTTTCTAAGGAGCCAACAAGCTGAAGTGCTGGCCCTATAGCCAGCAGAAGGGATCAAATTGCTTTGTTCAGCTTTCTTTTATCCAAACACTGTAATAGGGGAATATTAGGGGAAACACATTCTTCCATAATAATTTGTCTGTAATGAAGCTTTTGCTTTCACCAGTGTGGGAAAAGAAACTTTCATCTGGCTTTAGTGCTGGCTTCTCAAGTCTGATGCAAGGGAGTCATTAAAGTTATTTTATTTTTTTTTTAGCTGGAATTCTGTGTGATAGGGAATTGAAAAAAAATTAATTAAATGTCTCATTTGTGGCTTAAAATCTATGCCAAGAAAATGACTAGAAAATTATTGTACTAAAATTCATGTTTATCAAAAGAAAATCTCTTTGTATCAAAAAATATCTGGTGTTTGCTTTCTGGTAGTTGTACACTTTCAATCCACAAACTAGCCAGTTTATTTTCAGAGATTAAAAGACTATTCTTTCTGAAAATTCAGAATCTTTCATTACATTACTCAGTTCTCAAATGCTTTTTATTCCTCTGCTCCATGAATCTGGAAAAGATTGATACAAAAGTGGGAGGCTATGGAAAAGGAAGAACATCTGACTCACACAATTAGAAATTGTGGCCAAACCATTCTGCAAGGAGGAGGTAGAATGTCCTGGGAAAATTGAAAACTATTTTTTGGAAACAAGAAACGCCAACTGTGTTCAGCGGGTCTGTGTGAACCTCTGTATTTGGTGTCCTGCTCTAAACATGTACTCACCTACACACACTAAAAACTAACACTAGTAACAACTGAATTAATGAAACCAATTAAAATAAATGCACATTTACTAAAGCCTCTTTTTGAAATAATAGTTTGGATATTTACATATTAAGTTATGTGTATATATGTAAATATTAATGACTGATAATTAAATGAGCAAAATAGAATTTTTCTTTTGACTACTAATCAATTTTTATGCTCAAAATGATGCAATCTGTTGTTTAATTTAAAGTTTGTACTCAAAGACAACTCTGTTTTGGAAAAGAAGGAACCCCTTTTTGATATTTGGAACTGTTACAGTAGACTGCAGTTATGCATGTGACTTGAGCCGTCTGTCATCATGTTTTTCACTACTAGATAGTTTTTATTGCTTATTTACTTATATAGTGTATATGGGAGACCTGACTTTAACAAGCAAAAGTTTATACAGTGATGTCCAGTTTTAAATGTGTAAACACCTGAAATTTTAAAATTTTCCTTTGCACATGAGAAGTTAAGTAACCAGAGCACTGTAACCATGAGAATTTCAGCAGGGCATATGGGACCTCTCCAAAAGTGATAGAGTGGAGAGGCTGATGGGACAAGAGCTGCACAGACACACTGCCAAGTGCTGGCTAAGGTCCTGGTCCTCAGGGATGGCCACCAATCATCTCTAGCAGTAGCAGTGCAAGAGGTGCTGGATACAGGGCCAGGCACTGAGGCTTATTGCCTCCTTATTAGACCCCAGACTGGCCTAAGAAGACTATTTACTTTTTTCATGCAGCCAGCTGAATCACTTCACTCTTTCTGATCTGACTAGCAATAGGGGCAGAAAGGTTTTCTGTTGGAGCTGTGACAAATGTTGCTTGGGCTGGGTTAACTGACTGCAGAGGAAAACAGGAACAGCATGGCTGTGGGAACACGTGGATCCTGAAGAGGTGGTAAAGGGGAAGCAATGTATCTTTGAGACAGAACTTGGACCTACTAGAGGGTTGTATTTCAGCTACAAAAGGCAAAATATCTGATGAAAAATTACTTGAAAATGGTACTGGGCTACCAACTGAGAGCTGGGAGAGCACAGTATCTTGTAGAGTGCAAACCCAAATGTTAATATTTTTTTAGCACATTTTGGCTTAAGTTATCCTAAGTGTTGTCAGGCAACATGAAGACTTACCAGTTTCAAGAGGAACATGGATGAAAGAGAAGTCTTTTTTTGTCTTGTTATCAGGAGATGAAAAAAAAACAGAGGCTGTCTCTTTGTGTGGCATTTCATTCTGTATTTCAGAGCCTAGGGAAGATCCACCAGATAATGCTGTGTCTGTGTGTGTGTATGTTGGTTACCCCTGTGATGATGTGCATTTCTAGCCTATGCAAAGGAAGACAAATAAGGCATTAACTGTGACTAAGCAACTGTGGTACCCAGTAAGACCTAAGTCAGGGCTGCATGGGCCTGGCTCCTGAAAAGAGTTTTGGAACATTCAATGGAAAAATACTGTCCTTCTGACTCTCACTTCTTGATATTTAGCCAGTATCCTGCTCAAAACAGGAGGGAGAGACAGCAGGGAGATGTCTGTAGCCAAAAGGAACCTGAGGGAGGGAATAAAAGTCTTGGAGTGCAGTGTAATACCAAAGCCCTAGGGAAATATCTTGGAATGCAGACCACTCCTGCAAACCCTCTGTGACTGTGTGATACTCCCTGGAATCATGACAGATTTTGTCCAAGGTCAGAAACCTTGTGTTTTGCACATGCTGTTCAGCAGATGGTTGATTGGACTCCTTTATTTTGAGGTTTTCTGGGGATGAAAATCCCCAACACAGTGGACAGGGAATTGAAAGCACCCAAAAAGAAACAATATGTTCTTTGGGCTTTTCACCGTTTGAATGACTGTGTGGAAGGCAGCCCAGCAAAATACTGGAGTCCTTCTGGGAATATGATCAGAGGGTCTGTTTGTTCTTTTGTCTTTGGTAGTAAATGCAGTATCCAGATCTAATGTTTACTCAGCTTCCTGGATGGATGAAGCACTAGAGGAGTCCAGGAAGACATGACATTATACAACCATAATGACACCGGCAAACAGCATGGATGCCAGAATTCAGATCTACTTGCTGCACATTCTAGGCCCTGACAGGTTCCTTCTCCTGTTTAGAGAGAGTCACAGTAATATTTTAGAAACTGATTTCCAGGCAGGTGATACACCTTGACAGTCTCTAACAACAATTTCATGGGCAGAGCAGAGCTTTTGCAGAATGTGCAAACTGCCCAGGAGTCTCCACGTCAACTTGGCTAAACGTCGAGTCAGGCATGAATAGACAAAACACATGAGGTAAAGCCTGAAGAATTAAACTGCACTTAGTCAAGAATTAAGATAAGCCCTCTTTAGGTCAGGTAAGATTTTCACTGGAATCTCCTGTTCTATTAAGCAACAAAGGAAATTTTTGGGATGGTTTCAATGACCATGAAACCATTATATGATTTGCTTGTGAAAGCAGAGAGTAACACTGTGGTGTAGAGAAGACGTGTATAGATGCACTTGCAAGACACAAAGCCAATTATAGAGCATTTAGGGTTTACTTTGTAGGTAGGTGCTTCTAAATGGTGTTCTTACTCCTGTGGGATTTTGGTTGCTACTTGGTGGCTGACATCCTTAATTCCTCCTTTACTATATGTGTGTAATGCAGTCAGTATAAACTCACTGAGAAAAACTTGTACATAATGCTTTCAAGGGATGCTTGTACTTTCTTTGCCACAGGAAAAATTTACTTAAAGTTTTGTATTTCTTGCCATTCTATTGCTTTTTAATTTATTACGAAGCAGTTTTGAATAGACTGTGGAGTTCGGTGGCACAATATGAACTTATTCTTTATTCCAATGAATACATACATAATAGAACTGGGTTCTCTGACAGTATTTTTGTTGGAATAGTACTCAGAGGCCATAAAAAGCAATGGAACACACCCCTGGTATCTTTTCCTTCAGCATATTGCTTGCAGATGATGATGATTAGAGTCATAAAATCTTCTCTATTTCATGTGATAAGAAGGAAAGAAATCCAGGTTTGTATAAAATATCTGTGCAACGGAAATGCACATACAGGAGACGTTAACTTCATCTAACAGAGCTGCTTAGAGTTTCCAGAGGGCTTAGGGCAAAAGATTGTAACATTTTCTTTGCAAAACATATTTCATAAAGTAATCCATTTCAACCTTTCAAAGGAAGAACCTAAAAGCAAACTAATTTCTGCCCTTTTTTGTCTCTTTCCTTTTGAGACACAGAATTATACCCATGCTAAAACACAAACTCCAGCTAATTGTTCTAATCTGCTTTATGATACAAAAATACAGGAATTTTGCTATAAAACCTGTCTAGCAGTTTAAATGGAACTGTTTAAAAGGAGTAAAATAGAAGTGCATCTTCTGTCTACAAGCTTTACTTTTTTGTCTAAGTAGAATTTGAACTCCATCTACAATCTAGAATTCAAAAGCAAGAAAAAAGATATTAAGTGGAAAGACAACTTTCTTTCCCTCCTAATTTTAAGAGCTAAGCACTGTGACTTGATGGCCGTTCCTGCCATTTCTATTGTACACCTAAAAGAACCAAAGAAAAACAGAATACCCAGAAGAAATACTAGGGAGTGCATGCTGCTTTTATGATGGAGCAAACTAGAATGCAGGGTTAGCTATGGTTTTTCACCCCTATGAAAGCATGATCAGCTGAGAAGTTGAGTCCCAGGGACCAGGACATGCTTAGAACCATACCTGTAGGAGGACGTTCATGCTTGGGAACTAAAACCAGTAAGACATTCTTGGCAGTTTAGCAATCTCCAGTCCTGAAACAGATTGCCAATATTCCCCAGATGTGAAGTTGTGAAAGCCAAGGTTCCACAGCAGCAAGCTGGATGAGTTAGAACAGAAGCAGACAAGGTTTGCTAGCAAGGTACTGCATGGTATCACAAGCCTTCTAAAATATATATATATATATATATATATATATATATATATATATATATATATATATATATATATACACACACATATATATATATGATGGATGGATGGATGGATGGATGGATGGATGGATGGATGGATGGATGGATGGATGGATGGACTCTTTGCCAATTACACATTTAAATAAATCACAGTTTACTAGTGAAAACCTATCTGATAGAAAATTGATGACCATTCCTACTATTGCTTTTTTATAAGGCCTTCATTCAGAGTTGGAAGAAACATTATTTCTTACATAATTTGTTCCACTTGGCCTTCCAAAATAAGATGTAGCAGATCCACCTAAAAGGAAAAAGCTAAAGCAGTAAAAACCTAGTCAGATTAATGGAAAGGAATGGAAATCTCACATTCCATGTCTTGCTCTGGTGTTATGAAATGAAAATCATCAATTTTTCAGAATCTATTAATCTTGAATAGACTATTTCTAACAGGCACACATCAAGAAGTGCAACATCTATTGATTTTATGCTATAAGTACAAGGAATATACCTCTATATTAATTTGCGCTCTATTTTAGGAGCGTATATTGATTCGGTTCTAAACCTTTTTTAAAAGAAGTAAGCCCTATCCTTAAACACTGTGCTGCCAGATAGACAAAACATCTTATGTGGTTAGCAATCAAATAACATAACTTTCATTTCTGAAACAAGCCCTTATGCACTTTTTAGGAAAGCAGTTCTTCTTTCTGGAAGGGGTAGGCGTGACCTGATGGCCTACAGATGTGTTCAGAAAACTGCCTTTGGCCTCCCTCACAGAGCACCAGATGGTCTCACATCATGAGATTCCTTTCACATATGACTGTTGCAGTCTATATGCTTAGTCACTAGAGCTATAAATAGTCTAATTCCTACCCTTTTTTTGTTTTTAAACCAGCAAAATTTATCAGCCACTTTCAGAGGGAGATCTTCCTCAAGGAATCGCCAACAATTTGAACACATGGCTGGTTCAAATAGCTCTTGTTAAAACTCACAAAAATGCAAGTATATCAAGTAGTCTGTTTCCCCCCGCCCCCCCTCCCCCCCCCCAAAAAAAAACCCAAAACAACTGGATTTGCTGCCCTGAGCTCCCACAAAGAAATTTAGCTTTTAGTGGTTGGTGTGGGAGGTAATAGTAGGAAGAAGATGATAACAATTTCTAGTCAAAGTTTCAGCCCTTTGCCAAGTCTGTCTTCTTTGGAACTCGCCACATGTATTCTTTATTGCAAAAATCTGTTAATAATAATCTGTTAGTAAAGCACTCTGGTTTCCATATCAGATTCCCATGGTTTCTGCTGGGAATGGTTCTTAAAACAGCAGAAAGGAGACTCTCCTAACCCTGTGCTTACTGCATTATTTTCAGTGTGTTGCCAATGATATCACATTTCTGTTATATTGTGGTTTTACCAGAAAACCGTGAAAAATTTCATAGTCAAAAGACTAAAAAATGGTCACATCTAAAGCTCATCAAAGAAATAATTGGAAAAAGACTAATCTTAACTTTAGAGGTTTCTAATTCCAAAGTGTTATTTTCACCCTGTAGTGCATGATTCCTTCCTCACTTTTCTGAATAACTGTGAATTTGAAAGGCACTGAAACAAATTCCAGTCTCAAATTCTTCACATATTTTGAGGATGTACTAAGTGAGGTCTGAACTGTGCAGCTGACCCCACACTAATGGCTGAATCAACCACCTCAGTTAACAGGCACCTAAGGGTATAGGTTATTTGTGCCTCTTTAAAAGCTTAATTTATCTGATTGCCTTACATATAATGCACTGAAGGAGGGGGAAAGGGAAAGGTCACATCTAAACTAAAAAGTTTAACCAATGGCTTGCCTGCAATTAAAAGCAGAAAATCCAAGTCAGTAACATTCCAATTCCAGTTGACAAAACCAAAATTTCTTATTATGGAACTATACATTATTTGGTTTCAATTTGTTTAAATGAAATCCTCAGGTTTAGAAAAATTCAGATATCTCTTAATTCCCTTTCTTTTAAGTATGAAAAAGTATTTTCCTAGACAGGTAGCATAACAAAATATCTGAATATATTTTGCTAATGTTTAAACATCAGTTTGAATTTTCTGTATGGTTTTTGATTTTGCTACAAATGAAACTTCTAAAATGATCTTCATAGTGACAAAGAAATACCTCTATTTTTATAGGACAGTTTCTCTCAAATCCCTTTAAATTTCATACACATTCTAAGAAGCAGCTCCTCTCCCATGGCATTGCAGATTTGACTCACATACTGTGATGATGAGCGGAAAGTGCTCTGTGCTCACAGCTGTGTTCTGTGACACATGTTGGAACTGCTATGAAATGCCTTATAAGGTATTACCCTGGCTGAATCCTCAGCATGTTTTTCTGAGATGGTTTTGCATGATTTGCACACAATAAAAAGTTAAGTAATCCAAAACCTGCAAATGTACAATGAGGAAAAGTCTTGTAGGGATTAAGTGATGTAGGGTTTTAGACGTATAAACTAAAAAACCAGCTATCAGCTGTCTCCAGTGACATGGCTTAATTTGGTTTGTTATGAGAGATTCTTGAGTCTTTATCTTTCCACTTAATGAGAATCATAAAGATTTTTGAGAATAAACAGAGTCATAGGTTCAGCCTAGAGAAGGAGACTGAGGGGAAGCAGCATTGCGGTCTTCAACTTCCTCATGCGGGGAAGCAGAGGGGCAGACACCGATCTCTTCACTCTCTTGACCAGCGACAGAACCCAAGGCAATGGCCTGAAGCTGTGTCAGGGGAGGTTTAGGTTGATATCAGGAAAAGGTTCTTCACCCCATGGGTGGCTCAGCACTGGGACAGGCTCCCCAGGGCAGTGGTCACAGCTCCAGCCTGAAAGAGCTCAAGAAGCGCATGGACAACTCTCTCAGGCACAGGGTGTGCCTCTGGGAGAGTCAGGAGTTAAACTCGATGGTTGTAATGGGTCCCTTTCAACTCAGCATATTCTGGAATTCTATGAAAGCTTCAATCCACTTTCTGCTTCATATTATAGTCAGAGTCTGCATAATCCAAGTAAAAATATCTTCAAACTGGGGAACCCCCATTTGAAGAAGCACAAATGCATGGCTTATGGATTTTAGCTTTATATAGTAGCAACTATGGATAAAATGCAGAAGGTAAAAAAACTACTTTCACAAAGCCTATACTCCCTAATGTATTCTATATCAGTTGTGTTGCTTTAGGATACTTTAATTATACCCCTATATAAGTATATTTTTCAGTTCTTCTGAAGAGCTGCTTCATCCAGTCTATGGTGGGAAATATTGAAAGATCATGGTAATATCTCATTGTAAATAACTGGTGGATAGCTAAAAATATCTTTATCTATCATACACTACCCCTCTCTATATAAGTTCTACTTTTTTTTCAAAATGCCTAATTATCCTCATGAACACCAGGACCTCAGCATGGTGCCTTCACACCAGCTGTAAAAAGATGCCTCGGCTACAAAAAGCTGTATAGATGAGACAGTGTGGAGGAAGGAGACACTATGTCCACAGCAATATATAGGATCATGAGATGCAGGACAATGGTGGCATTGTTTTTTGGACTTGGGCCTTATGTGGAACACAGAAATATGCCAGAGTTCATAAATCCCCTTCAATGCTTAACAATTTTTCACATTAATACTCTGAATATTCTTGCCCTTCTGCTGATTAGGGCTGTTCAGCTGGACTCCTGTTCATCTTCTCCCCTCTAGTCTCTGTGTTTTAGGATCATTCCCTCTGCCCTCCAGTCCCTCTTGTCCATTCCATTCAGTGTTTCTTCTTCTCCTTTACTGTGTCTCCTTTTGAGTACTTTCCCTCTTAGAAGAATTTCATCCCTACTCCTAAGCATTCATGAGCCACCTCTCTCTTGCCCCTGACAGTCCTTGATTTCTCCCACTCATTTTTAATCTGCTCCCTTTCTCTCTTATTAAGAATCTACACAAAGCTGCTTCTAGAATGGCCTGATTGTAACTACCAGGAAAACTTGTACTTCAAATACTTTCAGATTTAGTGCTGCAGTCCAAAGACCTCATACCTACTTTTCAGTTATCTTCAATGCTCCTGTTAAGAACAAGCCTAGCAAACTTTTATATAAAAAAAAAGAAATACCAATATATTTTTCTACCCCGGTCCCACAGTCAGCAAAAGCTGCTGCGCTTATAATGCTCTCTAAAGTTCTTCAGGGGCACTGGCAGCCAGACAATGGGGAACATGAAATGTCTGTGGGCCACACTGTTTTCAGGATCAGTTTTCAATGTAGTTGCACACAACTATAATTTCCAGAAAAGAGCTAGCAGGCACACCCTCTGGTAAATGAGACAGTCCTGACTAGGAATTTGAAAAGCAGGAAATTACCCTTCATGTGACAACACCTTACTGTGATAAAAGCCCAGTACCTGTGACAGTTTTAACAGTTCAGCACTTTGCCATTGCCAGCATGTTTTCTGTTTCCAGGACACTTCTTGTCCTCTACTGTTAGCTTCAAAGCACTTTAATCCTGAAATTTTAAATGCTGAATTAGAAAGGAAAACTGTATCTTCATCAATGATTCCATTTGTTTCAGTAAACAAGATAATGAGAATGCTATTATAGCATCTGAGACAGAAAGTCACTTAGGATGAGGATGCCAGTGACATCAGTGGGGTCAGTCATAACACCTCCTGACTTTATTTATTTCCTTGCTGTTGATGCAAATTATATCCCCTATACCATTTCTACTTTTGATCAGTCACTTCCCACTAGCATCAAAACTGAACTTCACAGAAGAGCCATGTAACTTAAAGCTACAGTTTGGATCCTTGTCTTAAAGGATTCAACTGTGCAATCCTCTGTTTGTTCAGATGTGCTTTTCTTCTCAGCTGCTCCCTCATTTCCCCAGATACAATGAAATATCCAAGTTGCCCAGTAAATCCTCTGATATAATGTTATTTTATGGAAGCTTGTATAAAAAAAGCCAGCAGCTTCTAACCTTTCAGGCTGACTAATTTCCAGTCCATATCTTTATAGGCAGAGGTGTTAGTCATTGCTCCTCACTGTTCTGTTCAGGGGTGTTGCCAAGCTAGTTTATTGTAATGCCATCTTTTGGAAGACAGCTGTATAGGTCCCAAATCCCCCTTCATGCCATAATGTTTTTGCAAAGAAGGCTCCATTGGCTCCATTATTCCCATTCCAGCCATGCCTAAAAACAGGTGCATGCAAAATCAGACTTTTCCCCTTAACACTGGGGCACCTGCTGACCATGCTTATGAATTACATTCAATGCCAAAAAGCTACCAGTGCTTCCAGGGCAGTAATATCTGAATTCTGGGTTCACTTCAGGAGAGGCATATCGAGCATTCTCTTAACAAGTCCTGTGACCAGATGAAGAACAGCTGCCTGTTTGCCTGGGAAAGGAGGGCACTTTATCCTGGCAGCAACGGGCATGCTCAGAGTAGAAAAGCTGCTGGGGTACAGCCTGGGGCAGCGAGAGGGAGACAGTAAGTCAAGTGTAGACCAGGAGACTGCTGTGAGAAGGGGATTCACCTGCTGCAGGGAGCAGCTCTAGAGTATGACCAGTGATGGGTAGAAGGCAGCTTTAATAATGTGAGGTAGGAGCAGACCTGTTCAGTTGGTCCTGCAGACCAGATATCTACAGTGGCTTTACAGACAAGTTCTAGAATAGTCCTGTTACCAAAAAGGCCAACTATATTTGTGCAGATACAGAGTGTCCAGGAGCAAAACACAGTGGTTTTTTTATTATTACAGATTTATACATTTCTGGTTTGTTAGAATTGTATAGCCAGTGATATACAATTCTATTGATGTACAACCTATCTTAAAGGAAAAGGTAGATATGGCATGGAAGGGCCTCAGGTCCTTCTCACATTTCTGACTGGCACAGCTCAATATTGTGTTTGCCTGTTTTCTATACTCAGGAGGATGTTCTGTGGCTTACTGAAAAGATAAGACTAGAGACTGTACCAGTCAAAGTGAATTTGTCAATCCCCTGAAGAAGAGCCATCTTGTCCTTCCCTTAATGAACCATACCCCAGGAATTCTGAGCTGCTGCATATGTAACAATATTCAAGATAATTCCATTGCATTACTAAACTCACAAACATGAAGAATTTTTTTTTTTTTTTAGTATTAATAATAAATTCCAGACCTTTTTTTGTGCAGTTAGCCTCTCACCATTCATTCTGTGGTGCAATGATAAAGGAAGGAAATGAGAAATGGAAATTCTGGCACTAAAAGACAAGCTCACAGCAGAATGAAAAGGAAGTATCTCTACAGACTGATCAAAGAGGTGCATTACAGGAAAGCAGTGTCAAAAATCTTCCCCATGAATTCATATCTGAGGATAAGAGAGTTTTCACCTTATGTTCTTTGTAATAGCACAAAATGTGAACTAATTTATTTAATCAGAAAAATGCAAATACATTTTATAAAACTTTTGAAATTGGCATGTGTTTATTTGATTTCAGTTTTACAGTGAAGCGACTTTGGCTCCTTTGCTATGGCTTTCTTTTAGATCTTCATCACTTTTGAAGAAAAGAGAAGCAAATTGTATTTCAGTTTAAGAGCCCTTTGTCATCAGTAATACAAAACTTCATCAGCTGGACTGCTAACACCCAGATTTGGTCTCCTCTTAACACTGTGTCAGCTCTGAGCCTTGCTGCCCTTGCACAGCCAATTTGATCACAGGAATACGAAAATTGATAGTTTGGGGTTTTTTTTATAGTTGATTCTTTTCTCTTTTTTCCACCTTGTCACTGCACAGGCTACGGGAAGAAAAAATTAATTCCATCTATCTCTGCTTACTCTAATGAAGCACACTTGATCTTAGGAGAGATGTAGTAGCACAAATAACAACTAAAGCCACCATGAGTAATTTCAGCAGAAATTAAGTAATTGGAAGAGTTCCTTGTGAAGACATTGTGATACATTCACTCCAGAGATTTTCAGCATCAGAGTTACACAAAGATTGAATGTGGCCAAGGACAAGAAACTTGATCATGCCAAGAGGAGTGGCATTTAATATGTCAATACATGCATCAGTCATCAGTACAGGAACCTGATACAGCAAACAACTTCAAATGCAGCTGGACTGCATAATCCCCTAAAAAATGAACTGATGTGAGTTCATCTGTATGGGTAAACAAAATCCATTAGAGGTCAAGGAGAATTCCACAGAAGCAGTTATGCAAAAGGAACAAACAGTACCCACCTATGAGAAGACACAGAAACATGCACTGGGACATTTCCCAAAGTATAGTGGAAAAATGAGCAAAAAGAAGGCAGCAAAGCATAATCAGGCCTTAAGCTGTCTCTTAAGGATGGTGCAAAGAGAAGATTTCCAATGACTTGTCCTTCCTCTTGGTTGGTGGGATTCAGGCTGCCCAAGACTGAACAAATGATCCCCATTTAGAGAAGAGTGAAACTCTGAGGAAAAAGAGGTACTGATGAAAGCCTATGGCTTAATGGACTTTACCAAGCAAACAGCTGGGATGCCATAGGACACTATGACTCTAGTTCACTAACTTGTTAAGCCATCTTAGCTCAGGACTAAGCCTTTCACACTTAGTCTTCCTGATTAAAATAGACTAACTACTAAATTACATTTCCATTATCTCAGTATTTGTCAAGAAGCTTTCAACTACATAAGTTTTTTGGGGTTTTTTTGCAATCTACCTTTCCACAACATGTTGAGTGATTTTCCCATAAACTGTGAAGCTATGTTATTTGTATATGACACCTTTGCCCAAACAACACAGGTTTCATTAGGTGCATAGAGAAGATGCAAAGATTAGATTTTTTTTTCATTTATCTGAGATTAACTTACATGAGAAGCGTCCCTAAAGCCATTTCTGTGGAGGAAGCAGCCTGGACCAGTCCTACAGATTTTAAACTTGCAGCTTAAGGAAGTGTCTGATTAATAACATCTGCCTCACAAAGATATTTTGCCATTTTGAATAATCTCAAACATAAAAATCCCATAGTAATAGTTAATGTTCTGCTTTGCAGTGGCCATTGAAAAATTGCATCTTATTACTGATTTCTAGATTGTCTAGCTTTAATTTTCAAGCACTATCTGGAATCATAAGTGCATCAATGACTTAAAAGAGTCACCTCTTCTGCAGGCAGTTTCTTTTAGGTTAGGAGCAGCTGTTTCTTGTTCTTCATATCAACAAGTAAACAAGTAGAAGTTATTATCAATTAAAGTTACTATGAAAGGAAGGCATAGTTTTCGATCCCAAATTTTTTGTTATTATACTAATGCTTTTTATTACACTAAAAGGAAACAGTTAAACTCTCCATTTATTGCTCATTGTTTCTAAAAGTGACACTGGATAGTGACTAAAAACAATTGGGATAATTGAGTAATTAGAGAAAGTAAAACAATTGGAAGAGATAATTATTTTTTCTGATTCTATGACTCAAATCAGTTCATCTGTCTAGCCAGGAAAGAGACAGAAGGTATTACATAACATAATGCTTTGTTCTTTTTTCTTTTACTCTTTGACTGGAAGGAAGGACTACAATTATTTCTCTTGTAATCACTTGCATTAATTTTGTCTCTAGTGCAGTACCAAAATGTTTTAAATGTATGGTGGTACCATGCTCTGATCTCTGGTGAGTAAACTCTAGGAGCTAAGCTAGTGGAAAATTACTGTTTTATATTATCAGCTTCCTGGCAGTTTATCTGTCAAAATTGTTACACCAAGTGTTTATGTCAAAACATGTAAGTAAACTTGGCTGTGGCAAAACTAAATTGACTTGGCTGAAGTAATTCTGGAGCTGCAGTTTCACTGTAGGATTGATCTGAGTCTAACATCTGCAAATGAAAGCATCTCTTATGAATCTATTTACTCTGTGCAACAAGAATGCCCTTGCAGATGACAATGATTTATGGTCTAGGCTCTTTCCAGCAAGACAAAGCCAGCAAAGAGCTTGAGATGTGTGAGTTAACTTTAACCTTGTTTCTTGGTGTACTTGTAGCAGTGATGTTATAGAAACTAAAGAAACACAGTATATTGGGAAAGCCTTTTTAGAAAAAAGGCTAGGTCAAAATTACTCTTTTGGCCTCAGGGGGGAAAAGCAACGTTCAGCTTTGCAGCGGCAGAAAAGATTCCAAGAATGAATCAGTGAGGGGCCAGCCAAGGCTGAACAGTCTTAGTGCAGTAAATGGGGTCTTTGGGCATGCTAGGGGTTGTCACAGGGGTGACAAAGGTTGACAAAGCTTCTCCAGGAGCAGGAGGTTCAGATAATGCCTTAGACACACAATGAACTGTGTAACTGTGGAGGTGGTTGTGGTCTTGTGACTGAATAGGGATTCCCACCCTACCTTGCTGTCTCCCAGCATTTTTCTTGTCCTCTTCCTCCTCTCCAGACCTCAGTACAGGGCCATCCCCCTGCCCAGCCTCCTGTCTTATCCTCCCCCCATCCCAGCCCTCTAGCATGTCACTCCTTGGTGCCCATGCCTGGCTCAGCTCTGCTGCGCTTCCTCCTCTGGTTCCTTCCACCACTAACAGCATGTGAGACACCAAGGGAAGTAAGGGACTCTTCCAGCAACATTAAAGCTTTGGATTATATTAAAAATAGCTCTGTATGCAATGTACAGTGCAATCAGGTCAGAGAGGGGTCACACAACTCCATCAGGAGAACAGGAGGCACAGCACAGGCCCTGGGGTCCCTCTTGTGCCTCCTCAAAACCCCCTCACCAGGCTCTCCTGCTCCCTTTCAGAGGCCTCCTGTCCTCACATGCCCCATGTCAACAGCTGCTCAGCCCGGTGAAAGACCCAGGGACAGAAAACAGAACAGGGGCAATTTGTTTTAGTGCTCTTTTGTTTACAGCATTCTGTTCTAGTTTCTAAAAGCTCTGAGTGCCCAAGCCAGGGAAATTCTTGCAGCCCAAAAGAGCCTTTCTAAGCTTCACAGAGAGATTATAGCCTCAACACAAATCACAGAAAAACAGGGAAAAGCAAAACCAAGTTTGGCTGGCATTGGCTTTTTCTGACCCAGTTTGGATTTCTGCCCAAACTATCCACTAAAGAAAATATCATAAAATCATTCTGCACACAATTTTTTATGTTATGTCAGACTAGACTTTGACCCAAGCTAAACAAAATACTCACCACACAGTTTTTTTACATAACACATCCCTTAATCTAGAATATTTATGGAACAGATCAAAGTAGTGGAAGGCTAGAAGTGCTTAACACAATTAGTTTTTAACTGCTCCATTTAATATCCATCTGTATCACTCATAGGTAAATAAACCTATCTCTTTTACTAAAATTCTCTGTGTTTTGATTTAAACATTTTTTTGTATTTTTCATTATACATTTATATGATGCGTTACGTTAATACATAATACCTTATGTATTAGCAGCACTAATTACTAGAGTTTGAGACAGTTGGAAGGTCCAAAGAGTGGCCAATGTTTTAATAACATTGTTTTTATAACAAGAACTTCAAAGGACTACACAACTACAGACCCATTTTAAAATTCTAGAGACATTTATAATTTAAAATATTGAATTAAATTTTCAGCTCATGTGAAGTTATTTAACTGCAGAATACAATGGAACTACCATGACTTTATTTCATCTGGGGATCAAGATGATAATGATATAGGAAAATAACCAATTTAGATTTTATGTAAATTTTTTACTCTGGTGATGCTTTGAAATTGGGGAATTTTTTTAAAAAAAATTTGAAATTTCAAAATCTTGAAATATATTTGCATACTTTGCTTTTATGTGACAGAATACTGCAAGAAATGAAGACGTATTTGCATATCTCTGAAGAAATTGTGCAATCTTCCCCTTTTAGAAATCTACGTGTCAAACTGACAGTTCTTCTGTTTAGAGATGCGACTTCACTTATCTGGCCTTTCCTATGACATCATTTTCAGAAAAGCAAATTATTCTCTTCAGTTTGGTCTTGGAAAGCTAACCCCAGAGGAAGCACCCTCAGTGCTCCCAGGCAGTCTCATCATTGCCTTTGTATAATGTATGCAGTTGCAGAGTTTACACTTCATGTAACAATCTTTCTTATTCTAAACAAAGGAATCTGTGGATCAGCATATTCCTTCAGCAATATTACTATTTTCAAGTGGAAAAATCAAAAAGTTTGTATATCTATTAGTTTAGAAAATAACTTTTAAGGCCTCAGATTTTTTAATTAGAGGGAAAATTGATCAGTATTACAGGCATACTAACCTCTCTCAACAAGCCTCCTTCTCCCAGTGTTAGCAGAGTTTCAAAAAAAGATATCTTGACATTTTTAATTTAAATATTTGAACAGCTTTCTCTCTTTGCCACATTAAATCACCAAAATAAAGTTGTCCAGTGTAAGCTGCAGGGTCACAGGTTCAGTAGCTAGGGAGGTTTCTGTGCAGTTGCTAAATCCCCTGGTTTTGTTTCCTCTACCCTGAGCCCACTGTGCTCACTAGACAGCAGCTGCATGTGACTTGCCATGCTTAACCCCAGTCCACTTAGCACATGTAGTCATATCCACAGCCCCATTTCTATTTCACTTCATTTTTTGGTATTACCCCTCTTTCTTAATATATTCCAAGACTGAGGGGTCAGTGAAATTTTGTCTTCTGAGTCTCTCCTTGTCATTAGACAACGAAGCATTCCAGTTAGAGTACAGCATGCACCACTTACAGTAGCGAATTCTGTCTATAACAAATGCCCTTATAGCAAACTGCATCTTGCAGCAAGTCCACCTAAGATGCTTGAAAAACAATTTCAGTATTTCCACAGTGCTTTTCATAGCAATAACTATAATCAGTTGACAGCATTAGTAAAGAAATCTTCATGAAGTCCTACTTTAATCTTTTGTAAGGTTTTAGAGTAAACAGAAAAAATGTAAAAAAAAAACCTGTAAAAATAAACAAACAAACATAATCACCAACAGACATTTAATTAATTCTGCCCCACCAAGTGCCCAGTCTTTTGGCACAAAAGAGGGCCTTATTGGAAATGAACTGTAGGACAAAAACGCCCTAGGATATTCACTTATCCCAGAATGGCAAGCAGACTCTAAGGCTCTCAGACCATTACAGTCTGGAAGTGATATGTGTGGTGCTGTGATGTATGAGAAGAGTTATTTCCAACACAGAATTATCATTGGCTTTGTGCAAGTCACCACCCACATTAACTACAGTAGAGCTGAAGGTTCCACAAGTGCTAAACAGATCTAATAATTTGACCAGGGGATCAGAGATCCCAGCTGACAACAAAACCTCAGAGAGCTTACCTTGTTTAAAAGTGGAAACTCCCAAACTATGACCTCTGTGCCACCTGCACAGAGACAAGCTTAAAACAAACACAAGCTTAAAAAAGCTATTTAGGTTAAAACCAAGTTTGAGTTCAAAAGCCAATGAGTACAAGGTGACTATCAGTACTCTTAGACTGATTCTTAAAGGAATTAAGTAACATTTCATCACACTTTAGAAGAGTTCCAGAGTGAGAAAAAAAATCTCCAAACTAAATGTTCCTCAAATAATTAGGCATTTTATGAAGGATTACATGATTTAATTTCCAAACTAAATGTTCCTCAAATAATTAAGCATTTTATGAAAGATTGGGTGTCACAAATTACCACAGCTCCGTGTTCCAACTTTTCTTTGATATACATCCCAGCATACAAACATTGTATAGCAGCATATTCATCATGAGCTTATAGTCATAGCAAATATACTTTTACTGCTGCCTTTTGTAAAAGCTTTTAGGGAAAATATACATAGGATTAAAATGATATTATGAATCAAGTCAAAAGGTGTGTTATAACAAAATCTCATTTGTTAGACTTCCAATATATGCCTTTAAAGTGTTGCCATTAATAAACTTGTGTCTACAATCACAATTAGGCTATGCTGATGAATAGGGAATATTTGAATACTTGAAGCTGAAAGGGAATTCACAAGGTGCTGCAGACAAAGGCAACATTTAGGAATTAAACCAAGAGCAGGATTATATTAAGTCCTTTCTTGTTACAATTAGTCTAGTCAAGTTTTGAATTGCTGACAGAAAGCCTCAGGACATTTCAGTTCCATTTAACTCCTTTTTACCAGCCTTAGTGGTAATTCCAATGCTTCAGTAGTCATCAGATTCATTGGTTTTCTCTGTAACTCTTTATCTACCTTTATCAGGCTCTCTCAGGTACTTCAAGCTGAGGTGAGATACTTAGATACTACTTTTTTTTACTTGCTACTTGATTATTTGGTGTATAAGCAGGTGTGACTGCTTATGTTTATATACCACGATGAAGCTAACTAAATAGTATCTACTGTTAATCTGAGTTACCAATACTGTAGACTATGCATAAGAGAACCAACTAAAAGATAGTTTTTTTAAGTCACAATATGGCTATATCTCCTCCTCCCACCCTCATCCCAGTGGAAAAATAATTCTGAGGAAGGGTATACACATGACCAGCTATAGCAATTGCAACACATGTACAAGAAAAAATTAATAACAATTCAGAGAAAAAGTATACCACTGACTATGGAGATCAGTGCCAAAGCAAGCAACAAAACACATTGTTCTGAAGAAAGAGAGGCAAAGACATGCTGAGAGAGCTGCATGACAAACAAACCACCAGGACATAAAATCTAAAAGGAACCTAAGTTATCAAACAGCAGCCAGGCATTTTGGGCTAGACTGTACAATTTACATAGAGGCCTGTGTTGAGGGTGTGACTTTGCTGCATTTTATCAAGCAGCTGTCACCCCACCATCAGTTGCACAGTCTTTTCAAGACTATGAACTTAGCCCTTACTTCTCATCTTGTCCCCTAAGGTGTGGGAAGCTGGATTTGACAAGCCCTAGTCTGTCTGGTGTACTGTATTATTTGTTCACTGGAAAAGAATGTTCTTCAGTCCCACACTTTGCTTTGCAGCACGTCCTTGTGCGAGTCATGAAGCAAGACTGGAGAGAGACTCACTCCCTGTACCCACCCAACCTATCTCTAGAGTGTCTGTTGCAAGTTTTACTGAAGGGCAAGGTAGTACCTCTGAACAGATGCAGCAAACACACGTCATTAAGCAATAAATGCCACCTCGATCACTTTCTTTATTAGTGCAGAGAGCTTTAATCTCTTCAGTGGAATGTGTGTATTTTCTATAACAGTACACACCCAGAAGTGTCTCACTGGAGTTATGAATCCCAATCAGCATTACATTAAATAAATATAATTTCTCTAGCTTACTAAGATGAAACATTTCCTATTGGACTATTTGTCTTGCTGAGTAGTGAGACACAATCTCATTGTTTTGTCATACTGCTTTAGTATTTTATCTCAGGTGATCAGGAATTGCTTGGGTTTTAGCCTGCTTTGATCACATGGATCAATTGGCTGTGTCTTACTACAAACACACAATTTCTGTTAGAGTCAAGAAAATTTTTGTTTTCAATATTATCAACATATCAAGACTGGAACTACAAATGTCACTCAGGAAGCAAATTACCCTAGATAATATTTAGATTTATCAGAAGTAATCAAAGGCCTTATAACTTCAGTATTGGCCGAAGCTATTTCCTAATACTGGGAAATTTTTGAAGTTACCACTGAATTTAAGTTTGTGTCATTTTATTCAGTGAAGCAAGAAAACTTATACTAGTGTGACTGAGCCCTACTATTTTAACTGTAAATTGAGGGTGAGGAGAGTGCTAGTGGATATTATAGGATAGGCAAATTTTACAAAAAAAAAAAAAAAAAAAACAAACCAAAAACCAAAAACAACCAAACAAAAAAAAAAAAGAAAAATGTTAAATGCAGTGCAGACTTGGAGCTAAAAAAATTTGCCAGTGATGTGAAGTCCTAAAGTATGCCACAGCAGTAGGAATGCTGAGAAAGAGCAGTCAGCAAAAGCTGGGTCAGGTTAATCATTCCATTTGCACACAAGATGCTCCCTTCACAGCTTCTGCAGTTTGCATGCCATGCCTTAAGATTCCCAGAAAATCTAAGAGATCAAGTGCTCAGCAAGGGAAAACATGATGTTCGTTTTAAGACAAGTCTTGTTTCCTGAAAAGGCTTGCTGTAATTGTGAAAAATTGTCCCTGCTGAATTCATATAATATCAAACACATGCAAGAATTAATTATTTGGGCAGATTATATTCTGAGATTACTTGCACATTTCTCAGTTTAATGTGTTTTTTTAATAAGGGGGTCACATTCCTGAGTTAAAATTCCCAGTGATGGTATTCTCCTTTGAGTTCTTTTTGTCTCATTTTGAAGTTTGTTTTTCAAAACTGGATGCTATAATAAAGCTGAATTAATGGGTTGAGTTTTACAAGTCATATTACATAAAGATTTTTAAGCTCTTATAAACTAATATACTTAGCTCAGTGATTTAAAAACAAACTTTGTCTGAAAATCAAGAATTCTTAGCAAAAAAACTTCTGAAAAATGGCTGGTTTCCCTGTATCCCTTGTACTGTAGGTACAGACCTAGTCAGTCACGAGCTCAGCTTCCATGCTTTGAAGGCCCTGTGCTAATAATATCGTTAATTGAGATGAGTCTGGAGAAGAGTGCAAGACCAAAATCAGTGGGATGAATACACTGACATGAACCATATCACTAAAAGCATTTTCTTTGTTTTTATCAAATCAGAATTCAAGATCTTAGCTCAGTATTCACAGTGCTGCTAAAAGGAGAATGACTAGTTTTGCCTTGGCAGTCTTAAGCTAAATAATATTGATCACACATGGAAAATGTCACTTTTGGATATATTCCTGGGAATTCATTCCTTTGAATTCTATCAGTTTATTTTTATGTATGGAAATACCCAAATAAATCAAGATGTTATTAATGGAGACCTCACCTTTTTTGTCTTTTAACAACTGCCTTTTTAAGAGAAGAGAAAAAGGAGTACTAGTAGTAAACAGAAGTAAAAATAAGGGAGGAATAAAATCACGCCGCAAATAAATGACTGTCACCAATACAGCACAAATTTAAAAATTCTTGTGACGTCATGGCCTGCTTCTATTCCTCTTCCTAGAAAAGCAAAAACTAAAATAGTTCAAGTTGTATCAGCTACATACACTTTTTATTAATTTTCATAGCCATTTCTTCTGTCTCACTGCTTGTAGAGCCACTTATACATTAAAAAGTAGGTGATGACATCACCAAATCCATGATTTGAAATTCCATGATCAAAACTTAGTAATAGGCAGTTTGTGTGTGCACTACTGCTTCTGAGAGCATGTTGATTACACGAGGGAATGGTAACAGGAATAGCAGAAATCACGTCAAATTAGAATCCGGCATTGCATTAAGGAACAACAAAGAGTGTCTTAATGTGCTGAAATGCTACAATTTCCAAACTTCCCTTTTTCTGATGTCACATCCTCTTCTTCAGAAATTCTGTCTCTGTCTCTCACTTACTTTTCACCTGCTGCTGCACATGAGGAAGTACATCAAGCAACACAGCAGCTCCAAAAACGGCACAAAAAGGGAAAGTTCACTTGGCCTCAAATAAAGACCAAATGAAAAGCAAGAAACACCAAAGTTTTGAAACAAAACCCTATTACACAGTTCTGGTGCTGATTACTGGTGTTGGCTAGAGTCTGAGAAGAATAAAGTAAGATAATTTGGTTCTTCAAACATATTAAAATATATGCTGTAGAATATCTGAGTATCAGTATCAGAAAAATTGAAATTGATGTTTTGCACAAAGCTCCTCTGTCAAGCTGAAAGTGGTACTTAGCAATATCTCAATGCAATCTATGTTAATACAGGTACCCACTTGGGAAACAGCAAGAGCTGGTTCTATCCCAAAGTAAATGCAGATTCATAATTAAGCCCATATTAAATGAGAACAAAAGTTTCCTTCCTTTTCACTTCTAGCAGTGCATCCTTACTGGTCATTCCAAACATGAAAATGCACAGGCAGGTTTGTGTATTTTTGTGTAACACAAGACACCATGAGGCTTGGAAAGTCTGTGAGATACAGACTGTGCTGGGTGGTCATACCCTGCCACCCCCACAAGGGTTAGCAGTTGGGAGTGCAGCTATTCCCTTATGGAAATGATCATGCTCTAACATTTTAATGGTAGATATAAGTAGAAAAGTTTTGTTGGCAAATTTAAAGCAAGATTGATGTGATGTCCACTGAGCTGGCTGTCAGAAGATAACATTAGCTGATGATCCCTTGACACAGAGGTACTGGTCTTGAGAAGGAAACCAAACCTATGTATGTCTGCTTTAAGCCTGCTAACAAGGCAGATACTATTGCTGACAAATGCAGGTCTTACACATCTAAATCTCATACACTTTGAACTTGATTTTCCTCTCCTTTCTACCATCAAATTAAAACTACTATACAGACAGTGTAAACAAGATTAGAATATGTGTGCTTTTCATAGAGTTGCACAACTACACAAAGATTAAAAATAAATGCATGTTAATTAGAATGAAATTATCTAAATGTTCCAGGTTCTACAGGTTCAGACTTGTTATGAACTACATACCATCAACTCATAAATCTAGGTTATAATTGAAAAATCTTCTGCAACTTCTCTCAGATCTAGAGAGAATTAATGCTTCTTTACTAATGAAAGGTAGTTTTTGATCTGCCTCAGTAGTAAACACTTTAGCATTCAGCCAGCTGTGTAAAGTAAAAATTAGTAAAAGGTTGGGTCATTCATCTTCAAATCAAAGACACTTGAAAGAAAACAAAACAAAATGGGCCATTATACATTGCAGAATAATTCCAAGACAGATGACAAAAATACTTAAAAAGTTGGAGTTGGGTCTCTGGGTATATCCAGTTCAAATATATTTTTTGCAATTAAAAAATGTCATTAAGGGAAAATGAAGCCTCTGAACAGACACATATTTTGACTGTGAGGCTGGATTTATGACAAAAATTTTTGTAATACAGTTAAAGCTGTGAAATCTTCTTGGTCAAAGGATTTCTGTATAGTTCTCTGCATACTCCAGACATATTGCTGTTATAGGTCAGTTCACTTATCTGGCTATACCAGCTATACCAGAAAAGCTATACCAGAAAAAAACAGGTTAAAAACGTATGTAATAAATACATATTTGGCATATTTTTTCCTATACTAATTACCCCTGTCTCTGAAAGCAAGTGCTTATAAACCATTTCACCTGGGACTACTCTCCTGAAGGATAAATAAAGTTAAGAATACAAAAATAACATAATGTTAACAATATCTCCATTGCACTTAACAATCTCTGTTACTTGCCCCTTTGTTACTGACAGAGATTGAACTGGGGGGGTTGATGGAACAACCTGAAAGGACATGGAGAACCTTGCTGGGTGCAGGCAATTAAAACCCACAACTAATAGGGGAGTTAGTTGCTGGGCAACAACTACGGAAATTTGGAAATCATGCCATGTTTGTCAAGGGATCAAGGCAAAACACGGAGCTGTTATGGACACCAACTAGAGTGACAGTTTAGCTTAAGAGCATTTCTAGCTGCAATTTTCTTTCTTAAAAAGAGTTTTCCTTCAGAATTAAATGAGATCAAGTTATGAATGTAAGTTACAGGAGACAGCAAAGGGGGAGGTAGCAAAAGAGACCAATAAAAGCTGGTCCCCTGCCTGCCTTTCTCAAAAGGGAGTCTGCACTGCTGATTGCTGGCAAAATATCCAAAGAGGCAGAACAAAACTTGCCTGTTTCTTTCCTGGCAGCAAGAAAATATGCTTCCCTGCATACTTCTGTTACTTTCTTTTGACTTTGAATTTCTCCTGTGTCATCAAGGCTTAGTCCAAAAAAGTGTCTGACCCAATTCTTCCTTTCAAGTAGCACATAAAAGCTTTTGTGAGTCTAGTATTTTTTGTTTCTCAGATTCCTGGTTCAAGTGAATCACCGAGCAATGCATTAGTCAATTCATGGGCAAAGGAGGCCGTATTTATATTCTGAAAGTGTTTGCGTTCCAGTTCTTAGTGCTCCCACCCTTCATTCCCAGAGAGAAGTAGCATAATCTTTATCGTAAGAAGGCTTAGGAATTAGCACAATCAATGAAAGAAAATTCTCAGTGCATGCTACATTCAAAAGCCTTGCTAAGAATCAAAATTTAGTTATGTATTTTGCACACCACTACACATGACTTCCCAATTAATTCATCCAGTCTTTTCAAACAAGTAACAAAGAATAAGCAATGAACTTTGAACAACTTTGGGGTTTGGACAAGAATTTATAAAGTATTCAGAAATATTGAAGCCAGAAGAACAGAAGAATTGGATACAATATTTCAGATTCTGGGAACATAGCTTTGGACTCAAGACAAGATAGCAAAGTCTAGATTCAAGCAGAATTGTGCAGTAAGAGTTTAAATACTATATTAAAAGAGTTTGGAAGCTGAAATTCAGCTAATTCTGGCCTCTA
Source organism: Haemorhous mexicanus (assembly GCF_027477595.1). Taxonomy (NCBI): domain Eukaryota; kingdom Metazoa; phylum Chordata; class Aves; order Passeriformes; family Fringillidae; genus Haemorhous; species Haemorhous mexicanus. Next base: position 17,539,116 of record NC_082349.1, on the reverse strand, counting down.
GCGCTGGAATTCCCCCTCTCCCACTGAATGTCTGTCTCTGCCTGGCAGTACAACCTGTTTGAAAAGGTAACACCTCAAGTTCAAATTCCTCCTGAGATTTTAAAATTCCAAGGTGATACAATCTCAGCTCAAGCCTCTGCTGTTTGTCAAGAGGTGCCTATGTCAAGCCTGCTTCTCAGAATAAGAGGAGAGAGGGAGGCAAAGCATCCTGTGAAACATCTGAAAAATGCAGTTCAAGATTGCGTTTGCCTAGCCAGGCTTCAGGTTTAATTGAAATACTTTGAAGATCTTAAAGCTCCAACAAAGTTACTAACAAAATAGAGTAATATTTATGATTGAAATGGGATAATCTAGATGCTAATACAGACTTCTTTTTTTGAAAGCATCTCAGGAAAATTTATCAGAGCTCATCATGAAACAAAAAACAGGAAAATAGAAACCCTAACAAGGACTGCACCAGCAGGTCCAAAGATTCTTTACTATTCTTGGGGCTGCTAATTAATCAGTACACTGTTATCTGCCTTCAGTGTTTTGCAATATTGCCTTCAGTGTTTTGCAATTTGATAAAGAAAAAGATCAGCACAGATGCTACAGATTATTCATGAAAACGGACAAAGCTACCTATATCTAGCCAAATCTTTGCAAATCTTTCTATATCTTTCAAAAACTATCGTGCTGCCTGCACAGGGAGTTGAGATTGAGTTGAGACCCAATGTATACCCTGACCCTTATCAGCACAAAGACATCTTCTTTGCAGAAACTATGCAAGTTGTACAGTCAGTTTTTTCCCGTGCATCTAGGACTTGCACTAGAAAATGGGAACTACCTCCAACAAGATTAACTTCTGGACATGCAGGTATGTGATTCTGCATGAGGCACACTGCACTGTATCTCTATACCTGAGTGAATGTAAATGTGCTTCTGCATTATTATCAGACTCAACCTTGGTCTATTTACTTCTCCCTTCTTGTGTTTATTGCACTGATTAACAGGGGAAGACTATCCCTGCTTTGCATACTTTTTGAACACTAGCATTATTGGTTTCCTGAGAACTTAGAAAAGGAGACATACAAGTCTACCAGTCCTACTTGTGTCTTGTAAATCATGTTCTGCTAAAAAAGAAAAGAAGAAAAAGACTGAATGAGAGGTGTAGCAAAGAGGACCCTGCAATAAAAGCAGAGAACAGAAGACTGCTGAGAAAATCAGGAAATTAATTTAAAGCAAATTCTCCTACTGATTTTAAAAATCTTTTCATTATAGGCACCTAAGTTTACTACAGCCCCTGAAAGATGGTGCAGAAAAGCGTGAACCTAGAGGACAGGACTGAGTTTTGTAGGAAGGAATGAGTAGACCACTTAATTCTATAAGAATTTTCATTTTTCTTATGTCTGATGCTACATTATCCTATTTTTAAAGTGTATAGTTCTGGGGTTTTTTTCTAAATGCAAGTTAGCTTTTCGTTTATAAAACTCCTTTAAGTGCTAAAGTATGCAGCATTTGGAAAAGCAATAGAACTTCAGAGTTTGAACTAACCTGGGTACCTGCCACCAGGAGACATACTTCTTACTGCTGCTTCACCAAAGCACCAAGGAGCCTGTTTGTAACTAGAATCTTACAGAAGGATGGCTTTGACTTTCTAGATGTCTTAGATTGAAAAGGAGTATTTACTCTTCATTTGAAAGGTACTTTCCCTTCTATTCTAACAACTGGGGTACCAATCAGATACCAACCCCACTGTTTGGAATCACATCTGGATGTGGGGGGAAGAGATACATAGTCCAAGATGTTCCTGTGGGTATCAGCAGGAGTCAGTGTGGTTTAGATAATGGAGACAGATACCAGGAAACAAAAACTGGGCTGATGTTATTTTGAAGTTAAATATCATGGGGAAAGAACAGGATAACTGGACTAAAATAAAATCAGTTTTTCAAACTTAAAATCCTAGACTACCCAGCTGTTAATAAAATAAGCTGAAAGGACATATTCTGATAATAATTGATCAGTGTTATTAATTTGTAGTTTTTCTTTGTTCTAAAGAAAACACTCAATATAATAGCTAATCTGATCCATTTTTCAATTATCTTTAATCTACTGACTCCCACCTCGGCAAAAAAGGCAGCATCAACAAAGTAATGTAATGGCAAAGAGCAGAGATGCAGGGCATAAAAGAAACTCAATTTAATTTTGCTGGTTAGTACAGAATGGGGTTTTTGTTGTATCAAATTTCTCCAAAAGAGAAAGCCGTTTTACACAAAGATTAAACATTACAATAGCAAAGTCAAATGGAGGGCTGTTTATCTTTTCCTCTCTCACAGTTCCTAAGAATAGGTTTAATGACAGCCCAGGGACCACATTTGTTCAAACTGAAGCTTTGTTTACTTTACCCATGGAACTGCCTAACCTTTCAAGGTGTGCTTATACCGTTTGTGTCATTTTTAAAGAACACTGAATTTGACTAGCTCTACCTTCACAGAGAAGTTATATATTTCACATCTAATATCTATACACATCTATATTTCACATCTAATATTAATCAATCCATATTTTTTAATAATCCATAAGAAAAGGGAGTAAGTTTTACTAACAGTTATAAATAACTGTCTAGTAAAATGGATTTAGTTCAGTCCTGGAATTTAAAGACTCATGAACTGAGACTGGATTCAATATGAAAAGAAAGGAGGCTACTTTTAATGTACTTGTCTCTTTTAAAATACGTTTTCTTTATTTTTCCTTATTTTTATTTAATATTTATATTGCTTTTTGGGGTTTTTTTGGTTTTGTCTCTTCCTCACAAACTCAGGCATGAGAAGAAAACCTGAATAAGTAAGGTCTGGTAGCTGCACTTGTGTCTAACAACACTTGTGAAAAATAAGTCTTATGGGGGAGATGCACAGGAACTGCAAGATTAAATTATGACATTAAGATATAACAGGGTAAGCTAAACACCCCAAGAAGATAGTTCACAATTGGGATGGAACACCTGGAATAAAGGGAAAACAGACTGCATCACGGTTTCAAAAAACAGATTAGATCTTGTAACGCCTTGGTTTGGCTAAACTAAAGCCTCTGGGCACAGAAGGAACCAATACCATTTAGTGTCTCTATCTCCATAGTTTCTGTTGTGCTCCAGTGACATCTATTACTACTTTTGTAATTGCTTGTCCCCTAGCAGGAGAGAGTCACTAGTAAACAAGCCCAGCTGTTCCCAGGACCCTGGCACTCCTCACAGCACAGCTGTGCTATTGCTGTAGCCACTCGCTTTCGGAAATCCTCCATGCACCAAATCAACCAAAGCGTGGTTTAAATTTTCATTTACGTGATCTTATTTACCCCAAGGCATCTCTGAAGATCACAGAAATAAAATGCACCAAATAAGTTGGTCAAATTCTTTTTCATGAAATAGTGCTGCAAAACAAGATTTTGAAAAGGGTAATAAACTCATCACACCTCATTCTGTGAGTGGGAAACAGGAATTTGGAGCTAACACCAAAGCAATGTTAAGAAGAATTTTCAGAGTGGAAGAAGCTCAAAGCCTCCCTCCCTGGGATGCCCGTCCTGCCTCCCAAGCAGGCATCATTTCCACACAGAATCCCAGAGCCCATCCAGACCCAAAGATTCCCAGGAGATTTGTTCCTGTGCTAGTGTCTCTTTCTAACATATCCATATGATAAGATGCAAGGAGAGGTGTATATGGCCAACGTGGTAAAAACACAAATTTTCAAAGCAGAATTTTAGAAAAACATTCACTTCAGGATTTCTACTATCAGCAAGAAATTCATATTGTACCTGTGATTCCCCTGTAAGAAATATCTTTTGTGAGTTTCAATTTTTCTATCAACTTTGTTTATTCATTACTTTTTTTCAACAAGTGAAAGCAAGATTCATTAATGTCAGAACTGGATTTTAATTTTTAACTAGTTCTATCCCAGTGAAACTTCACTGTTTTCTGTTAAGCTACATGTGATTTTATAAAATCACAAGGTAGCTTTAGACTCACAGAATAATTTATAATAGTTTAGAGAAGTTCATTCTTGACTCCTTTACACTGGTTCAATGACTTTGCTCACCAAAGACAGACATACTAATTGAGTTTCTGTGCATCAAAAAGGGAACTTAGTAACTAATTTTTCAACATTATACAATTCCTCTTAATTAGAAATACTGTGGTATTGTAATTATCTCAGTGGTATTTGCAAGCTTGTGAATGCATTTATAACACAGTATTTGATAAAGCAGGTCTGCAAGAGAAATGCTAAGATATTTCTGGAAGCAGGTACCAAGTTACCAGCTGTTACCTAAACTTCTGGGGTTTCTAATGAAATATAATTAAAAAATATAATTTCTAATAGATATAATTAATTGTATAATTACATTATTTACCCAATCATATTGGTCACTAATACAAATAAAACAAATAGTTAAATTAAAGAAAAATATCAGGAGAGACTTCATTGTGGAAGAACTTCTCAGTGATTTCAAATTCTGCTCACACAAGTAAATTTTACACTATCAGATACGATGATATTGCTGACTTTGATGTTAGCACAGAGTGATGAACATTTTATAGCACTACAAAATTTCAAAACATTAATAACTATTACATAATTTTACTTACAGTCTTGCAAAACCACCAGTGTAAAGAAACCAATCTGTTACTGATGTCACCTGAGGCATTCCACTTTAATAATTATATATGACTGTATAGAAAACATGATGTGGCAATTGCTTTGCAAAGAATTATTTGTAGCTCTCTCTCAGCAAACCAGTTTAGAGACTTGGCAGGTCATACAGTAAAAATAAATGTGTGCACCTCTTTTAAAAAGAATGGAGTTTCACAGATTTAGTTTTGCTTTCCTCCTCACCTCACTTTTCCCATAATCATTTGGTTCCACAGCAAACATATTCTAAACAGTCCCAGCAAGATCTTCGTCTCCATCAATAGAAATGTTCCATTTATTTCAACACTGAAATAGATTCATTTGACTTGCTTTAGGTGCCTATACTAGAAAATATGTACTTCACCTTAGGAATGAGCTGGCTTAGAGACATGTACAATGCCTACATTTTGGCATTCCACTCTGGGAGCCAAACACTAAGTTTCTAGACAAATTGCCAGAGCTCTATGTCAGCAGAAGGCTCGCCTGCATGTAGCAACATATGTTTGAAAAGAGACACAATTTTTCTGTGTTAAATGAGCTGTTGAAAAATCATAAAGTGGGCAGGAAATGTGACCAGAATGTCACAGTGAAGTCACTGGCTGCTGAGCAGAATTCAGAGGCTTCAGCCCATGTCAGGCTGTGTGAGGTTCCTCTCCTCTCCCACGCTGGTTGGTGCCCAGAGCCAGGCAAGCCTGAGCAGTTCTCATTCTGTGGTCAAATCTGCTCTTGGCCAAAGAAAAAGAAGACCAGAGGTGGCAGCAGCAGCTCCTCACCTCAGTGCTCCCTTTTCCATTATGCCCTTGCCATGCCAACCTGATCAACTCTGCCAAACTGGTGTCCTCCTTCTCTCATGCTGCAGCAAGGAGGAGAACATCTAAGAGCCTTGTGTTAGTGAACACTGAAATGCCTTGCTGGAAACTGGAATAAGTAGAAGGGTCACACTGGTTAGTCTGGACAAGGTCTGGATGGCTCCTCACCTCTCTCATGTGTGGGAGCTCTTGACAGAAGAGATGTGAATAAGAAGGAATAGGGAGGAGAAGGGGATCCTGACATTATCTGCATAGAAACTGGAAACCACTGCTGACCCACTTTCCATCTTTTGTGACTGAACTACATGAAATTAGGTGGAATTAAAGCCTAAAGTTTCATATAATAATCTCTTTCTTGGAACATGTGTGTACTGTGTCTCTTTTAAAGTCCTTTGAAAATCAGCTATGATTTTATAAGGTCACCATCCTGAAAAGCTAGAAACACCACAAGATCTGTATTCTACACCAAGTTAAAAGCAGGCAATATTTTTGGCTGAGGTAATGTTGGCATACAGCTACATCCAGACAGTGCTGAAATTTGATCAAAAACAAAGCAGGAAAATGAGAAGGTGTATGGCTGGATTTTAATGAAGGTATGCCAATAACTTAAAACTCAAGGGTTTAGGTGTGCCTTAGAATTATATGAATTCTGATGCAGACTCTGATTGAATGGATATTGTAATTTGTTCCATTTAATATGCATTATGAGAGAGAACGAATTGCTTGCAGACAACTATGTGTCAATCATGAAAATTAAAGGTAATGAAATATTCAACTTCTCCATTAGTCTTCTTCTCGTACCTACATGTTCCACGTACATGGTACCAAGTCAGCATCAAAACAAAAAGAAGAGTCGGTCTAAGACTGTAAATGCGTATGTCCCCCTGAATTATGACTCAGGTTCTACTGCACGGTCTGTTTCCCACCTTCCTGCGGCAGAGTCCTGAGCTCCTGCGAGCACAGCTCCCTCTAGAGCTGGAGTATTACACGGAGCCACAACCCCCGCCTGGGTCAAGGCCCTGCGGGACCCCGCGATCGCCCCGCACGGCCCAGGAGCCTGAGCCTCAGCAAAGACTGAGACTGGGAACGCCTTCTGTCAGAAATTCCCTGCTGCCCTGAAAATGGCATACCTTTTCAATGTGACCTTACAGGAATAGGGTTAACAGCCCCTGGCTTATAGGAGAGGTGAGGTACTAAGCCCTGAAAACCTGAAACTTACTGTCTTGTGTGATCGGTGAGTCTTGAGAGGGTCCGCTACGCACGCTGTGAGGGGGTAGAGGATGTGATCTAGCTGAGCAGTTGCGTCCGATGTCCTGTGTGCTGAGGGAAGGACTCACATATTTAGCCCTTCAGAATGCACGGGATCAAAGTTAATTAACTCAACATCGCTTCTGCATGACCAGCTGCCCCTCAGGGCAGCCACTTCCGATCTGCGGTGTCCCCCGACAGCCAGCTAAAGGTTTGCAGAGGACGAAGCTGGCTATCCAGAGGTGTCCAGTTTCACCAGAATTCCAAGAGGAGAAGGGAGGGGTGGTACAAGGGCCTGAAGACACCAAACAGGCAGAGGGACACGGACCGCAGGCATGTCCAGGTGCGCCCTCATGTCCAGCTCGGCCTGCATCGGGGGATGCGGTGGTGGGGCTGGAGCCCGCGGTCCGTCCCTCAGCGCCCCTCCCTCCCTCCCCCCCTTTCCTCGAAGATCCCTCGCTGTGCTTGCCCAACCCGGCGGTGCCCGAGCGCTTCCGCCGCTCTGTCCCCTCGCCCCCGCTGGGCGGTCCCGGGACGAGGCCTCGGTCCCGCCTCTGCGCTGCCCTGCTCCATATATGCCGGGGCAGCCCGCCCGCCACAGGTCCCTCACCGCGCCCGGGATGCTGCGCGCCACCGCCCCGCCACAGGCGCTGCTGCTCGGCGCGCTGCTGTGGCACCTGGCCGCCGGTGAGTGTCGGCCCGCGGGACGCGGCGGGATGGGAGGGATGCCGCCGGCGATCGGTCTCTCGGAGCCTCAGGACGGGGTGTCCCTGAGGGAGTCCGAGGAAAGCCGCCCCGCGCTGGCGGGCAGGGGACAGGGACGCTGGCCCTCTCTGCACAGCGCTCCGCCGCCCGGCTGCCGGGGGCCGGTCGCCACTGCGGGTTCCCCACTGGCCGCGGCCGTGCTGGGAGCGGGGACGGCCTCGGGGGTGGGCAGCTGTAGTGAAGTCGCAAGATTTCCTCCGGTTGTTCCCAGCTCCGAGCTTGTCCAGGGGTTTCCAGAGGTTACAGGGTTGCGAGGGGTTTTCCCGTCCGGCTTCGTCCTAGGCATTTCCCCGAAGCAGCTGTGCTGGCCAAAAATGTGCTTGAGGGGGACACGAACTCATCCCGGGGTGGCCTCTCTCAGATGCTCTAGGTGTGTAGGGTAACCATTGATTTTTAAAGAGACTTTATCTTTCCAAAGTATGTAAATGGGAATCCAGGAGCTAACGCCTTCTGCAGCAGATACAACTAGAGATGATTTTGAACTATGCCTTATTTGTTCAGTGCTTGAACGTTCTCCTGCATGTTCAAGCTTTTGTATCTTCTGCAGAGGTCTTGGATAAATGAAGCATTAAACAGAACTCCAAATTAACTCATCAATTTCAGAGTTACAAGACAGAAAATAATTTTCTTCTCATTCTTCGCTTCTGCCAGGACACATTCCTTTAATAAGAGGAGCAGTCCATTCCTAAGGGCAGGACTGAGCCTTTTTCCCCAAGAAAATGTTTCCAAGTTGCAATTAATGGCAACTGCTTCATTTAACTGAACAATGACTACAGGGAAACAGGAATTATATATAATATGACTGATGGCACTCTTTTCTGTATTTAAAGGCTATACAGACCTACCAACAGCAGTCAATATAACTTGGTCTTCAATCAATTTTAAAACTATACTACAGTGGCAACCAAAACCATCAGGCTACTTCTATACTGTAGAAATACATGGGTAAGTAGATAACACTGTGATATGTTCATGAATGACAATTGAAGAAAATGAAAAGAGCGTGTTTGAGTATTTCTGAAAGTGAATGTAACAGGAAAAGTGCCCACATGTTAGGATTTAGGAAAACTGCCAACCCAGGTGTTAATACTCCTTAGTGTCCAACTTTAAAAATATCAGGTTTAGACTTCTGGTTTTGCCCACTTCAGAAATGGAGAGATGAGCTTTAGATTGGTACTTCAGTTCTGGGGTTCGGTGCTGCTCGAGAGAGCCAGCCAGGATACTTGAAGGAGTTGATACTCAACCTGACGTACCACATATTAGACAGAACTTCACCTTTTTATGTCTTTCAAGGTGTCTGGACTTGTGTCTTCAGTCTTGGGAGGTGTCTAATAAATGAGTCTGCATTTTATTCTAATTGGTGAATCACAGTAATTAATAATTTTTTCTTGCTGGGTAATACTAAAAATTACCTTTGTTCATCTACCTCTGTCAAGATATCATGTTTTATGTAAGCTGTAAAATATTGTGGACATAAAACGTAGCCAGCTTATGTGAAGTGCCTCATACCTTTTTCAGAACTGCACAAAACTTTCCATGAAGTTCAGTAATAAATCTGCTCTGGTTTTAGCTCCCATTTTAATACATAGAGCATTATTTAATGTGCCCTAAAGGGAAAATGCATCATCAAAATTAATGAAAAAGTGGTACTGTAGTCTCTACTGTCTCTAAAAGTGACATAAAAATGAGTGTTCTCTCTTGACTAAAAACTGAAATACCTGTGTAATGGCTTAATGTTATTTTTCATTCTTTAGGAGTGATTAGATTAATGGATTTAAAAACACATACTTAGCAGAACACATTTTATGAAATTTTTGAATCTAGAGTTTCTTTCCAGACATTTTGCTTGCAAAAAACTGAAATCTGAGAGTCAATATAGAATCTGGTGTAGTTCTGCAGTGGAGGCATCTCTTTTAACTGAAGTTGGTGTTGTGGAGGAAGTGGGATTAAATGTTCACTTTCTTATGTATGTATATTTACAGAGTACATTTGTTTCATCAAAAAGGTCAAATATCTATCCCTTTTCAGTGCATTTCTTGTGGCACTGTCCCTCACTGCTCTGTGACAAAAGAAATCTGATGAAGTGAGAAGGGGGTTCAGCTGGCTCTAAACAAGGAAACTTGATCTACTTTGAGAAAAAAACACTTTGTTAATATTCAAACAGTCAGGACTCGCTCTTCCAGCTGAGATCACACAATTTTTGCTCTTCTTAAGGAGAGCAAAAATTCTCCTTTTCACCAGCAAAAAGAGGGAAAATAATTGAAGGAGTAATATCTAATCTGGTTTTTTGTTCCTTCTTGTGAGGAAGTAAAATGAGAAATTAACATTTTTCATAGTCTCATTGCTGTTTAGCTAGTAAATGGACCCGCTTCCTATCATTTAAAAATCAAGAGAAGTGCATGGTTCATGCTTTTTGTCAATGTTTTTAAATTGTAATTCTGCTTAGAAATTTGCTGCTACTCTCTGGTTCTTAGTGGCATTTGCATAGACGCAAAACCAAATGTGTCCTAAAGCACCTTTCTGCAATTAATATTGATCATAATTGATGTACTTAATTCTGCTTTGGATTGTGAAATACAGCTGTACCAGATAGTGGCTTTTGAGGTTTTCTCTTCTCCTTTAAGCCTGCAAGGCTGTTCTACTGGATGAGGGAAATCTATACAGTTTGAGGGGAAAAATATTTTTCAATGTATCTAAATATATAAGAAGTATATGTCTGGTTCAAAAGTGTTGACACTTCCTTCTTGCTCTTTTCAGACAGACATCTGACGTGAAGAGAAAATGCATACTGACATCAGAAACAGAGTGTGATGTTACTGATGTGCTCAGGAATGTAAAGGAGACCTATACAGCACACATACTGTCTGTAGAGCCTGCAGAGATGGATAACTTTGAAGAGCCACCTTTTGCAGTCTCTGAAAAATTTATACCTTATAGCCAGAGTAAGTAGGATTGCCAATTTAATCTTACTATAAATTTATTTTCAAGATTACTTCTGTTGATTTAAATAAGGTTTAGATTGAGCTTGAAGGTTTTTTCTATAGATTCTTACAGTAACCCTGCTGATATCGGAAAAGAAGATATTCAGGCATAAAGCTTTCCCTGTTGCAGGGGAGGGTGAAAGATTTTAGTTACCATTTGTTTCTCACTGCACTGAGTAGACCATTTAGGTAATATTATGTACTAGGTGAGGATACTTGTTTACCATCTAGGCCTTCACTGGCTTGATAAACTTGTAATAGATTTGAGAAGGGAAGGTAATGGAGGGCAGAAGGAAAAAGAGCGTGTCTTATATAAAAGATGTCATTTTTTTAACTCTAAAAATCTTTGTTTAGCTGTTATTGGAAAACCAGAGATAAAGGATTATTCACAAAAAGGTTCCAAACTGAATGTCGTGTTCAAAGATCCACTTACACCATATATATTTCCTAATGGAAGCTTTCTGAGTATTCAAGATATTTTCCAGCATGACCTGGAATACAAACTCTATTACTGGAAAGATCAGAGTTCTGGAAAGGTAAGGTCTAACTCTAGTTTTTGTTCTGTAATAATTGTTACATTCTTTATAGTTACACAATTTCTGTGCTACCTTCAGAGTTGACGCTTGAAATATTTTTTTCCTTTACAGAAAGATGTAACAACAAAAAGCCATAATTTTGAAGTAAGCGTTGACAGTGGAAAGAACTATTGCTTCTATGTCCAGGGAATCATTCCCTCTCGCAGAGAAAATCGTAATGGCCAAGAAAGCATGGTGCTCTGTACCAGTGTAGAAAGGAATATCTTAGATGGTAAGTGTCAAGTGAGGTTTGTCATTCAGCCTTTAATATTCTAACAAAAAACTCACAACTTTAAATTCTGGTGCCTGCAATGAAATAAACTATTTACTTCTCTTGGTGTTTTCTAGCTTGTAACCTAGAATAGATTTTCACTTGGACAGAAATAATGTACAGGCAGGGGGAGTGGTTTGACTTATGGTGTTAGCATGGTACTTTAGTACACTAACTAAACTAGATTAAAACCTAGAGTGAACCAGGTAGAATAAAACTTTACTTCAGTTCAACAAATTCATGTTCAAATGTATTCAGTTCACACTGAAGTGGTGACTCCACTTCTGTGAGACTAACATATAGAAAGCTTTTTTTCATTCACTGGAATGAGTGCTAAGAGTTTGTTGCACTGTGACATTGTGGGCTCTGATAACTGAATCTTGGATTTTTTTTTCCCCTACAGAATATGGAACAGAAGTCTTTATCATTTTAGCAGTGATAGCAGTTGCAGTCATCACTCTTGCCATTGTCCTTCCAGTGGTTCTGTGTAAACGCAAGAAAGCAAAGAAAGCAAGAGCTGTGAGAGAAAAGGAGCTGCTTAATGGTGTCTAAGGAAAAAGTATTGCAGACACTGGTGGCAGAGCCAAAGCAGAAAAAACACCAGCAACAAAATTGGGTAATTGAGTGAAGCCTTTTAGGCTCTCTGAAACAGGAATTCTGAAACCCAAAATTTATGTGGATTAAAAAATCCACTAGACAGTGCAGACGAAAAATCCAGATATCAGGAAGCCCTGTGTCATTAGTGGCCAGAGGCTGGAAGAGCATTCTGGTGATCTGTTACAATCATAGAATAATAGAATGTGCTGAGATGGAAGGGACCCACAGGGTCATTGAGTCCAAGTCCTGGCCCAGCACGGCACCATCCCTGCAAGTCACAACTGAGCCTAAGAGTGTTGTCTAACAGCTTCTTGACCTCTGCCAGGCTGCTGCTGTGACCACTGCCCTGGGGAGCCTGTTCCAGTGCCCAAACACCCTCTGGGTGAAAATCTTTTCCCTGATACCAAACCAAAACCTTCCCTGACCCAGTTTCATGCTGGTTTTTTGAGTCCTGTCACTGGTCACAAGAGTGAAGAGATTGGCACCTGCCCCTCTGCTTCCTTTTGCGAGGTTGTTGAAATGTCTCCCCTCAGTCTCCTTGTCTCCAGGCTGAACAGACCAAGTGACCTCAGCCACTCCTCACACAGCTTCTCTTCTGGAGCCTTCACCATCCTTGTTACTCTCCTTTGGACCCTCTCTAACATCTCAAAGTCTTTTTTGTATTGTGGCACCCAGAACTGCCTCCAGCACTCGAAGTGAGGCTGCCCCAGCTCAGAGCACAGCAGGACAGTCCCCTCCCTTGCCTGGCTGTGATGCTGTCCCTGATGTCCCCAGGACAGGGATGTCCCTCCTGGCTGCCAGGGCACTGGGCTCATGTTCAGCTATCCCTTGACCAGGACCCCCAGGCCCCTTTGTGCTGTCCAGCCTCTCATTCCCCAGTCTGTCTGTACATCCAGGGTTGCTCCATGCCAGGTGCCAAGCCCAGCACTTTCCCTTGTAGAACTTCCTGTGGCTGGTGATTGCCCGTCTCTAAATTGTCAAGGTCTCTTTGCAGAGAGATTTTTCCTAGACTGTTCCCAAGCCCCTTCTATTGTCCTGTCAAACAGGATTCTGAACTAGAGGTACTTTTAACTTGATCAGCATGGCCTTATTGAGCCAGAATATTTACGGTACTTGTGAGGGGAAAAAAACACTACTTTTGAAAAATAGGTGTCCTTTACCTAACTAAAAGGAATATTTTTCTGTTTCTGTGAAACAAACTCTGTATTTATCTGCCTCTTAACAATATTAACTGGTGAAATAATCTGCTAGGTCAGATACAACAAAATTGCTACTATAATTTTTGCACTTCTTGGTTAAAGTTAAGTTGGTCTGTTTATCTTTGGATGCAGACAAAGGTAAACAAACTGAAACTACTGCACTGGCAACTTGTAAGAAACATTATTGAAGCAGGTACTTACTATTTATCTGGAAAGTATATCGAGTTACACTACACTAGAGTTATATAGACAGGGGAGTCTGATAGTTCCAACTAAGCGTTCAAACAAATACTTTGCAGGCTTTGAGTCAACAGTAACTCACTTCAGCAAGCACTGAATAGGTAGCATTATTTACTGCATTTTGAACGTCATTTTTAATTAACAGTTGAATGGTTTCTGTGGTGTAGATTCAAATCATCTCGGTGATGGGATTTGGAGATACCTGTTGCTTTGACTTTTAGTATTTATTTTATAAATAAGAATCTAAAATTTTTATACTGGTGTTATCTGTATTTATGATGGTAATTTATACTTTTCTAGTGAAATAAAGGTGACTGGAAACATAAGTCTTTCTTTTCCTTTTCAAAACAATGTACGGTATTCATTCCAGAGCTAAATTAAATACACGTTCAGGAAACTTAGTTTGGGACAGCAGTGTAGGCAAGCTGCCACAATCTAACAAGTGTATAAAGAAGACTACAGGGTACCTGCAAGGATAAAACTAGGAGAAGCCACAGTTCACAAATTGGAAGTTTTGAAGAGTCCTGAGTCACATTTCTGTTGTCCTCTTACAGGAGCAATGGCTCAGGGCTTGCATTCACAGCTTCTCCTTCCATTCCCACAGTGCTGCCTGTACTTGTGCTACTGATGTTCATTCAAGGCATTATGGGCCTGCCCCAGAGATGAGAACTGCTAATGATGGTGGTCAGCATACACAAACACAAGATTTCTAGAGAATAGAAAAAAATCACCTTGTAGTTGGAACTAACTGGTTGTATATCTCAACACTTTATACATGCCTGAAAGATACCCACTGTATTCATGAGAAGGAATACCTTACAAAATTAATATCCCAATCTAACAATTTGCACAGAATTGTATTTTTAGTTTTCTTCCCTGCTGTATTATAGCTATCATCTGTGTGTGGGTTAAAACTCCTGGGAATGTGTAAGTGTGGTTTATGGGGGGTTTTCTTGGGTTTTTAATTCCTCTTTTTACAGAGGGAAGAAAATCACCAGAATTCCCACCTCCCTCCCTCCCTCCCCCCCCCCCCCCCCCCCCCCAAAATCCTGTTTACTTCATGTTGAGCAATAAATGCTTAATGCATTTTCTGCTGATGCATAAGCCTTGTATGGAGAAGGAATCTTACAACAGCAATCAAAAAACATGAGAGCTCGTGGGAGTCAATTTAAAAACATTCCTAAGTTGTCATCATTACTTCCCTTCCCCGAGGCACTCTGCTTCCTCAGCTTCATTCAGTGCCAGACTCACAAAAGGGAAGAGCTAATAGGGAAAGGAAAGCCTGTAATTACAGCATAGCATTTATTAAATCAGACCATGCAGTTGCTTGTCATAAACGACACAGTATGCTATAAATCATACTTCATGACTTAAAGAGATTCTGGGTTTGTTCTGAATATGGGGGGAGGGAAGAAGGGGAGAAGAGACACCCACAGAAATGCAAACAAGTGCCTTAAATGGTAAAAGAGAGACCCCTGACCGCACAAGTTCTGGAAGTCTGAAGCACTTCTGTTTCCTAGCTGCAGTATGTTATCATCCAACAATGCTGAGTAACCAGAGTCACGGGGCTCACAGATCCTATTTCAAAGAGGGTGTTTGCTGTTTGTGGAGACAGTTGAGAAAGGGACTTCTTAATTGCAATCTTCTCTAAGTTCTATTTCTTCCATTCAGCGTGGGCTGAACCCACGCAAATTGTTTTATGCAGAGACTTTCTCAGAGTATTGGGATGGGCAGAAGTTGTTACCAATACAGGTGTTGTCACTAGGAAGAAAGACTAGGCCCACACACGTGGCCACGTCAGCACTGTATGGATTTAAGATGAAGCCAGACACACAGGGAATTGGTATGAGAAAGGGAAGGCTTTTCCTATGCACCTAAGTTCCCTGGCTCCTCTTTTAAGCAGGTTTCTGTAAGCAAGCATGTTCCTATTGATGCTCCCTACTCCCCTGTTCCACTTAGCTCCATCATCAGAAAAAGGTACCCAACTATTTCAAGTGGATAAATACATTTACATAGTTTACCTCACACAGTATGTGTCCTCTCCTTGTACAAGTGAATGTGTAACACTGCACACTTTAACAAGCCTGCTTTAAAACCATGTTCTTCTTCAGACAAGCAAATAAAGGCTGATGCTGTTCTGCTTCTTTTCTGTCAGCCCTAACAGCAACACAGACAATAAAATTA
The DNA here is from genome assembly GCF_027477595.1 of Haemorhous mexicanus. NCBI lineage: Eukaryota > Metazoa > Chordata > Aves > Passeriformes > Fringillidae > Haemorhous > Haemorhous mexicanus. The sequence goes on along the minus strand of NC_082349.1, from coordinate 17,523,589 downwards.
CTGCCATTACTTAAAATGAACAACTGTAGAGGACTTCATAAGTGCATGATGGATATGGCAGCAAACAGCTTAGCTATTTCTAGCAGACTCAGCTTTCCAGTGTGAGAAGGCTGCAGCTGAGAGGCATGTAATGATAAGAATGTGATTACGAGCTTAACTTGGATCACTAGTTATGTGGCAACTCAGGACAAAGAGTTTTCTACATGAAGTGAGAATAAACAGCTGTGATAGATGACCCTGTCAGTTCAGTTTCGTAAAGCTGATTATTTTGCAGGTTAGTAGAGATTGCCACAGTTTCAGAACCTTGTAATACACATTATCAGACCCAAGAGTCAATTGAATAATCTTCTAATTACACAGAATTTCTATAGTCATGCTTTCTATAGTCTGTATTTGTCCTGGTGTGCATGTTTGAGAATGACAGGAAAAGCACAACCTGCTGGACAGGACAGAGGCAGGAACTGGTCAGCTGAAAATCTTTCCACAACCCTTAGGTGTGGTGTTACTCACCAGGGCATATGCTCCCTCACAGACTACACCCAGTCTGTCCCTTACAAAGACAAACTGCCACAGAGAGCTGCCCTTCCCTTTTTTGATGTGTGTGTTCTCCAGGCTCTACAGCAGAACTTTTAGCAAAGCTCAGGACATAAAGATGTGCTACAGACCTCTTCCTTACAACATACATTGAGAAATCTTCCCACCATGAGATCCTTCTGCTTCTTCTGGCACAGGCTCTCATTGAGCCCACAGAGCCTCTTGTAGTATCCCCGCAAAGGACCCAGAAAGAACATGTTTCCCTGTAACTCACAGCCTCTAACTGTAGCTGAATTAGCCAAGTTCACAGCAAGATTTCCCTCAGGGATGGTTTCTTCCAGAAAAACCTGCCAGTACCTGGTTAAAAGCATGCAGCCACCTTGACTGCTTCCAGGGTTTCACAGCCAGGCTGTCCCAATTGCAGAGGTTGTGCCTGTTTCTCATCCTGTCAAAAGCAACATATTTGTGTGACTGGCTCCTGTAAGAAGCTTGAAATGCTTCTGCTCCTGGCTTCCCCTGGCTCCTTTCTTGATGTTCCCATTCCTCTCCTCCATCCCCTACTGATTCCCATTATTTATTTTTCATGAGAGATGAACCCTCTGGCTTCTTCAGACAGGTAGGCAGGATCTCATTTTAATCATAATATAGAATCTGAATAAATCCATATCCCTTAATCACAATCAAAAACATATAAATAGCAATATTTTTTTTTCCTTCTACAGCTCCCCTTGGTTAGTATTATTGAGGCATTCACTAGCACTGCTCCAAGTATGTCACTGCACCTAATTAAATTTAAGTGTAATTTTTTCAGTGTCTTGTTTAAAATAGTAACAAAGTTATTAACATGAACTTATAGAAGCTTTACCGTTCCAGCATTTTCTTCTACTTTTATTTTCAAGTTTTCTACCTTATTACTTCAAGAAATATTTAAGTAGCAAAGTACTGACATTGTTAAATTTAAAAAAAATTATTTCATTAAAAGAGGTTTAATTAAAACTCACCTGCCTTTCAACAGAGAAATATTTTCCCAGTGAGATCACATGGTAATTTTTAAATTAGTTATTCAGTAATTACACAACTCAATTAATCAGCTAGTGTAGTAGAAGAGCTAGAGTGACAAGTGAGATTTTAAAATCTACTCCAATAGGAAGCACTCATCATTCAAGGGAAAAATGTGTGTTTGTTAGTTTTTTTCATTTTAAAGAGTGCATTTTTGATTAACACAAAAAGCTTTCCCTCTGTTGCCTTCATACCATCCATCCACCCAAATATGTACATCTCCAGAGATAATACTCAGCCTGATTTCCCAGCTTTCCACTTGATTCTCACATGATGACTTGCTCCCAGGGTGCCCCCACAGCCGTGTGTCAGCGCTGCAGGACCGTCACCCCGCACCTGCTCCTCCCTCCCCCGCAGCCATCCATGGGAGCAGCGCCCCTGCACGTACAGCTTCTACCGTAAGCCATCGCCTCAGCAGGAATTCTGCAATCTGTGTCTGCTTTCTGTGCTTCGTGAGCCTAGAAAAGGTGACACCAAGTGGTAAAGAGAGGCATAATCAGCACATTAACAATCCAAATGTTCCTAAATGACTAACTGAGATCCAGTTTAAATCCAGATTTCACCAAAATTTGGAGGAAAAGGGCACAGGAAATGTATTAGATGATCTCTTTTCTAATAATGAAAAGGAACAGAGAGACTGAATAGTTCAATAAGATCTGATATTAAGGGCAGGAACATCTCTCTTCTCCTGAACACTTCTCATGTCCTATACAGGGCTTCCCTCTGACAGCTTCTCCAGGAATCTTGGACAGCAATATACCCTGTGCAGTCCAATATTCAAACATTGCTGAAAGCAAGGTCCCAGTTAACAATCCATCAGTACTTACCTATTGTTTGCAAGTTGGTGTTGAAGCCTGCACAAAATCATACTCCCTTCTCCTGACAAACTTCTTTAGTCTCAGAAACTCAGGAATAGCTCAGAATTAGATTTTCATGCTGACTGTTAAGCTTCTTACTAGACTTTCTTTCCTCAGAATCCTTCAAACAGAAAACAGAGTTCTCTTACTGCCCTTTTAACTCTTAGAGGAACAGACTAAGTACCTTACAGAAAGAACTCTAGTCTCCTAGAAGTTCTGGAAAATGTTTTATTATTGCTGCACATTGTGACATTATTCACAGCGGTCTCAGGATGAGGGAAGAGACAAGAAAGTTGACTCTATGTTCAGAAGGTTTGGTTTATTATTTTATAATATATAGGAATCAATAACAAAGGTCTGTCTCTGACTGAGACAGCTTGGACACATGGACTGTGATTGGCCTTTAATTAGAAACAACTAGATGAGACCAATCACAGATCCACCTGTTGCATTCCACAGCAGCAGATAAGAATTGTTTGCATTTTGTTCTTGAGGCTTCTCGCTTCTCTGGAGGAAAAATCCTAAGGAAAGGATTTTTCATAAACATGTTGGTGACAGCACGTCATAAATTGAGCTGTAGAAGCCCTGTGAATTATGCTGAAGTACAAGCTATGTTTGGACTGTGATAACATGCTATTCCAGTGGCAAGGAAAAGAAAGGCACAGGTAGGAATAGCTGGAAGGCAGCTGTGTTTGAAACAGGGGCTATTTTGGGCCATATATGCTTTGGGTTCTGCTGAGCCTGTCTTGAAAAAGCAACCCCAAAAACACCTTTTGAAAAAATTACTTTCCACTCCACAGCCAGTGATGGGTACAAGAAGTCAAAAGAGGCCTCAGATGAGAGGCTGCTCTTCTGTATCTGTCTCTCAAGCAGGTCCCTACAGAACAAACTTGATAACAAAATACATGGTGCCTGCAGAAGCTACTACCATCTGTCAGACACAGCCCTACTAAAGTTCCAACACAACTATTTTCACCATTGAAAAAAATGGAAAGGTTTTTTTTCTTAATCCAGTTAACATGGATGGGCTGAGATTTGACTTTAGCCCTTAATTCCCTACTATTCCAAAAAGTTTTGCACATGGTTCCTGGCTTTTCAGAGAAGTCTTGTTGCAATATATAATATTGCAACCAAGTTTTAAGAAGCCTCTGGCACACATGCTTTGCTTTTTAATTATTTTTTCCCAACACATTAACCCCTCTATAGATGCTTCATCTTTCAGTGTGTTACCATGTCTGTCCCATCAGTTGCTTCTGATACAGATGTGTTTAACTGCTGCTTTTTGTGCCAACACATTCCTTCAGTAAAATACTACAATTAAGTAAATTAAGCTAAATAAACATTAGCTTATTTTGGGGAGCACCTTTACACTTGTCATGATTCACAGTGATTAAAAGTAGCCAATTGTTTTTTAGGACCTACTTGCACTAAACCACTCAGGATAAGGAGATTAAAGGGTATATTTGGTTATATATAAAATGCCTCTTCAATTGCAGACATTGATTGTCTTTCAAAGCAGCCTCCCCCAAACTTGCAATAATCTACATTAAAAAATTAGCTTTGATTTGGGTCAAACTCTTAAGTCACTTTAATGGAGAAAATTTGCTTAGTCACGTAGGTGGAGTTCCCTATTTCTACCCAAGTAAACCAGTTTCAGCATTTTTTTTTGTCTAGACAGAATTGACCTCATTTTTCCAGCTCTGTTCTATTTTGGTTCATCATGTGTACATGCCACTTGTTTCCCAAACTGAGGGACGGGTGGGAAATGAAGGATGTTGGTTTGTGGACAAGCAGAACATTACAACTAATGTGCTCCTTTCACCAGTAAAAGCAGTTGTGTTGAATCTTTATGGTTCAGACTTGCCAAAGGTCACTAAGAGTGAGGTTTCTAAGCAGTGTAAGAGAAACTGTGATTAAGCCTGGTTTGTGAAAGATATATTCCACATAAGTGTCCAAGTTTCCCTTCTCTCCCATTTTAAAATGCCAACTAGATGATTATTCTTGCATTGTAGCATACATTGCAGGATTACTGGCAAAATGTCTTCAGTTCCCAAGTCAATCCCCAAGGAATTTGCTTAGGCATATTATTCCTATTTAATCCCTGAATTTACTGTATTTTTCAAATTACTCCCTTAAGACAGCTTCTGTCTGTGAAGTTCCAGGCTATTTGTCACCTGATCTGCTTTTGAATTCAAGGAAAGAAAATTATGCAGAAGTTCAAAGAAGGCTTTGAAGATAATATTTTTTCTAAGGTTTTTAACATGAAAGACAAGCTGCTTTCATAATAACCTAACTTGAATGATAGAATGGTTTGGGTTGAACAAAATCAGTTTCATCCTCTGAGTACACGTGACAGGATGGATTTCATCAGAACATATAAACAAACATAGGGACCTGCAATGTGCACAGCCACTCTCAATTTCCCAGTGAAGTTTCACGCATCACAATAAAACCCTGACTGTGTCCAGACCACTAGCAAGAGCCTTGAACCACAACATGTGAAGGGAAAACCAGCCAACCCACCTCTTCCGGACACAGCTGCACATCCCTGATTAGTAAATCAAGAAAGCTCTCTCCATGCTCAAGAAAGAGACTTGCACAAACCATCTGGCTATGTACACCTAATTAAGAAGTGTATAGATCATACATAGAAATAACTATTTTGAACAGCAGCCTTGTAAGCAGAAATTTCAACTTGCACACTGTTGATTTTCTTCACAGATAAAAGTTGTAGTTTATTTTCTCTATAAAACCCAGGCAACCTTTTCACCCCACTCCTTTTTGCAGTGGGATTTCAGATGATCATTACCATGGATGTTTCTATGGACATCTCATGGTACCAACGACAATTAAATTAAAATTTTAATAATGGATTTTTAACTTCTACCTCAATGTATCTAAAAAAATAAATGTATGTATTAAACATCCCCTCCACAACACAGAAATTCCTTCCTTTCCTCCTCTAACTCATCAACCTAATTGAACAACACTTTCATTTGTAAGACTGCATTCTTGGTTGAGACATTTTCTTTCAAGGGGAGGTCTACCCTTTAAGAATGCCTTATAACACACTTGTTGCCCAATTAATCTTAGTTAAGAAAAGAAAAAAATCCATACTTGTTAGCATTAGGAAACACTGATCACTTAAAAATCTGTCAATTCAAGCATATCTTGGCTGCACTTTTACACTACTGTGTTTCAAGTATCCTGATAGGTGGTATGTCTACCACAACAAAGGAAAACAATTAAAAATTACAAATACAATAAATGCGGAAAAATACTAACTTATTATCCACAAAGTACAAAGATTAAGGAGCACTCACAAGAATTACATACCGATACTATGTTACTCTTATTCAGACCCTTCTAAAATCAACAAAGGGAAAAGAAGTGGCCAGGAGACAAAGGAGAGGCCAGGATCACAGAATATTGTGAGCTGGAAGGGACCCACAAGGATCAAGTCCAGCACTTAGGTCAGTGACTCATACATTATTAGCACCATGCTACAGCCAACTGAGCCCATCTCAGTGCAGACTTCAAGCAGATTAATGCATCTCTAATGACATTGCTCTAAGCACGTGTCTTCAAGAGCTGAGTTCATGTACTTGGTTAAGCCTAAACCAGATGGCATCACCTGGCTGATTCCAGGGCAAATTTCAGACAGTGCTGCAGCTTTTCAAAGCTGAACACAAAGACAATCAACTCACTGAGCAACCTGGCATTTGTTGCATATGCATTTACTGTATTACTACAGAATTCCTAATCACGTCATTAAGAAACATGAAAAGCCTAGATACATTTTATCTTTAGATTTTTTATTATTATTATTTCAGAGGCACTTAATGTCTTACATTTACATAGCGCCATTTCCCCCTCCAAAACACTTTACAGTATTTACACACAGGAATGTTTCCCACCGCTGAAATGCAGCCATCTGACTATTTCCAGTACCATCTTCAAAGCACCAGCAATTTGAGACTGAAAGTATTCATCAGTATGCTGTCTATTAAGGTAGTTCAGAATTCCACTTCATGAACTTCCAACTTGTGCTATTAAAGAAACATAACTAAAATACAGTATCACAGTGCAATTCTGCAACAGAACTGAGACTTCGATCATTTTCATTAGATTTTTTTACAATCTCTCACTAGATCAAGTCTATCTCAAACAATTTAATGTAAGGCCTTTCAAGAATATAATTCTAAAATATAATTCTTTTTTATATTTTCTTTATAAGCCTCCCTTACAATCAAGCATAGAGGAATATTTTTTTTCCCTTCCAGTATAATTAGAAACACCAGGTCCTGGCCCTAAGGAGATACCAGCATCCTCACTTTCAACAAACTTCATAGCACCTAAAGGCAAACCTATTCCTCCTTGGTTTTGGAGATGGATTTTTTTGTTTGCTCGTTGTTAGTTTTAAAAATAAATACAAGATTACACAAAATTCTGTTACATCCAGTAAAATTGTAAAGTACAATTGGGATTGGCTGCTGGGGGCAATGTAAGTGTGCTGTGTATGGTTTTACTTGTTAGCATTAAAAACACATTTAAGTATCCCAAGTTCACTACTCCACTGCAAAAGACTGCCCTAATCACAAAGATCACAGCAACTTCCTCAGTTTAGAGAATTTTTTCTTTGTCTCTCTAAAAGGCTACTAAAACATCCCTTCCAAGAGAAGAAGTTGCATTTGTGCTGAGAACTTTGACCAAAAAAAACCCAAACCAAAAAACCATCCCACACCAACCTGTGATCCCTATTTCCACGGTTACACTTTAAAAAAGACTACGACCTCACACACAGCATGCTGCTACCTGCTACGTTATGGCTGATGTGAGAACCTGAATGAACAGAATCAAGAGATTAGTGAAATCAGGAACCTATCTGCCTTCCTGTAAAACAAGCACAAAAATTATTCTGGTACCTTATTCTCTGGAATATGCTGTACTTCAGAGAGAAGCTTTATGATCTTCATTTATGCATTATACTTAGATTCCACTGTGGTCACTACATTCTTGTACCGGGACAGCTGTTTGCATTCGAGTACTTTGAAAGAATACTGACAGGTAGGGGCAAGAACTATGATAAAAGAAAAAATATTAACAGGTAGCAATTTCAACATGAAAGAAATTTCCTAATTAAACTGGGTAAAAATTAACAAACAGCAGTGTATCCAAGTACATATTCATTTTATAAAAAGTAGGGGCTTTTGTAAATCTAAACCCTCGATAAAAGATGCACAAAGTACAGATGTAGTGCATATTTTATGCATGCCTTCATGTACTGCATTCCTATACTATATCTTACATGGAACACTAAAAAACTACTAGACCTTCACTGTACAACGGGTATTGTAATTTTTTTGTTTTAAAGCCTAAACAGCAATTCAGTTTGAATTACACCTTCCTATTCCCTGATCACAAAAAACACCTTGCTGCATTTATTCTTGTCAAAGTCAAATGACAACCACAGTAATTATTTGTATGGAAAAAACAACTATAGTAAACCATTGTAATAATTTGGTTCCTTTGAGGGGATTTGGAAGCTGGAACAAGAAAACCAGCAAGGACTGGAAATCCTTATAAAACACAGAGAATCACTAGTAAATAATTTGTAACGGAAATCAAGAAACATCATGACAGTCAGAGAATAAACATGAAGAATGAATGCATTGTTTCAGGCTTCACAGTCCAGAAGACCAAACAGAGAGTACCATTATCACCTGCTTTCAAATTCAGACATGAAGGGCAGCTAAAACTATAGGATCATCAATTTTTTTTGAAGAGGGAGAAAAGGAGGAACTTGGAAAAAGTAACTGCTGTATTACAGGACTGAACACAGGACAATTGTCTGCTATTTCACAGATTAACATTTTTGAACTCATTATAAGCTCTACTGATGTGATGAATCACTGGACCCACATTCTCTTCCCTGTTCCTTCTTGTGGGAGTCATTCATTTCTTCAGAGCTAAAAACATTCACAAGCTTTTTTGATACAAGGATCATCACTTTTCTTCCCCTCCCGTTTTTTCTTGTGGGCCAGTCCTTTCCTCCCTCAACCTCCTCTCAACTCTTCATTACCACAATATTTCTTTGACAGAAAAAGGACAGTTGGGCTGGAAGATGGAAGAAGCTTTTGCTAAACTGGGAGAGAATGGGAGCTGAGCTGCAGAGAGAACCGCAGGCACAGACAGATGTTAAAGATAAATCCAAATCCCAGCAAAAAACAACCCTAATTTTTTTTAAACACCAGAAGGAATTAGTTTTGTCTTTTAGTTTCAGTTCATCCTTTTTCATTAGGGCACATTGGCTACATCACAAGGCTTGGACAAGGAAAAGGCTCTTTCACTGAACAGGGCACAGATCTGAAGATGGGACAATGTCCTGCACCGTGCAAGATCTCTCTGAAACATGCATAGAACAGAGCAAAAATCCAAGACTGCTTTGCAGGAACAAGAGAGGTAGCAACCCTAATTTTAACAGGGCTTTTCATCAAAGGGAAAGAAGGTCTACAAAAGTCAAATCAGCCGATTTCAAATGGTTTGCATCCCAGGATGAATCAGGTTACACTAATTTAAGCCCAATTTAATTTAGGCAGGTTTTTAAACCACAAGAATAAGGACATTCTTAGTACATATCAATAATTACACCAACATATACACAATTAGCAATATCCTACATAATAGTAAATGCTTAACAAGCTGAGTAATTTTATAGTACATTGTCTGACGTTCTACACATTTCCTGCAATCATCAATCTCCAGCAGTTCAGTTCATGACTTTAAGATCCAAATTCAACTGTGTCTTCAGTTATTTTCTTGAACTCATAGTTTCCTCGGCCATCCATATGCAAGTAGAACTGAAAAAAACCCAACATATGTTATTAACTAAAAATTACCAGCTCTATAAAGACCAAAATAAATTATCATAAATATATAATTTAAATATATATATATTTAAAATATAAATATATAGGTAATAAAACTTTAAAATATATTTTTAAAAATATAATATTAAAAATCTTCAAAAAACGTTTAAAAAGTTTTAGAGGGTAAACGTAAACTCAGAGGGTAAGCTGCTCTCATCTCACATGTCATTAAATTCACCTGCCTCTGTAAAAATGTTAAACTGTATTTTTGCATGTCATACATCAGTCTGCTAACAGCCATATCTAGACTTAACACTGTTCTCTTGGGTTTTGTGGGGCACAGATTCATCCCCATGTATGAATTCAGTATTTTTATCCACAGGTACAGTCTGTCTGCATAAAAAGAACAGTAAAATCTCAGTTTGCAACAAAAGTCCATGCCTTAGAGACTTTTTTTTAATGCATAAATGTATTAGATATAATGAAAGCAAAAAAAATCCATGCTGTTTACTGAATTCTAGTTCAAGAATTTTTTCTGAGTCTAAGAAAGAAGACTTAAGCAAGCCTCTCGTATTTTATACATACATAAAAAATTTTTGGATAGCATTCTTTCATAATTAAAAGCATAAGAATATTTAAAGAGTAAAATGAGATTATGAAAAGCAAAACCTTATAAAAACGGAACATGACCTATTAGGATGTAAAATCATAAAAGCTCAAATCACCAAGGCAGCTTCCTACAGTCAGTCAACAAAACCCAGAAATATTCTTAATAAAGCTAAGATTACATACATCATGATGTTTCCAGAGTGACTTCCTGTGGGAAACAGTGAAGAGAGTGATGCCAACCTATATGACAAAAATACCCACGAAACAGTTAATTCTTCTCATAGCTAAGGTGGTATTAATTTGTCAGTATTGTATCAGAGGAAGATCTTAAATTCATAACCATGAACTTCCAGGCTATTATTAACACTACACATACATCACTTTTATTACAAGTTTTTGCAGGGTGCAGAGGGGGAATCAATCAGGAGGCACTTATCATTTTTAATTGATTTCACTATTCTTTTGCTCCTAAAGATTTGTCAAACATAGAATTTAGTGAGTAAAAGGGACAAGGCGGGAAGAAGGTAAAACAATAAAGCTGGTGAATAAAGGAATTTTAACAACAAAAAAAAAATTCCAAACCCACAAAAGCAGTAATCAATTAAATACTTAGAGTGACAATTTAAAGGGAATAACCTTCCTTTGTTTCCTTTCAACTTAGCCAACTATTCATCCCCAACAGTAGGAGCAAGGACAAAATGACTCTGATGATAAAGCAAGATAACATTTTTTCTTTCTGCAAGGACAGCCTAACCAGGAATTCTATTTTTTCAGCAACATGCACTAGCCACTTGGCAAGCACAAACCAATGTTCATGTTTATAGAATAAGAAGCATATGGAAAATAGGCTTTAAAAACCGTCAGGGTATTGATACTAATGTGGTAAAATCAGTTCATGAAGTAATGCTCCTTCTCCTGCAGAGTCCTCACCTAATGTCCATTCACTACTCCAGAGAGCTCCTTTAGTTTCAAGCACCTATTTCAGTGGCTGCACAGCTTTGCTCCGTTATCATTCCGGAATACTGCTACTCAATAACTAAGGTCATTTCAAGCCCTTTCTTTCCCGAACTAGGGTGTGAAATTGAATCTTATTGACTTCACATGGCACTACAGAGAATCTGAAACGGTGAGTTTAAGACAAAGAAACACAAAGCTATATCATCATATCTTCCTAGAGTGCTTGGCTTTTCATATCTCAAAACAGATGGAAATGTTAACTTCCAACCTTTCACTTCTGTTGCCCTGGACAAAAGAAGCCTTTTGAATAAGAAAACATGCTATAATTTTAGTTTATTTGGTGCTACTTGACATTCTAAGACTCTATCTGGAAAAGTAAGGTTACTTAGCAGTTAGTAAGAGTTCTCTGTATATCATAGAGGCTACACGTACATCTAAATTATCCTGGGACTACAAAATGATTACTGAATTCTAGCATGCAGGAAGTTGTACGCCCCTCTAAGCTTTTTTCCAGATTTTTTTTTTTTTATTTTTAGTCTGCACTAGGCCTAAGGAAGAGTGAACCTTGTACCATTTAAGGTTTCTTGTTAATGTACAGAGAGGTAATTCTGGAAACAAAGAGCTCACCTTTCGGCAGTGGCTGTAAATGTAGCCCTCTACATCCACACTAACAGCACTTGTGCACTCATCCAGAATTGCAAACTGGGGCTTATGGTAGAACAGCCTTGCCATCTGGAAGGCAAGGAAAAAAAAAAGGATACTGTGGGTACAGAACTACCAGCAATGGAGCAGTGTTAGAAGTTAAACTAAGAATTAGTGTCCCAAAATCTACTCTGGAAAGGGAATTAGGTTGGTACCCACTGAAACCTGAAAATCCAAAAGTTGCACATTATCTCCTACTTTTTTTATTCGAGACAATGTTTAAAAGCCAGTATTTCCTTTAAAATTTTGAGTACAAACCCCACTATTTCCAGTTGTTCTCTCAGTATTTAAGTATTTCACATTTTGGAGGTTTCTTCTAAGTCAAATTCTAATATTCAATAAATAAAAACAGCTTACAGTTCAGATTTTATTTTTTACTTATATTCTGCATTTGTTAAGCATTTATGCTTTTGAGACATACTGCCATTCTCTGTTTTTCTCCCCCGCTGAGTACATCCATCCAGTCCTGAACACTATCCCAGCCTCCTTCACGTTCCAAGATTGGACCCAGCTGGACATTATCCAAGTACTCCTTCAGCACCTTTTAGGAAAACAGGAATGACAAAGCTTACAGGAACTTAAAAGACAAGTGGTTGAAAAAGCTATAAAGGATTATACCATAACACTTTCAACCCTGGTAAATATTAAAGTCCTATTAAAATCAGTGCTTTTCATAGCAGTTTCAGTATTTCTGAATTGGAAGCATTACTCATCCTGAGCAAGACAAAGGGTTAATGAACTAATTATCATTACCTGGTCAGAAATCCCTTTTTTTTTCTGATCTTCCAAAGTATCTGGATATATAACTTGATCTCTGAGCGTTCCAAGAGTCATGTATGGTCTCTGAGATACAATAAGAACCAAAAACATATGTCAAACATTTCCAAACATAGTCAAAGTACAAAGAAAGAGAACACTATTGTCAAGTAAAGTACTTGGTCTCACCTGAGGAACATAGAACAACTTTCCTCTTACAGGTTTTGTTAAACGCCCACCAAACAAAGGCCACAACTGCAAAGGGAAAAAGATTACGTGACAAAAAACTCAATTTACAAACAAATTACAACCATGCTCTGCATCCTCCCCTGTTTGTTTTATAAAGTTCCCTTACCTCACCAAGAACACGGAACAGGGAGCTCTTCCCACACCCATTTGGCCCACAAATCAGCACATTTGCACCAGATCGAACCTAAAATTGCAAAGTCAACACACAAAATGGTAGTGACAAAGCACTGCTGAAAGTTTCTACAATCAATAGGACAATCTGGTATCATCATATGCTTGTTCACAACTTTCTGACATTACAATGAGCAATTTCCAGCAAAAACTAGGTATTTTCCCTAACTGGTTTAGCAACAACTGCAGTAGGAAGAAAATGAACCTTTTTTTTTTAAACTAACATGACAACTTGGTTGTACTTTTCTTATAAACAGAATGACCTTTGATGCTATCATACTCCCTTGAAAATTTTATATTAATATTGTTTCCTATGATATTAAACCTTACCTCAAAGTTAAGGTCTTCAATCAAAACATCTCCATTAGGTGTCACCAATGGAACATGATCAAACCTGTATGTATTGCAAAGTTAAAAAAGAAATAACAACAGTTGTCTAAAAGAAGCTAATACCCCATGTTTACTTGAGAGATTTAAGGCACTGGGAAACATCTCACCAGTACTTAAATTCACTCTCCCAGCTTCCAGCTATGAACAGCTAAGAAAGTTCTTGAAACCCTAGTTTTTAAACATCTCCATCTACAGGCTTGGTTTTATCCCCTGTATTTGTTTTTTTGAATCCTTTTAAGCCTTTGGTCTCCAAAACATTTTGTGGATATAAACCTAGATTGAAGGATGCACAGCATTTCAAATCTAGTAGTGAAGTGTATGTCAGTAGTTCTACAACATGCAATGAATTCTCTGCTCACCTCCCCCTTGTCTGTTTTTAAATGAATAAAAATAGCTACATAATCTCTTTCCCCCCTTTCTTCCTATCTTACCCCTCTATTTCCCTATCTGCTTCCCACAGTGTCAAGATTAAGATTATCTGATCTTGTAACTGGCTGTATTTTATGCCTTTAAGTACCAAGCAATGCTACCTTCCTCAGACTGCAAAGAATGTAGGAACTCAAGCACAAAATATCTAAGCATGCAGAAGTAAAAGCAAGTAGTTTGTAAATGAATACAACTTGCCCTTGATTTTTACAGCTGAATAACATAATAGAATAAAATCCATAACTAATATATTTCTAAGAGGAAACAAGATGGTCTGAGAAGTCATATTCTAAAGGACAGTAGGAATGTTACCAAAAACCCCAAGTTCAGAGAGCAGATAATGTCTTCTAAAAGACATTAGATATTGTCTGCTAAAATGAGAGGATAAGGATTGGCTCACAGAACAGAAATGCTGAAGCGGGATTACTAATAAATAAACTGAAGTTCAACAGGAACTGCAAATTGTAATAACAGGTATTCAGCCCTCTATTAATGGTCACAGAGAGAAAGACTTTAAAAAAAGTCTACTTTAAAAATACTGAACTATTGAACTTGTGGAAACTTTGCAAACATACTTGATAAGGTTATCGCTGTTGATAATTTCTCCAGATCCAGGTACCAAAGACAAAGGCTGCTTTTTATCTCCATCTTAAATAAAGAAAAATGTATTAGTGACTGAGATGCTACACAGAGATGACATATTGCATAATATAGCACATCTACCTTTCTCTTGTGATATCATTGTACGCTGATATTTGCCACTGTTCAAGTCCTTCAGAACCTGCATTAATTCCGTGATTCGAGCTGTGAAACTTAAAAAAAGAAAAAAAAAAATCCACAGAAGATCTAATAAGCACTCTGTCAAACTGCTTAATAAGCACTCTGTCAAACTGCTAAAATGACAAAATTATTCAACCCAGCACAGAAGCAGAATGTTTACATTTTAGAGTTGCACCAGGTTGTCTAACATGCACCATATTTTAAAAAGCTCCTTTTCCTTTTTCTGTAATAGCTACATTTTACTTCTTACAATATAAAAAAAAAAGTTTGGTAAATAATCAATACGTAATTGACTTAAGAGCATTTGACAAGGTTTCAACTACACATTCAAACTAGTACAATCTAGCATGCTAGTACAATCAAGACGTGAAATTTCTAGTGGACATAACAGCACATCTTCAGATGTGTTTTCAGCATAAAATGTTTTTAATTGAATTTAACTGAACTTTTAGCATGCTGCAAGGAACAAAGCACATACATTTATTTTAATTCTACAATCAGTTTCTGTAACTGAGATGAGAAAGATTCTTACTATTAAGCTTACCCAGCCAATCTTGTCATTTCACGGCCTGCTAGGACTATTCTGCCCAAAGCTTGAGACATCCTCAGTAGCATTCTTCCACTTTGGTAGTAATCCTAGAGTAGAAGAAAGTTTCTTTACGTGGACTAACAAAATTTAAAATCTAGAGGTTGTTTTAATTCTGGTCTATTTACCTCCAAAAGTTCTGCATGAGTGCTATTCTGATGACGGGGATCAGACAGGTCCAAAAATGGACGACTCACAACCAGGTAGCCAACCACAGTGGCAAGGTCTGCAGTTCAAGAATAAATATTAAGCTGCACATTAATTGAAACAGTAAGAAAAAAGACATTTCTTATGTAATAAGTTTGGGTTTTTCATTTATAGGAATTCATTAGCATTTGACACACACTTACATTTGGCAATGATGGTATCAATGAAACCCATAGAGAACCGGAACAGGATGAAATTATGCAAGTGTTCCACCTGGTAAGTTACAGAAGAAAGAAGTTCAAACTCTACCAGTACCTGTTTTACTATCATTTATTAGACATTTGGTTCCAAACAATTATTTTTCAGTACCTCAGCTAAATTAACATGCCTCTAAGTGTGGTAAGCACTGGACAAGAGTCCCTGCTGGCAAAGACTTGTATTTGTGATCAAAACAACCTACACATGAAACTAAATAGTGAGAACAATAATTGTGGTGGGTGACAAGGAGGCAAGTGGCAAGAGAAAGGCCATTCTAACAGAAACTTCCATTCTGCTTATAGACTACCTATAGCTAATTTTTTAATCAAATGAAAGTAGCAGCAAAAACATAAAGTCATTTTAAGACAATTTTTATGAGCACATGTCAAGAATCATTATGATAGAATTAATTAAGTTTCGCTTACAATGTTTTAAGAAATAAAAGAGGCTTACCAGCTTACGGAAAGTCTTGTGAATAGTCTGTTTTTCTCTCAAGTTTCCATTATAAAAAGCAATTTCCTCACTAAAAAGAAACAAATAAAAATGATACAACTTCATTTTGTTAAAGACAGTCTTGAAAAAGACATAAAACATGGGAATATAGCACTTGCAGTTACTTTCTGAAATAAGGGCTTGTACTTTTTCACAACAGTAGAACACAGAATTATTGTACCCCACTCAGTCTTGACTATGGAATATAATGCACATACAAATTACTTTACAGTACATAAAGATGCAAACACTTGGCTCAGACCTGATAACATCACACTTCCCAAGTATATTCTAAGACACAACTTCCATTTACCCCACAGTACAGTCCCTTGTATCTTAGCAGCCAAGCAAGTGTATACCTGTTAGTAATGAGCCGTGAGTTGACATATCTGTACTCCCCTTCATACTTTTGTTCTATAATAGTCATCTTGCCAATTGGTCTCCTTAAACGTGTAAGGAAAAACCCTGAAATAATCAAGTAGGCCATCATGCTAGCTGGACCCTGTGAATATCAAAAAAGAGTAAAAGCTTAGGTGGTCTCAAATGACAGTATCTGTATCCAAAGTGCCCAGAAAGCACAAATCCCTTAGTTCTCACCTCCTATGTGCCTATGTTGCCACTTCAATTACATTTGCAATTCCCATCAGGTCACCTTCTTTGGTGTTGTAGATACTACTTTACTCATTTTACTAATTCTCTGTCCCTAGATGTCCTTCCTACCCCAGCCTTCTATTCAGATTTTTATCACCACCCACTGTGACCTGTCCCCTACTGTTGTAGATTACTTCATTAATGATTTACTGATACCCTCTCATTTCTTCTCCCTCCTTTCTGCCTACTTCTTTTTCTGTACATTTCTGAAGTGTCACACAGCAGTCAATATTTCAATCCCATTGTCCACTACACATTTCCTGGTCTGTCAAGCAGTCCTGGATCCTAAGTTTCCACAGACGAAGGACAGATGATTAAATACCACTAAAGCATGTAATGGCATAAACTGAATTTGGCATAAACTGCACACAGTAACTACTACAGAGAGGAGAAAAAAGACATCTGAGACTGATAGTTACCAAGGTTCAGTTAAGCCTTACTGCAAGTCTGTCTCAACAAGACTTGCACCATATGACCCACAGCTACTCCTTTTCAACTCCTGAACATTTCTGATAATGCATAATTTCACTAATTTGAAGAATTAATTCTGCAATTATTCAGCTTGTTGAGTCTTACAGCTCAATGCAAGAAATGGTTCCCCTTCATAGAGGCTGCACAGAAACAGAAAACTTATTTTCACTTTAAATGCAATTCATGCAAGACATAAACAGTTAAAAAGGTGTTGTACTAAATAAATAGGATTTCTAAATAAGTACTAGAAGAAAATAAAGAACTTTCTTGGTCTTTCAAATTGTTGCTCAAATGCCTGAAAATACTGGTTTTTATTTTGCTTGCCTCAAAAAAGAGGACACAGAAAACATTAAGTGTAAATGCCTATTTTCAGTATAGCCCTTCAAACAATGTAGGAATCCACAACTACCACCTAGAGTTTTCCTCAGATTCCAAACAGGTACAAGGCTATAACCAAAGAAGGGAAAATGTGCTTATAGTTCTAAAAACCCCACTCAATTTACCTGTGCTCCTATTGCACTTGTTAGCTTGAAGATGTACAAAACTATATCCAAGAAGGGCTGTAAGAAGCATAGGAAAAAAGCCTTAGAACACAAACACAAAAACAATATAAAACAGTCCAGAAGCCACGTACCACCCCAAGAACAGTTACAGCTCTGTACTAAAATGCTGGCTAGTCTATTCTACAAACTACAAGCTAAGACAAAAGGAATCTCAACCACATGACTTTTTCCTGAAAACACTGGCTCTAGAATTGAACATAAAAACATCATAATCTTCAGATAAATACATACCATAGGAAAAGAGTACTTTGCTAATTTAGGTCTGTAATGACACTCAGCTCACTTACCAAAGGTGGACTAGAACCCAGAATAATTTAACTGAAGTAATTATGAGAATACTGAATGAAAAGATAATGCCATATATTTGGCTATGTACCTGATAAAAGTAACATTCCAAAGTTCTATAACCTCCCTCACAAAGCTAAAACAGCTGAACTACAGGTTTTGTAGTCAGAAGGTTTTGAACAAAGTAAATTGTAGTTTACTTATACTCAGCTTGCATAAAACAAATAGCATCAAAAAATTTATTCTAAAAATGTCAACAGTATTCTCATCCACTACCTAATCACCTTAAAATTCACACCAGAAACAGGGAAAACCTTATTCAACCACACCTCCCTACACACAAAAACATTTGTATGTAACTGAGAGCTAGCCATTGGTTTTCTTCTGAAAACTAATCTACCTGAGAGACCAAAGTCATCACTGTTCATCTGCAAAAGAAAGCTGCATGTTCTTTAAAACAAAATTTAATACAAATTATAACAACTCGCAACAGTGCTTTGGTCATGAAAGCCACAAAGAATGTGGAACACTATAGCATCATAAACAATTTTTTTAGTACCATACTCCAAGGAATTGTTGTGAGCTGACACCCCCATCCTCAATGGCTACAGCTACTACTCAAAGTTGTCTCTCAAAAGACATACCTTGCTAAGGTTTGAGTACAGGTCCACCACACTATTACAGAATTTTTCCACGTCCTGTGTAAGGAGTTGATCTGGATTGGCTATTCTGTTGTCCAGATTTCCCATTTTGTAGTATGTATAAGCTCTGAAACAAAACAATTGCTAAGTGCCAGGGGAAAAAAAAAATCATTACCTGGGATCTGAAACAACTGGAACACCCTTGCTTCATACAACTGAGATGCTAAGTAGGGAAAACATTAAATTACTGTATGGAGTCAACATAGCTTGTGCTTTTACCTGACTAAATCCACATTAAATGCTGCAGGATTGTTTAGGCATTTAGGCTCCAGAATGTCTGAGCTGAAGCTCAGGCTCATGCTGTGCTGCTATTGAACTCAGAAAACCCTCACACAATCTACTATAGCACATCTGACAACCAAAATTCAGTCCAGAAGGAGCTACTCAAGCTCACGGATCCAATTCAGCCTTCACCATATGACGGCACCTGAAGCACTTTGGAATCTGACCCAATTATGGAAGCAGTGCAGTGCATTTTGTCCCCCAGTTGAGCCAACTTTACTGTCTTTGTATCTATGGCATGTACAACCTGGATAAGCTGCTCACCCTCAACTGCAAGTTAATTGCAACCTTGCAACCTTCCTACTACATACTTAAAATTACTTGAATCAACTTATAAAATTTGTAGACAAGGTGTTACTTACTTAAGATATTCTTCATAGAGATATCTGGTAAGTCTTACTCGGAAGCAGAGCTTCAGCTCATTTAGACCATACTTCAGGAAGTTATTCACTAAAGAGATCTAAAATAAGAGACAATAATATTTAACTAACAAGAGCAAATATACTTAGATCAATTTGCAGCATAAATTGTGTAAACACTTTAAAACAGATCAATTCTCCTCCTGAAGTCAATAATGCCATAAACACACCTAAGATCAATCAGACAGTGTCTACAGGACCACTGCTTAGGTTTCTGTCTCCAGGTCCCAGTGGGTCTCACCACTTAAGATAAAATACAGTCATATTACATATTTTCAGCTCTTCTGATACTCTAGAAAAGAGCCACCATTTTACAACCACTGCCTTAAATTTGTCAACTAGTTTTAAAATTTATTGCAAACCAGATAGCAACAATTATTTCTATCTGGTGCAGAGCAGAGATGTCAAAAAGCTGAATGGAAGTTAAAGCATGGAAGAAAGCATAACAAATCTGTGAAAAATGTAAGAAATATAAAAATTAAAGTCAAAAAGAAATCTTCATCTTCAATAGTGCCAAAAGAATCCCAAACCTATAGTCAAAATTGCCATCAACAAAACTAACCTGAAAATCTGAACATATCTGTTAAAAAAATACTTGCTACCAATAAGGAAATATGCTAATAAAGTCTCCCACACACTGAAGTCAGAAAATTAAAAGTGTTTTCATACAGACCTGTATGTAAAACAACTAATTTCCATAGGTTTTAAGACACTCCTTTGAGATCTTTTCTTCAACACTTTAATTTACATTTAAAATATGTTCTACTAATAGGTCAGCACAAGAAAAGCACTTACAGCAGGCATTGCAGCAATGAAGTTGAACAAGTATTTCTTGAAATCTTTTCTGCTGCGGCCAATGATAGCACTGAAAATGACCACCAGCTAAGAGTCAGTTACAAGAGAAACAACAAAGTATAAACTTGCACATCTCAAGTGGAAAAACTCTCAGGGGACCACACAGAGAAAATAAAATCATCATGGAAACCTGTAGCATCAGCTCTACGATCCAGTCTGACACGCTGGAGTAAGCTAAGTGACAAGTGGCAGACTGAGCAGTTATCTCCTGTCTGCTCCTCTGTAACTGCCCACATTAAGGGCTCAAAAATTCATGGTCACAGAATATCAGTCCTTTCCCTTCTCTGCTTTCACAGATTCTCACAAGAGAAACAAAGCAGTCCTTCCATTCTACAAAGCACCAAATGTCTCTCCCCAAACACAGTATCATTTTGAATTCACAGTTCAAGACACATTGTGACTTGCTTCAATTAGCAACAAGACCAGCAAGAATAATCAGAAGTCTAAAAACTACTTTCTAACATATTAAGACCAAAAGCATTGTTTTTATCAATCTAAAGAGCAAACAGCTCAGTGGGAAGAAATAAAAGTCCTAATAGCCACACAACATGTCTAAGTCTAAGACATAAACCCACTATTCTGAAATACCTTCTTGGACATTCAGATCAACAAGATTTAGAGTCATCAGTGTACAAAATGTTACCAAGAGAATATTTAATAAATAGTTTTAAAATACTAATGTAATCAAATAATTTTATTGATGGACAAAAAAAATTAATACATTTAGCAAAATATAGTGGTCTCTCCACAAATTGCAACTGCACCAGTTTTCCAACAATTTAAAACAAGCAAGCTATAAAATGTCCAAATATGTATTCTGATAGACAACTTTGCCTGTTAAACACATGAGAGAATGTTTAAAAATAACAAATGTATAGTTACCTTTCAATGACTGTTCCATTTTGAATCATCCAAATATCACAGTAAGTTCGGACTACCAGCATCACAGCAATAAGCAGCAAATAACCTGTCTAGTACAACCACAGAAATGTAACAGTTAAATAACGGCTAAAATTCACCATTTTTTCAGTAAGTCATCTAACTATATCTAACAGAAAAGTACTACCCTGCTGCCCTAGCTAATGTAATATTTACTTACTTTGCTCAAAACACATTAGCATACAATAACTTAAAAGTATTGACTACATTTTTATGGTGAAAGTTTGCTTTTTAAAAAGCTGTGTTTGGTTGATACATACTCTGGACACATATTATAAGATGGAGGATTGCAGGAATAAAGAAGTTACAGCTATTCTGAGACACCTTTCTGCCATAAGGTTGCAAGAGACCTCTGAACATATCTACTTCAACTCCCTACTCAAAACAGGGCCATTAGTAACCAGTCACGAGTCAGACCAACAGTGCAGACAGTTTTCCATGCACTTCACTGTCCACTCATCCACTGTCCACTGTCCACTTAGGGTATTAAGCTGTTAGGCTTAATACCCTAACAGCCAAACTGGATTCAGTTTGGCTGTTAGGGTATTAAGGGAGACCTGATATCAAAGTATTCAATATCCTCTGTTCTTCCCTTATCCACACAGCCAGTTAGTTCTCTCATCACTGAAAGCAATCAGGTTAGTAAGGCATGATCTGTCATTGGTAAATCCAGGTTGCTTGCAATAACTTTTTTGTCCCTTTCGTGGCCAGAGTTAGCTTACAGGAATTTTGCACCTAGTCTTGCCAGGAATATGGTGAGGCTGACCAGTCTTGCCAGGAATATGGTGAGGCTGACCAGCCTGTAGCTTCCAGTAAACTTGTTTTCAAATATGGGAGCAAGGTTTGAGGTTTTTTGGGATTATCCATAACCTCACCTCTTCTAATGGCCCTGACCTTTTGCAGCTGATAAAGGCTAGCTCTGTGAGCACTCTCACAGGCATTTCCATCCATGCTTCTACCTTCTATGCACCTCCTTTTTGTAGTCAGGCTGCTGAAGGTCCCTGTTCTACCCTCTGGACATTGCAATTCACTGCTCTTGTGCCTGATGTATGTTTAAGTTCTTAGAGTTCATTGCCTAAGTTCTGAGCTCAACTACTGCTTTGGATCTTTTTTCTTTTAAAAGTGCCCAGGAAAGCCTGAGAAAGATGGAAGCACTGATTTCTACATTGCATAGCTTTCCTGAAATGATGCTGAAGAGAATTTTTGACAAATTCATTTTCTAATACAGGTTGGCCTAGCTATAAGTTACTAAATCAAAATAATGAATGAACTGCCTCCTATTTAAAGACAGGAAGCATTCGCACACAGAAGTGTACTGCCTTGTACAAGACAAATCCAGATGCCCTTTTAAAAGCTATGATACAACTGTAGTTATCAGCTGACAGTAAATGGCCTATCTTGTAATTGAAAACAGAACCTTTAGTGATGTAAAAGTCTACATTATGCTCAGTTGTTATATTATTATGTTTCAATTTTAAAGTACATAGCACAATTTTGTCCTACTTAAGTAATACATTCTGATGTAATTTCAAAAGAGACTTGACTCCAGCTTTATTTCTTTATTTATTACTGCAGGCAATGCTTACCTCTTTGCAAAAGGTTCTAGGTACCATTATTTTCAGGATTCGACATATTCGTGCAATAAACACTCTGTCCACCATTGCTCGCTCCTTCTTTCCCTCTTTCTGCTGCACAGAACAAAACAAGAAAAGTGAGAATTGTTTGTATTATTGAACTGTTGATGTGATATTTTCCCTACCCAAGTCTTTTACAGCTACCTTCCTTCTGCAGAATTTGCAATATTTCCTGCCATCTTAAGACTTGTTCAGACAAGTTAAATAAGGAATTGGGAGCTATCAAAACAAACTGCAATAGAAGTAGCTGCTATGACACAAAATACTTTTCATTTCAATTCTGTGTTAAAGATGATAAACAAACAATGCAGACCACAGCACTAAATTACATCCAAGTGCGAGCTGTAATGCAAACATTCCTTAACATTGCTTGTCTCTAAAAGACACCATCAGCCAGTATTTTTAAAGATGCCTTTCATTATTTGCCCAGATAATCAATAGTTTAAACTCTCTGACTGTACAGCCCAAACTTGCTCCAAGTGAAACCAGAATTTTTTATTGCTTTACTTCTACAAAATGGTGCAACACACTCCTACTTAGGTATATCTACTAGTCTTAAAACCCCTCCCATACCCAAACACCTTCAATTGAGTCAGTTTCATTTGTTCGCTCCATAACTCTATCTTCTGTCCTCACTAACCTGAATACTTTTTAAAAGCTAATGGACCAGGTTTCTTTTCTTTTCTTTCATATAAGGACATGACAGAATAATTCAGTCCTGAAAAACACCAAAAGGGCACATGTGTACTTTGAACAAGTCCTATCTAATCAACATAATCCTGCTACCTTTGCTACCCAAGGCTCATGTGAACCATGCTATCAATGCCTATATCAATGTTACAAGGTAGACAGGAAACCTGAAAAAGATCTACTTTGAATGTTCTGTGAAGAAGCCTACACCTGTTTTTCATGGCATGAAGTCAACAATAGTCCCATCCTTTTCAAAAATCTATGTGAACACAAACTACAAATAAAAATTCTAGCCAAATACAATGCTATGCAGTAAATGATGACAACACTTTAATTAAAAATTATTTACACAAAAATCCAAGCAATCCAAACTAGGACTACTGTCCAGTCCTAATGAAGCGTGATCCTACATATATTATTGCTTTTCTGTAATAGAAATTACTAACACAATGTCTGATGGCTACATTTCCAAATGACTAAACATATGTGAGTTGAACCTGTTCTTCCCCTTCATTCAGCCCCTCCCAGTTTCTGTACTTCTGTGTTGCACTTATATTCATTCCAGTATCTTCTTGCCCAGAAGTTTTTTTCCCTTAGGCTGTTAGTCCCATTCAGCATAACTATATTCAAGATGGGTAGGAATTAAAAAAAAAAAGATAGTTAAGATTTTTACAAATAGGTATAGCTATCCAAAAGGTAATTGTTTATGGTAGATAATACAGTCAAGATGTGTTAGAAGCTAACATAATGCTTGCAATACACCCTTCTATTATCCAGTGCAAGCCTTTTTTTTTAGGTTTTCAGCAAAGATGAAAGTACATGGAATCTATTCATACCATTGTTACACCAGAATCACAGACTCCACCTTTTGGTCTGTCATATTTTATTTGACTATGAAACAAAAATCTTAACTTAAAGGGATTTAGTATATCCCTTTCAAATAACTGAATTAACAGACACACAAAAGATCAAGGAAATAACAAACCTCCTACCAGATGTCTGAAGTAGTTTCTAGTTTAAAAACTGTGAGACTCAACATCTTGTTTCATACATTTTTCTTTTACATAAAAAATGAACACAAGTTATGCCAAATCTACACATAGCTTCATTTCTAGCTATACAGAAAATCTTACAACACTGGTCCTTACAAATTCATAGGGCAATAAGAGATACAAGGACACTGTGCACATCAAGAACCCATCATTATGGAGTCAAACTTCAGCCTCTTGTGATTAACCTGATTCTTCCATTTGTTTCCCCAATGCAAGTCTGAAAGTATCCATCTAACCGTACTTGCACTGTAGCCATGATTAAACTACAGTGATAGGACTTAAAGTTTTCAAAAATGAGGTTTATTTAAAGTTATTAAAGAATATTTGACATGAAGAAAGAATTACCTCATTATTCTGCAATGCTTGTTTTCCACTTCTTTTACTGCAGAGAAAAGAAAAAGAGTATTTATTTGTTATTAACACACTTTTCTTTGTCTTGATCTCTACACATAAAAGACAGAGAGGAAATCTTGGGATTATACTGCTACCTATTTCTTTCAGAGCAATACAGGAGGGCTACCTCCTATGTCAAACCTACATGCTGCTTTTATACAGCACATGTAATGCCAGTGAAACCCTACTCATTCATTCCAGCAACCAGTTTCATGCAGGAAAACCAAGTCTCACCCTTTCATCTCCAAGTTCTGCTTTACCTTGGCTCTGTATCATGAACTCCAAGGGTTCTTCTGTTTCTCACACATACTTTACAACCATGGCTACATGGTTCCACTGACCACAAATGAAACCTACAAGAATGCAGATCCAGCAATCCAAGCGACCGAACTTTGATGTTTCACACTATCTACATAAACTAACCAGATTTGTTTTGCATTGCATTTGACTTCAAAAATAACACACTTACTATACAGAGAGATTATTTGTTCATAAACATATGCTACAGGGGGAAAAAAGCCAGCTTCTGTGAAATCAAGTTCCTGCAAAGATGTCCATTAAAAGGGGAGTTAGTTTTTAGTCTCTTTTCCTTCCTCTGCATTTAACAAACAGTTAGTAGAAAAATATTTATCAACTAGTGTTAAACAAACATTCAGAAGCACAACACTATTCTTCTGCCTCTACTTTTAAGAAAGAAAAGCTGAACAGTAAGGCAGTTATAGCTTCCTTTAGTTATAACTTCCTTTCTTCCTTTTGGAACACTCAAGCATCAGACAAGCACAAGAAGCTGTCTGGAGAATTTATGTAGTTTAGAAGAGGCCACCAACCATATGAAACCATATTAAACCATATTAACCATGATATTATAACACTCAGAGCAGGCTGCCTTAAAACATTCAGACACTTTCAAGGCAGAACCTTGGACAATTCAAGAAAACACAAACTCCTTCAGCCTACAACACCAAAATAGGAGCAGACTGCCACACAACCAGCTATCCCACAACTTCATCAACAGCGCCATTTCACACTTGTGTTTTAAAGCTCTGCCAAGAAAATATCTAGAATGAAACTGTGCCTATTTTAATTTATGGTGATTAGAAAGATCTATTAATGTCACTGACCAATTAAAAAAAATAACTTAATTACTACAAAAGAAAGAGGCAAGGTAGCAGAGGAACATGAGAAAAGAAGGGAAGGAAGAGACCATGAAAGCAAGAAGGGAGATCCACCAGTTCAACAAGAACTTAATTAAAGGTAACAGATGGAAGCCTGAGAGAAGATAAAAATCTTCTAAGTCTACTTGTGTAAAAGAATGAATATGAAGGGTAGCAGGGGCCAGATTTGGGGAGAAATAATAAAAGTTCAGAAGAGGTATAACATTTAATCAGGCTGTGAGGGAAGAACATCTGTGGAAATGGTAACAGGGTGTAAAGTCTAAAACAATCTAGTTGGAGACTACATCCTGGTGAGGCAAGAGCAATGCATTTCTGTACAAGAAACTTCTTGATACATCTTGTAATTTTACAAAACTTGAATATGGATCAGTCCAATCACATTTGGTTTGGCAGTAGGAGGAAAGTAGTATTCTTAAGCATGAATAAGTAGTGATCAAACTATGTGGTTATTTCTCTAGATGATTCATGACTTGTCATAATATAAGATGAAAGCGTGCTGCTCTTCCATATATGCTGTAATGATTCCTATAAGCTTTACTGCTTCAAGTTCTGCCAGTGCTTGAAGCCACAACACAAATAATACACAACTATTTCAGCTTTAAAAGGATCAGAAGTGAATGTATTAATAGAGTAATCTATTAGGTAGATAAGGCCCAGAATTACTCTGTCAGTTTGTTGACTATCTTTGATGTATTTATTGATACATTTTTCCTACAGTAGCTGTTGAGAGAAATTGAGCCCTTGAAATTACTGACTGAGCTGAAACTGATTATCCATTAAAGAGAAAGAAGGATTGCTCAGAAATCAAGATCTTACAATAAATAATAAACCCACATTTAATTGGCATTTATAGTTATAAAGTTTAAGATAAAAATGAAGCCTTTGTAAATTTAAAATCTATTAAAAAAAGAGCTTTAACAGTGTTCCGTTCTCTTTTTCTAAAAAAATTTGTGTAAACTCAAAACAAGACATACTTCAAAAAGAATGGAAACAATCTTATATATGAAGTCTAGAAGAAAAAAAAAAAAAAATGTGCCTTCATAGCTCTCATTTTATTTGCCATAATTCTGCCTGGAATAAAACCTTTCCAGTCCAATACCTATTGGCACTACTCCAGACTCCACTGTACTACTGCAGAACTTTTTTGTGAGAATGGTGGTTGCATTCTCAGTGAATTTAAAGACTAAATAACATTCTCAATTAGTCAGCAAGAATACAGCAAGACTATCTGGTTGCAGCAGAGAGCCCTAACACTTGGAATAGATTCAAGCTCTCCATTATTGCAGACCTCTCATTTACATAGTGCTGGAGCATCACAAGGCTCAGTGGTGGAAGAATGTAAGTGCTACATGCTGGCCAAGTTCTCCATTGCAAGTAACTCCCCTGGTACAGAGCCATTGCTCCTTCATGCCCTCACAGACAAGGGGGGATGACAACGAAAAGGTTTTTGAAAAGGGTTGTCCAGAAAACATATAGGAAAAAATAAGAAAAAATACAGTAGTAAAACATTTCTAATAGTGAATCAAAAACAGTGGAATTTGTCACCATATATTTTCAAGATCTACTGCACAAAGCCCTCAACAAAGCAGTCTGAATTCAATGTGTAAAATTTTTTAAGACCATAAAGAGTCTAGAGGTATAATGGAACACACATCACCTGAGGAAGTGTCAGGAAAAGCAGCATTTCAGATGTAGCCTGTTACCCATTATTTAACTGCACAGGGCTTTTACAGCAAACACAGAGAGAAAAGCAAAGAAGGCATCAGCAGTACCTGGGATGACACAATTACACCAAACTTGTCATTCATAGGTGCATGGTAACTGAAGGGAAGTAAATAAGTAAGCAATTATCCAGTAGGCAGGAGGCAATACAACAAAACACCTTTCTCCTACACCGAGAAACATGATCAGCCCAAACCAGCAAGATGCTTTAAAGAAACTAATGGAGTCTCAAGACTCTGTACAGGCATTTGACAGCTGATCTAACTTCAAGGGCAGTATGGTAGCCCAGTGGGGAGGGAGAAATCATGCAGTTCCAGTCTCCAAGTAAGTATTGGTCAGAGCACTGACTCTTTTGATTGTATTTATGTACCAGTGAGGCTATTCTCTCTAAAGAAACATGCAATAATACTAGTTACTTAAACAGAATCATTCTCAACACTACTGAAGAAGAAAGTGATTTGAGAAACTGTAAAAAGCCTTCAAGAGGCCTGAGTCTTCTTACTGAAAGGTCTCAGGCACACTAGTTCTGTGGTATTTACTAGCAAACAGGAAAAAGTTAAAGGATTACTGCCTTTAGAAATACCTGTCTCCATCCAGAACAAAGTTCAGAGGAAGCAAGCCACACTGAGCTTAGCACAACGGGGAATTGCAGATGAAGAGAGTGATAAGCAAGACTTGCTGTTTAATGACACATTATGAGGAAGTAAGGGCTTTAAAATGTTATGCTGTCCTTAACTGAAAAAAACCCGACAAATTTGACATCATGCTACCTTTCTTCTATAGAGTTAGGATGACCTGCATCTACTCAACAAAGAAAGAGTATCTGGTTTAGGATTAAGTGTAGCATTTCAAAGAATTATTACCTCTAGGCAACCTTTGTATCCTGCAGACCTAACGTGTTGGAATGGCACCGTGGAGTTTTCACAGCTTCCAAAAATCACACGAAATAAACAATTTTGAAACACTTCATGATTATTTGTGCAGTTTTCAGGTTAGTTTTGGAGTAACTAAGACATTGTAAAGAGAGAATAAAATTCAAATGACTAAAGATGCAATGCAACAGTGTGAAGAAATAACAGCTATAGTGAGAAAAGTCTGGTGCAGCTAACTGGCAGGCAGAGCTTCACAGTGCATATCTCACACAGAGGGGTAGAGAGCAACAGTACAGTTATTTCAGGTCAAGGGCAGCAACCCTACTCAGAAGCCTGGGCACAGTCCAAAAGCATGCCCATTTACACAGTACACTGAGCACACATAGAAACCAAGAACAGAACTTTCTTGACTCTAGATTGGTGGCTGGTTGCAGCATAACCAAAAATAATGTGAGAGGAATGTATTCAGGCAAGCAAGAAGGGGACTCAGAAGGTCACAGAAAGCTATGTTACTGCAAACAGGAGCTCTGATTGCTAAAGCTCAAAAGGTTTCTACAAACCTATGAGAAGAAAATAAAGCAGAACTGTTGGAGAGGAAATTCTAAGTTTCAGTAGAAGAATGCATCTCAGTAACATATCTAACATATAAGAAAAACCTCAGCACTACTAATTTTGTCTTAAACTGTGCTTGGGCCTGAGCTGTGGCTGCAGATCTCCTTCATGGATAGCAGTGGAAAAAGATTTCTAGCTAGTTTCCTAAAATTTTTTAAAATAATTTTTAAAAAAAGTTATACACTGTCATACACACTTACAATAGATCTTGCCTTAGAAAGCAAGCATTTTATGCAACTTAATTAAGAGAGAAACCACTAATTAGCTAGCCAGGCCCCAAACAAAGGCAGTCTAAACTAGGATTAGGGCTGAGTCATCTGGTTTCTCCTGTCTCCATACCCTCCAGCTGAATAAAGGTTTCCTGAGCCCCAGGCGGGTTTTTCTACAAGACTGCATTTTCAGTGTATTTTCCACTAATCCTATCTGCATATTTAGTCTTTTTTTTTTCTCCCCTCAACACTAGTCTACTTACTGCAAGCAGTAGACTGGACAGTCACATACACATCTGGATAAATTTACTTCACTGTAGTTAGCAAAAAATTGGTTTTGTTACCTGCCACCTTTCCTCCATGTAGCACAAGTTCCCTTTAAGGCTTTTACATACACAAAAGCAGTCTATTAATCTGCAGCAATGTAATTTCACCCTTCCTATAAAATTACTCAACTAGAACAGGTCCCTCCACTTGAAGTACAGTAGCAAAGCCCACCCAAGCACATTCAGAATCCAGAGAAATTACACAAACTAAAAAGAGAGAAGAACATTCTAAATATACACTAATGGAATAAAAATGCACCATCTGCTTCAAGCTACAACTACCACTTGCTATACCTAAGCTCCTAATTTATGTTTGAAAGCACCTCTGAACATCTGGACACGTGTCTGTCACCTCTGATTGCAATACTATCACTACCACAGCATGTTCACAGGCTGTGCAGCCGAGGACACAAGCAGTGACATCTACTGAGCGAATGACACGTGCTGCCACTCCGTCAGCAGGCAATGGCTGAGGAGCACAGTGAAAGGCAGGAGCATAGGTTAAATGTCACCCAAGATGAACTGTATTCAGTTGAATACAGTGACTGACTCTACACTGACCCTACTTGACAGACACTGTCTGCAACTTGGCCTCCTTCCACTCAATGAGCTTTCCCCCTCACTTTAGGCTTGCCTAACCTCTAAGGCCCCACGCATGCACTATTCTTGCTTTATTCATTTTTCCCCAGAGGTGGGATGCCATCACAGGGGTTTCAGAAGTTCAGTTTATATTAAATTGTGTCCACATCTTAGCATCTTCTTGGATTCTAATGAATGCAGCTAGGTGATAGGAAAGGCCCTACAAGTAGATTCTAAAATACGTTGTCACCTTCCCATTCACTACAAATGCCTTCCTATTACTCTAAACTGTTTATTCCCTTTCCCTAACCTTGCAGTTTCAAACTCTTTACCCTAACTACCTTCTATTACTTCTTTCAGTCCCTCCTTCCAGCAGAAAGTTATATGAGTTAAATATCTTCTTTTTGAAAGTAAGCCAAGCTCATTGTCTACTTG
This sequence comes from Haemorhous mexicanus, assembly GCF_027477595.1. Taxonomy (NCBI): domain Eukaryota; kingdom Metazoa; phylum Chordata; class Aves; order Passeriformes; family Fringillidae; genus Haemorhous; species Haemorhous mexicanus. Next base: position 17,492,882 of record NC_082349.1, on the reverse strand, counting down.
TGTAAGTACTTTATTTTAAACAACATGGATACTCAGGAAAAATTCTTATTAGAGAGGTAATGAAAAATATCCAACTCCTTTATGCAACACCCCTTAAGGCTTTAATTCTGAAGCAATCAAATCTTAAGCAAATATTCTCTAACTTCTTGTTTGAGGCAAGATTAGGGAAAGGGAAAAACAGACTTTTTTTTCTGCATTATGTAGTTTCTCAAAGAACTTCTCATTACTCTAAAAAACTCCAAATACTACAATTGAACTCATAATTCCATTTAGATACCACAACTTCCCCCCTTCCAAGAGGACACAAAGCTTTTGTAAGGAAACAGACTTTTTGAGAGCAGCTTTGAAAAAGAACCACTGTATTTTTCTCCATGTTTTACTCCAAGGAAGTAAGATGGAAAACTAACAAGTTACTATAAGCAAACAGTTCTACATCACTCTACTTAGGAAGATTTCAGAAAAGTGTAGTAATAAGGCATTGTAAATTGCAAGTGACACCATCTCTCAGTTCTGTAAAATCAATGAGCAGTGCAATACCTCTTACAGAAAACATCTGTGACTAATCCAGGCAGTTAATTAAGTGATCTTTGACCTAGTAAGGCAGGTTGGCATAACATACAGCTTAATTATTCATACATTACTGCTTTATATGAGTTGTACTGAACTTTGCCCCTATTGTTTGACAGCAGAAAAGTAGGTGAAAGTTGCAACCTCTCCTTCCTGCTATCATGCCTATAAACTGGTTATTCTATATAAAAACAAACACATACAACATGACGAGCCTGTCACATAACTTTCTTGTTACACATTCAAATACACCTGATTTGCTAAAAGATGATTTTCTTTTTCTCAATTCGTATGTTATTTTACTTTTCAAGTTTAACCAGCAGCAAACCTATTGCTGACATTACAGCAAAACTTTAAAAAGCACACAAAATCAAACAGAAAAATAGCAGGTACTCCAGAAATACATGACATAATAGGAAAACATGAAATGTTATTTTGAACACAAAGTATGTACAAGAATGTATTCTGAAACTATGTGAGGAAGGAAGAAGTTTTGCAGGTAAAGTTCACAGTTGCACTAGAACACTTCAATGATTCACCTGAATATTAAGTCCAGCGTTCAGCTGGTTATATTCAGGTCTGCAACATTTACCTTCGCCCTTACAAAGCTCAAAACTAGAATTTCACCTTCCAGAATTCAAGGAGCTAAAATACACCTCACACTAACATGGCACAACATTTTCAGGCATTATACACCAAGGTTAACAAAGGAATTTACACACAAAAAACTAAATCACCTCACGGATTTTAGTCAGCTAACCTCAAGCAGCAGATACACTACCAGTCCTCTTCCAGACTATCTAGATTGCCTAGTGAAACTCTTCACCCTAGGAATAAGCACAAAAATTTAGGACAGCCATGCCTTCCCAACTTCTTCCTCTTCCCAGAGAGTCAGAGATATACAACACAGATGTTAAAGGACACACTAGGCCCTGCAGATTTCAAAGGTTGTGCACTTGTTACTATATGTCAGCATCACATACCAACACAAGAATGCTGAAAACATAAAGATTTAGCACGAAGACAATCCTTTTCAAAAGTATTCTCTAATTTACATCAGCAACAAAACATGAAGAAATGAATGATACGTGAACTAATGAGACCAAAGGAGGATGAGGCAATGGTAACAACCAGATGCTTTTGTCTAGGCTGGTGATATAGGCAATGTAGCTTACCTACTGCCTAGTCTTGATAGGTAGCATTCTGTAAGGCTCCTGGCAAGGTTTGCCTCACAGGGAAACATGGAGAAAAGAACGAAGACCAGTGGGCAAAAACCATCCTCAAAATAGCATTCAAGCAGCAGCTCAGCTATTATTGAAACAACCGAATGTTGGATGTTAGAGTTTGGAATCCAAGGCCACAACACAGTACCAGCAGTAAATAAGACCTAAGCTGTGGAGGGACTCAAAAGTGTAAAACAATACACACACACAAGCGAAAAATCAAGTTTGTAAGCATGGCACTTACTTTAGCAACTGCATTTCTAATAAATTCAAGAATGCAAAATAACTAAAGAGATTACAGAAGTAAAGGACAAGGTATCAGAAAGACTGCAGTACAGAGAGAGCAGAAGGGACAGATCAAGTCGGGCTCTCACAAGCCCATGCATCTGTTGAATTAGCTGGAATGTAATTCATAAGTTAACCTCCCTTGCCAAAACCCACTAATCTTGTAATAATGTTTGGTCCACCCAATATACATGAATACCTCAGATTTTTAACACCATACCTAGCAAAACTGATGATCCACACAGGAAAGACACATTCCAAAGAGTCTTCAGCATTTAGGCTAACACTTTCCATACACTGACCCTCAAGCTAATGCATGCATTGCCATTGTCAAGTCCTGCAGATCAACATCATAAGACATGAAAGCAAAACAGTTTAATGGGGACAACCCAGGACCCACATAATATCTATTTCAGGTATTGGGAGATTACTCTGGACAAGTTCTAGCCTGCTTCTATCAAATGAATGCTACTAACAGTGGGAAAATATTAAATGCACAACTACATTGGACATGCATCTATGTTTTAAGATGTGCTCCAATCTGAATGTAACTTGAGTAAGGTAAATGTGGACAACTGTGATTCACTTTAAAAGAATACTCTTGGACTGACTTAACACATAATTGCTCCTGGAACATCTGCATGGCCCAGAATTTTTTACAAATACCACGATACTAGGCATGAAAATCTGAGCTCATCATTTTTGTGCCATTCCATACAGCTTTTCCGCTTTTTTAAAGTGGTATTTCACTAACTTAGGCTGAGATATTTGAAAAACTCCCTCCCTGTGAGTTTGATAGAAGAGTAACTCGCAGCCATAGCTCAGGATCTTGTTTTAACTCTCATGCAAGAAACAATGTAAGGTAGCAAATGCATGACTTGTCAGTGGGGTATCAGTGTTGTGTGACAGTTACCTAACTTCATTAAACTCCTACAGATAATATGCATAAGTGGACTTAGGTAAAATAAAACTGGATCCTTGCTTAATCTCAGGTATGTTATTACTTAAGTCTGTTGAGTAAGTTTATCTCAGTATTTTGTAGTGCTTACAAGACACCTGTAGGCACTGTAATATCGCAACTCATCAGGTCTCAAGCATATGGTTAACAACTAACAATCTCAAATACAGTAAAACCGTGGAAAGGCTGAGCCTGCGATACATTCCTCATCTGCTACACTTTGCAATACCAGCGCTTTGAAAGGCATTAACGAATACACACCCTAGAACCATACACCTGTAAGGCAACCTCACAGAGAACACCATCACATTCGGCCCCTTTGAAATCGTTCCCCGTGTATCTTATTGTCACACGGCAGCGTTCAAACAACAGCTGAGTCCATTATTGCCTATGCAGACACGGTGATCCCTAGAAGTCAAGTGTCAATACCCGTTCCTAGTCCGCAAAATAGAAAAAGCCAACATGACTTGGGGAACGAGGCGGCGGTGGCTGGATGCTCGCAAGAGGAGCACGGACCTCAAGGCGGGGAAGGCGTGGGGAGAAGCAGGCTGACCCCTGTGCACAGGAGCCGCCTCCCGGGCGGAGGGCGACGGTGGCAGCGCCCTGTGTGTGGCACGGGGGCGCGGCCGCCCCTCCGCCGGGCCCAGGGCCGTGAGGGAGAGCACAGCTCCCGCTGCTTCGGCCTCCCGGCGCCGGCCCCGCGGCTCGCCCGGCCCCTCCCGCCCCGCGGCCCGGCCCGGCCCCGCGCTCACCCGTGCTGCGCGGCCGCCCGCCGCTTGCTGAGCAGGCAGAGCAGCGCGCAGGCGGCGGCGGCCCCGGCGATGGCGGAGTGCCGCGCGGTGAGGAACTTGCTGTAGGCGGCCATGGCGAGAGCAGCGCGGAGCCGCGACCGAGCGCAGCCGAGCCGAGCGCAGCCGAGCCGAGCAGCCGAGCGAGGGATGCCGGGAGGGGGCGGTGCCGCCCGGCCCCGCGCCGCCGGCAGGACGGGCCGCGCCGCGCCAGGAGCGGGTTGTGCAACGCCGGGACGGCAATTACCGCTCCCTGGCAGCCCCTGCCAGCGGGCGGACTCGCCGCCCCACGGGAGGAGAGGGGAGGAAGGGGCGTTTCCTCCAGCGCCGGCGGGGTCGGGCCTGGGCCTGTCGCCGGCCGCCCTCGGCCTGAGGTCGGGCTGAGCGGCTGAGGCCGAGCCTCCCCCGCGGCCCGCGGGTTCATTTCCCCAGGCACCTCCTCCTGCCGAGCGGGCTCCGGTCAGCCGCTCTCCCGGGGCTCTTCGTGTAGGGGTACAGTGTGATTCCTGAGTGTGTGCTAGAAATGGCTTGTAAACGTGGCAAAGACGGAATAAAAATAAAATTTTAAAAATATATATTTCAAAACTTTTTTAAAAATATATATTTTAAAAATTTATATTTTTAATATATATATTTTTTTAAAATATATATTTTAAAAATTCAGAAAAACGTTGATGTGGGTTTTGCCATACCTTGTCTTTTTTCCCCTTTTTTTTTGTTAGTGCCGTGAGAGGAGCTGCTGTCAGGCATAGGGTGGAATGAGTTGTCATCTGTGTAAGTACAGGAAAATAATCCCTATAAAGACTAGAGCCATGCCAGGTACAGCAGGAGATACCAGCTAGCTTTGTTCCACAAAAACCGGTTATACTGGCGCAGGTGCTTTTTCCAGCAGAGTTAATAATAGATTGGCATGTCGAGCTATACCAGCAAAAACACCCATGCCAGCATAACTGTATTTACACTGGATCTTCCCCTGTGGTCATATCCCACAGAAAGATGCCTGATAATGTACATGAAGTGTCTCTACTTTCTGTGGGAACTGGTTGGTCATATATTGAAAGCCTCTTTGGTGCCATGGTTAACACTGAAATGACAAAACTGTTTCTCTGATTAAATTTAAACACAGATCAAAATGTAGGTGAAATCAATGTATTTATTTTTAGTCTTGAAAAACGTTCTCATACAGGCTTTTAAAAACATGTATATATATACTTGTGAATGTTGTGCTTTTTTTTTACTGTAGCACATGAGTGTGCACATAGGTCAGTCCATTTATCAGGTACTCCTATTTCTTCCAAGTATTTCTGCCTGGAGTAGGAGGTCTGAAGCTGCAGTTTGAGAGGTAATACCTGGTTCTTCATTCTGAATCACTACATATACTCGTCATTCTTGCTCCCTTTCCCTATCCTTGGTATCATCAGGCATTTTAAAGCAAGTTTATGTTTTGGTGTAAAAGCTGAAGTCTCAAACTCTCAAACTGTTAGCATTTTTTTAGAGCATTAGTCACAACTGTTGAACCTAGTTCTCTGCCACTTGTTCTGAGACCTTAGACACATCAGTAATCTCCCTACTTTAAAATATATGCTGTACATTGGTGGTTTTGGTGTGGGTGGGCGGAATTGTCAACTATTTGAAGTATTTCAGATCCTCAGTATGTAGCAGAATCACCCAGCATTAATTAATTAATGTTTTAATTAATTAATGGAGAGTAGGTGAGTATGAGAACCTAAAGAAGAGGTACTTTTGGTATCAAAATAAACTTCTTATATTAAAATAATTGCAAAAAGGAAAGTTTCTTTGAATTTCCAGGTTTACTAATCTTTGTAGTACAGTTTTGCTGGTGTTTTTAATCTCAATATCAGCACAGAGATCAGGAATGGTATGATACTGTCTGCTTTTCTTTACAAGTCCTCTTACCTCTTTAAGCTTGGGTTGGTTGTACCCTTCCACAGAAGTTGCTATCTAGTACAGCCTAACTTTGTTTCCATGAACTGTCCATCAGCTGGGGCCGTGCTGACCTTTGTTGTTTGCATGTCCGTGTGACTGGTGTTCTGCTGTTTGTCTGCTCAGTGTCCTTAGCCCACTTTCTGACACTATCCAATACCATGACCCAGTACATATTTTATTTCTCTTCTAACTTTTCCTGAAATAATTTCACACATGCCTATAATTTTCTGAGAAACTTGTCTCATGCATCCAGACCTCCCCTTTGTCTCCTGCTACCTCGACTCTTGAAAGTTGCTTTTTTTTCAGAATAACTTATTTAACATGATGGACAAATGGGCACTTTGTTCAAAACATGAGATTTTTATTGATCCATTATTTCATCAGTTTCCAATGGCACTCATGGCTAAGCATATCCTTGATAAAATCCCCCACACTGATCAAATGTTTTTGTGACAAAAGCTCCTTTTTTTTCCCTTCTGTTTGAGATCTGCTGCATTTCAATACTTTATACATTGCAGCCTTATTCCTTTCTTGATAGTCTTGGTACAAGTCAACTGTGAGGGTTTCCAAGGTAACAAATAAGAGCAATGTTAATTCAAATGTATCTCAAATGTAAAAGCTAGAGGTGGAAAGGTAGCTTGGAAGAAACAGAGAGTAGCAGTTCTGTTACCTGTACTAATAGTACTGTGTGTAGTTTCTCTGATAAAGCAAGGTCAAATTAACAACCATCTTTTTAATACAGTCCGTGGTATTGTTCAAACTTCTTACCAGCTAAGTAGGAACATCCATTGCAAGCAAGCTATTTAAATGAGAACATGCACTCAGGAAGACTGAAGACTGTAGGAAGAAAAATGTATGTTTGCTACTGAAATCTTAAATCCCTCTAATGGACTTCAGGAGACCTCGTAACAGGCAGCAGTAACCTGGGCTCCTGTGTCTGAAGTGTTAAGCAATGGTATCTGCCTAAGCAGTTCTCCTATTTCCCAATTTAAAAAACAAAGTCTAATAAGAATAAACAGTAACAATATTGCTAAACAGCTCTGATTTTCAGTTCATGTCCTCAGCTACTCTTAATTTTAGATGCTTGAGTTTTAAGAAGTCAAAGTCAGAAGTATAAGAAATTACTACAGAGTGAATTTAATAGTTATGTGAATACATTTTACTTAATGGAGTCTAGGTTAACAAATAAGAAGATGCTCCCATTTGGTTTCACCCAGAACAGGAAGAGCCTGTATTATTTGCTGTTGGCACTTGGCATACAACACCCAGCTATATTCTGAGAACAACATGTCATCTAATAATTAAATGAAAAATCATGTTGTTTATTGTAGGTCCAATGTAACATGTAAATATCACAGAGTGCAGTTTACAAATGTTGTGAAAGGTGGCAGAAAAATGAGATTCATTTATGTAAGCTGAGGTAAACTGTAAGATACAAACTGTATCATGTATGTTCATTAAGTTTGAAGTTGATTTGTGGAGTCCTGGACTCCATTCTGCAGACTTATATTTGCTTAATTTTTAAGTCTATATAAATTCAGTAGGATTGTTAAGTTTTTAAATTTTAAGTAAAGTCAGTGGTATTGAAAACTTAATAACTAGTGGAGCAAGAAGGAAAGTTCCAGGGATTGATGTGGTCTCTTTTGTGAAATCTGTGTTATCTCCTAGATATCTCACTTAGTAGTTGAATCTGGCATGGTTTGCAGGGAAATAATTAAACTGTTCTGTTAATGCAGTCATCAGCACTAAGTGATAAGGTTTTGGCCTTCCGCTGAAGTGCTACAACAGGGTATTAAGTTTGGTGCTTGATGTTTCACAGGAGGAGGTTCTACATCTGAAGTTGAGCTGCATTATATCATGTATCAATTCGTATATGTGCAAATGGGTGTATACAAATAATGATACAGATTATGCTCAATAATCTTATTAAGCCTGATTAGTATAACTTATGTCTGCCAGCTGGTGTCATTATATGTTTAGTCACTTCTTAGAACTTCAAACTCCAGTGCAGGTGAAGTAGTGTAGATCTGGTATCAACCACTCAAAACCCATAAGCCTCCAATGCTGATTAGAATGCAGGTTTGATCTTCAGAGTGGGGCCTACAGGGTGAAATTGAAATGGACATAAACTTTCTTTGATCTACAGAACACAGAGAGAAAACAAGCTTCCATTTCTTTGTACCTCCTATTTTCTCTTCTTGTTCTTGCCCTTTTCTTACCCACCCACTGCATGCCCCTTAGATGGCTGGGTCTTACAGGAACTTAAGATGAGAGAAGGTGGTTTTTCTGAGCAGTGAGTAAAATCTGGGAGTAGCATGGGCAGAAGAAGATATCAGGTGTATTAAAAAAAAAAAACAACTTAGGTGTTCAGAGCATTGGCTTTTAAATTGATGTTTGCAGACTTTCTGTGCCATTACTACTTCACTTTTCCACTGATAATGGTATTTTTCCTCATCTTTATTAACTGACATTGTAACCCACAAGTGCTTAATTGCTGCACACAAGTCTACTTTGTGCAATTCCTTGATTTCTGTCTGTAGTTTTGCTTTATATACTTGGATTTTTTGATGAGACTAGCCTCTCTACAAGCAACTCTTGCCTCTGCTTAATAGCTCATGCCTTTCCAATATGAAAGACAGCAGATTGCTTTTTATAAGCAGAGCTCATAAATTTATAAATCTGGGTGAAAATGTGAAAATACACAGGAATCACTGTTATTATACCACACTCAGAAATTATCTGGTCTTTCTGTATGTGAATAGTACCAGATACTCCTAGAGACATTATAGACTCCACATATCTGCTTTCTTACTGGATTTTACTCTGACTTCGAGCACACAATTATTTCATTCTAAAGTATGGTGTTTGGCACCCATTCGAATTTTTCATGTCAGTAAGCATAATCACTCATATTCTGTTGGTCCAGGAAACACACTGGTACTGCAGAGAGAGAAAACACCTGAAACACAGTTCTTTGTGTTAAGAACTCTGTTTTATTTTCCTTACTGTTTTTATTTGCTTTTGTTGTTAATTGTCTTCTGACTTCAACAAAGATGTCTCAACTAAGCTGTTCACATTGATGCTTAGAATGCTGATATTCCTTTTGTGAGTTAGTTTAATTGGACAATCTGTGTAAAGTACAGAATTAGATTTCCCTCCAAAATACTCTGCATTTATGAACAGTTTCAGTTATGATTTTGAGCTTCTCTTGCCTGCCTTGTTAGGACTAGGTGAGTGGGCAGAAAAATGGAAAATGAAACTGGATGTTCCTGTTTAGCTTGTTCTGAAGTGGATCAGAGCTCAGTTTGATCTTGATAGCTTTTGGTGATCTGAAAGCCAAGGTATTTCACTGCTCAATATTTATTTCTAGCTTATCTCAAATATTGTATTATTTTATGTTTTATTAGATACATAATAAATAGAAGACCAGATGTCATTGATGCTAACTTCCTTATCATACCTAGAATAATGTTTGGTTTAAAAAGTGTTCTATTAATGATCCAAAAGTGAGAAAACAGAAAGAAATTCTTAAGGAACATTTTATGGAAAAGGCATTCATGAACAGTATCATGGATCTTTGCAAAGTCAAGCTGTCAAGTTTGGTATCTGAATTCAGTAATTAAAAGAAAGGCATTTAAAATATGTTTACAACTAATATCTCTTTCATAAGTAGATCTCTAATTCTTTTATTGAGATTGCCTCATAATTCCCTTATAAATAGTGCTTCTCAGGTGATTATATCTTTGTTCATGAATGTATTTGCTGACTTATAATGATGCAAACTGAAAGTTTGCATAAATTTTCTGTCTCAGCTTAGATAACAATTTATTTAATACAAGATGTCATGCCAATGTGGTCCAATTATTTCCCAGAATGAAGCCTTGGAAAAATATAGGTTTTTTCAGTATATTAAGAGAATATAACAAGCTTTTAGATCATTGTATTTTATCACCATGGTTTGCAACAGAATTGAGGTTGCCAGAGACAAACTTATATGAAAGCTTTTGGAAAGCTGTGTCATCATCACTGTTTATGTCATGGTTCCTTCTTACTTCAGGTGATGGAGCTTAAATTCAATAAAGTTGTACAAAAAGGGAATCATCTCTCTCCCTTGTATTTAGTCATAAGTATCAGACATTAGGTTTAAACCATAATAACTTCAGCAGACCCATCTTCCTGTTTTCCAGGAGCAATGACCACAAATACATCATGATGACATGTTCTTTGAACAAATATAATTTGTTTTTAACATTGGTAATGTAGGAAGAATGTTAATAGAACAAGGATTTTAATACATTCTATCTGCAGATCTATTTGCTTAGTATCAATAGTGAGGGTCCAGTTTTACACTCCACAGAACTCTTCTCCCTATTGGCATATTCCTGGAAATTTGTCTCCTACTTCCTCTTATTACAGGAAGTTTCAAACTATTTAGTATTAACTGCATGATCCCCAATAAAGTTCTATCCTTGGTAAACACAGTAGTCCTTAATCATTGTTTTGTATAATTATAGTTCAGATCTTTTTGAGAATTAAAGTAAAATTATAATTTCTCCTCTGTATGCAATACTTTGCATTTAATAACACTCAGGCTCAAGTACCATTTTGCTACACACTCACCAGCTGAAGAAAGGTAGGCAAAGAAGGAGCAGTGTCGTAACTTGAAATGGATTTCTAAAACTGAAGTCTTGTCTCCACCCATTATTTCACAAGTTGGCAATTATTATAGCAGCCCTTCTGATTAACCATGTCAGAGACACTGAACATTGTAGAAGCCTAATAATCTGCTTTTATACTCTAATAACAGGTCACATATGATATTCATGTAGCATTAATGAGTAAGTTTTTCGTTTGTTCCTTCACACTGACAAATTACTGGCTTTTCAGAAATAGATTTGTATGCCTTCTGTAACAGTTCTTTACCCTTGGCTACCAGCAGCACTGAGATTCCATCATGTGTTATGTTCATGTCCCTCACAGCTGCCACAGCTCAGCAACCTGCACCACACTCTAAAGCAACCATGCAGCATCTGTTTCCTCCCAGCTCAGACTGGCCAACCTTACAGGTCATGTTATCACGTCTCTGCAGCCTTCCTCCATACAGACTGAGCAACCTGTTGTTGATCAAGCACTGTGCAGGCTCCAAGGCTTTTTCTGCAATGGGTTTTGGTGCCAAAATGCAGCTTGAAATGGTGACTGAGCATAGTAACAGTTTTTGACTTCAAGAATTATCCAACTGATCTGAATGCAAGCAGATAAAACCACCTTAGGAATGAAAGGACTCATTAAAATGAGGAAAGACTGAGTGAAAGAGAAAGAAATGGTTTAACAAGAAATCAGTGAAGAAGGGGTACAGAAACTGGGGTGGCTTAACAAGATGATATTTAGGAAAGGAATCTGAGCCATGTTGGGTTAGGATGGCAGAGGAAGGAGGACGTGGAGACCTGCTGGACAAGGAGATTACATGGGTTGGACAATGATTCTGGCATTGGGAGGGAATTAAATGATGAGACAAGAAAAGCCGAGCGGATATGTGTTGCAAAACAAGAGGGTAACATTTAGAACTACTGAGCAAAACAGAAAGGTGGGATTTAGAGCTAATTGCCTGGAGAAGAAAAAGGGTGAAAGAAGGCAACCTGATGAGGTGTGAGATAGAGTGGGCTGGACCAGAAGCTGGGCTGGACCACTCAGGTGGTACCTGAGCTACCAATTTTTGGTAGAGGACATGGGGGAAACATGGTAGAATTATTTGACAGGGAGTTCAAATTCAGTTCTTAGAATCATAGAACCATTTAGGTTGGAAAAGACCTTTAGGATCAAGTCCAGTTTTACAAGTATAAAAACAATGGTGGAAGTTCTTGTAGGTATGTGTGCATGTGTATATCTATATCTATACCATCTATATCTATAAAATACAGAGATTCACAGACACACTTATTCCTTTTTCAGTACAGAAAAAAAAATAGTTTCATAGGAAAACATAAATAGTGAAGTTTTATCTCATTCTAGCAGAAGGAAGAAAAATATTACTCTTCAGCCTTAAGGGATAAAGTTGCATGTCTCTAAACAACGTGAGAAAATTCTCTGTTCCTTCCTACAGGGAGCTACACCCTAAGCCACAGCTGAAAGCTCATCCTCTCTGCCTGCCAGCTAAGGCACAGTTTATAAGGTAGGGCAGGATTCTTCACTCCAGCTCAACAGGACTGAACTCAGACAGTCCATCTTAATGCAGAACATATAAATAGAAGATACACAGTTTAAATATGAAGTAAATAATCATCCAAATTACATCATTCCAGTTCAAAACTCAGGTGCCAATTGCAGTGTTATCTGAAATGAGAGTGACTTTTTACCACAAGTAAAAACATGTTTCCTTGTTATTATCACAGCTTAGTTAATGTACTGAATGTTCACATGCCAGTTTATTTCAGACTAATTTGGTGGGAATAGCATAAACAGGCAGCAGAAGTAACCAAATACTCTATGCACCAAACCTCTAGTAGTTGTGTATAACTAAGCAAAATAAAATATAAACTTAATCCTCTCCTAATTATTTTGCTAAACTTAGTTGGGCCAAATATTTGACCTTCAGAAACACCTGTACTCTAATTTTGAAGATTGTTATATATTTCCTTTTGTAATCTGGAATTGTAAATCATAGGGCTTGACTCACATGACTACCTGGGTAAATGAGAAGCAGAGTAATTGTGTTGTCTGGACTGTATTGTTGAAATACCTTCCAGCCCAAGAAACCCTGCAATCTAGCAGGGAAGGAGGGTGAATAAAATTGCTAAAAGCAGGCAAGAAATCAAGACTGCAAGTACTGAGTAGCTCTTACAGGCACATTTTGCAAAGTTTACTTCAGGTACCACTGAAATTGCTGTTTCACCAACAGGCTAATCTTCTATGCCATCTCACAGCTTAAAGAAATTGTTCCAATTGCAGGGGGACCATCACATTTTAAGAAACTTACATCTCTGTTTTTTCCAAGGTCTTCTCAGTAAGAAAAAATTAAAGCTTTTTTTCATAATGGAAATAAGGCTTATGTAGCACAACCATAGCTGGTGCTCTCTCTGCTCTAAGAGAATATCTGTGCAGAAAATATCACAAGCCTGAATTATGTAGGATCTTAGTGAAATCAAAACACTGACTCCTACACTGGGTGAAGGAGGGAAACAAAGTAGTAATTGTAATCTCAGAAGAGAAGGTTAAAATGAGCAACAAGAGTCTGGAGAAGGAGGAAAGAGAAAAGAATGGAGGTCTACAAAGCTAATTTAAAGTCATAATAGTTTTTCCTTGGAAGTTCTAGCAGCGGATATTGGAACCTCCCATACACAGTAGCAAGTCTTAGTCTGCAGGTTTATTTGATTAAATTGTAGTCACATAAGCAGTGCCTCACTGGTTCAAAAGAACTTAATTAATCTTCCAATCTTTTTGCACAATAATCCAAACTAACCTTAGGGTTCTCCAGAAATTCTAGATTTGTCACCTGCCTTTTGAACACTAAATGCAATTTCACAGGGAACAGTGGCAATATTTTGAGCATATTTTCACTTGTCCTCTTTGAATTTGCTGCATTTCAGTAAACTAAGAAGTCACAAGTGATCTATTAGAAAAGTGAAGAAAATGTGAGAATAAGGATTAAAGTTCTCTAAGGTTTGCTTTAAAGCTACATAATTTTTATTCTTCAGAAGTATGATATAGTGTGTCTTGTAGAACTTCATTCCATTTCATGCCTCAGTTTCTTGGAATCAAACATTTTTTTCTGCATTATATTAATGATTTCTTCTAATTTATTTTGTCAGTAGAGCACTGGTAACATTTGTGTCACATCATTAATGACTACATTGGATTCACCATTAAAAATCATTCTGTACCTGACCACTTTTACCCAGTTCTTCCCTGTACTATAATCCTTATTAAAAAATATCAACTTTCCCAACTTAATTAATAAATTTTTGAGTAGCACCATGTGTTTTATTGATGTTCATTTCAGTCATATTGTGTGACAACATTTTGTCGAGAAAATCAAATATCATCTTGCCTACTCTGATTATTCAACACCTCACTATTTTCCCTAAATTATTGCAGACAACTCAATTCAAATTCAGGGGCTTTTCAGACAGGAATAATTTCTGTCCTTTCCCTCCTTTTTACAGTGAGATACTGTATTGCCTGTTCTAAAGTTATATACCACCCTGACTTTGTTGGAAATATTTCCCACCAAACCGATCCCACAGTTTTATTCTGGTTTATTTCAGAATTTTGGAATTAATATTTTCAGCCTATCTCAGCAGTTCTTCTTCAAATACCTATCTCCCAGATCTATATTTTATTTCTTTATATCATACTAGCCATAGATTGAGGAGTATATTTGGATCAATTTTAGAATAGCAGGGAAAACTCCCTTCCCTCCAAAGCACTTCCCCAAGAACAGGGTGAAACTTTGGTGGAGTAGCCAATGTGATACTTAGCCGCAGAAAGGGCCATGGAACTAAAGCTCCAGGGCGTTCTGGTGGAACAGCCAGGGGCAGGTGACAGCTGGCAGAGCAGCCGGAGCCGTGCAAGTGCCAGGTGTGCCACAGGATGGTGCCACAGCGTTAGCTTTGGCCGGGACTCAGCGCCGGTCGCAGCGCTGTGAAAAGCCCAGTGCTAGAGGAAATTGTGGTACTCACTTCATGGACAGCAGTCTCTGCATTGGCTGTGCACTGGACAGATAGTTTAAATCGTACAGGTGGGCTATTTTCTTTATCTGTACACGCCTGATCTTCACCCCCAAATCTCATGTACATATCTGGGGGGACTGTGCACTAAGCACAGGCTTTTCTCTGGTGAAATAGCAGAGCTCTCTTTGCCTTCCTAACTTCAATTTTATGGCATGTTGTGAAACACATTGTGCAGACATAATTTTAGTAGCTCAACTATTGAGCTATTAATTTACATATATCTTTTCATTTGATTTACCAAATAAATGAGCATATTCCTTCTGTTGTCGTAGTGGTTAAGCCAGTCTAAATTACTGTTGGTCTACTTTGGGTAGCGTTGCAGTAGTTATGGGAGCAGTGGAAAAGCATATTTGTACAAGAAACCTGAGAAACAAATATTCCATTCCTTTCCTGTGGTATGATAAGGGTCTTTAAATGAAGAAAAAATAAGTTGCCAAGAATGCCTATATAAGTAAGTGGTTGATGTATCTGGAGAGTGATGTGTGAGATAAAATCAAAGTGAATTAACATTGTCAGGTGCATGTCGTTGTTTATCACAAAAATCTATCTTTTGAGCTTAAGAATTAAATTATATCATTACCTTCTCTGTTGTAGGAGCCCTGTATATGATTAGGACACCTCTGTCACTCAGGTGAAAATAGAATTGCTAATGACTCTCTTGCTTATCATCCTGGTTGTGGTATCACACATTTTTACTTACTTTGTAAGTAAGTACATCGTGATTTTCAAGCCTTAGAGACCTTCTTGTCTTGCTTACTCTTTTTTTCATTTCTGCAGTGGGCATATGAATGATGAGCTATCACTGGTTTGTTCTGACTTTTATTGTAGTCTGTTGAAATTTATTCTATCTAGGCAATATTGTGATAAGATGCTGTCTTATCAAACTTCCTGATATTTTATCAAGCTGTCAAAATGTTGTCAGTTAAAACACTGTTTTCAATTCTATTCCATAATTACTGTTAATATTTCACTTCACTTGGATAAGAATCAGACAACACAAGTGAGGTTTTAAAGCTTATTACAAAATACTTCATAAAATATGATGGAAATAGAACAAGTGCATAACAATGGCAAACTGTGGTTTGGGTCCATACACTTAAGTGTTTTTAATTTTTGAGTCTAATTGTCTAGCTACTCATTTGGAAAAACAGATAAGCTTGTTGTTTTACTACTGATTTAGTAGTACTGCTTTGAAACTGGAGACTCCTCTTGACATCCTGTGTGAATGGTAACTATGAAAATGAGAAATTATGACCCAGAATACTGCCTGACAACATTTTGTGACAAGAATTATTGTCTCAATAGCTTTGCCAAATGTCAGCTGCCTTGTGGAATAACCCTGCACACCTGATCATGGATTGTTACGGAGATTTCCCTATTTCACCACCAGTGAAAGCAAACCAGCAACATTCCCTTCTCCATGCAGACCTTTCATTGTAAGGAAGCAATTAAAGATTTCACTCATAACCTCAACTTATTACAATAAACAGTTCCTCATCTTTCTCATATCTATTCTAAGTCTTTAGGGAGGAATTATGTTTGATGACACTTATAGGCTCAAACTTCTATAGGCACAGTTACACCCAAGAAACTCATAAATCTTCATATGCAAATGAACCCATGAAACTGCTTATGGCCATGGGGCTGTGTGCTTAACCCACTTTCATCAGAAAGGAATCACAGTGCCTCACTCCCTAGGTGCTACATTAACTGACAGGAACTCAGGCAGTGGCCTCCAGGTGAAGACAATTAAGCTATCCTACCAGATCTGGAATGTGTTGGGAGCAATTCAGTGACTGGTTGTAAAGGAAGGAAGAAAGGAATGTGTCCTGCTTTTCCTTGTTGGGGCTTGCTACCACCCTAGGCATAAGAGAAGTGTTTATTTTCCTTCTGAAGGGGTTAAAAAAAAGAGTTATGTTGCATGTGAAGCAGGTGATATGAACAGCTTAACCCACTTACTGTATCATATATATTCAACAACATTCCTTTTTACAGCTTCTTTCTTTTTTAATTGTGTGGATGAAAAGTAGGAACAATCTGATCTACCTTATCATTTGCCTATAAGCTTCTGTGTCCATGTTGGAGGCTACAGGAAATCAGTGCTTTAACACTGAAATAACAAGGAAAAAGTAATTTAAAAAGAAATGCATTTATGTTATGCATTCCCAGTGCAGAGATATAGGTCCAGAGTGGTCACAGATTCTCCCATATTTGGTAACACTGCTGCTGCACACTGAAAATTGAAAACAGAACTTCACAAAGAGGGGAAAAAAAAATCAGTGGAATTTTAACTACAGCCCTGTGCGCTCTGGCACCATGGTAAACCACAAAAAGCACACACAAGTGTGCTCTAATGCATTTTGAACATGTCTTCCTGTGGTCATTTTGATGTTCAAGATCATATGGTGCTGCTATTTCCTTCTCTTTTCCAATTCATTTCAGTTTTTGCACAGTGGCATTGATGGAAAATCTGTCCCTACAGCTTGTTCTGATAAAGCCTGTCTTCCCAGAACAGGTTTTGTGGCAGGAGCCAGATTCAGAAACCCAGAATGAATCTCAGTACAGTAGATTTGACTCTCAGATATCAAATCCAGCAAAGAAAATTTTAAAAATTAGTAATTCTTTGCAGTGTCTGTTTGTAAAGCTGGGAACACCCACTGCTACAGAATGTGTTTGCTAAAAATTAAGTTTCTGGAGAGGATTACAGGAGTTCATGGGAGAGGAATTCACTGAGAATTACTAGATACAGAAGTCATCCTTGGTTCAAGAAGTTTCTCAGCTGCAAATGGCTGGAAGATCAGGAAAATATTCCTGTTGAGTGTTTCATAGGGTTCTCAAGCATCCATTCATGGCTATTATGGTTCTACTGGACTCTTGGTCTTACCCAGCCTGGTCATTCCTATTTTGAAGCCTTACCTACATAAATTCTATGTTCTCAGGTTTTTAGTACTGAAAAATCCTTGCTTGCGAGATCAAGCACAGGAGATTATTAAAAATCCCTGTAGTATTGAGATTAATCCATAGCTTAATCTATTTCTTACCTTAATGCCTTTATTTTTGAGTATGCTAGGTCCCACAACTTGGAGTCTGTAAGATTAGGACCTGATCTTTAATGTTTGTGTCTTTCACTGTTACATACTTGCTACACACGATAAATAATGTTATAAAAAAAGAAATCCTAATCCACAGTACCTTTAGATATGTGAGTATAGAAGAAAAATGTGGCTGTCTGTTATTAGTCTCCTTTTGAGGCATTAGCTGTGTATGCCTACATTCTGAGCATAGCAATATATCCACTTTGAAGACAAGATAGCTGTTTCTTGTACAGTATGTGTACATGTGACCATAAAAAGCTGTGCATATTTCTCCCTTTTATTTCCTTTCCAACTTCTGCTCATCAGAGAAATTTTTTGTTTCTCTGATTTTGAGCAGTCTAGTTGAACTTCTGCATATCTCCTACCTTTGAAGTCCCTTAATATTATCTCTGAGGATTTTCTTTTAGCTTTCCAGCTTGAGCCCTGCAAGACCATTCTCTGACATAGCTTTTGATGTTTTAGTAGGTCACTGACATACAGCTTTTACCTGCCATCAGACTTCAAAGCCTGTAATGTTTGGCAGCCAAGCCTGTCTCGGGCATTTTTCTACTGGTTGGGAGAAGTTACTGAAATTAGATGGCAAATGCTCTAGCAACACTGGAGTCACATTCCTAGGCTGAAGATTGCCAGTGTGGCTTTGTTGATTATATGCTGCTCTATGGCTGCATCTGGCACTGGAGGCTCTCTGTCTGAAGAGGATAGTCTCCAAAGCTTTTCCACAGAACAGGGTCAGGGTGACAAGGAAGGAACCAGCCCAGGCTTGTGGCCTGCCTTTGGTAAAGTCCTCAGGTTCTAGAAGAAGAGAATTTTCATCTCTGTAGGCTTTTACCCACTGGGACTGCTCTTCCAAGAGCAGCTGTCAGCAGAGTCTGCCAAAGCACAAGGACTCCACCTGCAGTCATCCTGCCTTGACACAAGGGCTAAGTCACCTCACAGAGGCATCTCAAGTGGGACCCCATCTTTGTGAATCATGGGACAAGCAGAGGAACTCACAGGGCATCCCCACATGTTCCTACCAAGACAATTTATTCAGGAGAAAGCTGAGGAGGGTCTCCAATTGGAGTGCATTGTGCCATGGCTCAGGCAGTATCAGCAGCCTTTCATTCACTAGATTTGCAAACCTACCAACCTGGATTTCTCATTCTTGCTGTTATCAAGTACCATGCTGCTGACATGCCAATGAACCAGTTGTAACTTAGACACAAATTATTTATTTGTATTTGATACTGCAGTCTTCTAGTTACATATAGTTTGGATTTCTCATTAAAACTACAGAGATGTAAATAATATTTGCTAAAAAGAAACTCCTTTTGAATAGCTATCAGTAAATGTGAGCATTTATGGCTTTTCTCAGAATAAAATGTTAAAATACTGTGATTTTCAATACAGTGAATTTTATTCTATATTTTTATGCTATATACATAATCAAAAGTAACAGATATTCATACATTTTGTTAGCCTATATCTGTAAGTATCACATTGGATTATTTTACCTAGGCAAAATGACAGAAATAGATCAGAAATAGATTACTTTAATCCTTCTCTGATTAGTATCATATTTCAAGAAATATGCTGTTCTTTTAGATACAGTAGTATTTTCTTAGGTTTTATATATATATATATATATATATACATTAAATAATAATGGTACTGATTTTGTACATATTATTCAGTAGAGAGTTTCTGGAAGAGCAGAAAGCATTGTTTCCATTGCACAACAAAATGTTATATAATACTAAATAACATGTGTATGAAACAAGTCCAGAGTCTGTTCTCACATCTGTTATTCAAATATTATATTGCCATAGCACCTGCTGTCTTGCAGCTAATCAGATTCATCATTACTATTTAAAGCAAAAACAGGAAACAAAACAAAAAGGACAGACCACTGTTGGTGCTGGATTAGGAATTTTTGGGACAAGTCCAGTGAGAGACTGATGAACTATAGCACTTGGTGTCTCAGCCCATGGCCTACAGGTAAGTCTGCATTAGGCACTACACTCCCTTTATTATTAACAGGAAGATTTAGGAGCCTCATTTTAGGACAACTGAGCAACTTGTGCCCTGGGCAAAGAGCAGTTAAGGTCAGTAGGAAATTCCCTTCAGGAATTCAGGTGCTGCACCAAGGCTGAGCCAGTCAGGAATTGTGCCTTGGGACCAGGCATCTACAATTGTTGCACCAGAAACTGCACAGAGTTCACTATTTTTACTGAAGCTTTTGTACATTAGTTCAGGGATCAGCAAACTCAGAGGTATGTCAGAGGCATTTAGTACCTTGTCTTTAAAGGGCCCATGCCTGTGTCTTTTCTATATTTCTATTTATTTACACAAGATCTGTTCACATGGACAAGTCTCACAACTGCATGGCAGATGTTTCTTTCCTCTGTAATTACATCATTTGAGTGGAGATCCAATATTTTGAAAGAAAGGAAATACTGATAGGTGGAAAAGGTCAGTTAGAGTAGAAAGTCTTCTCCCAGAAACTCTGTCTGAAACTCACATTCATGATCAAGAAGCATTCATAATTGTCATTGACGGAGGTGACCGGATTTTTGTAGCTGAGAAATACCGCCCACAATTAGGCAAATTGTTACACAGGACTGGGAGTAGAGCCCTCTCCTGATGCTAGTCTAGAGACAAGCCACAGAATTCTCACGACAATATTGCCACAGGAGACTGATCTGCATTCACTGACACAGAAGACATTGGCAATAGCACTGTACTTTCAAAACCTATGAACACATTATAATCACTTTAGCAACTTCATTGAACAATATTATACCCTCTAGCACCTATATGCACACCAATGTTCAGTGAAGTGTAATGTCATTTTAAAGACCTCCCTTAATACAGGTGATTAAAATGACTGTGTCACAAAGCAGACTGTAACACTTAATTTGGTAAGATGTTAGAAAGAACTTGACCTAGATATTCAGGTTACAATGTCCAGGATGAAAACTACTGAATGAGCTCCTTGTACAAAAAAATACTTCCTCAGGTAATGTGACCAGCATAGGAAATTCAGGAAAGCTTGAGATCCAGCCATTATAGCTGGATTATGTTTTCCTAGCCTTGTTCATATTATGGTCAGATGCTGCTTTTGTAGTTAGAAAGAAGAGTAATCACATAGCTCTACTTTAGCATAGAGCTTCATTATGAGCTTTAGTAAAGGGCAAAGTATATCTTGCTCTGTGGCAACAAGAATAACCTTTAGTTCCCTGTCCTTTTTAGTCCTGAAGTACCAAATAGTGCCCATTAGTAATGCACAGGAGAATGCAGCTCATCACCTTTCCCTCACCGTGTCCAAGCACTCAGCTCTAGCTGCAGTTGAGATAAACTTGTAACGACACCCAGGCACAACAGTTCAATTTCACCACGGTTAGCTCAGTTGTCCTTACCAATATTGGTCAGCTTTATGCTTTTACTACACCTATTAAACAGTGTTCACTCATTACAGCAAACATACATCATTGTATCTCAAACATATATATTTTCCTAAAAACTGAATCTGTTTCTTCCTGAACAAGCTGCATAACAGCCAAAGTATCCGCAGTGCTGATCTTTAGCTGAATCTCTCTTTTATTTGTCTAGGCTCCAACATAAAAATATGATCTCTGGCAACAAAACTGCTTATGGAAGCCAAGTACAGTCCGTAAGACTAGCACAGAAAACCCTGAGCCACAATGAGAAAAACCATTCCCGCTTCCCCTTAAGCAGGTTGTGAGGTTACAGCTCCTACCCCATCACTAACTAGTACACTTGGGTTTGCCACCTTCGAGGCAGGCTGTACTTGCTCTCTTGGCAAAATGATCTGAGTGAACTGCAAGACCTTTAACCATAAGGGTTCTTTTAACCTAGATCATTTTGTCAGGGCTGGATTTAAACAATCATCACACAGCATCAGAGGCAGGAGAAGGAAGGGAGAGGCAAAAGCAAAGATCTGGAAGTAGAAACCACTTAATCACATGTAGTACATTTGATTGCTACTTGAGGACCTTATGTGCTCTACCAACCTGAAATGCACTGTTCTCCCTGACAGAGAACTATTGTTAGAGGAAAAATGGAGTTTATGTTAAAAATAGTTCTGAAACTACTAAAGATTAGGGGGTTTATTGCTGCATTTGAATTGACTTACTGTTGTGTTAATAATTAGTCAAATCTGGGGGAAGGAAAAGTTTCTAGCCACAATTTTTTTTACCTGATTTATCAAACTCTTTAAGTACTAAATACTGTCAAGAACATACAAATGAATTTTTGCTTTGAGGCTGAGAGCAGCAATAGCCAGCGCTTGCAGAAGACTTTGTGTGAGCAGTAAGACAGAAACCCAGCGACAGCAGGAGTCCCTTCAGCACCCTGCAGGCCTGTTGTCCTGAGGCCTTCCAGAAACTGGGTAACACTGCATCCTATAATCGACTTCCAGCCCTTAACTCCAATGGCAAAGCCGACAGAAGCTGCACCACAAGCCCCTTCTCCCGCGAGGCAAACCCATCTGCAGAGCTGTGCTCCCCACCTCTCTCGCAGCTGGTGCTGCAGCCCTGCTGCCCAGGGCACAGCGGAGCAGAAGCCGCCCGGCTGACAGCCTTTGGCAGGATACCACCTACAAGGAGTTCCCAGCCAAACATCCTGGTCCCTGCAGAAACAGCCTGTTTCCCTGCTAACCCTTAATTGTTGGGCTTCCTCTGCCTTAAATCCTGCTGGTACTGGTAGGGCAGGTGGGGCTAACTGAGCCAGGGTGGTAGCTTCAGGCCTCCCGGCTCCCACGGCAGCAGGTCGCTGTGCCGTAATTACTGTTGGTTAATAGTGTGTTTGGCAAGCTGTGAACCTTCTGGAAGTCGTTCCCTTCGTGCAGCCTTTCCTTTCATTCCTCACCACCCACTGTTGTCCTTGGCAATTGCTAGTTAAGGTGGAAGTTTCTTAAGAAACTGCTTGTTAAACATTTGGAAATAGGGTGCTGTATATGCCAGTGGCAATCCTTTTCCCTGCAGGATTAGCAAATGGAGTTGTTCTGTGTTCAGTTGCATTTCTCTCATTGTGCTTCCGGCTTTGCACAATGTTTGAGGAACAGTTTAGGATGTTATGTAGCTCATCTAGAGCAGGGCAGGATGCCATATAAAAGAGGGAAGACAAGGGAACTAGTTTTAAATTAGGTCAGTTGATGTAACTGAAAAGAAAAAGTCAACAGTTTGAGGCATCGGGTCTGATAATAACTGCTCTGCATGAAGCTAAAAACAGCTAGATCATCTGAAAAGCCAGATAATAATTGTGAAATAGAGGAGAGATTAGTGGAGAGGAGGGCTATTAGCAAGGGCAGAAGTGATTGAGTGAATATCTCCCATAGCAAGAGACCTGTTCATCACATTAAAAAGCATGGAGGGATTAACTTGGGGGTGAATTACAATGAGCCATTAAATAAAAATTTCATTACATGCTAAAGCTATGAATTTCATTTCCCTTGCTCATCTTAGTGGTCTGCCTTGAAGACTAGTACTGAGAAGAGAGAGATGGCTGATCCCTGTGTGAGTGGCACATCTGCAGGAGATGGGCTGCTCCTGTTCTCTGTCAGTTGGCTCTGCAGGTTCATACCAGTCCATAGTGGCTGCTGTAGTTTCACCCACATAGCTCCCCTAAGGGCATCTGCTGCACTGACTGAAATGTAGGGTGTTCTAGGAAGTGTGCATAAATCTTTTATCTTGATGGGTTCTCAGGTAGGTGGGTGGTATTTATTACAACCAAAAAGATCTTGTGAGAGAAAAAATAAATTCTTTTATAAACCGTCAGTAGATGCAGTAGGGCTGGGGGAACAATTTTTTGAATTTTCAAAGACTTAAATAATTTTCAGGTTTGAGTTCTAGCTGTTCTTCAATAACAGTTCTCTTAAAATACAGCAGTGGGCAGGTTTTATTTTTCAAAAAATGTCACATTTTTTTCTTAAACAGAAACTGAGTCTTGAATGGTTTTCTGATGTACAGATTGTGTGGGCCTTTTGCAGGACCCTATATAGAAATTCTTGAAAAGAAATGGTTTATGGAAATACTTCTTGAGAGCAGAATGTTACTTGTTGGAATGCAAGCAGAAGGTAGAAACTTCTACCAAGTTACCTCTCTAAGTAATTAGTTAAAATAATTTGAAGTGATGCTCAGCATGGGGCCAGAGTTGGGTTTCTTGCTGTTACTTCACTTGCAGATGTGACAGGTAAAACAGTATCAAATAATCAGCTCTCTACTGAATGCTTATTGATTGCAGTTACCTATCTGCTCATAATTTATGTCTTACAATTAGTCTAGAAAATCTGGCACTTCTGCACATAGATAGACTAGAGACAGTATTTTGAAACTGATTTCTTAACAGAAGTTACTTTCCCAGTTCTAGTTACATGAATGCTGCTATCTAGAAATGTTTCTTCTCTATAAACAGTGATTGGAGGCTGCAATGTAGACCAGCTTTCATCAGGCAGGAGTTTCTTTAGATTCAAAGAGACTTCTGTGTGAGTAAAGTAAGGAAGAAACCAGGACTTGGAGTTTGGGGTTTTTGTTGGTTTGTCTTGTTTAATTGTAACAGAGATATGCTATAGCTTCTATTTCACTGTGTGCACATGCTCTATCAGGAAAAAAAACATGTTGAAAGAATCATAGAAGTGACTCAGAGAGTTGGACATTTCACTGGCTGCTCTCATAAAAATTTAGCAATTTTAGTGAAAACAAATTCAATTTTCCTGTCTCTTCTTGGGGACTACACTGTTGAGACACTGGCCTCTTATTGCCCCAGTCTTCACTATTTGCCTAATAATTTGCCTAATAGTTCATTCACAGTAAACAAGGATAATTGGATAAAGTACAGAAAAAAATTACTTTAGGCAACCTTTCACCTGCTCAACTTCTGTTAGTGCCCTGAAGGCTGCATTAGTGGTGCTGTAGACTACATTTGGCTAAAGAGGGGCATTGCCCTGTGGACTAGTTCAGGGTGACCAACATACAGCAGCTGTCAGACCCTTAATCCTGTTCCCAGTTTACCTGCTGCAGCAAAAGTTGTGATGCACACCTGGCCTTTTATGCAAGACATATTTTCTTGAAGGCAGGTCTATTATTTCCATTTCTCTTTCATGTAATATTTTCCAAGGCAGTTTAGGAGGCAATCAACACTGTACAGTCTGAGAGATGGTTGCAGCTGTTTTGTGCTAGATTTGATTCAGGGGGAGTGCAGACAATCTGTATTCAATTTGGCAGCCAAGCTGAAAATGGGGAGGGAAAAAAGCTCTGAACAATGAAAAGGCAAAAGGACAATTGTTTGTTGTTTTACTTCGAGGAAAACCCAAAACTTCACTTAACATTCCCATAATGCAGCATGTGGGCTCAAACCCTTTTTTCAAAAGATGTTTGAAGCTAGGCCTCCCACAATGTAGAACACTTTTATGTTTTAAATCAAAAGTAACTGAAAAAAATATTTCAAAAGCATAAAACCATAACAAAGTATATAATCCTAGTATTTCTATTTCTTTGTCACTTTCAATTTTACATCTAGACCAGATTTTTTTACTTCTTTTTAGGTAAATAAACAATTCACTAATAAATTTGCTGAATTCTTGTATGGACCCAGATTAGCTTATGTGGGAGCTGCTGGCATGAGAGAAACAAGCTTATGGAGGGGTTGGAGCATAAGAAGTGTATATCTACTTCAGTGGAGTATATATGTACTTGGAAGAGCTGAGTTTATTCTTCCTAGCATTTTCTAAAATGTGTCTGGGAATGGTGTAATTATGGCAAGATAAAGTCACTTCTCTTTTCAAAAAGAGCGTCTGTAAGGAAGAGAGACTGCTGTAGCTATAGGCTTTTCTTTTGAACAAAGGTTTGGCTCGCTAAATAGTATCCACTGCACAAAGGTTTGGCTCACTAAATAGTATCCACTGCTTTGTATTGTATCTATTGATAAGTATAGGTGGAATTTCTTGTTTATCTTTTTTATTGTTTTTGAATGCTTATCTAATGGTTTCAATGAGTTTTCCCACAGTAAACCTTTCTTTTTTTGATGATGTGATTGTTGATTGTATCATTTAACCCACATTCTCTACCATACTTCCTTGTTTTCACATTAAATTAGTTTACAATTGTTTACTCTGACCTGATTTTGACACTTCAAGTATCTGTTACCTGAATGCTTAAAATCCTTTTGAAGGTTAGAGTATTGTTTTCTTTTTCTTTTTTTTCCCATGCTTAGAAGACTTGAAGAATTTATAACACTAGATTTCTAAATTTACATCACATGTCATTTAGAATTTTCAAGGTGAAGAAAAGTTTTTGAACAGTGCTTAACATTGACACTAGAGATAAGAAATGTCACAACTTGTTTTAGTTTAGTTGTTTAGTTTCAGGTTTTATGAATTCCAAAAGAAATTTAATAAAATTCTTCCAGTAGAATAAATAATGGCAAATATGAAAAGGAAGGATGAAGGAAGGAGAAGATTGGTGCTCTAACATAAAATCCTGCATGGGAGTGGCTGGGAACGGAGGCTGGAGCAAGGATGGGGAAACTGAAGATGTAAAGCCTGAAACTGCTAAGGTTAAGGAACTGGGCTAAGAATTAGATGCTGGGGGCTTTGATACAGTTTTGAAAGTAAGTCCTATTCCAGACCTTGGGCATTGGATCTAAGATTGCTGAATTTAAATGGCCTTTTAATACTGAGAAATAAAGTGTGGGTTTGTAGTCCTGCCTCTAGAAGGTGGAAAAATTACTGCTGCCATCAAGCACTGTGAGATGATGTAACAGAAGTCCACTCAGGTCTAAAGGTCGTGGTGTTGTTGGGATCTATCTGAGTTTCTGTATGATGATGCAAATTTCTGCTTTTCAAACTTCTCCTTCCTCTTAACCAGAAAAAGTGCATATATCTGCACATGCAACTAAATTCAGAAGATAAATTATGCCAAAATTTGGGTTGTCTGGGTAGCTGAATCCACACCTGGGGATATAGTCTGGGGTTATATAGTGATTTTGTTACTGCTTTCATTTTCAATAAGTAGCCAACAGAGCTCATCCAGGAATACAAGTGGGCTGAGTATGGTAGAAAGTGTGTGTGTGCACGCACACGTTACTCACTCACAACAATACTGGAAGCTGTACAATTAATGATAAACTGGATCCAGGCATATAAAGCGTGGGAGGTTGAGCATGAGAAACTTACTCTGCGCTTTGCCACGGTGTTTGTGTTTCTTGTTGGCCAAATCACTTAAAAGCAAAGCCTGTTTGCTAAACACCACGTAGCCTGAATTTGGACTTTTCCTCCCTTTTGAAGCGCGCTTTCGGTACAGCAGTGGCTGCAGTGCGGCTCCTTTCCCCGCGCCGAGCGCGCTCATGGAGCGGCGGTGCCTGCGGCGGTGCCCCCCGCGGGTGCCGGTGCTGCCGGTGGTGCCGGTGGTGCCGGCGCTGCCGGCGCTGCCGGCGCTGCCGGCGCTCGCTCCGCGCGCCGCACCTGCCGCGCTCCGCGGGCCGCCCCACGCGCCACTCCGCGCACCGGCGCTCGCGGAGTTCGGAGGCGGAGGCGCGTCCTGCTGTAGCCCCGCCTCCTCAGCAAGCACCCGGCCAATGGCGGAGCGCGGGCGGGGCCGGGGGCGGTGGCGACCCCGGGGGCGGCGGCGGCGAGCGGGGCTCGTTGAGGGGAGGGCGCTCCATGGGCAGCGGGGCGGCCGCGCGAGGGGCCCGCGGCGGCCCGGCTGCTGCCTGCGCTCGGCCGCCGCTCTCCGGTAAGCGCCGGCCGCGGGAACGCTGCGGCGGGAGGAGGGGGGGCGTCGCCTGTCGCCGCCGGGAGGAGCCGTGGGCGAGCGTGGGGCAGGGCGCCGGCGAGCCGCCGGGGCGACCGGGGCGGCTGGAGGGGCCCGGCGTCCCCCTCCCGGTTCGAGTCTGGCCCCGGCCGCCCCCAGCGCCCCGCCCGGCGGTTCCCCGGAGCGGTGCCGGGCGCCTCTCCGCGCGCCCCCCTCCGCCCTGCCGCGCGCCTCTGGCGGCCCCTGCCCGGTACCTGCCGCGGCCGCGGGGAGTGCGCGCCCGCCGCGGGGCCGTGCGGGCCGGGGCGGCCGCGGGGCGCCGGGAATGCGCGGCGGGGGCAGGGCGGAGCGCCGACCCCCGCCCGGGGCACCGGGAACGGCCCTGCCCTCGGCCCGCCAGCGACGTGGCCCCTTCTTTCCTTTCTTTCTTGCTTGCTTTTTTTTCTTTCTTCCCCTCCCTACCGGGGAGATTGTGCTGGGAGAGCAAATTTTTGAAATATCTGGCGCTTTAGTTTTTCATCTTTTTTCCGTCGGGACGGGCAGTGGCTCGCTGTGAGCCAAAGGAGTCTGGAGGCGTTTATAACAAAGCTGATGGATGCTTTTCGCTTTCAAAGCCAGAGTCTCCTGAAGAAATATGAAACACTTCTCAGTAATGAAAGGCATGTGTTCTGCGAGGGAAACGTTCCCCATCTGCCTTGTTACACAGGAGGAACAGACGTAAGGGCTAATATTTACGAGGAAAAGGTGCCTCTTGTGCTAAGCTGCTCGGTTTTGGTTTTCACAAGTTTTCCCCGCTTAGAAACACTTTGTCATCACTTTTACAATTTTCAGAGTGGTGGCATTATTGTGCTGCTTGTACTAAAAAAAGGCAACATTTCTAAAATAACGCAGCTTTAAAAGCATGGACTTGCCACTGGAACAGGTCTGACACATCGTGCTACTTAAAAAGTTGACTCTGTAGCTGGCCAGACTTAAAAGACGCATGTCTTTTAAATAATATGAAAATCTTTCTCGATATAAATAGATATCACACTTGTTAAGAGGAGAGAAGGTTATGTTTTGCCTCTAATTGCAAGGCAGAATTGCAAAGTAGCTTTGTAGCCATGAGAATTATATGTGGGAACAGAAGAAACTTGCTTAAACACTATGTTTAATGTAAACCTCACTTCAATCTACTTGAGTGTTTGGAATTGCTTAATTATCTGCATTATTTGTATAGTGTGATGAGTGTTCTTATACATACTGACTTTAAGCAGTAAACAGAAATTAGAGCAGTTAACTTAAGAATTTAACAGAAATTTTCTTCCCTCTCCCCCCACACACATTCCCTGGAAGGCTTGCACGTTAATTACAAAAGCAACTGCTTTGACCACGTTTCCTCTGATATTTTTAAACTGCAAACAGAAGTAAAGCAGAAATAATGGAAAAATAATTGAAGTGCATTAGAGTACTGCCTATTGAAATTCATAGAGGGAGTGTTCAGAGTGGTAAAGGTGCTACTACTTCAGTTGGTCTAACCAAATATAAACATATGCAGGAGAACCCGTTTCAACCTGCATTTTTTAGTTTATAACAACTTTTATTTTTAGGTAAAGTAATTGAATTTGAAGATTTGCTGCAGATGTGCCTGCAACCCACATTAACTTTTTAGCTGTCATGTTCCAGTTTGGTTTTTGGGCTTTTTTCCCCTGTGGTGTTTAGGCTATAGCATAAACACTGGGAATGTCTCCCGGTGTTGAGAGAACAACAGCAGGCGTTGTGGGAGCTGCTGGAAGTGTACCTGACTCTGCCACCTGCAGTTTGCTTTGAAATTAATCGCTTAACCTGACATGGCAAAATTTTCAATAGCTTTCTGGTTTGGTTTTTTTTTTTTCCCCCCCCCGAAAGGAAAGGAATGCAGGTAGTTTCTTAGTTTATACTCCTCCAAAATTGTGCATTTTTATGGTAGAACTTTCAGAGCAGAACAACGTCATTCAAGATAACTGCACTGAGACTTGCAGATAAACTTTGATGCTAAAATATTTTTTCATTCTCTTCATTTTTCTGTGTCTTTCTTTTGATTGCCTTTCATGTTAATAGATAACAGGCTGAAAAGCTCACATTACTTCTTTGAGGATGTTTTCCTTTCTGAGACAAACTGTGATAGGCCATGGTTTCTTGAGTGGCACACTGCACCAAAAAAATGCATCGTATTAGATCAAGGTTGTGTAATATCTGAAGAGACAGGATGCTGCATACAGCTTGGTGGCTCATGCAAGAGGGGATGTTGATTATAGTCTGTATCACATCAAGTGTTTTTGTGATTGTATTCAGTTGAAGTAACATTTCATGGTAAAGAATAGGTCTTGGTAAATGTAGAGAATTCAATTTCTAAATATTCTTGGAAGAAACTTCTCGTGAAGTAAGCATGCATCATGATTAGCTTTTGAAATAATTTTGGCATGCCATTGATTCTTTTGTTTATGCAACAATCTTCTGTACAAAATTAAATAACTTCAGATAGTCAAAGCCTTTCTAATACTCAGTTCAGCATTTTTATGTAAAGCAGTATCATCTTGAAAGAAGTTTTGGATCTTGTCAGTACAAAAGTATGGCTTCACATATATTTCTATACTAATCAGCATTTTCCCTTCTCTTCCACCTCCTTCTCCCTCCCATTTTTAAGGGTTTCACCTTTGGCTTGTCCAATGGCCATCAAGTGACAGTGAGTGTTGACTGCGGGAGCTCTCCAAGCACGGCGGCTGCTGGGATGTTGCGGCAGAACGGCGGGAGTAACAAGCGTGGTTTGGGATTAGCCCGCCTGTCTACCTCCAACTTCTTCACCATCTCCACTGCAGGAAACTGGGCAATGGGGCGCAGCACCAAGAGCAGCTCTCTGAGCAGCATTAGCTCCAACTCTGACTGCTATGATAATCCTGTTGTGGATCCAGAATATATCATGCAACTGGTGAATGATGTCAGAAAATTTGCAGATGTGCTGCTATATTTGAAGGAAGCCTTTCTTTCAGAAGGTGTGTCAGTTGTTCTTAATTCTTTGATTTTCTGAAACTCTCAACAACTCAAATTGTGTGTTTTAACTAGTGTTTGCTATGGTTGTTTCCCCCTGCCCTTTACCTTCACCATTTATCCTCCCTTCCTCTTCCCTCCCCACCCCCAGCATGGTGATTACAGGAAGTGATGGTTTTTAGTTTGGGTTCAGCATTTCCTCACCAGAGCAGTGCAATCTGTTTCATAATCATAGCAAGGGAAAATAAGCTCTTAGCAGGCTGTCTAGGCTGATGCTTAAATTTGTGAGACCATAGAGTGATTAGTTTCTTAACCACTCGAATGGTTAAAATGGTTTTTGTAATTCCAAATAATTCAATTGCTATTTTGGTTATATTTCAGTTTTCTAGGCTGATTTGGTTTTTGAAAGTCTTCCACACTAGTAGGGTGAGTTTTAAGGTAGAATATAACTACACTGTCTTCCTTTACAAGAGAAGTATTTACTATCTTCTGCCAGCAGGTGGAAACTGCAGGAGGTGTGTGTTATTGTGTTCCTGTTCCTTTCAGGGCAGTACCACTAGTCCAGGTTTGGTCATCGGCAGGAGAGCTTTTTTTCTGAATTTTGTGAGATTAATATCTGAACTGACAGCCAGAGCAGTTTTGTGTAAGGTGTCCTGAGTGCTGGACTTTTGCAGTCACTTCTGTGTTCAAGTGAGTGTGCACACAGCTGAACTACTGCTGCTAAAGTGTGTGTGAACAATTCTTAAAAGAGCAATAATTTGACACTAGTGATCACTTTTATGTCCTCATAGTTTTTGCTGAGCACAGAGGGTGAGCAGAGTTATTTGTGAGGTTGGGTGTCTGGTGCCTACTGAGAATGAAATGAGCATTCTGTAGGAAAGGTCTGTCAAAACACTGAAGTGCTCCCATTGCCATGCAGCAGTTAACCTAACTGCTTGTTAGTTTAAGATTTTGAGCTCAAAAGATCCAAAAAAACTAACATGGAAAACAGAGGTTGTCATCTTATTTTATAATATGGTGTAGAATTAATTTGTCAAACTGTGTTGTCCATTTAAAGGATTTATAATTTATAAAGGAAAGATGTTTCCCTTCTATAGTTGGGAATTTTCTTTTTGACCTTCGTCCCCATAATATAGTGAGCTATGTAATGCTGGCCATGCTTACTGCTGGCTGGAGAAAACCTCTAGAAGCTGCATTGTTTGGTTTGCATTTTCTAATTTTGAAAATGTTCACAATTGTCTGTCCAAAAACTAACAAAAACTTACCAAGGTGGTTGAACAGACTTGCACATAAAATTGTGTTTTGCAGCGCTTGCAGCTTAGCACCATCCTAAAATTAGGTACATCAATTATTTGAAGGTGGAATCAGTTGCAGGGATAGGAAATGAATTTCTTTATTTTTGGAAGGGTTGCATCAATGAGTGTTTATATTTGCTTGGTAAGCATGCCTAGAGACTCCCAAAGGTCTTTCAGCTTCTAACTACTATTCCCTCGGCTTCTGCATTGAGTGTTAGTTGTTGTGTTGCCTCTCTGGCATATTTGTCCAAACTCCTGATGCACAGTAGCTTCAGGCTTGGCCATGTGGCTCCCAGTTGTCCCCCTTCTGCTGCTGGGGTCCTGCAGCTGTTGGCAGCTGATTGCCAAGGGTGTGTGCCTCAGTGTCATTCATCCTGACTGATGCTTGTGCTCCATGTCTGTGGTACCTGAGCTATCATAGAGCCCAGCAGTTACTCACCTGTGGTTCACTTAACATTCATCTGATGAATCTTGGATGACAAATCTAAGAGATTTGGGGTTATAACATGTGTTTGTGTCTAAACTAGAGCATAAATGCTTTGGGATTACAGACTTGAACTGTGTTTTGTTACGGTACCAATGCAAGTCAATTTGTCTCATGAAGAGTAAGTTGAAATCTCTTGAGGGGAGTATTTGGTAAATGAAATGTTCCATAGATTTCAAGGCTACTTCTCTTTGCATTCCTTATGCTAACATGATTTCATTTCTCACAGTAGTCTCATTGTCATAATGCTGAATAAATTTTTGATACCCGTCCACAAAGGGAAACCTAAACCAACAACCAACCAACCAAAGCGCCCCAAACCAGCAAAAAAACCACTCTGAATGTAACTTTGGAGTTGAAAAGTTTGACAGCTGTTTGGACATGAGGGAGCTGCAGTTGTCTCTTGTGTTGAGTGAAGTACCATATGTTCCATACCCTTCAGTCCTTGCTGTCCTTCAGGCTTGTACTCGTTGGATGTAACATTCTGTTCTTAGTGATCCAGTCTGGGATCACTGTAAGATCGGGTACTTTACCACTGTCTTCATTAGAGGAGAGCACTGGGCATTTTTTGAACCTAGGTCAATGAATCCAGTGCTGTTTCACAAATTTTGTATTTAATTCTGCTTAATGCCAGGCTGAAACTGTAGTGGTGGTTAGTGCAGCTGATGCAGTTAAGTGCATCAGTCTCTTGATCCAGTCTTCAGCTAAATTTCCAGATGAGCAAGATTGTCATGTGGCTAGTACTAGTAAGGACAGTTGTTGTCACTGTGTTTTTTGTGTTTGAGCTGGAAGGTTGTCTTCAGTTGTAGATTTGTATTTTATGTAGATAGAGATAATTGAAATTTATTCAGAAATCTCAAGTCTTATTTCTTTTCTGATAAGAAGAAAATGAAAACAGTTCCCTAGCAATTCCTGCCTGGAAGGCCAGACCTGAGAGTGTATGTTGAGTTAGTAGGCAGAAAACTCAGATAATTTCCTATAATTTGTGCTGTTCTTAGTGCTGTTCATTTGACTGTTTAGTTTTATGGGTGGCATTGTTTTCCTGATGTGCTCCAGGTTTACTTCTTTCTGTTCTGATGTACATCACAAGTACAAACTGTTAAGACATAATGGCTTGAAAGCTGGTGAGTTTTCTCTGAAACTCTTTGAGTTCCAAGAGTAACATTTCACCTATTGGCTGAGAGTGTGAGAACCTTATTGTTGCCTTCAACTTACACCCCTCTTTGCAAAGGTAGGACACAGGGAAGTACAGTGTAAAGGCTGGAGCCAATCTGTGATTTTCAGAGTGGTGGCACTCAAGATAAAAGTAACTTCCTATGGTAAAAGCAGTTTTAGGAACTGAGAAGTTGTTTGCTTCCCATGGAGACCTGCTGAGGGCTTAAAAATCTGACCACAGTATTGAAAATATGAAAGATTTTGAAGTGCGTGAGGCATATTTAAGGTAAATCCTGTAACTTGAAGAGGTTAGTTCTTGTCCCAAACATGCAGGACCTAACTCTTATAAACTTGTATTAGACCATCTACCAGGTCAAAAAAACATTGCTTACTGCATTGATATGCAAAGTTGAGAGTTTATTTAATAGGTGTTCATGTATGAGGTTGGTGACTACAGTCCAAGCTTTTACTGCATATAATAAATTTTACTGTTGCTTCAAGTAAATGATGTTACTGTGTGGTCTTTGCTCAGATGAGATTCATTTTCTCAGGTTTAAAAAGACCACACAAAAGAATATTTAGGACACAGTAAAATATCTTCTAATTATGAACTGAAATTAAGTATTTAAACTTAAAACAGTACATAGCAGCTTTTGCTTGTGTTGCATTAGAGAGGGAGAAAGCATTCCTGTTTCCCTGCTCTGAAGGTACTTTGCTACTAGTTTTGTGACATCTGCTACTTTTTTTTTATGAATATAATATATACCATAAGGTCTGCCCTTGAGACTGTGGGAAATACTGTGTTTCATTATGAATAGCTCTAAGGGTAAAATTTGCATGTGGTTTAAAAGTGCAGGAATAATTGCATTTTAATAAGTAGTCATCTTGATTGTACTTTAGAATATACTTTAGAATTTTTGCTTACTTTATCACAAACTTTGAAGTAATCATCAAAGTGTGATATTGTGTCCTTCATGTGGGTAATTCTGCATCCTTTTAATGAGGAAAAACTTCTTCAATTTCATCCTGTCTTCAACAAATGTAAATTGTAGTTCATTCTAAAGTATTAATATACTCTTTTTTCCGAGGTATCTTAGAACCAGAGTAGCAAGATGAAGCTATTATCTTTCATTACAGGTTTCTCTGAGGATCAGAATGTATCTGATTTTTTTAGAGTTTGATAGATTTTTTTTTTTAATTTGGGGTTTGTTTTTTGTTTGTTGGTTTTTGTTGGTTTTTGGCTTTGGTTTCTGTTTGGTAGTCTTGTTTTGGTTTTTTGTTTTTGTTTTCTTTTTTATAAACTGAAGCAGAGGCAAAAGTACTGCTGAAGCTGGATGGCCTGGTCAGGAATGTTTGCTTTCTCTTTACAGTAGTGCCAATACTTTCAAACCCATCAGGAATGCTACCTAACTTGAAACCTATCAGGTTGTTGTTTTTGCAGGATAAGATATTCACCCCAGTGGGACAATTCTAAAGGTGTCTGAAGGTAAATAGTTTCCTCAAAATGAGGAACTTGTAATCTCTAGTGACTTCAAAACCTTCGTTTAGCACCAGAGGGATTGGTGTTAATCACGTACTACACTAAAAGCCAGAAGCCATTTACTGAATATAGTGCCTGAGGCTCAAAGGTGAATGATTTCTCTTCAACCCTTCCTGGCTTGATAATGTATATTGTCCCTATTTTTAGTATGATTAAGACACTGCAGTATTTTTAACATTTCATTCTTTATTTCCTTATTTTCTTATAGGCTATATACTACTGTCCTTTTTTCTGAGGCAGTGTTCTTCAAAGTCAGTTTCTCCTGTTTTGCTAGGGAAATCTGAAGCTCATTAGTTGCTGCAGTGAAGATTACAGATTAAATTTATGATAATTTTTAATACTGGTGTAATTTTGCTGTTTGTTCTTTATTCCAATTTTGATGTTTCTCAGTGAAAGGTGCTGTCTTTGATACACCTTAAACCAGATGTATTTACCTGTCTAATGACACCTTATACTATTATTGCTTGGTAGGTGGGCAAACTGCTCTAAACAAGGATCTGATAAAGTATTTACTTTTCTTTGCAGCAGTTTCTGGAAGCAACATTTGGAAGAGTTTTTTGTATTTATTTTAATTTGAGGGCAGTTGGACTAGTTTTTGTGGAAGATGGTGCTGGTTTTCTGCTGGGTAGTGTTTTGTTTGATAAATAAAAAACTTTGAGAGAAGGGAAAAGAAAATGCTGTCAGGGCAACTAACTTGTGGGAACTGTGAAAACATAGTGATTATCAAATGTGTAAACAACCTGCTTGTGAATTATTAAATGACCTTTTAGAATTGGTAGAAAAAAGCAGAGAAATCCATGTAGTGTGTAGCACATTGTTTCTCTTATTCCTTGTAGCAGAAAAAAGAAGGAAAACAAACTGTCTAGTAACTAATACATAATATTACAGAATGAGAAATAGTTGAGGATGTTGACAGATAGTCTAAAGTGGAGTTTTAAACTTTATCCCTTCCAGAATCTGTCAAAGTGTATGCTTGCAGTATCTGAAGAATAATTTTGTGATTTATTATTAAAATGTAATATTTTGTACTTTGTAGCGCTATTCAAACTTGATCCACAAGGAACTAACTGCATGTTTCAAATGCATTTGCCTGTTATGATTGCTCATCCTTTTGCTGAACCAAATTAGATGTTAAAAGGTGAATTCTGACAACTTGTGTTTGCTGCTTTGGACGTTATGGTTCCCATGGCAGAGTTAGCAGGAGTGCTGTTTGAGCCTCAGTAGCAGGAAGGGCAGGACTAAACCAGGCTGGGGCAGCTGCAAGGAATAACTTCTGATGTGTTCCTGCAGAAATTGCCTTTATTTTCCCCTCTCCATAGCAGCTTAAAAGTTGATAGAGTTCTGTAATTGTTTAAAATCCTCCAGATGCATCTCAGCCTCCTGTTTTCTCATTATAAAGCTTGTTCTGTTTGGGGTTTTGTTTTACATGCTGATAGTCTATTTCCACAACAGTTTACAAAGAAACTTCTACATGAGCTGATGTGATCTCACAGTTTCTCCTTGACACTAGTGGTAGTTCTCTGGTGTCTGCATAGCAAGCCAAGCTTTGGAGGCAGATCTACCTGAAAACTAGTCCTAGGAAGAAAGGAATTAGTTTTTAGCTGGATCAGTTCCATGAGCTGGCTGTAAGGTTGTACCGAGTGCCAGCAAAAAGGGAGAAGGTGGCTGGCAAAAGAACAAGGGGCCAGAGGTTAAAATGGAACAAGACTGTGAGGCTCTGGGCAGAGTTGGTGTGGCCCTCCAGGCATCACAGCATACACTGCTAAAACCTCTATCAATTCTTTTGTCTCCTTTGTTGAATGCTGAGTTTGCCGGGGTGTATTAAAGGTGGGGTGGTGGTGAGGAGAACAGCAAGCAGAGGATGCCCTTTGGAGATGACAAATTAACCAGTCACCTCAGCACTGAGCTTTTGGCACACTTGAATTTGACAGTCACCTTCTAAACTTGGCTTTCTGAAACCTGCTTCTTACGTGCACAGTCATATCTGCTTCCAGTCTTTCTGACCTGGAAATTCCTTAGTACACCCTTTCACATACCTCCAAGTAGTAGTCACTGCTAAGTAGAAGTTCTATCAATCTGAAACTGAAATTGTCCTTTCACAAATCTGAAATAGTCTTTCAAGCTAAAAGATGTGAAGAATATAAACAAGGATAAGAATGAAGTAAATAGTTCCTTAAATTTTCTTTAGCAAGTGAAACTATTGCTAAGAACTGAAAAGTAATAGTAGTGACTTTTAAAAAGAGGTTTTCCTGGTTTTTTTAAATGGCAAAACTCAGAGGGGAAAAAATAAATTAGACAGGCTGCTTCTTTTAGTGTAGCTGTAGGACCACAGCAAGCCGGGACCTCCTGGTCATTTTCCCATGCTTCCTTCACTTTCACACTGTCATTTTCTGTCCCTCTCTAGGACAGAAAACACTGAGATCCCTGGCCCTGAGTCATGTTCCTGTCCAGTTTCCTCAGAGTTGAGAAGCTAGGCAGAGAAAGTGTGATGTAGAGCCTGGATGAAGGCAAACCCATAGCAGTGCAAAACAAGGTTATCTACAGTCAGTTTATGGGAGGCAGGCATAGTTATGAACCATAGGTTTTCCCCAGGAATGTTACACTTAATCTGGGAGAGCAAACTTCCCACCTTTCTTTTCATTTCACTCCAGATCATCCCCCAGGCTGTTTTGCCCAAGCCTCCTGTTTTCTGAGTCTGCTGGCTGCAGGCTTTAGTCAGGGAGTCTTGGACTTTCAGATGCTGTGAGCAGAGCCAGAGGAGGTGGGTATTTTGTTTGGTTTTG
Organism: Haemorhous mexicanus; assembly: GCF_027477595.1. NCBI lineage: Eukaryota > Metazoa > Chordata > Aves > Passeriformes > Fringillidae > Haemorhous > Haemorhous mexicanus. The sequence continues at coordinate 17,455,281 of NC_082349.1, read as the reverse complement.
CAAGTTTGCAGTGGTAGTGTCCTGCTTAACTCGTCTGCAGTCGTGGAACAACTCTTCTGTTTCCACTGTTCTGAACAAGAGGAAAAAACCAATCTCCTCTTGAGGTTGAGTTCAAGCAAATCTGTGTTCTTCTTAGTCAAAGTGTAAGCTGCCTGTTAAATGCTGGTTGCTTATGTTGGATAGTAAATGGTGTTTCTTCAGTTTCAGAGAAGATTGAAGTTAAATAATAACTTAGTGGACCAGGAGATAAGTTTGTGGCTGATAGTACTACCCCTCCCCCAGTTGCATACTCCACATTCCTTCAGAACAAATGTTCACTTGTTGCTATAGTGTCTAAGATCAGCAGTCAGAAAGGGGGGGGCATGTCCTGAAGGCTGGTGAGTGTTCAAAATGTAAAATCAACCCTTATGTGCAGTCAGATATTTTGGTTGACTTAAATCATTAGCATATCTTTCTTTAGGAAAACTCTGAGCTATTTATAAGAGAGCACAGGCGTTTTTTATTCTTACGTTGCTTTTGAAGTGCAAAAAAATGTAATACGAGGAAAAACTTCACTCTTTCTCCTTTTCACATCTCTGATGTACAAAAGGAGCTCAAAACACTTAGAGCCTTGGCTGGAGTGTTAATTAGAATTAGCTTCCCTTTCCATCACAGCAGCTAGACTAATGGAACTGAAATGGCAACAGCAAGATGAAAGGTCACTAGTGAGGAAGTGGATGAATAGTAGTATTTTAATTTTTGAAAGTAAAGCTAGGCCTTGCAGCAACAAAAATCCTAATGTAGTTTACAGTTTAAGAAGCAGGAACACTTGAACCAAAAACAACTTGTATCTCTGAAAGAACTCTGTCATAACATCTGAAAGATAAGAATTGACCTATATTCAGTCTAAGTCTTGTGTTCTAAACAGCAATTCCCACATACATGTAGGAGCTCTTGTGTTTAAAAACAAAACAAAAAACACTTGCCATAAATGAGTTTTCCACTCTTGGCAAAATGTATTATAGCAGATTCACAAAAATATTCAATTTTCTCATTTTGCTCCTGCACCAATTTATCAAAGTTGAAACATAAAAGAAGAACATCAATACAAATAATTTGTGTATGTCTGATGGCATAGAGTTAACAGTTGTAATTGTCATCTTAATGATCTTGAGTTTATGAAGGCTTCATGGACTAAACCATTCCTTTTCCACCAGTTTTGTTGGAAGTGTTTGTTCTTCCTATTTATGTAGCTAGGTCACAGAACTGAAGCTGACATGTTGCTTAATTCTGAGCAAATGTTCATCAAATCTGACAGTTCTAGTGATTTGATTGTTAGAGCTAATGTCTTGGTAATGGATTAGAGTTAGAACAGCATGGCAGGGTAGGAGATGTGATACAGAGCTTGGACCTTGATTTTTGTATGTAGGTGTTTCCCTTTCCTCAGGAGCATAGGGATTTTATGGGGGCTTATTCCTTTGTCTGCCTAAAAAGCCCCTTTTTTATGGAAGACGGACATGACTCATGTAAGGCTGTAGAAAATACTTATGTGTGAGTTAAACTTTGATCTTAATGGCATTTGTTACAGAACAGTGTAAATGCAAAACCTAGCACTGGAGGAATTTTCTTTTGTTGAGGCTGAGATTTAGCTGAACAAAGGATTTTTTTTCTTTTTTCCCCATTTTTTTCTCCTTTATTGCTTGAATAATTTCTTGGACTAATTTTTAAAAGTATGTAGGAATTCTTACTTGCCAAGTACAGTTATTTTTAGTTGATAAACCAGTTTTAACCTTACGTTAACAACACTTAGCTCTTCAGTCTTGTTTTCTTTGTCATTACTGAACTACTTCAGATATTTAAGCTATTTTAGTAATATAACATGTCCCCTTTTTCAAATCTGCTGATTCTCTCTGCTGTGTATAACTTTGGTTCAGGGCCTCCAGGTGGGTGTTGCAGCAGTTCATGATGTTGGTATAAGTTCTGTTAGTGCTACTTATCTGTGAGTCACAGAATGACTGTGGGATTGTGGAGCTTGCTACACGAACCTGCTGAAGGGAAGGGGAGGTTCTTATTTCAGAATGAAATCAGGTGTTCTAAATCTTCTCAGTCTTTCCCTGGTTTTAAAAATCTGCAAGATGGGAAAGACCTAGTGAGGAAGTTTCAGCAAAGATGCATTAAAAAAATGAAAATTAAAAAATGGTGGAAAATGTCAATTGCAGGTTTGTAGATCAGTAAGGTATATTTGCAGGAAGTATATTTGTATGGTGGAATTAAAGCACTTTCATGCCTTTTCAGAAAGAGGCTTTCATATCTTTAGGACTTGACATTATACTTAGCATTTCCAAGTTCTTCTCTAAGTATTGTATTTAAATTTTCCCAATTTATGCAGGTGTGATTGTTTTTGGGCTCTGTGTTGTGAGGGAATGTAACATCTCATATATATTCAAAAAAATATCTCAGATATTCTACTTTTGGTGACTACAGCTATATTCTTAGCTCTACTTTTAAGCTGAGATGTCACTGAAATAGTTGTGGACATGGTATTCTTGAAGCATTAGCTTAAAGACTTCTCAGTGTTCACAGATTTATCCTGTTTTGGTGTTTGTAGTGGTATGAATGGATTCTTTAGTAGAATGCTTTTCTGTTTGTTTTTTGTTTGTTTCTCCTGTGGACTTTTTATTTCATTCATTTATTGTGTACAGGGTTTGTAAGTTACTTTGTTCTACCACAACTATGGAACTAAAAGGTCTGTCCAGAAGTTGTTCAGTGCTGACAACAAGTGGGGAAAAAAGTGTTTACTGGAATCACTGAAGTGGTGGAGGTGCAGAGCAGTGAAGATTGGCAGTCAGTATGGTCTCAGCTCACAAGTAGGTTGTCCACTCCCAACAGAAGAGCAGTTGAAGGAGGCAGCTTTTTTGAGGGGTAGTTCTGTATGCTTTGTTCTGTGTTGAGTAAGCTGCAAATTATTTGTCTGAAAGCTTAGCAGCACATGTGAATTGTGATAGTTGAGTGAAGACAGTTTGTGAAGGGCTTTGAGAAAGTGACTGTGATAAATAGCTGATGCCAGTGGTGAAGGGGAAGCTAACAGTAGGATTCAGGCTGCAGAGTGGTCAGATTAGATGCTTTCTGGTATTCATGTTTAAGCCCTTGTGTTAAGGACAAGCAAACAAATTCAGCAAGCAATGGAGAACTCCTTCGTGCTGTAGTTGGTTTCAGATGATGGCTAGACATGAGATTTTAGAGAAGGTGGCTGAGAACTTAATTTGGAAAGAAAGCAATAGGTCTGAGGCATATAAAGTTTTGGTATAGCACTGAATGCCTGGAATGACAACTTCAGTGGCACTGGGGAGAAACAGATGGGTAAATCCAGAACCACAAAGCAAATGAATTCTGCTGTGTTTCTCACCTTTCTGCAAGGTCTCTATTTAGAAATACTACTCTGTTAAAAATTCATGGTGAGATGTACAGTGAGTTACTGTTGTCTTTTGGGATGTGCAAGTGCCAGTGTGACATTGGTTGCTGCCTTAATGAGAATGGTACCATGTTTTCTCTTCATACAAAGATCTTCAAAAATGTTTTGATGTGAATTAACTGATATCAAAGCACTATATTGCAGTGGAGATTGACTGTTCCTGAGTTCAGTAAATGGGAAGATTTAAAAAGTATTTTGTTTGGACCATTGAAATGGCTCTGACACATGTGAGCTATGCAGTCAGGTTTTACTCTCTTGGGTGGCTGTTTCAGCAGTGAAAGGACTTCACATAATCCTTAATCCTTTATGTTCACCAGTTTTCTAGACAACTAATGTTACCAGTTGCTGCTTTAGGGACTTGAATACAGCTTTAAATCTAAGTTGATTTTCAAGTGCAACTTTTTTCTTTTAATCAACAAACCAGAAATGAACTACTATCACATCTTATAGCAGTCCATAGTTGTGTTTAAAAAATCCTTTAAAATAAATGCACAAAATAACACATCCCTTCTTTAATACCATATTATCTTGTAATCCTGGCTTTGTGTGGTCTTTTGAAAACTAGGTGGGCAGGTAGCAGTAACATGCTTCTTCACTGTCAGTGGCTTAGGCTAAAAGTGGAAGGAGCAGTCAGGTAGAACAAACAGCATTTTGGACTGAAATTAACATGACTTAAAGGTTAAGTATTGTTTGATCATCTCTCAATGTTGGTTACCAAAGGTTAAATTAATTTTATTTAGAATTAATAAACCATAACTTTCATACTACTCTGTGTGCCAGTTTGATATGGTATGATCAGCTTGCTGGAGATGGTTTCATTTTGTGATTAGCTCTTTTTAAAATAAAATTTGTGCTGTAAATGTTGAGTGAATATTACTTGATATACTCTCAGAACTGGAACCAGTATGCAAGGAACATAGTTGCTTAGAGCATAAGGGTTCTCATTTTATTTTAACAGTGTCTTCCACTGGCAGCTGTTCAGTCTAGTGACTGTTTGACTAAGTTTTAGTGAAATATCCTTGAATAAGAAATAAGTAACTAGTCACTACTAGATGCCTGTCCCAATGGATATGATTTTTTATGAACTGTGACTGATCAGATTTATTGCTAATTCATACTAAAGAATATAGCCTTATGTCCACTTGACAATTTACAATTTTAACTTGTGTCCTGAAACTTCTGAAGCATTATCCTCACCTAGATTTATTCTTAATCTCTGGGAAGATTCAGGGAAATGAACAGTGACTAAAATGACCATGTAGTGTTTTCACTCTCATTTGTCAGAAATGGGTAAGTAAGGAAACACTAGCAATTTTCATTCATTACTGGTTTCTGGTCTCTAAATTTTGGTTTAGTAAAAGATTAAAGTATTCTAAAGATTAACCTGCATTGCTGAACACATCTGGGTTAGTTGACTGGAATTGCAAGGCTAATAGAATAAAAAAGTTAAAGGCATGTATTGTACAGCATTTTGAAATAGAGTAAAAACTGCATTGTGGTAGGTTTTTTCTGAAAGGCTTCCCTACTTTAACAAATGGGAAGTTCATACTTGAATCTAAATGTGAGACAAATGATAAGTAACAGCTTTTCTGCTGATGTCAGTTGGCAAACCAACAAAAGGAAAATATGTAACTGCTTTCAGTGTAAGCAGAATTATAAGATTTTGATTATTCTGATGTATTTTGCATATACACCTATTTTATTGACATTTGAAAAGATTGTTTTAAGACATCTTTATTTTTGTAACTTTAATATCTGAAAATTAATTTAGTCTGGGTTTGCTCTATATATGTAGTCAAGAAGGACTTCCCAGAAAAGTGTTGAATTCCCAAGTACAGAATTGGCCCATAACTAAAATGGGGTAGGAATGTTAGCCCAGTTTAATGAAAAACAAAAACCAGCACAGCTCAAGGTCACATCAGAGGCTGATCAGCATGGTTAGTGGTTGAATCTAAATGGATAAAATGTTGTATTTTGGCCAGTCCCTAATGGCAAATTACAAATTTGAAAGGGTTATTTGGGCATTTGTGATATATTACAAAAAGTCATCATGCTAGGAAACAGCCTGGAAGGATTAACTAATGGGGGATAGTTTTGTGGTCTATTCAGGGATATTTTGCAAAAATTGCAAGCTTACATATACAGGGTGCTTATTTCAAAAAGTAAAGACAAAGCTGTTACTGTTAAAATTACAGAAGAGGTAAGTACTAGGTGCTTTTTTATTTTACCCTAAATTTGTGCAACCTGACTTGAAGAATAAATTCAGTAGTTTAACAGTAAAGAGACAATAGACTTTCCAAATGTTAAATGCTTTCTTGTATTACAAAAGCATTATTTGTGTGGAATAACTGGAATCAGTGCTGCTTTCAGTACTGCATTCAGTGAGCTGTTTGCAGGAAGTCTCAGTGCATTCTCACTGAACTGGGTCAATATTGCTCTTTTCAAAAAAAAAAAACCCTTTCAAAACTCTAATGCTTTTATTTCAACTATAGGGGTTTGGGTTACTATTTTTATTACTTTGTTTTCCTCATTTCTAATCAAACTTCACGTGTCCCTAGATTTTTCTCATCGAAATAGTTGTTTAACTGGTTATTTTCCATAAATTGTAATGTTTTGCTGCAGTATGATGTAGTTAGAACATTGGTTGGAGCACACGCTGCTCAAGACTATGAATTTAGTGTGGTGTGTTTTAATGATGCCATGACAACAGGGGTTGCCATGATACTGATGAACAAAAAGGCTGGGACTGGCTATCTTGCTAATTTGGAAGCTTCAAGTACTATGTTTCTTGACAGAGGGATGGGTAGGTAACTTCTTATTCTGCATTGTGCACAGGGTAGAAAGATGATGACTCTACTAGACCCTTCTGCAGCTTCCAACCTTGCTAGAGATTTAGCAGGAATAAATTCTTCCAGGAATTCTCTGAGTGAGTTTTTCAGTGAATTAAAATGTTTCCTTCCTTACATCTGCAGCATGTAGCCAATTAAAGGAAGAAATATGTTAGCTAAGACTTTTGGTTTCTCATCGCTCCTGAACTATGACCACCAAAATATCTCTGCCACCATTAAAGGAAGAAGTTTTGTTCATTTTGTATCCATATAATCAATGAAGACCATGTCTAACTCATATGCTTACTGCCTTAAGAAAACTGCTTTGATGGTAGAGCAGAGTGCAGGGACATAGGTAACTTTGCTATGGTCAAACCACAGTCAATATAAAACTTGCTTTCACTGTGTGTTTGATTAATTCTTGTGGTCTTTTGAATGTGGTGGTGAACTCTGTTAGATCAAACAAATATGCCAGGCTCTTAATTGTGTTAGAATGGGGCTGACAGAGATAGGCAAAAAGAAAATGATGGTTTAATCTGGGACTGTTTGCCAAACTGCAGATGTAGGAATTAGGTGATTTCCACATAGTTCATTATTATGTGATTGTTTTGCCTACTCTGTGATGCTCACTGGGAAGTCTCATAGTCTGGATCAGGTTCAGACTGGAGTGCTGACAGTGTCCCAGTATGCAATATGGACGCAGATGAAGATGATAATAATGAGATTTTAGATAAAATCTGTTTTACTTTGGATCATCTTCATTCCAATGCTGATTTTTTTTTCCCTGCCCTAGGTGGCATAAATAGTGACACCATGTAATCCTTCTGTATAATGTAATAGAAACAGTATATAATTTACTTAAAGGTCAAAATGAGATTGTTTTAATAAATAGAGTGAATGGTCTCCTAGCCAAGATATTGGTCTTGAATATTGGAATGTTGGTTACTCAAACCTCTTTCTTCTGAATCCTTCCAAGACTGAAAGTGATGAGAAGCTGACTGTTTGCATTCTAGAAGGTATTAAAGTTCTGGATCCAGATATTGGGGAAATTGCTTCTGAGTTTGTGTGCTTGTTCTCACTACCATCCTGCAATATTATTTGGCTGGCCTGTTTGTTCTGAAAGAGGTTAGGATTCATGGAGAAGATGTGAAATGGTGCCTAAAACTGGAGTTCAGATTATTGTATTTCAGCTGAAGGGGAGGTGAAGTACACACCCTTCAGCTGATCCCAGGAGAACAGATTTACAAAGGGCATTCCCAAAATGAGGACTAGACCTAGTGAAGGTGATGGCTACCATGGGATTTAGGGGTTCTCATCAGTTGCGTTTATTCTACTGGAAATGTCCAGAGTGAGTTCTCTGTAGATGCTGATCTTTGTGAAGGCATAGTGTATTTGTGAAGGTAGATGCAGAAAATATTTGTGCAAAACTCCAAGGTACCTTGTTTATAGTAAGATTTTGACCAGTGAGGTGAGTTTCTGTAGACTTCCCCCAGTCTAAAGAGAGTGAACTAGAATATCTGCTTTGACAGTCTCACATGCATTCTGACTCAAAGAATTTTGCAGGGATGTGTTACTTTTCAGTTGTTTTATCTAAACTGCTACCCTGTCTTTATTCTGTTCTAAACAAACTTTTAGCCACAGCACAACAATAGTTGTATTAGTGGTTTCCCTTCTTTTGGGACTGGTGGAAATTGAGTAATAGAGAGTCTGCTGCTGTTAAAAGGCCTTAATATTGGAGAAGCAGTAAGTAGAATTGCATGTACATCTCCTGTATGGGTCTGAAGAGCAGTGTAGTGGGGGAAAGACTGGTACTCTGTATTTAAGCTTATCCTGCCAAACGTTTGTTGACATAAACAATTTCAGAAATGTTTGGGCCAATAATAAATCAGGTCAGACAAAAGAATGCCAGCCAACTGACACAGCAGTGCCTTTCCCGACTGCGTGTATTGTGACCAGCCCTGACTTGGCAGGGAGGGTGGCTGGTGCTGACAAGCTTGATGAGCAAATTTGATTTTGTTTTGCATGAATAGAATCCATGGCTGTAAGGACATTATTGCTTTGTAACTTACTAAACAAAGGCTTCCCTTTGAGAAATATGTAAAATTAGAAAATAGGTAGATTATACTTTTACATTAAAGATGTGTGAGCGGTTACAAAATGTGGTGACCAAAACCATTGAGGACTGGGATGACAGTGACAATAGTGGGCTACTGTGATGGCTTGGCAGACAGACTTTCCAGCTGCTTTGTACTGTCATTCTTGTATATTAGACTTGTCAGCTTTGAATACATGCTTTTTCATCCTGTCCTTCTCTCTCCACTTCTCCTACAGAGCATGCTTTCATTTGGAAGAGTTTGTTTTCAGCTCTTGTAAATGGCAGTTCAACCCCCAGTGAAAGAAGATTTTCAGATAGGCTACTAAACGCTATCCAAGCCTGGTTTTTTTTGCCCCCCTTTTCAGTTTTAAGAGCTGGTTCTCTCCTTTTGAGAGGTAGGGGGCTGACTCATTCCTCCAGGAGATTGCAGGATACCAGTCACCTGAGTGAACAGCTGAGCTCAAGTGCCCAAAGAGGGCCCCTAAGTGTTGCAGGATGACTGACATGATCCTGCTTTAGACTTCTGTGGATTTTGTGTTTCATGCTGTTAATTTTGAGAGTGGTTCTAAAACAATATGGCATGCATTGGTGGAGAATTTCCTGCTGACTTCATGTGCATCAATGACTGTGTACAGCAATACAAGGAACAGAGGAAAAACTGAAAGTAAATACTTTTTGTGACTACTTCAGTTAGATTGAATTGCTGCAGGAACCCATTGGAGACACATTTCCTTGTGCATTCCTTTCAGTGTATTTGTTCTACCATTGTTTTGATCTCAGCCATTTTCAGACTTCTTACCATTCAAACTCTGTTTCTGTTCATCTGACACATTTTGGCTGTTTTGCTACCTGGGGTTTCTAAATCCGTCCTGCCCAGGAAATCTCTGGTTTAATGTCTGTTTGGTCTCAGTTATTGTGAATGCAGCGTAGTTGTGGTTCCTGATGACTTCTGCCCCCACCTCACCCCAAGCACCACTTGTCACAGATCTTTTGTCTTCTGGAGGCACAGAAACAATGTTCCAGATATTTTGTAAACAAATGATACAGTGATGGAATACAAAGAAATCTCAGTTGGGTGTAGCCAGACCTTTGCTTTTGAGAGTACAAATAAGTCATCTCCTGCTTGAGTGCATTATTTTAGTGATAGTGTTCTCCTGGATGGTATGATAAACATTTAATTCAACTCAGTGGTTGTTTCCCATTAGCATTTCCCTTTGAAGCTTATTACTTCTGTTTCAGACTTGAAGAGGTTTGTCCACATCAAGAGTTTTCTTTCATTTTTCCCCTTCTTACTTATTTTGCCTTTCCCCCCAGCTCTATTGTTCTGGCAAGATATATTATCAAATTTTAATAGTATGAAACTGCATTTTGGGATCAATTTTGCTTTAATTAGTCTTTGTCGGGGTGTTGTTTTTTGTCTTCACTTAATACATAAGGAACCCTAAGAGACTTTTTTGACTTTTAATGACAAGTCTGTAGTTTTGAGTCACATTGAAGTCCCAAGAATAAATCATGCTGCTTGATGTATGTTTGTATTATACTCCTTCCTGAGCACTCAAAATAATCTGTAGATTGGTGGGGCTGCTTTATGGCCTTGTTTCCCCTCGCTGATTGCTAGGGGTACAAAAATCTACCACCCACATTGCTAAAAGGATCTGGCCATAGGGCTGGGTGTTCTGATCACATGATTAGTTCTTCTCCCCAGACAGGTCTGTGAGCACCTGTGTGTCATAAGGCAGGGACGCCATCATGATTTTGACTAGGCAAGAGATGCAGTTCCAGTCAAATGGTGTCCTTGTGCTGACCAAGTCTAGTCCATTGACCACAATATTCATGTCCTTCATGTGAGGGCTGCATGCATCCTGGTTAGACAGAGATGGCTGATGGGGATGTTTCTGCTATATAGTCTTCAGATACCTTCATAAAAACCCATCCATCCCAACCCTGCCAATAAAAATAATTAGTTCAGATGAAAGATTGTGGAATATTTGTCTACCTCTGGAGGTCTGTAAGAAGAGATAAGATACGAACTCCAAAGACTATCTCCGTAAGAATTTCAAAACTTAAGTCTACACACGTATTTTTTAATGAACTGATTTGAATTACCTCTTACTATTAATATCCTAATTCCTGAAGACAACATGTTACTATAATTAAGATATTTTCTGTGTTGTCATTTCTTATGCAAGTCCACAGCTTCTACTGTTGTTGCTCTCATGGAAACCACTTCCAGCCTGGATTGCTTTCCCCACAAAGTTCTGAACTCTGAGCTATAGTATGCCCTGACATCAGTGTGTGTTTGTTGTAAACAACCTGTGCTGCTAATGTGGATGCACTGAATCATGGCCATGTTGAGTACCAGGCTTTTGACATTTTTTTGCCTTAGCTGTGATTGAGTCAGTTAAAAATCATTATATGTAGGTGTAAATGAAGATAAAGCCACAACTGGGTGGTCATTTTTTTTTAACAAGTTACTTAGAACTTTCCCAATTTACAGCTGAGTAAGATGGATTTTCCTAGACTTTTGTGTGTCCTGTTACAGATAGATCTTGCTTTTCCCTTCCAGCAGGAAAAGTGCCTGTGAATGGTAGATAGTCTTTACCTTAGTGTACTTCCTGAGTCAAGGTTTATTCCTTTAACAATCTATAAGCCAGTCTGAGTTGAAAAAAAAAAGTCTCCTGATATGTGGCATGTAGGGGAATAAAGTCTGAAGCATGGTGGTCCTTAGGAGACTTGCTATTGTACCTGATACAAACATAAAATTTGTGTGTAGCCTCCCCACCTGCATGCCTGACAGCAGTGATCTATTGTACTGATGTGTCATGTTGTACTATGTGGATCCCTCAGAAAAATTTAGGTGCCTCTAGCCTAAATATAATGTCGTGTCACCAGAAAAAAATGGCTCTGAGTTGAAACTATTCTCTGAGCAACACTGGATCAATTTGCACTGTACTGTGATTGTCTGTATTGACCTGTTTGTTATCATGGCCACAGACAACACAGAATTGCCCTGCTCGGTGGGGAAGTGAGTCAGCTTCTATTAGATCCTCTTTTTCTTTTTCATAAGCTAGACTTTCCTGAATTTGAAAGCTTTTTACCACAACTTGCAACGCAGCACTCTAGCATATGAGAAACTTTAATTCCATGCACCAGCACCTCTTCTGTAACAGAACAGATTGTGCTTTAACCTGTGCTGTGGATGCAACAATAAGTATTTTGTAAAAAACTTAGATGAGTTTGGCATTTAGAGCACATAGCAAGAGGCATGTAAAAAGCATCACCATCTTAGAGTGTGTTTGAGAATTTTTCTGATTTGGCCTAATTTAGATGTTCAACTTACTTATCAGGACTGACATGCTTAAAGACAGACCTTTGTAGATCTAGGCTTATAAACTAAAGATGCTTAAGATTTTGCTGATACTTTAATTAAAAACTAACCAACATTTGCCAGAAATTTTAATTTACAAACATACATATGTTTGTATCAGGTGTTGAATTTGTATCAGGTGAAGAATTACTTAATGAAAAATCAGAATCTGCTTTAGTTGATAATTTTTTCATATAGGTAACTATCAAAATGGTGGTTGTTGAAATGACATAAGAAAAAAATGATGGTTTAATTTAGAAGTCCTAAAGTATTGTTTTAGAATTCCCACACCCCCCTCCCTCCTCTTTTCAAAGTATACTTGCTTCACTTTTTGTGAGAAATAAGTTTGTGCAAATGATGTACAATATTGCAAGTTTACTATTGGCAGCTGCTATTATAACTCTGTTTTTAACAATTTTTATATTTTAAGTAAGCGCAGCTTCAATGTGGTCTAGGATTCCGTGCAGCTGAATACTATCAAAGAGTTTTGTCAAGGGACTGGGTGTTAATTCACTGTTTTAATGAAGTTTCTCCTTTACTTTTTTCAGAAAATCATGATGGCCTGCATCAAGTAGTACATGAACGCCTGGGGGAGTTACTACGTGTTTTAAAAGCAGTGATAAACAAACATCAGACTCTAAATTCAGTTGATATTCTTAGTGCTGCAGGAACAGTTATTGCAAAAGTAAAAGGTAAGGAATTACTATCTTTCATATTCATGGAAAATTGCAATTAGTGACTTGATTGGTTGGAGTTATACATAGAATTCTACATATACAGAAGAAACCGGGGGTTTTTTAAGCTTAATGCTGTAATACTTGTTTAAACAAGTGCCTTCCTTAAGTGAAGAGTAATATTAAGTAGCTTGTTCTCTCATTGATGTGATAGAATTCTGCTTATAAGAAGTGAAGTGCAAACCCACATTGAATTGTAAAAGCACAAGCCTTTGATTTTAAGCTTTTCTTTACCTGAGTATCCAGAATAATATCACAGAGTAATAAACCTGGCATTTATCTACTTTGAGATTTGCCAAGAATCTTTGCCTAAGTTTGTGAATCTGTAGGGATGGTATTGTATTTATATCAGGTGAAGAAATCTCTGAGCAATCCAAATCTGCGTAGTTGAAGAGTTTTAAATTCCACCAGTGCATTGCAGCCATGTGTCAATAAAGGTGTCAATAGCAACAAAAGTATTGCAGACATGTTAATACTTTCTGTTGTTGATCTTTGCTACTGCAGTTCTCAGCATGCCAGACAAATGCAAATAATGAAGTACTCAATTGCTCCAGCCCCAGAAACCTGTTCCTTCTCTGTGTAACCTTTGACTGCAGCTCTTCCTACTGTGGTATATTACTGTGGAACCAGCTTTGAGTAGGGTTAAATCTCTGCCTCTTGCCTGTGTTAAATCATGTAGGATATCTTCCTTCAGAGACACAGTTTAGTTTTTCTTCTTTGTCTAGGCCTTCCCTCTTGTTTCCTATTTATCTTAGTATGTCTGAAATGTATTGTTGATTGAGTAAAGTGGGAATATCAGTTCAAATGCTAATGTGTTTAGCTTCCTGATTCCTATATATTGGATTCTTCCAAGCTTCTTATGGATTCTTCCTATTGATATATGCCTTTGCCAGTTTGTTTGATCTTGGCAGGTAGAAGCATACTACTTCACATTTTCTTTGTGTTACACAGTTTCCTGTCGTTCTGTACCTGTATTTCAGATGATTGTGGGACAGGACTATAACTTCTGAACTTGCTTTAGAGGTTTGTACATTACAGCAGAAACACAGAGGGTATCACTTGTGGTGCTGTTTGCTTATTGTTCCTGGGGAGAGTTAAAGTACCACACATACAGTGGTAGTCAGTGTTTAGTGAGCTTATTAATTGTTTAGTGAACATAATTCTTCCACCTCCAGCTGTTTCCATGCTTAAGTGCTGTGCTGAGATGACTGTGTACTCTACTCTGCCCTAATTTCAGTGGTCGCAGGACAATGTTCAATTTAATTAATTTAAGAAATGTTGATGAAAAGTGACCTAAGGTATGCAAGTAAGTCATATTGTATTCTTTTAGAACAACTCTCAAGCTGAATAGCATGAAATGCAAAATCCACAGAAGTCTAAAGCAGGATCATGTCAGTCATCCTGCAACACTTAGGGGCCCTCTTTGGGCACTTGAGCTCAGCTGTTCACTCAGGTGACTGGTTTCCTGCAATCTCCTGGAGGAATGAGTCAGCCCCCTACCTCTGAAAAGGTGAAACCCAGCTCTTAAAACTGAAAAGGGAAAAAAGCAGGCTGGGATAGAGTTGAGAAGCCTGTTTGAAAATCTTCTTTCACTGGGGGTTGAACTGCTATCTACAAGAGCTGAAAACCAGCAGTACTGCCTCAATGTTTGTAGCCATTGATACAAACAAGTACTTTGATATGAAGATTTTGGTAATGCCTGTCAGTGTTTGCTCAGACACATACTGCATTTGTCACACCTCTGGAGATGGAAATGGGGAGAGTCAAGACTTCAGGACTCTTTCTGGCTGGTACTTCAGTCCTGCTTCTCTATGAACAGCGAAGCCTTTGCTGTATGAAAACAGATTACCTCCCCCAACATAATCTGTGGTAAATGTGAGGGCAGTTTGCCTTTAGCACCTGTTTGGTTTTTACAGCTGTTCTTTTTCTGAAGATCATACTGCTCCAAGTTTATATTCAAACTGAAGTGTATGACAGCTGGTACTGAGAAAGCGGAAATAAGAATACAGCACATTGTGGTGATTATAAGCATATCAGACCTCAGATTTGCTTACTTTGACCTGTGTGTTACACATGCATTCACATGTTTTCAGCTGTGGTTATTTCACCAGAGGTAATGCAGCTTTTGAATAAACAGGAAGCTACAAGAATGTGAGGAGCTGGTAGAACATATCCAGTATCCTTTTTCCTCTGGCTTCCCTGGCTTTGTTAATGTGACATTATGAAAAGTTCATGTGACTCATCTGTTTCTTGTCATTGGAGGACAGAACTATAAAAAGATATTGAAGCTCTCTGTAGTTGGATTTATGACTAGAAAGAAAATTAACCTGACATGGAAAAATTCGGATGTTTATTTAGGAGAGGATGAAATAGAAACAAGCTGAGATTTACACCTGATTTTACCTCCTGGTTTTTGAATCTTTGCATAATGTCAGTTTCAAATCCAGTTGTTTGTTGGAACTTCATATTGGAACTACATACTGGTATTATAACAAACAAATGCCATTTGCTCTTCATTTCATCAGTTGTAATAACTTTGGAACCTTAATGACTCGTGAAGTCTTAGTGTCTTGCCAAGTGTTCTCATAGCCATGACAAGTTGCTTTAATCATAATGTCCAGTGCAGATGGACTACCCACTCCTGTTCAGATTACTGCAAGTGTGACTGTTTCAAAGGCTAACAAAAATTAGAGTGTGTGTCACCCTTTTTCAAGCTTCTTGGCCATTTTTCAAGACCTTCAATGGGAATGATACAAATGTGCCCCTTGTTCTGCTTTGGATGTTCAATGCTTTTCCTTTTAGATAGACTGAAGGAAGAACTACCTGTAACATGTTACCTGAATCATGCTTGGCAGTACAGGTTTGTCAGACCTGTGCTATTTTGGACTGAGGTTGAGGGAAAATGGTGGTGAGAAGAGTGGGAGATGACACGTTTGATTTCTCTGGTTGTATCTTGGACATGACATGCCTCACTGGGCCTCTTTGGACTCTGCTACTTCTACATGCCTACTTGAGTGCTTCATGAAAAATGTCTTTTAAATGGCACCTCACTTGACCTGGAAGAATTGAGACTTACTGAAGCATCTTGCTTGGTATCATTCTGGCACAGCATCATATTTGTAGTTGTTATTTTTCCACTCAGTGCCTTTAAATAGTTGATGGCCCCAGAGTACATGGTTCTCCTGATCCCATGCTGAATTCAAGTTTGTACTCTTCTTCTGCTCTTAATTACACCCTTTGACTTAATCACTAGAATGAATACTGATTCCTGGTAAAGCTGAAAATTATGCTTGTCTTGTAGAAGTTTCCTATTTAAACATGGGCTTTTTTGTAGTAATTTTGCATCAAAAAGAAATACCTTAAATAAGAAGTAAAAAACTGAACTGAAGTAATTCAGTTTTGTTGGTGTATCTGTGATGCTCATTCAGAGCAAAATTTATTATGGAAGGAGTAGGAAACAGTTCCTTGAAATTGTTTTGGTGGTATCCAGCTTGACTTGAGGAGGCTGCCAAATCTGGTAGTAAGTGCAGGATGGTGAAATAATGTGGCACTAAGGACTAAAAGTAGAACAGTTGACCTTCTCTAGAATACAAGAATATTCTTCTGCCTATTTCCAATCTCCATACTATTGCTCTTTTTACTTATGTTCCTCTCCCCATTTATTTCACATGTTTCTGAAGAAGAGTGGTAATAACAAGAGGTATTACAAGCCTTTGTTTTCAGAGAGGGAGTGGTCTTTTGGTCTCTGTTGGGTTTTTTGTTTGCTTGGGTGGTTGTTTTGTTTTTGACATAGTTCTGAAAGGTTTTTAAAAGCATTGTTGTGAGTTTAAAGACAAAATTGGTTGCAAAGGTACTCAGTTCGAAGAAGTCGGCTGGTTGCTTACTTCTTATAAGTCAGCTAGCAAAGCAAGGATTGAGGATGTATTCCTGTCTAAAAAAATACATGGTGATGCTGTCATATGTATCCATCATGTATGAGAAAACTGACCTGCAAAGAGGAAATTTCTGCAAGCTTGACCAGGCTCTGCAGGCAGCTGGCAAGGCAGCTTTGCTGCTCCAGTCCTGCACGTGTGTGTGGGCAGCAGGCTGGAGGCAGTGACCGAACTTGTGCTGCCTCCAGCATGGCTGTGTCCCATGGGCTGTGTGCCTGTGAGCTCACTGGGAGCTGCCCATCACCTTCTTAAGACCCTGCTTGCTCTTCAGTCTCCACAGCTGGCAGCCTTTCCTTCATCATTTTTAGAAGCATTGCTCAAATGTCCTCAGGCAATACTTCAGCTTCTGGAATTCTCACTTCCAAAACTTTCATGGCTGTTTTGGCTTCCCCAGCCTGATCTGTGCTTGATTCGAAAAAGTTTTGATGGCATGACCCAAGAGCTGAAACTGCAGCATACTGCAGCATTTTAATGAGATTGCCAAACCCACCTCATTTTGAAGACAGCTTTAGAAATAGAGATCCACTGCATGCTAGGCTTGCATTTCTGGTACTGGATTTAGATTTTAAAATACCACTGTCATATGATTTTTTGAAGTTCATTATATGTCATCTGAAATCTTGCTTAAAAGAGTTGTCTAGTTTTATTCTTGCTTTGAAATCTGTAGAACTATAGATAGATAGCTGTCATTTCCAGACATGGCAAGATTACTACAGTTCATTGTTGTCAGTAGCTATTGTGTGCAGTCAGGATGTCCTGGGGAAAGAGAGTGCGTGGTTTAAAGTTGACGTTAAGTACATCAGCATTCCAGTGGTGGTAAGCTAGAAAAAAGCTGGTGGTGTTCTACTGAATCACTAAGAGATTAGACTAACCTGTTTGGGGAGAAATGCAAAGAAGTAAATCTGAAAAATTTGAGATTTGTTATTCCTTTTGTGATGGATCCTGAAAAGAAAGGATTTCTCTGGCATATAAAGTGTAAAGCTTAACAAAACTCTTCCTGGAACAGGAAGGCAGAGTGAAACAGACGGCATTTCTTTAGGGAAGGGCTCTCTATATTAATGTCTTGTTAGCTAAGTGAAAGAAGTGCTCTCTCTCAGAAGACACTGCAGCTAATGGATATACAAATGTTTCCATGGTAAGTGCTTTGAATACATAGACAATTTTGCTAATACCTTCTAATTTTGAAGCAGTTTGCATTTCATGCCGGCTCTTAAATGATTTTTCCAGTCATTAGGGACTGGTAATCAATAGGTCTCCTTGTGACTGTTGTTGCTTAATGATTTGGAATGCAAAGTTCAGACTTATGCACAACATTATTTCTGGAAAGTGGAGGTTTTCAACTAACCTGAATTAAGGAAAAAAAAAGAAATCCACTGCTATTTACAAAGTTATTTAAAAAAAAAAATCTGTAAAAAGCTTTATCAAATCTCATTTCAAACAAAGGTGCCAGAGGCTTTTTTTTTTCTAATTACAAAGTGTATTCGAATGAAGAGGTAGGAGAAGCTGTAATTTAGTAGTGAACTGTGTCAACAGAGACTGGTAATGTTATTATAACGTGCGAGAATTGTTTTTTGCTGTAGGCTTATTACAACATTATTTTGTATTTGCAAGTAATTGTAAAAATAGCCCTTGAGAAAAATATGTATTTTCTGTAATGGCTTTGTATAGAAATGGTTGTTATAAAATGTTGATCAAGTCTGGTGACATACTTTGTAAAAAGGAATGGATTTAACTGTGTTACTTTACTGGTAAAAAACTTTTCCTTTCACAAAGGAAGTCTAATGGGGGAGCAGATTACTGTACTTTCTTTGTTTGTTCCCCATTAGTATTTAGGCACCTGGCAGGAAGTTTGAATACTTTTTAAGATTAAAGCCTGCTAATTTGCTGAGAAAATTTGTAGAATGGGTAACGTTTTAACATTATTTTATTTTTACTTTTACAAGTCATTGTATTCTATTTGTACTTGAAATGTAAGGAAGACAAACTAACCTTGTTAGATTTTGCAAAAAGTGATGTGGATTGAGTACCAGTATGTGTGTACCTGTATTGCAGTACCCCTAAAATAGGTGTGAGCATGTGTGACTTAAACATCTAGAGAATTATGAATATTGCATTACTTAAAAAAATAAACTTGAACAACAGTAAACTGAAAAAAAAAAAGAGAAAACTTTAAAAAGTACTAATGTGAAGTTGTCATTTCTCACAACTTAACTCTGGGAAAAACTTCCCTCCAGAGGATACATCTTCAGCTCAAAGGAATGGATGCAGCTTTTCTACAAAAAATCTCCCAGTCACCATTGATTAAGGAGTTAAGTTGAAACCAGACAAAAATGGTCGTGCTTTTTGTCTTGTCCTTTCTCCCTCCATCTTCTTGTTTAGTAGTTGTTAATAGAAACTCTGGATGAATCATTCTTCTTGTCTCATTATTCCAGCTTGTCAGAGAAGTGTGCTAAATGCTGTTTTGAGTAGTTCAGTACTTGATCACCACTTAAAACCATCTAACGTGTCCAGCAACACTCTTCTTCCTATTTGGGACCACCAGTAGTTATGCTGAGTTTCTTCCCCACTTTAAACAGGAAAAACTGATGGGCTTGTGCCAGACTGTGGAGCTAATAATTGGAGGGGTTTGCAGTGGACACCACCTTTTGATGGCTTTCTGCTAGCCTGTACTCAAGCCAGAAATGCTGTGTTCTGGATTGCATTCAGTTGAGGGGGCACCCCCACAAACTACTGCTCCTGTTTGGAATTCTGGAATTTCTACTTAGAAAAGAAACAGCTGTTCCAATATCTGACTGCATTTGTGAGCTGCTTTGTGGTGGTGCTGCTGCTGTGTCATTTGACTCTGGTTGGTAAATTATTTTTTGTTCATGCATTACCAACATTTCCACACAAAGCTGCTCCTTAAGTGGGAAGATAGAGGAAGTGCAAGAGTAATCTGATTTCATTGTGGGAAGCATCTGGACTGTGTTAATTTTTTTTCCTTTAGTGTTTACTTTCTTACTAATCTTGTTTAAAACCATGTTTTTTCAATTATTCAGAAAAGCATCATGTTGCATTTTCTGTAGGAGACTTTGTGTACAAAATTTGTCTCTAGGCCTGGTAAACTTGCTTAATTGACCCCACCTCTCACCCTTTGGTTTTCTTTTCTTTCTTTTTTTTAAATTTTTCTTTTGTAAGCGGTGAACTTCAAAGAAGTTAATGAAGAAAATAAGAGAGAGCTCTTCAGTGAAATATTTTCTTCCATTGAAACATTGGCATTCACCTTTGGAAACGTGTAAGTTGGAATCCAGAACAAGTTTTTAAAGAACTCATTGGAGCCAAATCAAATTAAGACACAATAATCACAAAAGCTTTAGTTTTCTTTTGGACAGCTATTTTCTGATTATGTAATTAAAATTAGCTACATCTAGAACAATTTTACTGTTTTGGGTTTTTGTCAGTTTGGTTTTTTCCTTAATAATGAAAATCTAGGATGGTATAGAAATTGCAGAGAATATAGGTTATCTACTAAAAGTGGTTTGCAGAGCTTTTAAAGGGCTTAGTAACGCTATCTGAATTTCTGAATTCAGTGATACAGAATTGCTTGGGGAGGTAAAGTAATGAAGTAACACAATTCTTTGTTTTTCTGGCAGTGTTTCAGACTTCCTTATGGGAGATGTAGACAATGGCTCGTCATTGGGACTTCCTGTATCTCGGAGAAGTCGGGTAGGCTAAACACGTTCTCTTGGAGTGTAAAATGGTATCTGTTAAAGGGAACTTCAGTCCCACTGGAACTCTGTGCATCATTGGGCTGGGACACAAGGAGTCATCTGTGTTTTAAAACAAGCTTTCAACCCAGGAAAAATGTGTATTCAACATTTCAAATACTTGAATGTATTCTCAGTTCTAAATGATAGCGGTCACTTCACAGGGCTACCTGCTGTCGTTGTTTCTGGGATTTTAAAATTGGTTAAGTGAAAATAAATGGGGAAAAGTAAGATACTTGAATGATTGCTCACTGAAGTAGTTAGTTACCTGTTAAACCTGGAAACCAAAGGCTTAAGGACTTCATTTTGGCTTTTAAAGACTTGTACTTTTGTTCTCTTAGAGTCCACTTTGTGCTGTAACTGTTTCAGCAACAATTCGCTAAAAGAACTGTCAGCTTATAGGTAGTCAAAGAAAAGCACTAACATTTTAAACTTTCCTTTAAACACTCTGAAGGTATGATTGAAAAAATGCTCACTACCAAATTCTGTTTTGAGTTTTTGTGTATTGAGAAGCAGACTTTCAGGTAAATGAAATAAATTTAAAAGTTACATGCATGGAAAATACAATTGATAATTCATGTGTATTACAAGCTAAGTTGCAGCAAGGTTAAAAATGTTAGATTATGTGGTTTTTTTAAGGCTTAGTTGAAACATGCTTAAGACAGCATTTCTTCACACAGGTTTGTGTTCAGCTACAGCTGAACAGTCTTCAGACTTTCACTATGTTTGATAATCCATCTTTCTCCCATGTGTCACCACACAAATTCTACTTCTGTAGCTGCTAAAAAACTTGTCTTCCTAAAAAATAGGGAGGAAAAGTAGGCTACTCAGAAAACTGGTTCCAGCAAACTTCAGTTTAGGTCACTGATAAAAAATATTGAATGAAATAACGTAGAAACCCAGCATCTCATGTAAATTAAATTAGATTACTTGAAGAAGTACTGGTTTCTCTAATTGGTTCACCAGCAGAAGGAAAGTGCTGAATTTGCCAACATTTTAATCTTGAAATGGTTTTGCATTGCGAAAATATGTGCTTGTGGAAAGAGATGGTCTTATATATTGTGTTGTGAAGTGACTGATTGATTATCCAAAAGATCACTCTTCTGAACATGGGGGTGAGGGGAAGGCCAAGGGGAAATTTGAATATAATGAAATGAAGAAGGAATTCCATTCTAGATGTTTTAGAAATCAGCTTATATTTAAAACTTTGCTTTTGTAGTATCACATACTTTTCCTAATGTGAAGGTGAGCAATTATAAATTTTGGAGCAGGCAGGGTAACATACTTCAGTTTCTTAGAAACCTGTCTGAAGTGCATTTTCATTTAGGCAAATAAATACACATTTAACAGGTGAATCACTTCACTTTGATTTACAATTCAGAGAGGAATTTGGAGGCCAGCTAGGAGTTGAGTGTTAACAGGAGTTAAATGCAAAATATTTAATATCTGTTTAATTTTTTCTGTAGTTGTGTGTGTTCAGTGATCATAGCAGCTAGCTGTATTTTAAACAGAGCATAACATTTTGGTAGAATTTACCATGTAAAGACTCTGAAGGTTGATTAAGGAGAAATATTTTAATTGCCTCTTTAGTTAGGGACCTCCCTAATTAAGCTGATGAGGATGGCTCCGAGGAGGGGGGTGGGCAGAGCTGATCTTGCTTGACTGCAGGGGAGTCTACATTCTTTACTTTAGGCATTCCACTTGAGAGCTTAAGTTAAATGATATGTATACCCCCTCTTAGGAAATGTAATTGCTCTCATTTTAGTTCTTGTAGTTCAACCAGATGTACAAGGTGGAAGCAAAAGATATTTTTTTAATTAAAAACAAAAGCACTTTATACTGGAAGAGACCAGACAGGCATGTCTGACCTTTCATTACTCAACAAGCTATTTGAATGCTGTTTGATGCTGTCTGCAGATCTGAGAGCATAATAAAGAAGAAGGATAAAATTTTCAAAGTGTGTGAAGAGATTTGCCTGTGTTAGGGGGAGAGTTGGGTAATGAGGGGAAAAAGAGGCAGAAGAGACTGGTTGAAGTTGGAAATGAAAGTCAGGGTTTTAATTTTGCTAATTTTGCTTGGACTACTGGGATGAGTCATTGGGTTGCCTGAGGGGGGCAAGCTGTATGGATCACGTTCTGATAAGTTGTAGATAAAAGATTTGACATAGACAAAAGCATTTGTTCATGCTTACTTCTGAAATTTGGTACCATTTATTTGCAGTAGGTGAATGTGGAAGAATGAGGGACCTTTGATAAACTGCATTAACTAGTCTGCCTGATTTACTGGAAAGGAGTGAACAGTTTTCAGGACTGCAATAATTTAGGTCTTATAGAAATGGGGAAAAATTTTTAGGACCAGAACTTAAAAGTGCATCGAGTTAATATGAAGTATGGAGGTTTTCTAATTATTATTTTTTTCTCCCCTAATAACTTTTAAATAATCTTGAAGACAGTAATACTTTATATAAAATCTGAACTAAATCTAAGAATGTTCAAGCTTTCTCTGCAACCAAATACTGATCCATTGCTAAATTCAGATTTTAGGGGTTTTTTTACCAATTTAGTTTGGGACAGCTTTGGATAGACTTCCCACCTTTTCTGGAAAAACTCTTCCATTTTGTTGAAACTCTCTTGTATTAGACAGCCACTGTAATAGTAACAAAGTGGGTCTTCAGGCTGTAATTTGATTCTGTTTGATGTCATTGATGATTAATACCTTGCATGTTTTGGTCTTTGGAAAAGCTGTTCTGCTGTGAAGTAAACAATGATTCTTGAGAGATTTTTGTGTGATTTATGATCTGTTTTCATTTACATTAAAAAGCACCAACAAACCAAAACTACTTTTATAATTGATAACTGTGCTCTGTTTTAGTGAATGTCTGCAAATAAACCGGTGCCAAAGTCTAAATGGAAATAAGCTGTTCCTGCAAAGCTTAAGGACACTTTGCAGCTATTTCTTAGCCTTTGTTTTCTGTCTGCTTTGTGCTTCAAAAGTAGTTTATCCATTTAAAATTATGTAGGGTTTGATGTCCGTCTTTGTTTTGGTTGGCCTTTTAAGGAGGTAGTTGTTACAAAGTAAACTTTTTATTTATTTAAATTTGTTCAGTAGTCAGGTCTTCAGCACAGTTTTACAAATAATTCAGCTTGCACAATTCAAGGGGTAGCAAAGCGAAGTGAGGACAAAGGTAGGGATGACGTGATGTGCTAAATTCCTTTTATTATTGGATTACTTTGTCAGGTTCTACTGATTCTCAGTGCTTCATTAGCAAGTGTTACTAGTCAGCTGTTGTGCCTACAGTGCACCACCTGCAAGTAATTTACAAAAAACTTTATTCCCTTGAGGAAGAAATACAGGATTATAATGGCTTGTAGAATGGTGTCTGTTTTATGTATCTGGCATTAAGTCTGTGTGAAAAGGTTTTTAAAAGATAGGTAGGGATTTAAGAAAAGCTGGAGCTCACTTAATTGTTTAACAAATCTGGTTGATATTTAACTCTTTGATCACAGACTTTCAAGATTGTTGATGTAAAGGTACATAATGATTCCTTGCTATTTATTCTTTTTCATTTGCCAGCAATGGGGGTTTAAAAAATGTTGTGCCTTAGATGAGAGGGAGTGATGGTGCAATTTGCTTTATCTGCTCTATCTATGAAAAAACAGAGAGGCAGCTAATGCCATTTATGTTGTTAGCTTTCAGTTCCAGTGAGAGAGTTTCTTTGCTAACTTAATGTTTTATTTCTTGTACACCAGTCTTTTGAGAATCTTTCTGTGGAGTCTGGGGGTTCACTGCATGAAAGGGATGACATTCAAGGTAGGTCATTCATTTAACATTGATAAACACCATTTTGTAATCTGTGGGGTTTTTTCTTCTAAAAATGTTCTAAGTAGGTTGCGTGGTCACATTTTTACACCTATGCTGCCTTTACAACTTCACTGTGAAAAAAAAAAAGTTATTGCCAAGGTTTTATTCTTTTGTAAATAACCAACCCACGTTGCCTTTTTTTTTTTTTGAGAGGGGGGAGGGCAGAACTAAGGCCTGAAGCACCTTCTATGTGTTGACATAGGATTGGTGTTTTGTTGGGTCACTTTCTTGAAGAAAGTTATGCTGGCCATATGACTACTCCAGATAAAATACTATGACCCTTTAATTTGTCCTAAAACCTCTGTCAGTCCTATTTAGAGTCAACTAGCATTAAAGACCAACTCAAGATGAGAGCTGCTTAAGCATTCACAGTTGGCTAATACTGGCTTTGCTCTCAGTGTGTGGTCACGTCTAAAAATCACTTCTTTGTGTTGGATGCTTTATTTGCAGGACATCTTCGAGCAGAGGAGGTTGATAGCATGCTCCTAAGAAATGACACTGGAATTGAGTCGGCTCTGTCCTATGCTAAAGCATGGTCAAAATATACCAAGGATGTAGTCGCATGGGTAGAAAAAAAGCTTAGCTTGGGTGAGTGGCTCTTTCTGGCATTTAATCAGCTTTGTCATGATGAAATTAAATCTGTTGTCAGGCCTCTGTGCTGCAGACTGTCAATAATGTGATTTCTAAATTAGTAGCTGTTCCACTGAAGTGGACAGAGCTATCATGCATTTCCTACAATTAAAGGCCTGTAACAAAGTGAAGGTGGTCCCCTCTGTAGTCTGTTTGTTAAAGGAAGACTGTAAAAAGCATTTAGCATGTGTTATAACTGTTGTTGTGTTACAATGTAAACAGTAACTGTGAAATTTTTTTAACAGAAGTGGAATGTGCTAAAAACTTAGCAAAAATGGCTGAAGCTGCTAAAGCTGTTGTTGGACACCAGGTGAGTGTATACCTTAGGGGCTTCATCTTAGTCTTAAATCTTTATTGGATGGCTTGCCCAGGAGTAAAACTCTGATGTTGAGGAATGGATATTTAAGCTGATACAGAATTGGTTTATACAATAAAGCAGTGGTTAAAAAGATCTTCATTTAACAAATGGAAAGATGTAATGGAAATTCATATATATAATATTATTTTTGTTGAATATGAAGATCGACAATATTCTTTTTTCTGACTAATATTTTGTATGCTTTGTGATTTGGACTTGTACACTTTTTTCCTAGTAAAATGAATCACAGTTGAGAAATTAATAATTTTCTACATTCATACCTGACATTCATATTATTTTAGTAAATGATTTACTACATTTAATTGAAAATGTAGTTCAGTTATACAGACATTTAGAATGTCATTACACCTCTGTCTTACCTAGAATATGTTTTGTGTAATTTTAGGATTATATGCCATTCCAGTCAATATTCTTTAATGCTTTTCAAAATGATATCGAGAACAGTCAACTTTGGCAACAAACAGCTGCTGCTCTCCAGTCTAACAAATTTGTGCAGGTATGCTTAAAAAAAAGACAAGAGTATATATAATTTTATAGAATATTCAAAAAAACCAAACTTCCAGCCTGTATGCCTTTAATGTACTCCATTAATATTTCCTATCTAGCCTCTCCTTGGAAGGAAAAATGAGTTGGATAGACAAAGGAAAGATATCAAGGACCTTTGGCAACGAGAACAGAAAAAAATGGTTGGTAATTCTTTCATATCTAGCTGTTCAGTCTAGAATTCTCCAAAAGGAGGAAACTTTCAGACTAGCCTGTTCTGCACTTACATTCACATAGTCTCTAGAGCTTGGTGAAAGTAGATGTAACTGTCAATTTCATGGCAGTCTGGCATTTGTAAGAGGTTATCTTTGACTGCCAATGTACTTGGTACTACAGCATACAGACCTGTGCATAAGCTTCTTTAAACATTACATTAAATAACTGAAAAATTAGTGTTGTTTATTCTTCTCCTTTTTCTCTGGTGACATTCTGCAGCAAGATCTGGAAGCTGCTCTCAGAAAAGCCAAGTTGCTGTATACGCAGCGTCAAGATGAGTATGAAAAGGCAAAATCCTGTACTGCTCGTGCTGAGGAGGAACAGCTTAGCTCAAGTGGAAGCTTTGTGAAAGATTTCAGCAAGCAACTTGAGAAAAAACGAAGGCTAGAAGAGGAAGCTCTTCAAAAGGTACAGAGGTTTGTTCCTTGCTTTTAAAGTTAAGTCTATACTGGTTTTATTCATGCTTTCCCAAGGAGGGTATTTGAGTCAGTTGAGTTCACATTTTTAATTTTAATCATGCTATGTTCTTTTGTTTGTATGGGTTTTTATCTTAAAAGGGAATCTCAAATAGAAGCATATTGAGTGGAGATTTTTCTTGCTTTTAGTATCAAGGCCTGTAGTCCATCAACTCTTTACACTTGTGTTTTCTTTAGGCCGAAGAAGCCAGTGAACACTATAAAGCAAGCATGGCAGAGGTTGAAGAAAAAAGAAATTATTTGGAGAGCTTTAAAAGTGATGTTTTAACACAGCTTCGGGAGCTTATTTACCAGTGTGATCTTACTCTTAAAGCTGTAAGCATGGTCTTTAAAATACATTTTGCACAGATATTTATATATTGTTAGAACTAAGAGAAGGTCCCATAAGCCCCATTTTAAGTAGAAAGTTTTCAAAGGACAGATGTGATGCCAACACAAAAAGAAGAAAAGCTTTTAATCTGTGTTCTCTTTCTATTTGGAGTTTAAAAAAAAAAAAATCTTTGGGGGGGGGGGGCGGTCTTGAATGTTTCTGGGTTTTTATAAGCTGTTGCCTTGCAAGCACCCTGATTACACAATCTTTAAAAAATATCTCTTCAAAATTTTGATGGCAGTAGTGTTCTTCTGTTGCTTAAGAGTACAGCTTTCTTTGCTTTGATTAGTGCATTAGCAAAGACATTTGGGTCAAGCCCAGCATGGATATTAACACACTTTATCCTTGCTAGCAGTCTCAGTTACTCCAGGCTCCATTGTGACTAGTAGAATGTACTAATTTATTGGTGTAAGAGGGAAGTGATGGTCAAAACTGCATATGACACGCACAATTCTAAAAAAAAAACTTGAAGAATGTAAGAACTCATTATGTCAAGAGATGTTTGGGGGGTTTTGTTTGTTTTTTTATGTTTGTTTGTTTAGATGAGACAATGAAAATTAAATGCTGGCACAGGGAGGGAAAATAAAATATCCAACTTCACCCTGCTCCACAAGCAACCCTAAAACTAACCCATGAGAACAGTAGAAAGTATAGACAGACTTGTCAATTCAAGTATATTTAAATTGCAGACTACTTTGCAACCCAAAAGCTGATGAAGCAGTTAGGCAGTGTCCCCCTTTTCTGGTCTCTGACATGTGATAAAATCTTTTAGAAGTGTTAGGTAATTTAATGAAGAAAGTGTTCACTTAATCTGTCTGCTGGGACAAGACAATACGGAGCTCACCTGGGTTTGGAATTCCAGCTAGTTCATTATTGTAGTGATGACTAATATTCACTCCAGAGCATGAGAAAAACCCTTGTTTTTGACCTTGATCAACCCAAAGTGAGAGAAAATTGGAATTGCATTTGCTAGTGGGAGGATTCAATAACCCAGAGAGGAGAGAAATACTCATGTCTCTATTAAAATGAAGCTTGTGCAAGTCTCCTGAAAGTTGACTGTAAAAAGTAACATGTTACTATTTTCTTGACGTTTTCTAATCTTATTGTTCAAATAATCTGCTGCTAGGGTATTGAGTTGAGCAAAGTGTAAGTGAAATATTTGGTAAATGATCTACAAATAATGAAAGTCTTTCTCCCAACAGGCAACAGTTAACCTGTTCCAGCTGCAGCATGCTCAGGTTGTATCTCTGCCAGTTAACTGCCAGTCCCTCTGTGAGAGTGCCAAACTCTATGACCCTGGTCAGCAGTATTCAGAGTTTGTGAAAAGTTTGCCAAAGGATGGTGTTCCTGTTGAATCAGGTTGTTTTGAAACCCAGAATTCCCAGGTTGATGGGTAAGTGCCAAAGTACAGGTGGCAACTGCTTGGTTTAAAATGCAACACTTAGGCAAATGTGTTTAACAATAAAACAATATTTTTGGAGGAACTAAAGGAATCCTGGTGTTTTACCATGCTTTACTATTCTTAGTCTCATCTTTTAGCTGGTAGATTATATATAATTTTGACATTAAAATCTGCCTCTGAATTCTAAGGCAGAATGTTATTTCATGCAATAATACTTGCTAAAACATTGACAATTGTTGTCCAAGACTTGATTAATATGAAAAACGTAAGTTTTTTATTTGATAGGGTTGTGTGGCAGTAGTACTTGAAAATCAGAAATTTAGACAGTCTGAAGAGGTAGTTTTCCTCTTCTACAAGCCTTGCTGCTACATACAGTAGCTTCTTTCATACTGTTTACATTTGGCAACTTTTTGGCAGGAAATGTGTCTCGATTTCTGTCTCATGCTATGTGCCTAAAAAAAGCTGAGAGTCCATTTGTAGGGACATGTTATAACTTAATTTTTTTTTTCCAACCTGTATGAATTATAAGTCTTTATTATTAAACTATGAAAGATCCAGCTAATGTGGAAGTAAAGACTTCAAGATAAAGACAGCTCCTCGTGTCAGCATGCCAAATGGCTTTTCCACCTTTAATTTGTTGTAAAATGGTCATCTTGGCACTAAAGCACCAGAATATCCATTTCAATCTGTGTGTTTCACAGTTCTACAGGAAAGCGTCGTCATCGTTTTTCAAAAGGAAACTAAATACAAAAAACTGAATGCTTGAGTCAGACTTCTACCAACAAAAGGCCGGAAATTCAGAGTTAAAGCTGAGATTCTTAATTCTTGTCTGTAAATTTCCTGCCTTTTAAGACTGATTTAGGCTATACTCATAAACTTTGACTTCGGGGGGATTTAACTATGTAGCTCCCTGAGAAACTGATGAGCGTGAAATTTCCATCAGTTTGTGTGCTCTCCCAGCTATTTACTGCTTGGCATTTAGAGGAGCATGTTTTTTCTCCTCCTCTGCCCACCTTTTATTTTCATTGTCACAGCCTTGTGATTCTTCATGTACTTGATGGCTTATATTGTTTGATTCTGCATTAATTTAAGGGACTGTTCCTTGAACAAATGCCAATCTGAACGTTTTTCAGTCTCTGTTTCCCTTAAGCTTGATAGGGTAGAACTGATTAAGGAACAGTTTCCTGACTGCTAAACTTGACCAGCAGGCTATTTTGTCCCCAGGGTGCTTCAGCATTTTATGTTAATTACTGTTAACATTATTCTGTTCTTACAGTGAGAGTGGATTTTCAAAATGGACTGACAGTCTGGCAGCTTCAGCACATTTTTTTTTTCTGTGCATTTAAAAAGCACAGTATGTGAACACCTGTGTTTCTAGGTGGATGGTCCTGATGGCTGGTCAGAGAATCTTTTGGAGGGGAAAGCATAATCATAGAATACAATGGCTTCTGATTATTCTTGCCTTCAGATGAAGAGATACGCTGTTTTTTCTAAGTCTGCAAGAAAACGTTTATAATACATGAAGATGTGGAAAAGCTGATTCTCTCTGGGTGGAGAGAAAACCCTGGGAAATCTCACATACTAAATTGAAAATAAATGGCCACTCTTATTTAATATTTTTATTTTTTAATTTTGGAATTGAATTTAATTATGAGAATGACCCGTCAAAAATGTATGTTCATGAATAGTAATTAAATGTAGCATTTTTTGGGCCCAGGGATTGAAAAAATGCATTATTTTTCATGAATTTCTATCTTATTCATTCTTCAAATTACTTTTTTCTTTCTGAAGGGTTTTTAATAAGCAATCAGCAAACAGCGTCCATACATCCCATGGTAACTTATCTCAGTGTTCAGGAGATTTTCCTGCTCAGACATTAGATGATGTGGGAAGCCCAGTTTATCATCGTTCACAAAAGGTTAGAGAGAAGAGATCTTCCAGCAACACAGATATTCCAGGTAGTTCTTCTATATTTCTTTTGGAGCTCAATCTCTAAATAAATAATTTAAAAAAAAAAAGTAACACTGAAGGATTAAAAATGTATTATGAAGTTCAAAGCCTATAAAACATAATGTATTAGAGCATAATAAGGACAAATGGAAAACTGCCTGATCCTAGATCCTTTGATAAGAAAGGTGAGATACAATTCCAACAGCAAGTACTGTCAAACTTAGTGGACTAAACTTTTCAATTGAAACTCTAGCAATTGAAAATCCATTGGTTTTGTAAATTCCTTGTTGATTGCAGGTCCTCTGCAAAAGCACAATTGTCAAGTTTCTGAAATGAATTTTCATAGCTCCTGAAGCTTTTACAGGAATATATGCCCTGGGGTTTCTTCACTATGTTGCATGTTTATGTAACTTGTGCAAATTTTCCTATTTTGAATATACTCATAGTTACTTTTCAGTTTAAAAAAAGTAAATTTTGTCTTTGACATTTGGAATTAGTGAACTTTCTTTTCAAAAGCAGTGCGAGGGCCACCACCATTCAGATCATGGTCGGTTGGCAACCAGAGTGGAGGAATGTGCAGTGACTCTGAAAGCGCAGGGGGGAGCAGTGAGTCCCGATCCATGGATTCTCCATCTGCCAGCCCAGGTACAGCTGCCCTCACTGCTATACTAACCTGAAGTCCTTTCCCTGCACTGTTTCACATTAGTGAAGACATTGTTAAATAAACAAGTGTTGAGCAGAGCATGTAATGAGAAATGAACAGTTGGGTGGGACTGATATTTACAACTTCCTGAAAGTTTTTCTCATCTGCTAGGGGATTTTAAAAGACGACTTCCCCGAACACCTTCCACTGGGACTATGTCATCTGCAGATGATCTTGATGAAAGAGAGCCACCGTCTCCTTCAGACTGTGGTAATGTTGTTTCTGTTCCCGAAGTCCTCAAAAGATGCATTTTGTTACATTGTGTGGCTTTTCTTTCTAATATTCTTAAGAAAAGTACTTTAACAAGGTGTGATTGCCAACAGCATTGTTTTTCAATACAGTATGCATCCACTTCAGGTTGAGAGATGAAGAATCATGTTCATTTTAATGAAGTGGTGCAGAATTGCCTTTATATGTTTAGGTTACTGTATGGACAACCATAGAACATTTCTAGTGTTGTCAGCCTCTTGAGGTAAAGCAAATGATCCACTAACCATTCCCTCCAGATGTTTGCATTTAAATTTTGCTCCATACTGAGTTATGTAAGATCACTTCTAAACTTGAACATGAAATGCACAAATACGTAGAGGTGATAAGTGGCAAATTGGGAAAAAAGTGGAACCAAATGTTTAGGGTAGTAACTGAGATTTTCACCCTTTCAGCTAAGATAAATTACTTCAGTAATGTCTTGACCAGGCCATTTCTAATTTTCAAATGAATTTTGACTGTATAACGACAATGTTGCCACAGGCATTGAAACCTGAATAACTGGATTATCAGAAATAGTTCTATTGTATGTCTACAGTACTTACAAACTAATTTTGAGATATTTGTGGCACTTACTCAGTAAACCCCTTAGGAAATTCTTTACTTAGCCCTTACTTCCTAAATGTATACTTTGCCTTCTAGGAAGGAACCTGTGGTAAACAGCTTTAATTCAGATCTAGACTTAAAGCATGGCAATGTGTTTCTGAATGCAAGCTTTCACTTAGAGTGGTATTGTTTCATCAATGCTTGAGCATTTAAGAAGCTTTCTGGGCAATTAACTGAATGTGATAATTTTAAGTTATCTGTAAAACAAAGTGGTTTGGTTAACAGAGTTATTGATAGCATTTTAAGTAAATTGCCTGAAAAAATTTAGACACAAAAAGGACCAGTTGCTATTCTTTTTAGTTTTAGAATCCTTTAAAAAATATTTGATGTTGTTACAGGAAACTCAGAATCAGTGATTTTTTTTAAAATTTTATTTTTATGAGGCTGCTGCCATGAGTGTGTCTTAATTCTTCCTTGCTGCAAAATATTCCTTTTTTAAGCATTTCAGAAACACTAAAGGCAAAAACAAGCTATCTTTCATCCTCTAGTACTGGATTTCGAAATGTATAAAATAAAACTTCCCTGAATTTTTGCCTGAAATGCAGGGCAGTTGGAATTAAATGTCCTTATATTTTCACATTGCCACCATACAGGAGAAAACAAAATACTTAATAAGGCAAAAAAGATTGTTTGATTCTGCTTTTGCACAGGATTGTTTGATAGTTAATGTGTCTGTTATGTGAACTGCAACATGGTGTTGCCTCCTTGTGACTGAAATGTTTTTGATTACTTTGATAGCTGCCATTACTTACAGACTTGTGTTCTGCAGCACAATTCTAAAAAATCAGTAACTACCACCCCAGTAGTAGATATTAAAATGACTATAACAGGGAAATTCTCTTCAGGTTTAAATGATCTCACATCTGAAACTGCAAATTCTCCAGGACCTTTTAGAAACGCTAATATGTCCAAAGCAGCGCAAACACACAAACTACGGAAGCTGAGAGCTCCATCGAAATGCAGAGAATGTGACGGCCTAGTAGTATTTCATGGAGCTGAATGTGAGGAGGTAAGTTGAAAATCAGTTTTAATTGCTGATTGGGATTTATGTAATGTTGGGAGTTCTGTTTCTTTAAAAAAACTGGAGTCTGTGTCTCGTATAACCACCATGAACTTAAAGCAGAGGCACACCATATTAACGAATTGTTTGTTTTGCTCACAAATGGGGTGAGAAACAGCAGAAGTATTTCTTATGGTGTCAGATTATATAAAGCCATGTGCTTTTTTGTTTCTTCTCCTGTAGTGTTCACTTGCATGCCATAAAAAATGTTTAGAGACTTTAGCTATCCAATGTGGGCACAAAAAACTTCATGGAAGGCTTCACTTATTTGGAGTGGAATTTGCCCAAGCTGCTAAAAATTTTCCTGATGGCATTCCTTTCATCATCAAAAAGTGTACATCAGAAATTGAAAGCAGAGCACTGAATGTCAAGGTATGCTCGAGTTTGTTCATGCTTAAGTTTGACACAATCTTAAAAAAAAAATCTCTTAAGATTTTAATGCTGTCAGTATTATCTGTGTTTTACAAGTTCCATTCAAATTGAAATAGAGTTGTGCTCATCTTTTAATTTTAGGGAATCTATCGTGTGAATGGAGCCAAGTCAAGAGTTGAAAAGCTTTGTCAAGCTTTTGAGAATGGAAAGGATTTGGTTGAGCTCTCAGAACTCTATGCACATGATATCAGCAATGTTCTCAAGCTCTATCTCCGCCAGGTATGGAATTGAGAGGTCAGATGGAAAAGCAAAGTGCTGTAGTATATTTCTTCAGTACAGTACAAAACAACCACTCCTTTTCAGCACTCCTACAGCATCAATTAAACAAGTGCTTTGTGTAACTGCAATGGCTTCTTTATTTACATGGAGCCTGTGACATGGGCTGGGAAAAGTGCTGGGATTGCAATATGTATTCTGCATGGAAATTGTGCATAACAAGCTTGTTTGTCTACTCATAGTAGAGTTTATTTCTAAAACCTTTCTCATTAGTGAATTTGTTTGTCTTAGATGGAGTTTAAAAGATTCCCATGTTCTTGCCTCTTCATGCAGACCAGATGCTGATATATTGCTGTTAATACCTGCTAACAAAAATGTCATGAAACACTCATAGTGGTCATGATGTGTTCATTATGGAGGGATTATCTATCTTTTTCTTCTAAAATAGAGCTTTAAAGCTTCATGATTGTATTTTCTAAAACAGTTTCAATATGTATGTGAAAAAATGAAGCTGTGATGTAGCCCAGTGAAATTGAGTCACTCTGAAAACGTGTTAAGCCAGAAAGGAATAATCTTTAGCTGGATGGTCCTGTCCTCCTCCTCATGCTGGCTGTCAGAGATGAGCATTTCAATCCTATGATCACCACCATTAAATGATTTAAAATCAACTTTTTTTCTTAATCTTATTACAGTAAATTGTGATAAGTGCTCAGTCTTGGAGCTATTGTAGGAAAGGGTTAGCAGATGATTTCTGGAAAAAGGTGTGGATTGGAAAAAGGAAAACTGGGGACTGAGCTAATGAACAAGGATTAAACAATGTCATCATCTAAGAAAAGATACTAGACCAGAAAAAGTTGAAGAAAAACAGGAAGGAAACAGTTAAAATTCAGGTTTAAGGACGTTTCTGAAACGTTCCTATTTCTTCAGCTTCCAGAGCCCCTGATTTTGTTTCGGCTTTACAATGAGTTCATTGGACTTGCAAAAGAAAGTCAGAATGCTAATGAGGAGTCGGATGCTAAACAAGCTAGCCCCAAAGCAAAGACGAGACAGTCACTCTGTATTGAACTGAATAGGATCATCATTAAAATTAAAGATCTTCTGAAACAACTGCCTGTACCAAACTATAACACTCTTCAGTACCTTATTGGACACCTTCACAGGTAAGAAAATACTTTAAATGCAAACTGATATTAAAAACTTAACTGCTACATGCTGCATGCTAGGAATCTCTCATACCTTTTTGATGACTGTTGAGGAAGAAGTCGCATATGTCTTTGAAGACACTGTTCTCTTGCTGGAGTTTTTTCTGTGTAATGAATTCCCAAGTGAGAGAAGAATATGAAAAGGAAATAAAGCAGGGAAAGCATTGGCCTCCATTATTTTTGATTCTCTGCTAGCATTGGGGTCAGTAGTAATTAGTGTCACATGCAGGGATCTAAATATGACTTAAATTGTGATGTAACAAAGATAGGGCAGTGATTTGATGGCTATTAACAGAAAATTGAAACTTGTATCATGTCTCTTAATAACCGTTCTTCAGTCACATTTCACTTCCTTGTTCTCCAAATGGTGGTTTGTATGATGAAGTATTAAACTGATGATTGCCTATAAAAATGGGTAATAGTGGGCTATAGCTGTGTTATTACTTAGAATGGGAGACCTTCTTTTCCCCAACCCCAGAAATGCCAAATAGTCACAAATAACTTTAACAAATAGGACATAAAAACACCCTGTGTGGGAAGTTCAGGCCACTGTTAAATGTGGTCTGCACTGAAGATTCTGCCTGCCTACCAAACCCATTCTGTTTTTTATTGTCTCTTACCCTCTTCAGACAGAAGATTTTAGTATCAAAAGTATTTCTGAAGTAATAAAACCCTCTAACACTTGGGGACTTCTTTTGGTTTCATTTTTTCCCCGTCTTTGTGCAGAGTTACAGAACAGTGTGATGAAAATAAAATGTCAGCCAGCAACCTTGGCATAATATTTGGCCCAACTCTGATCAGACCACGTCAAACCGATGCTACGGTTTCTTTGTCATCACTTGTGGACTACCCTTATCAGGCCCGGGTAGTGGAGCTGCTCATAACATACTATGAAAAGATATTTGATGTCTCATTGAAACCACTTCTGAGTGCTTCTCATGCTGAAGAAACAGCTGGTACGGGCAGAGTTGCTTTATCAGCAGATGAGAGGGAGCCGCAGCAGCAGAGGAAATCGTTTGTTGCTGTAAGGGAAGTGAGTGACTCTTTTGCTGCCACAATGTTACCTGTGCCACATTTCTGTGTTAAATTCTGGAGCATTCCAGAGCATATTTCTAATAAGTCTTTGTGGGTTTTTTTGACAAAGAGTGCCTTTTTTGTTGAGTTCTCATTTACTTCTGCTCTGACTTTGTTAGCAGGGTATTCAAATAGTTCCATGTGAAAGATCTTCAGAAACAGCTGCACTCCTTTTGGAATTGAAGAATAGCAAGAATACAAAAGAAGAAGCAGATACATCTGTAACTGGTTAGTATGCTGTTAAATCTGGGTGTGGGTAAATAAAGAGCCCTGGATGCTTAGATTATAGTGCATGTAGCTCTGCAGTATAGACAGAAGCAAGTGATAAAACCTGTTCATCACTGTTTGATACTGTTTATTTTTGTAATAAGAACAGAAAATTAAATCTTTGTAAAGGCTTTTAAGAAATCTGTGTTTATGGAGTCAGAGCTTAAAGTATTTGGTAAGAGTATAACAGTGATTTGGTTTCTCCCTTGTTTTAAAGAAAGCAAACAAAAAAAAAAGTCCTAATTATTCTGTGACTGTTGATTTCTGAAATCCACTACAATACTGTAAGATAATACCCAGCAATTTATGTATTTTGACTGCTGTTCCCCCAAAATACTTATCATTGCCACTCACTGGAACTACACCAGAAGGCTTTGGAAAGAGTAATTGTCTGATAGAATCATCAGTATTTTTGCTTAAAAAACCCCAGGTTTGCCAACCTAATTCTAATTCTGAATTTTTTTCTGTTTATCTGCCTATGCTACTACAGGGGTTTGCTTTAATGTAGGTATGATTTAATGTACTTCATTTAGGAGTAACTATACATATTCCCTTTTAATTGTACTGATTTTCATCTGATGTTACCACTTCAGTCATGTCCCGTACATCAACAGTGCGACATCCTGAAACATTCTAAAACTGAAAATATTCAGGGATGGTAAAGCACCAGCCAAAAAGTGAAGTGTCTCTGTTTTCTGTTTGGTTACAGCTGTACGGTATGTGTTTTACTGCTAGTGAAATGCTTGCATTTGGTTAGAGTAGGCCATTGCTAGTATGTATACAAGCTATCCCTATAAAACTGTTATCCTGTTAAAATACTAACTAGCAATGGGTCATTGAAATCTTGCTGATTTCTCTTGGTGAAAAGATCCAGTCACATCTGTTTGTGTTTCTAGGTGATGTTGTGAGTCCAGCTTCAGAGAAAGACAATGATCCGTTCATTTCTCTAGGTGAAGACCCCTGTCAAATGAACTTAGTTGCTGTAAAACCCAACCGTCAGATTGCCAAAGTTCCATTGCGGGCTCCAAGGACAAAGCCAACGTCTCGCCCTGTCAGCCTGCCTGTAGACCGAATACTTCCTCCATGTGTTTTGAATGAAAGAAATTCACGAAATGCAGGGGCAATAAATTCAGAGAAGCTGGGCAGAAGCCCTACTATTGAAGAAGTCTCAGAGGTGAAGGCAGTCCCTGCTGTTGATACCTGCTGCAGACTGCCTTGTTACGACACCCAGATGCTGCGAAAAACTTGGGACAAGCAGTACAAACAGTATGATATCACAGCAAGGACAGCAATGATCGTGACTAATGTGCCCCAGGAGATCCGAGCACTCGAGAGTGGAACTGCAGGTGCTTTATCATCATCATGCAGCCTTGGTAACAATTCAGCTAAAGCCATTCTTCCTAATAAGCCATATTCTGTTGTCGGGTCAGGAAGGACAGCAGCAGAAGAGAATGGTCCTGATGTTAATCCTCTTGCTGCCTTTAGGGCACCAAGAACATTGCAGCCACCCCCAGGGACATTTTATAAACCACCCTCTAACAAATCAAAAGAAAATGGAGATGGTTCTTCCGCTAAAGCTTGTGCACCCACCAGTGCTAGCTCTGTGCTCCCCCAGGATAATACTGTGAAACTGGCTAGGAGCTCTGCACTTCTGTCAGGTGATGCTGAACAAAACACAAACGAACAGAAATCTAGCTCAGAGGATATTCACTCCACAGATCTGAAGCCTGCTTACCATAGATTGAGACCAAAAAGGATCCAAGAACTGGAACACAGGGAAGCTCATTTTGTATAGGGTGCAAATTGCTCTTGGACTATATGCAATTTCTTGATGTTGCCCAGTGGAGGCTTTCCTTTGCCCCTTTATCCTTTGCCTTCCCTTAAGAATCCCACTTTTGTGCCATATTGGAGTTATTTTTATATATGCAGCATTTTAAAAATGGGGGGAGGCCTGGGGAACTGTGAATTAAATAAGTCCAACTTTTTGTAGTTCAGTAGCTTTCAATAAAGATGTAATACATTCCCAGTCTAGACACATGGGTTCATTGAATAAGACATTGAGCTTCATTTCATTGTGTGGAATGGAGTGCTTATTCATAGACAGACAGCTATTTTTCTTAATAGATGTTATAATAAAAATGGAAGGTTTAATGTTCACTGTCTAAGCATAAACCAAAGCTTGTGCTTTGCTCTGTAAAAGCATTTGTTCATTTTTCTAATCTGTGCAATTAAAGCTTTGCTCTTGA
Organism: Haemorhous mexicanus; assembly: GCF_027477595.1. NCBI lineage: Eukaryota > Metazoa > Chordata > Aves > Passeriformes > Fringillidae > Haemorhous > Haemorhous mexicanus. The sequence continues at coordinate 17,417,228 of NC_082349.1, read as the reverse complement.
ACAGGCTTACATACTGGCCAGCATGGCAATAGTTATGTATCATATGTGTATATTTTAGGCAGACATGGTTATCTGTTGCCAGTTTTCTATGTTGTCACTTTAATTTTTTTTTTTTTTTTGTACAGCAAGGATGCACTTACTGAGCTTTACTATTCAGAAGCAGCAGTCAATTCACATCTGGTCTCTTGTATAGCTTAGTGAGTGGGGCAAATGTGCACAGCCTGTTTCACTTGGGTGCCATTCTGGACACGCTCGTTGCGCTGGTGTCTTTCCCAGGTGAATGACAAGGCAGTGATTTGCTTGCTATAGATCAGTTTTGCCACTTAACCTGGTGTAACTGAAAGAGCTTTGTTTCCAAGTTTCTGTGAAACAGATAAAAATAACCAAAAATCAGCATTAGTAGGTGCATCTAATGGTTTTCACTTTGTATTAAATGGTTTTTATGTGTACACTGTGTTATATTTGCTTTAAAATATATTAACGTGTTAACATTTCAGTGACTCTATGGCTTCTGTATCTGGATTTCTTCTAACTTATTAAAATACAGATGTTTGGCCTTTGCAATAGTGTAGTACTCTCCTGCATCTGCCCTCTGGGACTGGGGGCTGGCACGCTTTTCTATATGGGATTGCAATTAGCATGATCCTTTCTTGCATACTATGGAGTACAGTTGTTTTAGCATGGTACTTTCTACCGATATAAGCTCCAGGATGACTTTCAAAGGATGGCAAAGATGAAGAATCACTCTTCTGGTTTTGCAACAGGAAATACACTGGACTTTAATACACCATTACCTTTGCTAGTCTTCCCAAAACACCATAGATAAAATCCCACACTCTGTTTGGTGGACATAATCTGATTTTTGTTTCCAGAACTCACAGTGCTGGACTTGGAATCCTTGTCGCATTTCCACAGAAGCAGGACTTGAATTCTTGGCCAAGGCCATCCTATCACTGGATGGTTCTGGCCACACTTGAGGTAATTACTTGGGGAGCTGCCTCTTATTACAGAAGAGCTGAAAGTCCCAGATGCTGCTGTCTGCCCAGACTGGTGTTCGGAGTTGCAGAACAAAATATGTGGAAAGGCTTCTTGACATAGATGGGAATTTGTTGTACTTTGACAGTGGAGGAATGGACTATATATACCCCACACAACTGGTTAATGAATCATTAAAGACAGTGCAGAATAACTTCATAGCACAGTTGTGAAAGGATCAATATTCATTAGGATCTCAATATAGCAAAAAAATCTGTCTCTAAATTTATTAAATTAAAATGTATTGTCTTGCTATATTTATTTCAGCATGTCTAACACTGGATATGGTAATGGCTTAAGAAATTAATTAAACTTCTCAATTTAATAATTTCTTAATTTAATAAAGCTGTTCAGCTACTGTGATGGAGATCTCTAGTACTCCCCAGAGCAGGTTCCTGAGATAGAGAATTACAACAGTGAATACTGACCCGTGAGAAACAGACAAACATTTCTTAATCAAGTCATAATACCAGTTATTACTGGCTCTTGCCGTACTCCTTTTTATGTAACATCTTCCATATTTTGCTAGTCCTGAAGGTTTCTGCTCTTCTTAAGGTGTTTCCCACAGAGCCGGGAGCGGGCTGAGCAGGGCCCGGTGCCTGTGGGTGGGGATCTGTAGGTTATTTCAGGGAAAGCATCCATTGCAAAAGATGATTTACGTGTCCCAGCCTTACAATGCTTTCAGCTGTTTTTATGTAATGCAAGCGAAGCAGCAAGGGCACGACTTTGGAAATGGAAACCTCTGGAGCCAATGTAAGTGTTACGACCCCGCTGCCCGGCGTGGCGGCAGCACAACAGCGGCTGCGGGGTGGGGCCGGAGTTTCTTTCTGAGCCTGCCCTCCAGCCCGGGGCCGGCGGGGGAGGCTGGGACACGACGGCTTCGAGGCAATTCTGTGACTTCTTCATTTGTCAATTTTCGTAAACATTTGCACGGTGGTGGCGTCACGGCCGTGTTGTTTTCGGGCCCGTACGCTGAGGGCTCGCCCGCCCTGTGAGGCAGCGAGGTCCGGCGGCCGCCTGAGGGAGGGGATGAGGTGGCGGCCGCGGCAGCGGAGCCTTACGCCTAGTGGAAAAGACTTGGTTTCCTTTGGAACTGGAAATGTTTCGGTTGGCCCCTGTTGTTTCTTTTGGTTCAGATGCAGATTTTCCTCTGTCTTGCTTTGAAATGGCTTCACTCCAATGGAAGTGCAGCGATCCTACCCACCTGCCCCAGGAGCTAGCCTGTGGATCACACAGAATGCCAGAACCCGGCAGCTTGAGCTCTGGGGAGGAAACCTCTTGCAGTCAGATTTGTTTGGTAATTGCATTTTCTGAAGTCGTAATGCACTGCCTCATCCCTCTTAAAGCTTTGGCAGAGTACCGACTTTTGTAAGTCGCTGACCTAATTAGTCATGACAGCTGTTTGTTTAGTAGGGCCTCTGATGCTACCAGAACTACCCTTTTGAAACCATCTTCTCAAACAAGGGGTTTGTTCAGATCTGAAGAAATACAGAAATATCAACATCCTGGTACAGGCTTGATTGTGCTTGGGTAGGTCATACTGGATATTTGGGAGGATTTTTATTCATGAGTCCTTAAACTCGCAGATGGAGCTGTTCTGTATCGAGCAAGGGATTAAAACAATCTCCTTACAACTGAGCAGTGTTATTCTGCGACTGCTAACTGCGTCTAAGATATGCGTTTCTTTGCTGCCAAGCTGAACATTCCTTCAGAAACCTTTCTCTTTCAGCAGTTCTCACAGATGAGGTAAGCTTTTGTGGTAAGTTTTCAAGGTTTTGTTGCTTCTGTGTAAGAAATCTGTGTTTTGCTTGCAAATCCATGAAATCTTTAGCTTCCGTGTGGCAGAGGCCAAATGGAGCTAATCTGAGAGCTGACACGCAGCGCTCTGCGAAGGCAGTGCACGTATGGTAACGTTGGTAACCTAGCTCAGAGCGTGTTTGTACTTTCTGAGTGACTTTGCTACATACCTCTGCGGCTCACCGTGCAGAGCAGACACAGTTAGTTCTCTTTGGGTGAACTAAACTGGAACGTGTGCCTCAGCGCCATACCTGATGTGCTGCAGCTGCTAATGCACTTTCAGTCTGGGCCTGGAGCTCATCTGAAGTAGCCCTTAGGCAAATAGTGCACTGGTCCTTGGTCTTCAGCACTCACTGTTTAACTGTAGAGCTGCTCTTGTTGGGCCATCCCACTTGTCAACATACACCTAATATGCTGGGAAAATAGAGCAACCCCAGTGTTTATTTCCCATTAGTAAGGGGTGGGGGGGATGGCGATGTAGGGAATATCTGATATTTACAGATGGTGTTATTTAGAATATTCACGGAAGTAAGTCTTACTTGAGGACTCTTTGGAGACAAGCCTATCTGCATGCCTGTTTATATTCATAGAGAGAGGGGAATTCATTTTCTAATTTAGAGATCCAAAGGACCCTTGGAAAGTGTTCAACTCACAGGTAGAAGAAAAAGCTATCCTAAATCTTCCAGAATGTTAAATGTTTGATGAAGGTGAATGCTAGGAAAATTCTCGCTCCTCAGGCCTTATGCAGCTGGATGACAGAACAGTGTTTGTATGAAGTGAGCTGAATTACAGCTGAATTAACTTCTACAGAAGGAGAAAGAATGCCGTGTGTTTCTACTGTTTTGTGCTTGTTTATCCACAGATTGGGGTGATTAGCTCACTGCTGGGTTTGCATAAGAATGGAATCTGTTTAAGATTCCACATTTCTCTGTGTTTGACATGGAAGAGTCTGATTGTGATTGTCTTTGATTCATAGAAATACACCTTTCAAACAGAAGTTCCATGGGGCCTTTTCTTAGTCTCTCTGATGTGTTATCATTTGATCCTGATTTGACAGAACTTCCCATTCTTGTCTTTCAGGTTACTCCTAGTTTCAGAGGGAGGCCTCTGAAATGCATAAGAAACACCTAAAAAGCTTCAGCTTGGGTTTTCTCCAATAGTTTGAGATAGTTGGATACAAAACTTACCTTAACTCAGAAAGCCCCAACCTGTTTGCGTAGTTCCTTTCCATACACATGGATAGATCTGTTTATTGATATAGGATACATTTATACTCACCCACTCCTACAGTTAGTAGGCAAAATTGTGTTAGCATTCACTGTGTTAACTTTCTAGTAAGCCCGTGTCAAGGGACATCTTCTACATGCATAACAATGTCTCACAGGTTAGGAAATGGTTTGGATGCTGGAAAGCATTGTTGAGCATTAGAAGTGCTGGCCCATGAGCACACCCAGTACACCTAAGTGTGGATATTTGCAAAGATATCTTTTCAGGTAATTTTAAAATTCTCCTTATTTTACAGAAATATTTGTTTGTGGTACTGGAGAGATTACTGGCGATCTTTTAATATTTTGCTGGACAAATAGCATTTAATCAGACTTAATTTTTTAGTCAAAAGTCAGGAATAAGCTTGGAAATTCTGATATTTAAAACAGCAAAATTCTGATAGGTAAAACAGCAGGTAAAACTGTGGCATATGTATCTGAGGTAAGGGGACATCCCAACTCACATGCCACGTGACCTCATGTATTGCATATAGGTGCTCATTAAGCATGTCACAGGGATTATGAGGTATCTACTGTAGGCATAATGCAAGAACTGTCACCAAACATCTATTTCTGCTTTCTTTATGGTCTGACATGTAAGTGGAATGTCTCGTGATTTGTTGTTGCTGATAACAATTGACAGCTCTTTAGGAAATAGCTAAGTCAAAGTGGGTAGAGCTACAGTGAAATTGTGCTGTGTGCTCCATAAGCTGAACTGTATTTTACCCTCCCATGTAATGTGATAGGCCCTGCATAAGCTTTCTCTGTTTACTTCTGAAGATCCCTTTGTAAAGCTAAAAAGTAGAAATGGGTCACAGGAGCAGCAGATGTAGTTGACCATAGAAAGCAAAATATCCCCCACCATCATCCAATTGTGATGTAAAAAATCTAATTAGGAGAGATTAATTTAATCTGTTAGAGCTGTCTCTGAAAACATGTGAATAGCAAAAAGAGATCCATTTTCTTAAAATAACTTGCCTTAGGACTTCAGAGATGAAATACTTGTTTTCTGGATAATACAATTAAATTATCTGTTTGCCTTACACATTGTGGTAGGGCTTAAACCCAACCTGCAGCTGAGAAGCAGCAGCAGTGCTGGTTTCTCTGCTTTGCCCTGCCATTTGTCAGAGTTAGCTTCTATCTGTGGCTTTATGAAGGTTTGTTTCTCTGTCTAGATTGAAGCAGGCTGTGTCTTACCTGTGATATGAACATATGCTCAACAGAAGTTAGATCAAAGCCGCTTGTAAAAGAGGAGGTTGCCACAGAACCATAGAACAGAATCTTTGAGGTTAGAAAGGACTTCCAAGATCAAGCCCAACTTTTGACCAAAACCACCACATCAACTAAACCATAGCACTAAGTGCCGTGTTCAGTCATTTCTTGAATATTTCCAGGGACAGTGATTCCACCACCTCCCTGAGCAACCCATTCAGTGACAAAATTCCTCCTGATGTCCAGCCTGAACCTTCCCTGGCACAGCTTGAGGCCATGCCCTCTTGTCCTATCGCTGTTTGCCTGGGAGAAGAGGCCAACCCCAATCTTGTTAAACCCTCCTTGTGGGCAGCTGTAGAGAATGGTAAATTCTGCCCTGAGCCACCTCCTCTCCAGACTAAACCCCAGCTCCCTCAGCCACTCCTCACAGGACTCGCTCTCCAGCCCCTTCCCCAGCTCTGCTGCCCTTCTCCAGGCTGGCTCCAGCCCCTCAGTGTCTCCCCTGAGATGATGGGCCCACAGCTGGGCACAGCTCTCCAGGTGTGCCCTCACTGGTGCCGAGTACAGAGGCACAATCACTGCCCTGCTCCTGCTGGTCACTATTCCTGATACAGGCCAGGATGCCCCTGGCTGCCTTGGCCACCTGGCTCATGTTCAGCTGCTGTCAACCAGCACTCCCAGGCTTTTTCCCGCTGGGCAGCTTTCCAGACACTCTTTCCCCAGCCCATAGTACTGCTTGGGTTTGGTATGACCATTTGGCAAATGGTTGTCACACTAGCCAATCTGCAGTCATCTGGGACTTCCCTGGTTTACCAGGATGGATGATAAATGAGGCTTGGCAAGCTCTTTTGCCAGTTCCTTCAGTAATCCTGAGTGGATCCCATCCTACTTCATAGATCTGTGAGTGTCTAAGTGGCACAGCAGGTCACTAACTATGGCCTAGTAGATTGCAGGGGAAATTTTCTGCTCCCCATCCCTGTCTACCAGCTCAGGGGAGTGGTTGCCCTGAGGATAACCAGTCTTTGTGTTGAAGACTGAGGCAAAGAAGGCATTAAACACCAAGGCCTTTTCCTCATCCTTGCTTACAGTGTTTCTCTCTGCATGCAATAAAGGATGGAGATTTCCTTTGGCCCTCTTTTTTTGTTTATGCATTCATAAAAACACTTTTTATTATTTTTCACAGTGGTTGTCAGTTTGATTTCTAGCTGAGTTTTTGCCATTCTAATTTTCTTTCTACATGACCTAATAACATCCTTGCACTCTTCTTGGGTTGGCTGCCCCTTCTTCCAAAGGTCATAAACTCTCTATTTTTCCCTGACTTCCAGTGAAAGTGCCCTGTTCAGCCAGGGCTGGTCATCTTCCCTGCTGCCTCACCTTTCAGCACACAGGGATGGCCTGATCCTGTGCTTTGTTATCCTTTGTGCCAGAAGCCAGGTTAAAGTGGGCGGTTTAGGTTGCACTGTGTGCAGGGGCTCAAAGACCCAGCGATGGTGCTGCAGAAGAAGCAGAGTGCAGTGCTCTGCTGTCGGAGCTGCAGTGAGCTTGGGAAAATATAGAGTGTTAAATGCAGTGAAGCAGTTTTGTGGAGGATTTTCACCAAAAGCCCTGTGAAAGGGAAAGAAAAAGGCAAGCACTACCACATGCTTTTAATTTTTTTTTTAATAATGAAGGCTGGATTGTTGTTCAGCTTCCACTTGGAAGAACAATCACAGGGAAACTGTGATAGTGCTTTTATAGAGTAGTCACCCAGCATGAGCACTGGTAGGAGGTTTTGCTGCATTGCTGTTTCAGATGCCCTTTACAGATGAAAATCTATAGGGAATTCAGTGTTCACTCAGTTCTTAAGTGTAGTGGTCTTTTCCTGATTTTAGGAGAGTGTTGTTATATATCTAAATGGACTTCTTTTTTGGAAAATGAATTTCTTTCAGTGCCTACTCTCTTTCTGATTGCAGCCGTCCCAAGCCAACACTGATTTTATGAGCAGGGTGCTGCCTGTAAAGAGTGAAGATAGATCTCCATCATGACTTATCACTCCAAAAGTTCATGTACCTCCTTAGACCAAGTGGAGTTCTCCACACATTATTACGAAGTATTATTCTTTGTCATGGTTCTACTGTGCTGTTTTATTATAGTATTTTGCTCTACTTAAAGTAGCAAAAAAGATTTGTTGTGATAAATGATTCAACAATTAATTGTCTTCATTACATGCAAGTCCAAGTTAATAGCCAGATTCAATGTTCATGAGTTTTTTTAATTCTAAAGAGATGTTCTTCCTCTTTACTGCTTTTCAGTGCTGATAAATGTGTCACAGGAAGTAGCCTCCAAACAAAGGAAACTCACGATTTTTCGTGCATGATAGTGTATCAAGTGCAGAATTAAATGGTGCAGACAATGAAAGGAACTGATCTCTGTGATAACATAATCTTAAAATAAGAAAAGAAAGCTGTTGTTTTGCTTTAAGGTCTGTTTCTGATGTCAGCTGAGAAATGGCAATCCATCCTTTGCCACAGGTTAACCAGAAGTATTGATGTGGAAGAATGAACTTCTTTCGGCAAGTCAGACTTCTACTATGGAAGAACTGGATCCTTCGGAAAAGACAAAAGGTAAAGTATTAGTCTTTGGATTCCAGGTTTGAGCCATGCACTCCACTGGATTAAGTGACAGGTACATTTATCAGCATGTAAAACTCTCAAGTCCATCAAAGAATCACATGTGGTCTTTGTAGGGGCCTGTTGTCTGGCATCTTGTCTGGTGCAGTTTGCACAGCTGTTCTTTACAGACCAAACATAGAATAGCTGTGTTGGGATTTTCTTTGACAGATAATATTGTGTACCATAAGAGCTGTGGTTAGTAATATTTATATATTTTCACATAAAAAGATCTGTTGTTAGAAAACAATCAGCATCATTCAGCTCAGGAGGGTTTGATTCCTAATTTTAGATTTGCTCTTCACACTTAGCCGCTCTTTTAGATGTGATTCTGGTTAGGACCTTACAGTTCACACAGATTGTGTCTTTTTTAGTATGGCTGAATGACATAGTAAAGCAAAAGCCAGAAGTATTTTAAGTACTTTAAAATCCTCTTAGATCTTATGATATTTCATCTTACAGCAAGACTTCATTGCAGGGGCAACAGTTGATCCATAGCCAATTTAAGCTTCCTACATTTATAAGGTTTTATAGCTGTACTTGCTCCGTTACAGCTCTGTCTGGATATTATATTTCTTTGTGCATGTTGCTGGGATTTCTGGCTATTTATCATGTGGTTCTGCAGGATTATAGGCTGCTTTCTGATACTTTTAGTGAATTCTGAGACACCTTTTTGTCCTCTGGATAAGGTCCACAGGAAAAAGTCAGAGGTCTGACAGCACTGATCCGTCCTTACCACACAATACATTGTATACCAAGCTGATAGACAGCTTCCCTTGGGCTTCAGACTTCGATCTTTTCCAAATTAGTTAACTCAGACAGAAGGGAGCTAGCAAATTCAAGTCTGAGGATTTTGTATTTCCTGGGGATGAAGAATCAATATCTGAGCATTAACGCAAATTAACTCTGCAGCAAAGGTGGACCAAGGAGTCTCGCCGGCTCTTGCCCCTCTGTGTTTAAGTGCTTGTCCCAAATGGATGGCAATGGATGTTGATCAGACCTTGTGGACCCTGCTGGGAAGGGTATTCAGAGCTGTGCACAACAGCTGTCAGGTTTACCTCTCTAATAAGTGTGTCATTTGCCCTTTGCTGCTGGTAAGATTTTGTCTGCTTTCAAAAAGATCAGGCATGCATAACTTCCCAGGTGGTGGTGGGTGGGTTTTTTGTTATTGCTCTGTTTTAGAAAGGAAGCCCTTAAGAGGAAAACTGTGAAATATAAAATTGTTGCCTGGTGTAAAGCTTTCAACCCTTTTGCTCTAAGAATATGTTGCGCTTAACTAAAGCTGTTAGACAAAATTATAGTGGAAAAACAGGGCAGCTCCAAAAAACCTGTTCTTAATTATGCTGTGGAGTGCCTTTTGCCCAAAACAACATTCACGTGTGACCCATCTCGTCTTTGTCTCCTCTGCTGGAGGAGCGAGCAAAGGTAAAGAAACAAGGAGGGCTTTCCTGTGCATGTGCTACAACCCTGGTTCTGAATATATTTTGTCCTGGCTGTTACAGGGAGGAGCAAAAAAGTGCCATGTGTCTGAACACAAAAATCTCATTGCTGTTCCTCAGAGCCCAAGGCCTGTGTTACAGGATCAAAGGATTGTAGTTTCAAACCTCTGCCAAAACACACAGAAGGCAGTAAAACAAACTGAAACACAGGAGTGGAGGAAACAGACTCAAAACCAGGCAGGATGTTGCTCTGTGGTAAAGCAGTGCCCTTGATTTTCTGACATGACACGGGAACCGGTGACGGTTCTAAGTGTATTAAAAGGTCTGGGCAACAAAGTGGCTTTTGATGGGGTCTTCTGCATTATTGAATAAGGTGTTTGATCTTTATACATGCATTTCTACAGGTATTAGGAAATTAATAGCATTGAAATGAATGATGACAAAAAGAAGCAAAAGTAAAGGTCAAAGTATGTAAAACTTAGGCTGCAGTCTTTTACTTTTGGGTAAGCACAGAGTACTGACAGCCTGCTAATGAGCCCAGCAGTGTCAAAGTGTGGATTAAAATAATCCTTCTGTCGCTTATATGTAATCCTTGTTGTAGAGTCATGCACTACCTTCTGCCTCTTTATACCTCAGTCAGGATGTTAAGATATTTCTTTAGAAGAGATGAAGAAGCCACTGAGCACTGAGTTGATAGTGATGTATCATGGCATTCTGATGAAATCCTCTTTTGGGTTTCCTTCTCAAATGGTGTAACAGGCAATGGACAGCCACAAGTGTGTGCTGCACTGGGCTTTTCTGCTGCTCTGAGAGGAGGTCTCGTGCCTTTAGCCACCTAGTAACTCTGTGGTGGTCTATTTGTAAAATTTATTTTTAATTTACTTTTTTCCTTTTTTTTCAGCTTCGTTTTCTAGTGGAGCTTTTATGGCCTCTGTCATTGTTTCTTGCACTTGTCTGGCTGAGGAAAGCTAATCCATTGTATCGCCAACATGAATGTAAGAATGTTTCAGATGTTATCATGATCTGACTTGTTATAGGTAATGGGCAGGTGTTCTCAGACAGAGATACTGGGACCTGTTTGTGGAGTGTTACAATCCAATGTTGAAAGAACAGACTTCGGTTAAAGTAACTTAGTTATTTGTAGCCATGTAGTGTAAAACCTATCAATGAAGACATATTAAAAACAGCTAGTTTTCCTGTGATATGCTTTCTGGCCAGACTTACCTGGGGTCTCAAGGTGCTGTCTAGTTTTGGATTTCCATAATTCTGTTACTGAGAAAGTACTACCTCACTACCTATTTAAAAAGACCTTCACATTACTCAGAATTAGTTTCTGTTGAAAATAGCCATATTGCTTATATTGGTGGCTTCTTTTTTCTCAGTTAAAGATAAATCTATGTGATTCCTATCACATTCCTTCTGTAGAGAGCCAACTCATTGTGTTATTTATATTCACAAAGGCTGCATTAGGAAAGACGCCTAACAGTTTCTATTTTGTGTTTTGATACTCTAGGTCACTTCCCAAACAAGGCAATGCCATCAGCAGGAACACTGCCATGGTTACATGGCATCTTCTGCAACATGAACAATCCCTGTTTCCGCAGCCCAACCCATGGAGAGAGTCCAGGTGTAGTGTCCAACTACAAAAATTCCATGTAAGCAGAGCTGTATGTGTGAGACTGGGTTGCAGAAGTACAGGCCTGCAAGGGAACTGCTAATGGCTTGCTCTGAGCACCTGTTGAGCGGTCATGGGCATGAATGATGCAGGGAGAAAGGCTGGAGTATTCTCACCTTGCTTAGAAAGGTCTCTCACCACACCAAGGAATATTTTAAGGAATTGTTCTGTGGTATGAGTAAATAGGGACAATAATAATATACTAGTGTGCAAACAGTAGAAGACAAAAATTTTCAGTTCTAGAACTTTGGTTTCATGCTAACAATGGTCAACAGAGTAGAAACAGAGCTCACGATGGTAGGTTTAGGTCTTTTAGAGAGAGACTTCAGTGCAAGTCTCTAGGGAACACATGTTCACTTAATAAAATCTGTAAGAACCTGATTACTGAATGTCTTGGGACAAATCTTTTTGATAAAAGAGCATGGAATACCTAAGCCTTCTTTTCTCATCACTATAGTTGTCCATTCTGAATGAGAGCTCTGATGAAGTCGCTGCATTGCCACTTATTATGTAGCACCTGTTTTGGCTCTATACTTGTGAGACTTTAATCAGCACATAACCTTCAGATACTAAGCTTGTTTGCAAAATAGGAGAATGGGAGATTTCCAGACTATTACTGAAAAAGGGCTGTGGGAGTGTTTTATTGCATTGTTCATTACAGCTGAGTCATGAAAGAAAGTATAGCAGACAAGCACCCTTAGAGTGAAAAAACCCTGTCAGCCTGAATATAACAAACATTCCAAATCTCCCTGTTGCAAAGTCCACTTTGCAGCATCCAATGATTAAAATTCATGAGCTAATAATGTGAAGGCCATTGAAGCCCCTGTCATGTGAAAGTCTCTTATGTGGACTTAACTTACCATTTGACCTTTTGTTCCTAGTGAACAAGATTTAAAATAGTCAGCTGAACATTTTTTGGTGGGGTACAGTCAAACACACAGTGGAGCTAGAGGGTTCTGGTTTCTGTACATTCGAGCTTTTCTTGGTTGCTTGTTACAGAGCAAACTGTCTCTTTGTCAGTCCCGGTGAATCCAGTGTGCTACAGCAGAAGTAAATTCATTGTGTTCTCTGGAATAATTTTGTCTTTCCTGTTTGTTGTTTCCTGTAAGCTAAAATGAGTCATGGGGAGTGAGAAACACTATTGCATGCATGTAAAAATATAATACTGTTAAAGAAGTGTAATGGCCTTACCTGATAGTAGGAATTGCTTGTGCTTATTCATAAACAGAGGATCTGGTTGCATCCTTGCTTGATCCGCATGTTCTAACCCAGAACCAGTAGTTGAACTGCCTGTGACTATTTGTTGTGTTTTCCTGCTCCTCCTAGAAGAAATATTCTGAAGGGACCTAACAAATTGGAGGAGACTGATGTGTGAGGTGAAGGATGTTTCTGTTTGTGAACGATTCCATGTCCCTTGCTAGGCTAAGCATGTGCCCAGAGTGCCCCATTCAACTGCTGGAGGTGGGCCTGGGCTAGAGCCAGGGCAGATTTGAACTGTAACAAGTTGTCTGGGGAAGGTCCTGCGTCCCCAGAAAGACCAGCATGGCTAATGAAAAAATGTATGAATGGCCAATCTTCTGCAACACCAGTAGCCCTCTTAAAACTGCTGTGGACTTTCAAATCTAACTGAACCCCAGACTACCTGAAACTGAGGACAAAACAACTTATTTTTTTTCCTCATCCCTTATAAAGACAGTCAATGTTTTTTCTCTTCTCTTCTCTTCTCTTCTCTTCTCTTCTCTTCTCTTCTCTTCTCTTCTCTTCTCTTCTCTTCTCTTCTCTTCTCTTCTCTTCTCTTCTCTTCTCTTCTCTTCTCTTCTCTTCTCGTTTTTTTTTTTCCACTTGAAAGGTTTTCAAGAGTCATCACACTTAAATTTCTGTTTCTTCATTATTTCTCCTTTCAGCCTTGCAAGGGTATATAAAGATGCTCAGGAGCTTTTACTGGAAACCCCTGAAATCCATGACCTTGGAAGAATCTGGGAAGAACTGATCATTATGACTCAGTTTATGGAAACAATGAGAACTAATCCTGAAAGAATTGCAGGTAATTGTTGTGTCTGTATCCTTCAGACTATTATTTTTCCTTCTGAGAGTTGGATAGTAGTTACTTTGGAGCCTGGCAGCATTATAATATATTTCACATGTAGCTGTTGCTCTGCTTACTGTTAGGGTAAGTTAAAATCTGTTCAGTGACAAAAACCTGTCATTTAAGGGAAGGGAGAGAGGCAGTCATCTCTTTCTACAACCATCTTAAGTAACAGTAGACAAAACTCGAAAAGCATGGATATCTCACCACACAAAGTAAAACATGGCTTAAGAAATGTCATTAATTATTATTAAAGTAAAAGCAGAAGCAGTGAGAAAATTCACTGGAAGACACAGAGGAATGGAAAATTAGGAACATGTCTGAGTATATGCCAGGATCATAACCCAGAGAAGTGCTTAGAGGTGCTTTGTCACAGTCTTAGCTAAAACAGGTTTGAAACAGTGAAGAAGGAAAACTCTTCATGGTATGTTTAGAAAGAGAAAGCATTGAACACTTACACTTACAAACAGAATTGCAAATTCATTGCATTAACTTTTATTTAAAGCAACTTGCCAAACTCAAAACACAGTCCTGGGGAAAATAGGGAAAGTGAAATTGTGAATTTTTTGGACTTGAAGTATCAAATTTGAAAAGGTACTCCTAAAACTGAAGGTAGAGAAATGGTCTGGCTTTGTGAATTGATCTGTCCCATTCTCAAATCCTTTGTCACGGGAATAGCATTCCTTTTAAAATTAGTCACTCTCCATATATTTTGAACAGGGTGTGTATAAACCATCTGATACACATGGTCCACTATCCTATCAGAGGTTTATAACTAAAAGTAAAAAAGGGATTATCTCCTTGTAAATAACAGTGAGACAACCAAATGCCCCAGAATGTAAACAAGAACTTGAGTATAATCTGAGCTGTTGTTTATACCCAGCCATAGAAATCAAACATGACTATTTAGAGGGGAGGAAAAGCATGTCATGCCATGGGTTTGCTATGTATTGCTAAGGGCCACACCCCATGGTTTAGGAAGTTCCCTTTGCATTCCATATCAACTTTACTCATGAAATACAGAGTACATTCCCATGAATCCTGTGACATATAATGTTAATGCTCCTTCAGAATCTGTGTAGGGTTTAAATGTGTTTTACTTTTTTAAAAAAATAGAAGTTTGGAATTTCCTATTATATAATACAGAAAAAAGTCAGTTCTGAAGCCTTACTAATAAAATTTGAATTACCATCTTTCTTCATGCAGCAAAAGTTACTGAAAGATTGGCTATTTAAGTTGCCTGTGTTTATAACTTACTGCTATCACTTTTAAGTAGCAATCTTAATCTAATAGCTGCAAAGTTGAGCAAGGAAAAATTTGCAAATGTCAGAGTTGTGATTGCCCCTTCTTCTGATTCCTGAAATCAGACCTGCCACTTGAGTCCTCCTTCCTTGTCCCAGTCTCTCTTTGCTCTGACACTTTTGATGAGATGTTTTCTTGTGGTGTGCTTTTTCCTTCACAGTGCCTGGATGCCAGGAAAGGCATCAGTAAGAATATGAGGGACAGACCCCTGCTATTGTTTTCAGTGTTTACTGCTTGAATAAATATGTGGAGAAACAATTGAAGAAGTTCTCAGACCCTGTAGCCTCAGGCCAGAATATACTTAGTGCAGATGGAATTGTGGAAGTTAGTTGGCAAACTCTGATAAGACTCAGCTCACAGGATGGAGTGCATGTTTATTAGAACTGTCTGAAGTTGCATTCCCTGTGTCAGTAGGATACACACTGCTCCTGTCAGTTTCCATTGCCCATTCTAAAGACTAGAAAACTTAGAGCTATTCAAGCATTCTTTACCAAAGTGTCTGCATGCTGTGTGAGGTGCTTTTAATAAAGGTATAATTTAGTAAAGTTATAATATTTATTGAACATGAGCAAAATTTAGTTTCCAAGCTTTTCTCTTGCACCATGCTGAGACAGAGTTCTCACTGATGAGATTTGTAACAGAGACAAGTTTTAAAAGATTGGAGCTGTTTGACTTTAGGAACAGCAGTATTTTGAGTATTGTTACAGACAGTAGCAGGGAAATAGGTGGCCTCTTACATTTGTCTAATTTAACATCTTACATGTGTCTAATTTAACAGTGGGTGGTCTCACTGGTTTGCCTGAAGAGTAGTTGTTAATCTAGTTTAATATGAAGCATGAGCTACACTTCATGCTTCTCTAAAGAAATTGATATTTTTTCTCATGGAAGATTTTCACGGGTCACTTTTGCAATGCTAGAGAATAAGGTTAACTAATTAAAATTGATTGACAACAGTGATAAATTAGTGTAAATGTAAAGGGTTGTCTAAAGTTATTTACACAAGGCTCAGAAGAAAGGACACTAAGAACTGTAGCATACTTGAGTCTGAACCTTTAAAATAAAGCATTACATCAGAAAAAATCAGACACTCAAATGCAGTCAGGGCTGCTTTCAATGTGTCCATTCCTGTAGCCCTAGTCTGAAACATCTTTGAGAGATCAGATATGCAGAGCCAGAACACTCAGCATTTTCTGATTATCATTTCCCAACGTAGGATTAAAATGATTTTGAATTGAAAAAATAATTTTAGCCCCAGTTAGTCACGACTAGGTATAAAAGCCAAAGCACATTCTTTTTGCAGGTTTAAGCCAGGATATGAGCTGTTCTTTAACTTCCTTTGTTTGGTATCTCACTGATCTGTGCATTCTTTTTTCATCCAGGAAGAGGAATACGAATTCTAGACATTTTGAAAGATGGGGAGACCCTCACTTCCTTCTTGCTAGAAAATGTTGGCCTCACAGATTTTGTTGTTTACCAGCTTATTAATGCTCAAGTGCGCCCTGAACAGGTGGGTGGAGTTCAACAGCTACGGGGTCATTTTCTGTGAGGAACCAATCTCCTGGCTCTATGTGCAAAGCAGCCTCAGTGAAGGCCTTGGGCCCAGAATAACTGATGCCTTATGGGCTGTTTGTACAATTTCTCCATTTGTTTTTTGTGAATCTAGAGGAAGAGATGTTTGGTTTGTCTTTAAAAACATTTTGAGTTTACGTTAAATATTAATAAATCATTAAATAAACAGCAAAATCCTGTTGTTGCACCCAAATAATGAGCATCCAGAAACAGTACTGGCAAGTATGCATCCATCCCCATGACTGAAGACTTGACTCAAAAACATAAGGAAGCTGTGCATCCTTTTGAGATAATAGTCCTGATGAGAGAAGAACTATTAGAGGTTCTTAATTTATAATTTAAATTCTCTGCCCTAATGTCAGCATGGTAGCTTTTTGGTGTTGTCTCACATAAATAGGTGGAAGTGGAGAAATAGACCAAATTTCTTAGATTGTGATTGAAAAATAGATCTGCTCAGAAAATTCAGAGTGAAAAGTGCAGGTCAAATCCTTCCTGAAGCAGCTAAGCAGGTAACTATGTTTGACCAAGTCCAGGCTGTCTCAGCTTCTGCATGTACATGCTGTATATGCTTCTGCATGATGGCTGGGAACTCTCTGAGGAATGCTATATTAATGAATGAATGTTGCTGAATTGGAATTCTGGAACAATTTCTACACTGCATTAGTGTGGGTGGAAGCAAGTGAATAATTGAGGCTGAAAGACACAATTCCTGTGTTTCACTGCCACATAAAATGCAAATTCTGAAACTGTGTGTGGGCAGAAAGAAGGAGGGCATTCATGACCTTTCATGCAGTTCCTTTTGTGCATCACAGGTTCCAGCTGCTGTGACCAGTAGCCAAATTACTTATTTGCTGTATTCTTGATTGGTACCTGGGGAAGCCCTCCCCTGTCCTCACTTTATCATGAAGCAATTCCACAAGATCATACCAAAGCCAGTGTAAATTGATGCATCCTATGTATTTTCACACTTCCATGTCAGCTGAAATGTTGAAAATATGCTTCCTTGCTACTTGTGACAAGGAGAATATATACAGATATCCTGCTGGGTTTCTCTTTCCCTATAAATCCCAAAGCTCTTCTGCACCAGGGGTCTGCTGTGTCAGGAGAACTGAGTGCTGCTGTGTTAGACTCTATTAGCTCCCCAGTGGCATTCTTTCATCTCCTGCTAAAAATTCTGCTTGCCAGTGTATGCAGGACTGAAGTTTTCAACACCATCACCAAAAAAAAAAAAAAAAAAAAATTATCGAAACCTGCTGTATGTAATGTGGTGTCTTTCTGCTGTGTTTTCTGTGCTGATGTAGAAAGAGATGTAGTTCTCTTTATGCTGGAAATTAAAGAAATTGAGTATTGGTTAGAGGAAGCTGGAGGAGATCTGGTGTTAAATACCACTTTTGCTGCCCTCTATGCAGTTTCTTTGTTAGCAGTAATTACAGGGATACAAGATCATCTCACCAGATCTGATTTAAAGCTATGAGGAAAGAAAGTGCTGTAAATACTTCTTTCAGGTGAAAATGATGCAGAAAAACCAATCTCATAATTTTAAAGACATAGCAAGAGAATTATTTTCAGTAGGAATTGAACACTGCATTTTCTGTGAGAGATAATCTGCTTCATTCCAAAAGCCCTTCTTGATAAGCAAGTTGCTTGGGCTGGACTTACGCATGGTTGAGGTGGAAGTTTCAGAGGCATGACTAGATCCTAGATCTATGGTTGTCCTAATCTTCAGCCGCGATAGTTCATCTCCAGTTCTTCATGCTGCTCTGCCCTCTGTTAGCCTGCGTAGTTCTGTACACCCCTTCCCCCTGCTGCTGATGGCACAGAGCTGATCAACCTGAAAGCAACTTGTTTACAAAAGCCTGACTGTTGCCAACAGCTGGCTGGAGATCTAGGCCTGAGCCGCCTGGGAGTCAGGAAATGACACACAGAGCTGAAAGCTAAACCTGATCAAACAGCCAACTAGCTGAAAAAATAATTTGGACTTCATCTTGCCAGCTTTGGCTAAACAGTGACACATTGATTAAAAAAAAAAAAGTACTGAAGTTTCCCTCTGAGGGCCTGCTTTTTTGAGTCATTCTAAGATAAAGATAAGAAACTGATGTTAAAGCACAACAATAAGAAGTTCAGGAAAGATTGGCAGCAGCACAGCCTACCGGAAAAATTGGAAGGGCGGAGGTTTGATGTTTTTCTAATCCCATCTGTTCATGAACATTATTGAAATGTAGTTACAGTTTGTAAATAACAACTCCTTTTTTTTCCCGTGTTTATCCTTCTTAGTGATGTTAATGTCACTGTTTCCTCATTTCACAAGTCAAATCAAGGTTCCCAGGCTGCCTCCCTGTGCAGCCCAGTTTCATTGCAGTTGACACTGACTGATGAGGACCACGCCAAATGAGGAGTGTATGGTTAAAAAATGCTGTTCCTACCACACACATCCCCAGGACATAAGTGATCCAGCAAATATGCAAATTATTTCACTGACATAAACTAACTTAATTCCAATTCAAATGGTCCAATTTGAGGGAGGGCAGGGGTGTGTGGTTTTGGAGGTTTTTTGCAAGACAGACTGGATCTGTCCGTTGAATTCCTTCTTTTGCATTCTGCCTTTGTCCACACTGTTGAGCTTGTGTTAACAATGCCTTTATAGCAGTAGTGATGATAGTGCCTCTCAGATACTTCTGGAAATTCACATCCCTTTTTTGCATCATAATTCCAGAATACAATCTCTGTGTAATTCAGAAGCCTTTCTTTTTTTGTCAACTGCTGCTCCATAAACTGAAGCTCAGGGCAGTCATGGTAGATAAAATACAATGTTATTCTAGACCTCTCTGCCTCCACCGTTGGTTTTCTGGATGCTGACTTTCCTGAGCCACACTTGCACTTTGGTTGATAGCTTCTGACAGATGAAGCCCTTCATGAATAACTCCTCAGTCTACTTGGACTCCATTCTCCAGAGCTACTAAATTAATTTTTTTCTCAGTCCTCTGCAGTTTTAAATATTCTCTTTACAGGCACCTCCAAACAAGGGGTAGCTGCTAACTATAGGAGATTTTCACATATAAAATTTTGATAATGATGAATTTCCTAATTTGCTTGGATAAGAAATAAATATGCATCTATGTCTGACCTGGTATAGGTGTGGTGTGTTTTTTCAAGTCATATGTCTTAAAGACTGGAATGCTCAGCAGATTATTTTTCTAAAGAAAATTATTTTCCTGGGTAGATTTTGTAGAAATAATTTATTATTAAATTAATTTAGTCTAATGATATTGTGTCAGTGCATATTTCTTCCTTGTCTGAAAGTCTGTATTCATCTCACAGTATGCATTTACAGTCATCACACTGTTCTGAGCAGTGTTTTCCTTAAGTTTGCACTGTGATAGGAGATGGACAGAGGATGAGACCATTAGCTCATAAGAAATTTCCAGGGCTACTTTTTATTATATTTCCATGTACTCTGTATCTTATAAAGTAAGTGGAATTTATTCATTGACTACAAAGAACATTCCATAACAACAATGTAAATCCCTTGTAAATTTACTCATTTCTGTAGAGTTATTCTGCATTTGTATTGGTTTAACTATAATGTGTTTCCATTAGTTGAACACTAAAGATAAAAAATTTGGGCTTTTTCTGTTCCATGTTTATGTTAGAAGTGGTAATCAGTAAATATGTGTGATTTAATGTAAAATGGCTTTGTAAATCCTGGCTTTGTGCCTGTGCAGAGTGACAGTGAATAATGGCTGTGGGAAGCATTATAGTGAAATAGTCAAAACTGAAATACAATGCTGAGGGAAATCAGGCTTGAGAATGAGAGGTATTGGCCTTTTTTTTTTTTTTTTTTTCCTTAGAGCAAGTAACAGCAAAAATATAACTAACCTGAACATAAAAGGTAGAGTGATGTAGTACCATCATTTGGTCCTGGGAAAATAATTTCAAGCAAGCTGCAGCTATTCCTCCTTCACCACAAGGATGGGTGGCATGGCTTCAGGTGTGCTTAGATGACAGTCAGGAAGGGAAGATGACTCACAGGGACTTTTGCAATGAAAGGAAAATCACTAACGAAAAGACAAAAAATGTGTCTGAAGGCAAGGTGATCTAGCATAGCATCAAGTGAAGGATATTCAAGGGTTGATGCTTCAGTTGACCGCATCTCTCTGCTAGTCATTAAAATATTAGCAGGGGCTGATATCAAACTGTCCACTTTTGATAAATGTTTAATTGTTCCTGAGCAGTATGCAAGTTTGATAATAGTCAGTAAAACATTGGTTTTGTTTGCAGTTTGCCTATGGTGTCCCTAGCTTGACTCTGAAGGACATTGCTTGCAGTGAGGTGCTCCTGGACCGCTTTATTATCTTCAGCAGCCGAAGAGGTCTCCCCTCTGTACACAAGGCCATGTGTGCCCTCTCCCAGGACAGTCTACAAAGAGTAGAAGATGCCTTGTATGCAAATATTGATTTCTTTAAGCTGTTTCGGCTGGTAAGTATTAACACAATTAATTTTGCCTTATGTTGTCTTTTTTTTTTTCCCTTGTATTTCATTGCCCTTCAAGAATTTTTTTTTTTTTTTTTTTGTAATGCATCACCAATTTTCCAAGTGGTCTTAGTTTACTTACCCCTCCAAATGTAAGGTTATGGATGTGTGATTGTTAACCTACAACCAGCAGGACACAATACTCAGATAATTCTGAATATGTTTTGGAATGAAACAGATGAAATTCACAGTACAGCAGAACTAAGAGATTCAAATGCAGTTTTTAAATCAACATTTGTGTTGAAATATTATCTGTTATTTTTACAGACCGAAATATTATCAGTCGTGTGGCAAAACAGTGTGTGGCATTCCTGTAGGGAATCTTGAGGATTCTGAAAATACCGAATGCAGCTGATTCTGTCTTTGCTCTGTCCAGGATGACAGAATTTTACGCTGCAGTCAAAGTCATGGTGCAGCTTGAGCTGGTGTAGCCATGTGAGCCCTTTTTAAAAATCCAAATCAACTGAACTAGGAAGTTGTTCATCACTCTTTCTATAGAAGTTTTTCCTTACTTCTGTTCATTTCCCTTGCCCTTCTTTGTGTTCCTGTTTCTACTGTGACCTTGCTATGAATTAACCACTTCTGCAGCCTTGGTTTAGTATGGAGATATTATGCCACTCTATATATATGTAAAAGCATAGATTAATGTTAATATACTTTAAAATATATTATAAAATGCAAATTATATCAAATAAATAATTATAAAATGGCATATTCTCCTAGTATTTAATTTGTATTCTGCACACTGAGGTGATGCTTTCAGAGAATTATTAATAAAGGCTCCAAGGTCTCTTTCCTCATGATAGCAAACTTAAATTCCATCACTGTGTATATATCTTTCATGTTTGTTTCCCCTATGATCATGCTTTGCATTTTTCAACACTGAGTTTAATTTGCTGGTTTTCACCTTGTAATGTCAGTTGGCCTTATAGGAGCAGGCAGGATATATGAAAAACTCCTCAAGGTGCATAGGAAGTATTGGTCAGACTCTTCTGCTACAGCAGTGTAGCACTGTGATTAATTTAACATGGATTTTCAGCTCTGCTTTTCCAGAACTGGGAACAGAGGATGCCAGGAGCTGCAATTGACACCAGGAAAACACAGGTTATTGCAGCATTGATAGTCAGTCATTGTGCCCATGTAATTTTACCAGTCCTTATAAGAATTTGTGGTCAGCTTCTGAGAGATGCTGTTTTCCATTCCTAAAAATATATTGTCTTATGTTTTCGTAAATCTTATGCTTGCTGGAAGTAGCAGTGAATTAATACTACAGTATTTCTAAAATAGATTTTCAGTATTTGAGATCTTCAAGTGAATATTCACAATGTCCTGCCCAGCTTTTTTTGCAGGTTTACAATTCCGTTTCTCAGAGTTTCAAAAAGACCAGGTTAAGGCAGGTGCTCCAAGAACCCTGTGTAATCTTTGCACAGACTTGTTCCCCTTAGGGGACAAGGAAAAGGGTGTTTTGAAGCCCTGCATGTATTCTTCCTGCCTGAATGTCAAGTGACAGATCAGAACACACTATCATGAGCTTTCCATAAAAGCTCTTGCCTTTGTGACTGCCTGCCAGCTACCTACACAGTGCAGCTGTCTTCTGCTTTCTTAACTACCTACTGACTGAAGGGAATGGCAGGCAATCAGCAGGGTGTATAGGTGTTTTTGGGGAAGGCTTTTTAGGGGCTTGTCTCATAAATATCACAGTCTGGCTACCTACAAGTCCAGCTTTGTATTTTGTTATAATAGCAGAAGAAATGCCTGAGAAAGTTTCAAGAGTGCTGGCTCCAAGTGCATATGTGATTCTTTAGACTGCTGACAAAGAAGGATGCAGTGATGCAAACAAAGTGGTATGTGACAGCATACCATTGTGTCACCTGTTTCTTTTAAGTCATTGATAAATAAATGTTAGCTTCTACTGAAAAGGCATTTTGGTCAGTCTGCAGAAGCCTGGGAAGTAATGGTTTCTCTCAGGTTTGACAAACAGTGAGGACCAGACTGTCCAAAATCAGGAAGTTTACGAAGTTCTACAAATTATTTACCTCCATTGCAAATGCGGACTTCTGTATCAAACCTTAGCTAAATTTGATAGTTACCAAGAGTCTGTATGTCTCACTGGAAGAATAGCCTCTGTGAGAAGCAGCTTCTCAAATGTCCCAGTTACTGCATACCTCCTCCATTTTTGCACCTTTTGTCATGATGGGCTTAGATGAACAGAACAAATCCCAAGATATATTTTAAGTGGCCTGTGTTTGTTTCAGCATTGTATTAGAAAGAACATTCACACAGACTTCTGTGTGTCTTGCACATGGGTACTGGATTTGTGGCCCCATAAGACAGGCTTATAAGATATTGTTCCAAATAACTCAAAGAATTTGAGCTACAGAGATGCCATTTGGATTTTCTTCTCGTTGTTTTAACTGTTGTCATGTAGAAGGTTGTCCCTATTTTTTATGTATTCACAGCTTCCCACTGTGTTGGACAGAAACTCACCAGGTGCTGACCTGAAGGCTTGGGGGAGGGTGCTGTCTAATGTCTCCCAAGCAGTGCAAAAGGTAAGTGGTCTAATAATAGATTACATCACTTTTCTACATAGCTCATAGTCCTTTTTCTTCTTTGTTGTTTTTACGTTCCAGTTACCCGCTTTACCAGAAAGAAAATAGACTTGTTGGGGGAGAGCTGATTCCTTAGAAAAAATCATTCTTCTCTCATTACAAAATAAATGTAGATGTAAACATTGGCAATTCTGAAGTGTATTCTTTTCTTCAGAAAAGATATGAAAGTACAAGAACTGAAAATGGTGCCTGTGACCAGGGCAGAGGAGAGGAGAGGATGAGGTTCTGACTGCATTTACCATCTGGGCACAACTGCGACCTCACCAAATACTTATTTGCTTTGAGGGCTGCAATTAACCAAGTCTTGTCTTACTGCAGCTGGCCAGGAAGCCAAGTGTTCAGGACCTTCTGAGGGTTCTGCAACAATTTCTACAAGATGGAAGGCCAGAATCCTTAGGCCACTTGGTGAGTTCCCTGTCAGATCTTTTCTGTGGCTATCCAGAAGGAGGTGGATCCAGAGTGCTTTCCTTCAACTGGTATGAAGATAACAACTACAAAGCTTTCCTGGGGATTGACTCAACAAGGAAGAAATCTGGTTATCTTTATGATAATACAACCAGTAAGTTTTCCCACCAAACCATTAAGAAACTCTTGACAGGTGCACCTTATGTTCAAGTACTAGCATAGAATGTTGCTTTTATAAATAACCTTTTAAAGCAGTTGATTTAGGAAATTAGAGCCAGGTGAAATTATTTTACTCCATACTTCCTTCATAGCTGGAAGCAGAGAAGCCCAGGACTTGACAACTGACAGAAATACCCGTTTGTTTTTAATATGGGGGCATAATCATAGGCATGATCATAATTAAGACTGTTCTTCTGTTTCATCTTTTAATATATGCTACTGATATCACGAAGAACAAGGTGTTCCTGAAAAAGGTTCAGGAAAAGACAACATGGCATTCTGGAATTACTTTTCTCCAAAGTATTTTTCTAAACTTTATTTTTTCTCCTAACTTGTTTGATGGCCTCTGGCACAGGAATTTAACAATGTCTCCTTTCCAATAATAGTCAGTTTGATACATGGTGGCTGTTATCTTCCTGCATAAAAGTGCATCTATTTTGTAGCAGTAATGTTCTACAGCATGATTACATTTTATATAGAAAATATTTCAACTTACCAATTTTTGTGGCTTTTATTTCCTTACTGTTTATTTCCTCCTATTGTAAAAGAATATTACAAAGAAGAACCAATTTTTTACCATTTGTTATTTTGTCCTTTTATTATGTCCCCTTCTGTTTGCTAGTTAGTTTTTCTCTACACTGAGCTCACCAGCAGTTTTTTCTGCACTACCATTCATTTTATAGCTGGTAGTTCTGTGTCCCTTCTGCTATGATAAATATGATTGCATGGTGACAAAGTACAGATGGACACTTTGCTTACAGAGACTCCTACCTTTCACTGTTTGTGTTAATATTTGGCTCTACTTATGTCTAAGACTTCCAAAGAGGCCCAGTACTCCATCTCTTCAACAAGGAAACAAATTAATTGAATCCTGCCCAAGTAAACTAATTACTTCATAGTGCAGGGGTAAGATAAAAATATTTACATTAAAATGTTTAATTTTAAGTTATTGTAGGATCCAGTTCTGAACTGTTCCGGAGTTCAACATCTAAGCCCACAGGATCAGCTTTGTATTAGTATCAGCTACAATACAAAGGGGCTAAGTCATTTGGAGTAAAGCAAATAAAGCTCAAACTGCTCAGTCAGTTCTGAGCTGTCTTGTTTCCTTCCATTTGAAATACCATGTAAATAACAGCAAATTTTAAATGGCTATGTTTGCTTTTCCATAGCATATTTTACAACTCTAATGTCTACTTAATAGTCTTTCTGTCCATTCAGTCATTGTACTCCTGCATTGCAGAATGTGCTTTACCTCATTCAGATCCAAACTGTCTGTACTGCCACTAAAAAGCCCTGCAGGATGTTATGTGTGATAGGATTTTAGTAGGGTTACATCAAGACTCTCTTTCTTTCTGTCTTTAGCACCCTTTTGTAATGCATTGATCCAGAACTTGGAATCAAACCCTTTAACCAAAATAGCCTGGCATGCTGTGAAGCCCCTGCTGATGGGAAAAATTCTCTTTGCTCCTGATGCACCTTCTGTACGGGAAATTGTAAAAAATGTAAGTTCTGAAATACAAAAGGGTATATTTCTAAAAAACTGTATCCCAGGAAACATCTTTTGAAAAACAGTCACCAGTCACAGTCAGCTTAATCAGATTTTCTTCTCAAAACTCCATTTGTTCTGATTATCCTCAGAGGAAGGACAGGTACTCTGTTTAAAAAACAGGAGACAGGTCTTCACTGATTCACCCTATCTTGGTCCATGCTGCATGGTTTTTCCAGCTCACCCAAGCAGCTTTTTGTTGGCATGATTCCACATTTACACTAGTAAGCATAATAATATTTATTTTACAGAGGTAGGAACGTGAGCAGATCTGTGCCAGTAAATATTTAAGTGGAGCAACTGTGAGACTTAGATAAGCTTATTGAGAACTAACACTGAGATATTGCAAACCAATAGCAACATCATGTTTTATTATTTTATCTTTTGAATGCATAAAGAATTTTTACTTCATTGAAATAGGATGGAACCTGGACTCTTCAGCAAAATGCTTGAAGTTGGGTGAAATTAATCTGACCAGTTAAATCAAGGTTGCATATGACCCAGGTTTTGTCCACCTCATAACCAGCAATTCCCTACTCTAGAGATCTGTACAAGGCACAGAACTACTGCTCAGATTTCACACAGAAAAACATCAGATTTACAGCAGCTCATCATTTCAGGTCTTAATAGCATAGCTATGGGAGTATCTGTCTTTTCCAGTTGCCTTCCATTCATTCATCTACTCACATCATCATTTTTCTTTTTAGTTCTTAATGGAGAGAGATAGTCAAGGCGAACATTCTAAATAATTCTACTGATAATCTGAGTATTTAAAGGAATTGAAATTAACTAGGCTTAATGTACAATTGTTTTTTCCATTACATATACCACAGAATTTTATCCTAAGTGAATTTGATTCTGGCTGGATTTTACAGATTCTTTTTCTGATGGTTATTAAAATTTCTGCTATTTGAACAAGTTGGATAAGTTTTGAAGGTAAAAACTACAGCTGTCTAAGTTAGAGGTTCCCCTCTCACCAAATCCTGGATAGATCATAAATTCAGTCTATCTCCTTAGATTTCTAACTTTCTTTTCTGCTGGTTTTTTTAATCAGGCAAACTTCACTTTTGAGGAGCTTGAACGCCTCCAACTGTTGACCAAAGCTTGGGAGGAAGTAGGACCTCAGCTGTGGTACTTCTTTCAAAACAGCCTACAAATGAACATGATCCGTGTATGTTATAACTTATCAAAGATCCTCAGTAAGAGCAGCCTTTCACCATCTTCTATTTTTATTAATGGAGAAGACAAATAATTTGAAAGGTTTGGCCAGAAGCATAGCTTTTGCAGCAAGAAAACTGTGGCCTTTAAGGCTGTTGGCTGCTGGGCTTGGTTTGAAGGCAAGTCATAAATGCATTACAGCATCCCTGTGGCAAAGCCTTAGATCCTGGCAGTCAAGAATCTGACTAATGATGTCTTAATAAAGGCAGCAATTGCTGCTTCCCTGCCTCCCCAAAATGTCTTTCAAGAACAGACAACTTTATTTTCTTGAATTCTGTATAGGCAAAGAAGGCAGTAGGATCGTATTTTTTCTGGGCTGGACAGAAATTTATTTTGGGAAATTGCTTGCTTCTGTATCATTCAGATTTGACTTTGATCAACTGTAATTACTACCTGTAGTTAAAGTTTATAAAGCAGTTCGTACTAGAAAAAACATTTGGTTACCTAATTTTTCTATATTGTATTAGACATTTATAACATTTATCCTCTTGCTTATAGGGAAATAATGCAATAAATAGTCAAGGAAAAATTTCTTTTCATCCATTCTTCAGATCACACATCCGGTTATGCAATAACCCATTTGTAAAATTGATTCTTTAGGATACCCTTTTGTCCTTGTTCATGTGTTGAAAGAGTAATGGAAATGGAAACCTTTCTAGCTAAATAGGGCATGGAAAGACAATCATTGTGGCAAAGCTGTCATATTTTTCTTCAGGACTCTCTGAAGCACCCTACAGTAAGGGACTTCCTGAACAGCCAGATGGGTGCGGAAGGCTTCACCGCAGAACAAATCATCAACTTTCTGCACAATGGATCTTCAGGGAGCCGGGAGAAGGGAATGCTGGACTTTGACTGGCGGAACATCTTCAGCGCTGTAGACCAAGTTCTGCGATTGCTCAGTCAGTTTTTGGAGGTAAATTTAGCCCTGCCCCTTCAGGGAATAGTTGTAGAGGAGATCTTAAAACCAGTTAGGCAGTACTGGGGTCTTTGGTAACGGACAAGAAAGTTAAAATCATAAAATATTTGTTTGTTTCAAGTTGAATCTCATTATCAAAACCATGTATTTAGAATAATACAGTGGCACAAGTACATGAATACTTATTATTAAAAAAAGTTCAATTTGATGGTCTTCAAATGCTTTATTCAAAATGCTGGTTGAATTAATACATTTCAATGCTGAGAGGCAGAAAGTGAATGCAAAACTTCAAAGAATTGGTTTTTTGTAAGTATTGATAACCAACAGGCCTCTGATTTCAGCAAGGTCAGGAGCAGAGGAACAAACAGTTCTTTGGTAAGTCCCCTTGCAGCTTTTTAAGCACCTGATCAAAATTCCACTGGAACTGATGAGGGAGTTACCACTTGTTCTGTGGTCACTTCTGACAAGGTGTCTGTCTCTTTCCTGCAATCTACCTCTTTTTTCTAGCAAGTTGTTTTCAGTGGTGCCTTCTGAGGATTTTTGAGAGAAAATTGGTACCAGTTATAGGCAACAAGACTAAGCCTAACTCCTAATTTCAATCCAGATCAGTCGAAAGGACCATTTGTCCCTATCAAGATGGCAGGAACTGAAAGTTTATCTGCCTTCCTACAGCTAGTACAAGAAGGAACAATAAAGGCTTTGCACAAAGGTCTGCTGATTCATTTAATGATCTTTTTGTATCATGTTAGCAGAATTATTTCTTGTCAAACTGAGCGAAAAATATTGTGTGCAGCAGGTCAGTGCTGGAACATCAGTAATATCAGAGCAGTTACTGTACCTGGTAATAGATCTTTGTGTCCTAATGTTCTTTGTAATGAGCTTATTCTTTAAAGTCTGCTGTTTACACGGAGTTGTAAGCACTTGAGAATGCTTTCCCACTGTGCCAGACACAATGGCAACAAATAGCTCCCTTTGGGGAATAGCCTGGTAATGTGCAATAAGAACAGTGTATTGCCAGCACCTGTCTTTGGCAACTCCAGGTCTCTGCTGCAAACTGTGATGCAGCTGAGAGTCCCACAAATTATGCAGTGGCTGCTCCTCCTCACTACCCCAAGAATTACCTGTTCTTTCCTTTGGTTACCTTAGGCCACAGAACAACTAAACTGTTAGTGAGAGCTACGCAGTCATTCTTTATGTTTATTATTCTCTGGTTTTCTCTTCCAAACCTGTTCTTATTATTTTGATTTTGGTTTTCCCATTTTCATTGGACCATTTAAAATTGATAAATAATTACTGTGAGTAGATTTGAAATAAATTTCCCCAAGTAGTTGATAAATTAATTTTGATATAGTGAGATTTATGAGGACACAAACTGAGTTCAAATTCACTGGGAGCAAGATAAGACTAGGTGGAGCATACAGCCTTTGTTTTGAATGCAATTCATGTTAAGAGAAATAAATTCTAGCTTTGGCTCTTAGATTACTGTATAAAATGTTTTCTTGCTTTCAAACTGTGTGAATTATTGCAATGCTGCCATTCTGCCCTATGTTCTTACACAAGCTTTGATTTCACTCTACTCATGGAGAAGATCTATAAGTGTTTGTGTTTTGAACACTTGCAGCTTCCTTTACTGGACTCCTGGATAAGAGCCTGTGCTGCTCCTCAGCCCACTCCAGGCACGGTCTGTTCTGCAGTGAAAACCTAGACAAGTCCAGTTGATGTCAGTATCATTTGCCAGTATCATTCTCACCGATTCCCCTCGAGAACTGTCTGAGTTCTTCTGCAGCTGAAATAAATATCTTGAAAATAATTCCTCCTGATAAAGAAACAACAAATAACCCTCCAGACCCTGCAAAGACACAGTTCCACAGGAGGGGTTTGTTTTGCACGTGCTGCCACTTTTGCAAGAACTAAACTGAATTCCTAAATTCAGTTAACACCATGTAGGATAAATGTATCCCAAAAAATTAATGCAACATGAGCCATTGGTCTGATTTTATTTCTCTTCTGACACGCAAAGTTTCCTGCCTTATTTTGCTTTCTGATATGAAATTCTACATATTTTAGTTTTCTGAAGCAAAAGGGAAAGTGAACACCTACAAACACTAGGAAGAATAAAGCCACAAAGTAGTGTTATCAATTTAAGCAGTGTTCTGTTGTGATTTAAAAAATATATTTTCATTTAGATCCCATTAAGGCTGTGGTAGTACAAGTTTTAAGGGAAACAGAGCATGATTTCTCACAGGGAAAGGTAAAGTAAAGGAGTCTTTAAGATTAAATAACAAGTACCAGTATGAGCCCTTTGATGTAGACCAATTTTTAATTATTGGCTTGCAAGAAATGATCGAGGAGATGAGATAAGATCAAACAAGTAAGCCTGTTGGAATTTTATGAAGCAAAGGAATTCAATAAGTATCTTTCCAGTCAATCAGGGTTTGAATACTTCTACTCTCTGTTAATATTTTGCCAATTCTGAGGGGCAGAAGCTAAATATATGAACAGAAATCTGTAATTTTACAGACAACTAATGCTAGAGTTTGTAGCATTCACATCTTTGTTTTACACTGCTTGCTAAGTAGGACCTAAATGGAGGAACATGAAGAACTTAGGTTTTGATGAATTTTTGTCTTGTATATGCATTGATAAGAATACAGTTTGTAGTAATGGCAGAGACTAAGAAAGAATACTTTTTTTTTTGTCAATAAAAATGACATGTTAACTGAAGTCAGCAGGTAAATCACGCGTCAGAATTCAGCAGGGACATAATATGACCAGTTAGATAAATCAATTACTTGCCTGGTGTTACATAGGAATAAATATTGAATTACCTAAGAGACATTTAAATTTATGCTCTGACTTTTCCTAGTGCTTCACTTGACAAAGTGCTTTTCATCTGAAGTCCACAGCCAATGTTCTTTTCTTACAGATCAGTCCTTTAGCTGTCTAGTATTCACTCAGGCACTTCCTGGGCTGAAGAAGGGAGGAGAGAGTCAACTTTTAATAGTTTCATAAAGCTGAAAATAACAACAGTTTCAGTTGAATCTACTTTCCTTTTCTGTTTTCAACCACCGGTGTTTGCTTTAATATATACCTCTTAGTATTTTAATCCCATGCAAATTTTCTCTTTGTAATTATTTGTAGTGTTTGACCTTGGATAAATTTGAAGGTTATCTTGATGAAAATCAGCTGACTCGTCAAGCCCTTTATCTGCTGGAGGAAAACAAATTATGGGCTGCTGTGGTTTTTTCAGACTTAGAACCTACAGCCAGCAGTCTCCCACCACATGTGACATACAAAATCCGAATGGACATAGACGCAGTGGAGAAAACAAACAAAATCAAAGACAGGTATTTACCTGATAGTGATTTCTCAGTTCTTGCCTGCCATAACATAAATATGAGAGACGTAAGGGTGTTGGAACCTGTGCTGGATACATATGTAAAACCCAGCTGTATTTGTTAATAGTTACTGTGCAGTGCAGCGCAGAATCCATCTCTGGTTACCAGGGATCAACATAAATGGTATCACTCTTGTGACAAGCCAAGCAAGTGGGTAGGTGCAAAAATACAAGGCACAGGGATGATTCTGCTCAGAATCTGTTCAGTAACCTGCTTCAGTTTATAGATGGCCCCACCATTGGGAAAGACAGACAAGGAAGTCCTGCATGGATTGTGACTGTTCCTCCTCAACTCCCCACCAAATAGACTCACTTAAAGGAATATCATTTCTCAGGACTGTCTACAAAAGAATTTAATGGTGTCTGGTAGTTGCAATTCCAAATACAGCTATTTCTATTCTAGAACAGTTATTCTGCTATGGGACTAATTTATGTACATTTTAGGCCAAAATTGCTATTCCAAGTCAGTGCAGAGAAAATAAAAGGAAAAAAAAAGAGCCTTCCACTTTCTCAAGCAATATGGTGTGATAGACCGAAGTCTAGAAAAGACAACTCCAGGCAGTGTCCCTACAATTTCACTGGCTATGATTAATTAATCAATTTGCCCCACAACCCTTCCCTAAAATCACTGCTTACCCAAATGTTTTCCATGTGAATCTTCTTTTGAGGTACTGGGATCCTGGTCCAAGAGCTGATCCTGTTGATGATTTACGTTATATCTGGGGAGGCTTTGCATATCTCCAGGACATGATTGAGCATGGGATTATAAAGACCCAGACCAGCACTGAAGTGCCATTGGGAATTTATCTGCAGCAAATGCCATATCCATGTTTTGTGGATGATGTGTGAGTAAAAGCAGTTTGTCTTAATTCTATTTAATACTTGGATTGCTGGATGCTTTAAGATTCTCAAGCACCAGAATTAAACCTAAGTTATGAATGCCCTGAGGTATAAATGCAAGAGTAATTGAGACACAACTGAATTAATTTGGTTTTTTCCTTATCCTGTCATAACCCAGGCTCCAGAAGCCCCCTTTGCCAAGATTCTACCCCTAATCCCAATCCTGGCCTTTGTTTCATTCAGTGTCCAGGCCTAAAATGAACTCAGTACACTAGCCCCTTAAAAGCAGCAGTTTTCTTCCAATTTTCTTCCCAGTTCACGGTGTGCCTCCTCCAGTGCTGCAGTCTGTGATACTGCAGCTGTTGTGGTATACTTTTCACTCAAAAAAAAAAGGCATTAGAGAAATCTTCCCATAGTTCTGTCAGTGTGCTCTGTGCAGGCAAATGCTACAACTTCTGATAAAAGCAAATTGCAGACACAGAGATTGACCTGTCATTCCCATCACTCATTATGTGTTGGTCTGACAAAACATCACCCTGTCTAGTTCTTCTCCACTGAGAGTATTGCAGAAGCAGAAACCACATCTGTGCAAGAGTTCTCTGAAGCCTGCAATAGCCACATGCAGTTCAGGGCTGGTATCCAAATTCAGTGATGGCCTCTGCAGAGGTCCTGTTTAAGTGAGGCAAGTGCACCCTCATGGTAACCGGTAGGCTGTGCTGTGCACGGCCTAGTGCTGGTTACATGTATTCATCCACAGGCAAAACTCAGCATGCCCCAGGCCATATCACAAAAGCATGGGTTCATTTCTCCAGACCAGATTACTTTTCAGGAGTTTTTGGTGAAAAAGTGAAGATTTTCCCTTTGTTTTGAAACTGATGTAGCTTTGATAGCATATGTCAAAAACATAGTTCTATAGGGCTCAGACTTAGGAATCTGAAGACTTTTTGCTCCTTGCCTTTAAACAATCAACATTGGATTCCCCAAACCCCATAATACATAGCAGTGCTAATTAGTAGTATTAAACAGCTCACATAAGGATGAACAAGTACCCTGGGAGCCTGAATAATAAAACCATTCATATCAATCCTAACTAGGGAGAGGGAGATGTATTCCCTCATCTTCTTCACCAGATAACTCCCCCGGCACAGCAAGGCCATCAGTGCCAGGGAGACATTGTTTATGTTGACATGTTCCCAAACTCAGCAAAATGAAGAGATAAACAGAGCAGCTGACAAGCTGTGTCCTGCACAGGACCTTGTTAGTAACTCTTGTAGCTATAGCATGCTTCATAGAAAACTGCCTCTGGCTCGGCCCGCATTACGTGCCAAGGGCTGTGGTGAGCTGGCCATGACTGGATGCCAGGTGCCCACCAAGCCTCTCTATCACCCTCTTCCTCAGCAAGAAGGGAGAAGAAATTAGGATAGAAAACAACTCATAGGTCAAGATAAGGCTCTTTACTAAAGCTAAATCAAAAAATAACCCAAAGATTCATTCACTATTTCCTATCCAGCAGTGTCCAGCTGCTTCCTGGAAAACAGGGATTCAGCATGCATAGCAGTTGCTTTGGAAGACAGGTGTTGTAAATATCAAATAGTCCTCCACTTTCTCCTCCTTTTCCTTAGATTTTATATCTGAGCAGACGCAATATGGAATATCTCTTTGGTCAGTTTGGATCAACTGTACTGGTTGTGTCCCCTCCCAAGATTCTGCTCACCCCCTTGCCTAGTGGTGAAGTGGGAATACTGGAGAGACAGCTCAGATGCTGTGCCAGCACTACTCAGCAGTAGGCAAAGCACTGGTGTATTCTCAACACCTTTCTAGCTATCCATGCAAAGCCCAGCACTGTGAGGGCTGCTATGGGGAAAGTTAACTCTGTCTCAGCTAGATCCAATACCTTGTCTCATGGTTTGTATGAATTTCAGCAGCTTTGCTGGCAGCATATGATGCTTTTAATGACTAATTTGTTTATTTCTTTTGTCAGTGAATCTTTGGAGAAGAAAGACATTGACACTTTAAGACATAAAGTGTCACTCACTTTAACATATGTCTTAATACATATTGTTAACTTTAACATATGTCTTAAAATATTCTTTCTAGATCATAGTAAAAGCGTTATGGAAATTCCAGTGATTTTCATAAGGCACCAAATATTTTGTAGTCTTCTGTAACCCTTAGAACCTCTTTGTAAAATAGAAATAACGTTCATCTGACTCATGGGAATGCAGAAACCATTACTTTATTAATATTTAGGATGCTCGTGAGGTTTACTAGTGACATGCTATTGATGTTTGGACTGAGTATTTACAGTTCTGTATTTAATTAAGTCATTCTTCCCCACTCCTTTCCCTTTTCATTTTTGTGTTTCATCTACTATTTCTCTGTTTTATCTAAATTTAATTTATTCCTTCTTGCTTTGGTAGCTTCATGATCACCTTAAACCGCGCCTTTCCCATCTTCATGGTGCTAGCTTGGATATATTCAGTCTCCATGACTGTGAAGAGTATAGTGCTGGAGAAAGAAATGCGTCTGAAAGAGGCCATGAAGAACAGGGGTGTAACCAACGGCGTGATTTGGTGCACTTGGTTCCTAGACAGCTTTTCCATGATGGCTGTGAGCACATTCCTCCTCACAGCTCTGATTATGGTAAGGATTGCTGCTCTCAAACTCTTGTGTTTGCACTCCTGATACCAGTTTGCTGTTGAGAAAGAATAGCGGCCATTGACAGGGAGATGTGAATGGTGGAGGCCTGTTCTGATCACAGCACGTAGCAGACACATTCTTCTAAGCAGACCTCATAACAGCATCAGCACTTGGCAGAGACAGAACAATAAATGCACTAGTAAAGATTTATTGTGGGATTACTCACAGAAAATACATCAGGCTGGTTACTCTGTATATTGTATTTTCTGTAGGCAGATGCAGATCTCCCAATAAATAATAAGTGTTGTTTTAAATCAAAGAGATAATAACTTGCAGAATTTTTACTTGTAATTCACTACCTGTCATTAATTTTTAATATCCACTCCTTGTCTGCTTAGAAACTGTGCAGCTATTTCAGTGGAAAAAGAGACTGCAAGAACAGAACTTTCTTGAAAACCTAAAAGAGATCCACCTTTTGCTCCAGTGATTCAGAATTACTGTACTTTTTGTAACTTTTCAGGACAGTTTGGATGTTGTCTCTGAGGACTACCTTTTGTCTCCACTACCTGAGAACCAAGCTTTATATTGAGAGCTTGCTGCTATGTTTTATCATATGAATGTATAGCATTTTGATAAGGAAGAATGCCCTTGCATCTTTTCTGATGTGGGGAGCTGGTATTGGTATAAATACATAGCTAAGGTTCAAGCTGCTCTGTCTCACCAGCATGTCCTGATGAGTTGTTGTAGTTCCTGGTGTTTCCATTGCAGCTTGAGTGGATAGAGAAAGCTCACTTTATTTGCTACACTGGTTTAATTAAAAATCAGGAGGTAATTAATATCAGAGAGGAATGTGCTTGTACCTGTAATTCACTTTGTTTCCCATATTTCACTATGCCAGTGTGAGGCACCTTTGTAAATACATTCTTATGAGACATTGCATCCCTGTTGGTAGAGAAATCAGTCTCTAAGGCCCAGTGGGATGTTGCAACCATGCAGAGACCTATTTATAGCCTGAAAGACCTATTTGAGCATTATATAAATTGACCTAATAAATGGGCCTCAACGTTGGTTTTAAAGGCTATCTAGATAATTGGTAGAAGTCCCTGTTCTTCTTGAGATAGAGAGCATTTAATCCACAAAATCTCTAGTGAAGAAAGGTCAATAAAAGTTCACCCAGTGGGTCAGTTAATACACGAGGATCTCTGAGAAACTACACTTGGATTCCTCAGATGTGATATGCTTCTGTTTGAAAAACATCCAGGTGCAGAAGATTTATAATTTGCCTGTGGTTTTATTGTGGGTTTTTTTTAAAGATGAGTTTTGTAACACTTCCTTACACTGTCTTTTCTGTACATCAAGCAAGTGGATTGAGGGGATGGTGTGAAGAGATAAATGAAAGTTTATTGTAATATTTCAAATAGTATTATTAAAAATGCCTGAGTTTCCAAGGGGGCAGATCTTGCTTGGAATAATTTACTTGTTAAGACTGGGACAGAATGTCTGTTTTCAGTCAGTTATGAATTTTGTTCATTCTGTTGCACTAACCTGAAGTCACAATCCAAGAGCAGGAATAAAGTTAGATAAAGGATTTGTTATTGTAATGACCTCAGTTGTTGAAACTAATACCTGGGACAGTTAGAAGTCATATTAGGTAAGAAAGACTGGCTTATTATTCTTTACCTGTTACATGTCAATAGCAATTCTGACCTTTGCTGCTAGCAGAAAGCAGCAAGACTTGTAATTTTTTCTGTTTTCCTTTTGCTTGCAGCATGGACAAGTGCTACATTATAGCAATCCACTTCTGTTCTTTCTATTCCTACTGACATTCACCACAGCCACCATAATGCAGTGTTTCTTGTTCAGCACCTTCTTCTCCAAGGCAAATCTGGCAGCTGCCTGCAGTGGAGTCATCTACTTCACCTTGTACCTGCCCCACATTGTCTGCTTTGTCTGGCAAGACCGTCTGACTGTTAATCTGAAGATCCTAGCAGTAAGCCTTTCACTGGTTCCATGGCATCTCTGCTCCCCTTCTCACAGTCCATATGTGAATCACAAAGCATTGCACACCTCTTCCTCTTGACTTTTTTGACTCAGGGAGGGGCACCTCTAAATCTCTTTTAAATAATTAAGGTTTGCAGGTGTGGAAGCCTTTAGCTGGCCTAGTTCAAGAGCTATCTTCATAGCTTTTAGAAAATCCAATAAAATTTGTTTTATGTTTTGAATTCCAGTAAATTAGCATACTAAAATGTTTTAAATGTTTTGAATATTTCCTCGTAAGTTAAATCTAACTTCTGGTGTGTTTAATAAATATGAAGGCAGTTCACAAAATGAGAACAGTTATCTTTCTCATGTGCTATAACCTACTTAACACCCTATGTCTAAGCATAAGAAGCCTCAGGTTCACATTCCTTCTTTACCTGAACCATAAAACTAGGAAGTGAACCCCAGTTCCAAAGGTCTGAGAAATACCTTTCATCTAAGGACTTGTAGACATTCTCCAGGCAGTGCTTCCTGGAAAAGTGGTTCTCTTCCATTTTAGGTAAGATTCTTAACAAGTCAGGAGAGCTGGAAATGTCTTGCTGTTTTTTGAGATGGAACCATGATCTTATAAAATTATTCAGATTGATTTTCTGTTGCACAATGAGTCAGGAAGGAGAGTGGATGTTTTGAGTCTAGTCTCCCCATTTTTACCAAGCATTCTAACAGCATAAGTAAAGGAACTGGCTTCTCTTCTTGCACTAGGAAATATAAGGAAAAATAAGGAAAAAGAAAACTAAACACTTCCAAAGCTGTATATAGTTATAAACTAACTATAAATACTGGTTTATTAATTTGTTGTGTTAGAATCCGCTAGCAGACGTGACAGGGGAAGCAGTTGTAGTTTTCTGTATCCTGATCAACTGGTATACTTTGTGTCATGTTACTTATAGTGGCCCTGCCTCATACACTCAGGAAATACTTTGTTTCACCTAGATAATCAAAGGTGTACACTGTAAACTTAGAGATGCACCTATAGTATTTTCCAAACAGACATTAATGAAGGAAAAAAAACAATCTGTGAGAGTTTCCTAGTAGTTAAAGAAAGTACAGTCAAGGTTGAATTCAGTCTCTTATAGATAAATACTGCTTAGAATTGCAGAAAATTAAACATTACAGGCCAATATAAAAGTGAAGCATCTTTTCTCATGTCATTTGTTATGCAAGTTTTAAAGTCCAGTCCCTAAAAGTCAGAGGTTATTTTGGTTTGTTTTGAGTTTTTTGTTTTCTTCTTGTGGTGGGTTTTTTGTTTGCTTATTTGTTTTGGGGTTTTTTTTGCAAAGTGTCCCCTTGTCAGGGCTGAATATCTCTTTTCCTTTATTCCAGAGTTTGCTTTCTCAAGTAGCTTTTGGGTTCGGTACGGAATACTTGTCACGCTATGAAGAACAAGGTCTTGGCCTACAGTGGGGTAACATCAGAACCAGTCCCTTGGAAGGAGATGAATATAGTTTTCTTTTTTCCATTAACATGATGATTTTTGATGCTTTCCTCTATGGGATACTTTCTTGGTATCTCGATAACGTTTTCCCAGGTACGCCAGTTTCTTATTCATACAAAGCAGTGGTAGTTGCTGTAGCCTGTGTTAGACTGATCAGTCTCTGTGTATTTCAGCGACAGAAACAGCGTGTTTGACCTTGTAGACTATGAATCTTATCCAGTTTAGCACTACTGGCTTATTAAGGACTTCCACTTTTCTCTCTTTCTTTTTTCTCTCTCCTATTTTATTTGTGAAAAGAATGAAGAAGGAAGATTAAAAGGAGGATGTGATTTCTAGTCCTGTTTTATAATTTAAATAGAAAATAAATCTACAAAACCATAATCCGTTAAAATCCAATTTGTGTACATACTTTTCTTTTGAAAAGTTTCAACCATTTCTAGTGAGATTTCTTTAAATTTTTAAGAATATAGATTTGACAGCAGATTAGATTTTCTAATTCACATATATACTTTGACCACATTATGCAAACTTTTTCTTGAAGGATGGTGCTGTTTCCTGAGACAAATGCTGTGTCATTGGCAGTTGTGAAAGTTCCTGTGTGGATTTATTTTGTTTCTAAATGGAAATCATGATTCTACTACAAAGTCACAAAAGGATTTTCTTTCTTATCAATTACAAAATTCTGGAACCTTCTGTGTGAAAAAATGATTTGTCCTTCTAGCTTAAATGGTTATCTTGCTTCATATTGAATATTGTTACAATATAATAACTGCCAACTCTTGTGCTGTACAAGCAAGTGAGCTTTCTTTTCATCAGTTTGTTACTCCTGCATGTGAACTGCAGTTCCAGGAGGTGTTCTTGGCAGATGCCCTTTTTCTTTTTCTTTTTTCCTTTTCTTTTTTCCTTTTCTTTTTTCCTTTTCTTTTTTCCTTTTCTTTTTTCCTTTTCTTTTTTCCTTTTCTTTTTTCCTTTTCTTTTTTCCTTTTCTTTTTTCCTTTTCTTTTTTCCTTTTCTTTTTTCCTTTTCTTTTTTCCTTTTCTTTTTTAGCTTTCTTTTTTCCTTTTCTTTTTTCCTTTTCTTTTCTGCAACTCTGTTTGTTTAAAGAAGAGTGGACAATTGACTATTTGCATGAACACAACAGGAATTAAACAATAGGAATTTCTTCATTCATAGATAAAAATCAATTTTTTTTCTGACAGCACTTTACACAAAAGTAGCATCTAGGGCTTCTAGTTAGCTCCAGCTGCTCCCAGTATTTGCTCTGTCTTGTCTTTCTGCTGCACTCTTTCAGTAGAATTTCTCAGCATTTCTCTGTCACACATATGCAGCCCTGTCAAATCAGTGCTGTACTATTTGAGGTTAGTACAGGAATTCCCTGGGTAATTCCTTGAACCCTGTGGTTCTAGTCCTGCTCAAGTCTGCTCTGAAACCAGCCACCCATTGGTACAATGGTCCCTTGGCTTTCGAGCATTCTGCTCCATAACAAATTTCACTTGGGTTTATATTCATCCTGAGTGAGAAGCTGTTGTTTTAGCCACCAGTTTCAGAGGGGAATAATCCAGTCCATAACAAGGCAAACTGTTTGTGAATGCAGACAGAGCATTTCTGTCTATGAATAGGAGTAAAAGTGGTTGGCTGAAACACAGGTAGTTTCTTTTAATTCAGAAGCAAGCAGACACTTTCATAAGCAGTGGTTTTCAATTAATAAAACTGACCATCTTTTTATGAGTATCACATATCCCCTTGCCTGTTTTGAATAAGTAACACAAGGCCAATAACATCTCGGTTCACAAAGATGCCAGTTTTAAACATAGAAGCTCAAATTCCCTAAAGCAATAGGGAATTCTCTAAATCAATATGATCCAGAAAAGCAGTGTTGACTTCCAGTAAGTCTGGTCTTACCTGCCAAGAACTGGTAATGTTACTGTGCTGTCTCTTATCCAAACTGAATTAACCTGTAACTAAAAAAGCCCATTTTTGTTTAAGAAGAGGATTACACTGTTGTCACTTTTCCTGAAAGTCTGTATGCTGAAATAACAGTCAGTGTGTCTTTTCTCATTGCCAGTTGTAAATTCAGCCCCAGGGTAATAAGTGTAAATTTAAAAAGCTTTTCAGTCATGTCAAGCCTCAAGTGTTAAGTGGGCATTAAAAGAAAGTCCTTGAATGAGGCTAGGATCCCACTTAAGCAGTGAGCTGCTGTCTGGTTGGTAAGGATTCAGGGGATAGCTTCATTCTGCAATTAAACTACTTTCTTCTTAAGACAAGGTAAGTCAAGTCACATCACATTTTCTGAATATTTTACTGCTGTCTAAAAGAAAAAAAAAACCAAACTGTTAAAACTGTTAACAAAATCTGTTCTGTCAGCTACTTGGTACATGGTTTGACCTTCTGATATGCAACACTAGGACTGCAGGTGTTTATAATTTGACTTTGCTTAGATGAATTTGTACCTACTGCGGAATGGGGTTATGAAGTGCACTTTACCCCATTAAAGAATTTTTATTTTAGGGGACTATGGGCTACCACAGCCTTGGTATTTCCCAGTGCTGGAATCCTATTGGCTTGGCTCCAGAAGCGCAGCAGCTGAGAAAACAGCAACTGCTGATGGTGAGCTCTTTTAAAACTTTGTTTTTGAGAAATGACTTCACTGATCTGCTGAAAGGTGACTGCATAATATTTCCATTAT
Organism: Haemorhous mexicanus; assembly: GCF_027477595.1. NCBI lineage: Eukaryota > Metazoa > Chordata > Aves > Passeriformes > Fringillidae > Haemorhous > Haemorhous mexicanus. The sequence goes on along the minus strand of NC_082349.1, from coordinate 17,376,719 downwards.
CTGGCCTGCTACAAAGGTGAGAGACTGCCATACACTTGGAGTCTTGGCAAGTGCCTTTGAACTTGGAGTGGTGTGCTATCATTAGAGTCATTAGAGGTGAGTCACTGTCCCATATGAGAGCCTTTAAGGCCTGGCTTAACAAGCAGCATCAAATCCTCCTCTGTAACCAACACCTTTTGAGAGATTCAAGGAGTTCTTATTGCTCAGCATAATGTCCATTAAATGTTAATCTTACACTGAGGTTCCCTAGTTTTCTAAACCTGACTCTTTACTATATAGTTTGACACTAATTTAACTGTTTACTTTCTCTTTCTAAGCAAGATCATAATCTATGCCATCCTTGTACCAATGTGAATAAGCTCAGTAAAGAGCCAGCAAGTTGGTTAGGAGCTGGAGCATGTCACGTACAAGATGCTGAGAGAGCTGGGTCTGCTCAGCCTGGACAAAGAAAACTCAAAAGAGCTAGACTTCCCAGATGTGTCTAGTGGAAGGATGAGAGGCAATGGATATAAGCTGGAAAACAGGAATTCAGATTCAATATAAGGAAAAAAGTAATTATTATGAAGGTAGTTAGAACACTATAACGGGTTGTTCAGAAAGGTTGTGAAATCTCTTTCTTTGGAGATAGTTGCCATGATCTGAATTGACCATATTTTTTGAGGATTGAACAGGAAGTCTTTGGAAGTAATTTCTGATCTAAATTATTCTATTATTATCTCAAGTAGCATGATTGTGCTGATTGCTGTTTCATCCTCTCTTCTACAAAGCCCTTGAAAAGCTCAAGGCTTAGGACTATTTCCTTTTCTTCAAAATACCTCTAGGGATATTAAATTTTTATTAATTAAATCTTGATTGCTTTTGGTTTATGTAGAAAGAAGTCCAGAGTCAGAAGGTTGTGTGGATCAGAAGACCACAGAAAGGGAAAAAAAGGAAAACAATTCAAATAAATCTGAAGAACCTGAAAAAACAGAAGAAAAGAGTGACAGCCAGGGGAAGAAGGATGGTAAAAACAAACAATGTAAACACAAACGAGAAAAAGAGCCCGACGAGCAGGGGAAGCCTAAGACAGATGTCCAGGACAAAGATGAAATTAATAGTAAGGAGAGAGAGCAACCTGAGTACTTCTGAGATACTATACTCAATGTACTTCATACCAAACTAGACATAGCAGCGATTGGAGCCAAGCTACAAGAGCTAGTAGGGGCCCAGTAGGTGATAGCATGTAACTGCCAGAGCTAAGCACGAGAGAGACATCGACTCTTATTTATTCCTCTACATTCATCATCCCTTAGAATATTTTAGCCACTACACTTCAGACGGCTAGGTTCCAGAAGAGCTCCTTAACTTTTTTTTTTATCATACAAATGCAGGCTGTTTCTTTGACAAGTTAGTTTGCTTGCTGAGGGAAGCCTCAGAGCCACATACATTAATTCTTTAAAATTAAACAAAGTCATGATTTCAATAAAAATATGCTGAGGGGAATGTTCTTCCCTCTTAGTCCCTCCCCTCTTTTTTTTTTTTTTTTTTGGCCTATCTTTAGTGTGTTTTGCATCAGTAGGAAAAGGCTGGTTTCAAAAGGATTTATCTGAAGTGCTCTGTGTGTCTGTCTGCAGCCTTTTCTGATGCTGACATTAGCCATCACCTAAGAATTCCTGAATGACCTGTCTTGTTTTCAAGCCCCAATGTCTTCTTTTGTGGTGAGCCGGAGGAGTTTTCTGTATGAGATGCTGAGAGGAATGCATGTGGATTCTGTAGCACAAGTAACTGCTACAGGCAGCTCTGAGCCCTTTCTACTCTCTTGAAAAGCAAGAGATAAAAGTGGGGTCATCAGAGCTCCTCACGTAGGCACTGAAAACATGCATTCAGGGTGAATGGAAACAGGACAGGACTTCAAAGGAAAAAGACAGGCAGAGGTTAAAGGTTATTTCAGCCAATCTTCTCCTAGTACTGCCTTATCTTTTTGGTGCTTTACTCCTTAGTTCCCAGGTTCCAGCTGCTCCACGACCACAAAGGAAGGGCTTTCTGCCTTGCACTGCACAAAAAAAAAAAACAAAACCTGTCTCCCCTTTCAGCCACCCAGGAACTGGGAGGCATGAGGAGAAGCCAAGAGTAGACCTAGTACAGTTCAATGACAATGAGGATATAGGATCAAAATGGAGAAATATGAATCATGACAAAAGGGAGCTCAACCTTCCACCAGTGTCATTCAGGTGATGCAAAGCAGATACTGGGGAGGATCATCAGAGAATTTGCTTCACCACTTGTCAGTGAGTCTTGCAGACAAGATTATGACACATATAAAACCAAGGAAGGTGCCTCAATTGCCAGTATATGGGTAACTATCTAGCCAGACTCCATGTGAACTTTTGTGAATACAGAGATGTTTGTATTTGTCCCAGCAAGGTAAATGGAAACCTAGATTCTTTTCACAAATCAAAAGAAAAGTTACTCATAAACATTATTTAATCTAAAATAGTGCTACTCATTCTATATTGGTTATTACAGCTGTTTTCTCATGTTCAACAAATTTGGAACTTTTTCCTGAGTCCTGCCAGTGACAGTAATGACAGCCACACAAGCTGCTGATGGATGTGGGGCTGGTTTTGCCCAGCTCACATTGGCTGCTCTCCACACAGGCCTGCTGGGTACTGAACAATTTAAGTAAACTGCAATTGCAAAATAAGCCTTCTACAAAGCCTAAAGCATTCCATGTAAACAAAAGTGGACAGGGTCTTTAGTTTCAGTTTCTCAACTCCCATAATTCACATTGCCCAAGGGCTTAATTTACTTCAAAGGAAGTTTGTTTTGTCTAGAAGCTGGTGCAATAAAATGTCTTGATGGTGCTGTTTGCAATAATGCATTTTTAATCCTGAAAGAAAGCCGTCTCATTTTAGGTACTATCTAAATCTTGACCTGTTCTCAGCAATGGGGTAAATTTCACCTCCCAGGATTAAAGGCAAATTTTTTTTGTTGTTGTGTTTTGTTTGTATTTGGGGGTGGTTTTTTAAGCATCATGGTCAAAGAATGCACAGCTGGGCAGTTAATTTGAATGGCAGATTTCAGCCCAGCTAGAAAGGCAACCTGCTGCTTGTTTAATTTAACCTCTCTGCCTATCTAAGTATTTCCAGAAAACAATTCCAAATAACCTTCCTGCTACACAATGAGAATAGGAAGCATGTTCAGTTTCCCCTGGCCCAATGAGTTATCTCTGGGCTCTGTTCCTCCTGTCATAGATATGTGGGTGAATCTAAATAAATTGCACTGCAATTAGAAATCTGGCCTTAGTTTTGTACTGGTGTGACTTGGAGAATCTGGCCTTGGAACACGATGCTGTATTATGCTGGGTATGTGCTATTGCTTCTGCATTTACTGATGTATTGTCATCATCAGAACTAGGATTAAAACAGGTGGGTTTATTCTCTTTTCATTTTTGATTTCTTGCCTTTCAAGTAAATGCCTTCTTTGAGCCCGAGCCAGCAGGATTGATTCCAGGAGTGTGCATTCAGAACCTGGTGAAGATTTTTGCCAACAGGCCCAAACCAGCAGTAGACGGGATAAATATTACTTTTTATGAGGGTCAGATCACAGCCTTCCTTGGTCACAATGGAGCAGGAAAGACAACTACCATGTAAGTCTTTTCTTTTAGAAGAAGCAAATCTAGGGCAGTGCTCTATTACTGGGGCAGTCTTTTCTTTTCACTCTTCCCTTGTCTCTCTGCCACCCCTGCAGCTGGCTTGACACTCAGCATTAGGCCTTTTCCAGACAGGGAAATGGCTGCCCCTAGGCATAAAGAAGGTATTCTGGATTAGCTAAAGCCCTGGGAGAGAAGTCATGCATGATGCAAACAAGTGAAAGTCCAGAGAAAAGGAAGCAATTCTCTCGCCCAGAATTCATTTCCCATGGCTAAACTACCATAGGTGAAGAAAGAGAAGGATCTTCTGGCTGCAAGAAAAAATTTGCAAGCCACTACATTCCACATATTCTTGGTTTCTCTGACTGGCTCTATGTCAGTCACATCTATTGGTCTGTGTTCAAAGAAGTATAAAATACAGGCCCTCTTTAAATAAAATGGCTACACGCATGCAAGATCCATGTCCAGATTAAAATGTTCCTCTAGTCCTAGAAACCAGGCATCCCAGGAAACTTCAAGGATGTTAAATTTTCTTTATACAGAACCATATTTGGCAAAATAGGATTCATTGGTGAGCAAAAGCTTTTATAAAACTGACAAGTTCACCAAGTGTTGAAAAAATGGAATGTGTTTCATTATTACTTTTCTCAGCAAAATACTTTAGGGTTTTTCAATTAAAACACTTTTATTTCAAAGGCACTTTAAATTGCCTTATGATTTTTTAAATTGTTTCACAAGGAATATGTTCAACCCAAAATAAAAGCATCCTAATCTGCTGAGATGTTTTGTAATATGAGGGGGGTTATTCTTCTGATAAAAAAGAATTTTTTTGTTACTTTGAGCTTTTTTAAACAGAAAATCCACGAATCACCCAAATCTATTAAGATATGCCACCCATTTAAAAAATAACATTTGGTCTTGTAGTTTACAGAAAATAAAGATTTAGGGCATGAGTCAGCATGGCCAGGGACCTCAAACCATTATTCTTTTTTCATCCTACTGAGCCTCATTTTAGACCCATTTATATGTAGGGGTGATATGACATGCTGAACTAAAACAATTTCTTGGTGGAAGCCAGAACCATACGCACAGTTGTATCAAAAATGACATTAGCAGATCCATCAGATTCTCTGTAGCAGATCAAGAGTACTTACATATATCTTTTCACTGGGGTGGTTTCATCAAGGCCTATGGTGAGAAGTCATCATGCTCCATCTAGTGGAATCATGTAATGTAGCTTCCTTGTCTAGCAAGGAGAGATAGGAGAAGGGGCATTTCCTCACTTTGTTTTCCCAGGTCGATACTGACAGGCCTCTTCCCTCCCACGTCTGGAACTGTGTTCGTTGGTGGCCTGGACATCCAGACTCACGTGGACTCCATTCGGCACAGATTAGGGATGTGCCCTCAGCACAACATCCTGTTCAATCAGTAAGTGTCACTCCATACTGGCTTCAAGGAGAAGCATCCTAGTCTGCATGTGTGAGAATCCCCAAAGCCAAAGCAGGAGAATCTCCTGCATCATTTCACTGGGAACCAAGTTTCTTAGGAAAATAACGCTGCTCCTGGTGTTTTCTTTTGTAGTGTAGGCTAGCAGGAGCTATCCTGGAGGTTCATGCACTATAATTTAGGACCACTAAAGCAAAAAAATCCAAATTGATAGTGCAGTAGCAGGATATTTTTATGCCCATTTCTTACTACCACTCAACCACTTACTGCCTTCTCTGTGATTTCCAGCTTCACTTCCATTAGTTTGTGTTAATCTCAACAGCAGGCTCTCTTCCATTTTATTCCCATAAATGGATGGTTTGATCCCTGCTATACCTGTTCCCTTAGTAGCAGGTTCTGCTTTGAAAAGGCAAAGAAAGAGACTGTGACCTCCAAGTGAAATGTGTTGATCCCAAAGAAGATCTTTTAGGATACTGCAACCTGTCTTCCTTTAGCAAGATAAACTTAGAGTGAATGAATTTATTGCTGCTTGGGAATAAAGACAGTTTATTCATTTAGTGTGCTTTCGTGCCTTTCTGTCTGCTGTCACAGCCTTACTGTAGCAGAGCACATCTTGTTTTATTCTCAACTGAAAGGAAGATCCAGGGAAGAAGCTGAGCAAGAGGTGGAAGCAATGCTGGAAGACATGGGCCTCACCCATAAAAGAAATGAAGAAGCTCAGAATTTGTCAGGTGCCCACAGGAATTTTCTAAGATGTTTTCTCCTGCTGCCTTTTCTTTGTCTGGTTTGGGTTGGAAGGGATGTTAAAGATTTTCTAGTTCCAACCCTTTCTCATGGCCAGGAGCACCTTCTACTAGACTAGGTTGTTATAGCCCCATCCTACCTGGCCTTTGGGCAAGTATTGGTCGAGTTACATATTTGAGACCATATTCTGACACATCAGTGTGCACTGGGGGGATGCTTTCTTTTCAAGTAGTAAATGGGACTGTACAAGTAGTAAAGCTGGCACAACCTGTCCCTAAAGCTTCTATGTCTTATGAATATACAAGAAATTCAGATATACTTGAAGCTGTTAGTTTTAAATAAATATATGTATAAAAATTGGTTAATATAACAAACAAAACAAAATAAAACCTCCTATTATTTCAAGGCAAATGAAATACTATACTATCATTCTGCCCCACTGTATTATTTGGTAGGAATAGTTTCTTCCATTCAAAAGGTACAAATGCACATAGTGTATTTGAATAACTCTCACTTTCAGATTCAAAGGCTGATTTGAATAAATAGCCATCTGTTCTTATACTACTTTGTCCTGATTGCAACTTTAAAAAAAAAAGTTGGTTTCACAAAAGATCATGAAAACCTCATATTTTCCTGCTTTTGTTTCTGGCAAGAAGCAGAAAATGCAATGTGTAGATGGAAAAATATATATTATTTTTATATATATATATATATATATATAAATAACCTGGTTTGAATTTCAGAAGAAAAATTACTATTAATTTATCCTTGCAGAAATGTGTCTTAGAATGGGTTTCATTTTATTTGTAGCAGCTTGTCCCCACACCAAAAAGCAATTTTAATTACATCCCTATGACTTATATAACTCATCTTACGCTCCTGGCTGTGTTTGTCCTCTGCTAGGTGGAATGCAAAGGAAACTGTCTGTTGCCATTGCTTTTGTGGGTGAAGCAAAAGTGGTAGTCTTGGATGAGCCCACTTCTGGAGTTGATCCATATTCCAGGCGATCTATCTGGGATCTTCTGCTGAAATATCGCCCAGGTAAGAGATTTGAGAGTAGAAACTGTTTGATTTTTTTGGTGGGATTTTTTTAAACTTTTAATAGATGCAGTATGTGCCTTCTGTGTAAAATGTCATGAGTAGTGGGATATGAATACAAGCAAACCAGATTCTTTGAACAGAATGGTTGTGGCAAGCCTGGGACTGGGTTTGGTGCAGAGAAGTAATTGCCAAAAAGCTAACACAGTTTTGAGTTTCAGAGAGTTCATGCCTTGAATATTCCTCCTTGTTCCTTTTAGGCAGAACTATTATCCTGTCAACCCATCATATGGATGAGGCAGACATCCTTGGAGACAGAGTAGCCATCATATCTCAAGGGAAACTCTTCTGCTCAGGCTCTCCTGTATTCCTAAAGAATTTTTTTGGCTCTGGCTTTTATCTCACCCTTGTTCGCAAAATGAGAACCACAAAAATGGGAAGGGCTACAGTAAGTATGAATGTAGTATGTGTAATCAGAGTAACACTTGCACTGCACCAAGGTAAAAAGCACTTAAGTGCCTCTTGACACTATGTACAAAACTGCAGTTAATCATATGATAATATAATTATGAATATCGTATTAGCATGGTTTGGGTTGGAAGCAACCTTAAGGATCATGTAGTTCCACCCCCCCATGCTGTGGGCAGAGACACTTTCCACTAGAGCAGGTTGTGCAAACTCCATCCAGCCTGGCATTGAGCACTTCCAGGGCGGGGCATCCACAGCATCTCTGGGCAACCTGTTCCAGTATAGAACAGGTTGCCCAGAGATGCAGTGAGATGTATCACAGTATAGAATTTCCTCCTAATACCTAATCTAAATCTACCCCTTTGCAGTTTAAAGCCATTCCCCCTTGTCTTATCACTCCATGCTTGTAAGAAGTCCCTATCCAGTTCATTTGTAGCCTTCCGTAGGTCTCTAAGGTCTCTCTGGAGCCTTCTCTTCTCCAGGCTGAACAACGCTAGCTCTCTGGTTGCCTTTGTCCATATACAGGTCTTTCTGATTCTTGCTTTTGCAGTACACTGATTTTAAATATCAGGTAGCCTGGTAAATAGCTCAGGCACCAGAGAAGTGTACATTTATCCATAGCTAAACCAGCCTCTCACAGCTTGAAAAGTAGGGTTCTGGGTCCTTTCTGTTGACATAGTGCTTCCAGTCCTAGTAGCAACACAACCTGAACGCTCATGGCCCCTGCTGATTTTATTCCTCCGATATCTTGTATGCAGTTTAGAGTTGATTTGTGCCGATGAATTTATGTTTTCTGCATTGCTTAATCCAGTCTTCAGATGATTTTCAGTATAGTACATTCAAGATGCTCTGGATATGATATATTTTTCATTGACTCAAGCTGTTCAAATATTGACAGGCTTTACATCTGTTTTGAGTGTGTCTGAAGCACTTTAATCTTTTTATCTCTTGCTTGTCCATGCTAGTCATTTTGTAGCTGTGGATCTCAGTGCTCCTGCTCCTGCTCCAGCTGTGTGCACAGGGGTGAAGAAGGAGCTCCAGAGCTGGAACTGGATGGTAAGAAGCAGGATGGTTCAGCATTCCAGCACATAGCTATGTCTCCTGTTATGCTGCAGTCTTGTCTTAAAGATCAATGCTGCCAAGGCCCACTTCTTTGGTCCTTGTGTCTAACATATGTATTCTATTGTAACATGAATTTAATAAGGGTTCTTTGTGGTTTTGCTTACCATTGACCCTTTTTTGTGTATATGTGGTCTCAGGTACAGATGATGAACTGGAAGTTTGTGTGCTTTACAAGTATGGTGTTGAGTTTTGTGTCATTTTCAAATGAAAACTGAAGCGTATCTACAGCAAGGAAATAGACTTTCTCAGAAGAAAAAGTAATTTTGGCTTTTCTACATAAGAAAAGAATTTAAGTAGATATTCCTGAAGATTTGGTTGTGCTTTATTAACAAACTTTAAATAGTTTCCTGCTACAAAGTTCCAAAGCATAATTAGCAACATAGCCCAGTCTAGTGCAGAATTAACTGAGGTATCTGTGAGTTATGTAATAGAGCAATACCCTTTTAGTGCAAACAACAGCTTTTGAAATCATGCTGAATATGGTTAAATATTTATTCTATGAACACTCTTCTGACTTTTCACAGGAGATCTAAATGAGCTAGCAGAAGTAATCCACCATCATATCCCAGAAGCAAAATTAATTGAAAGCATTGGTCAGGAACTCATTTATCTTTTGCCCAATAAAAATTTTAAACAACGATCTTATGCCAGTCTCTTCAGAGAACTGGAAGAAACATTGGATGACCTGGGACTCAGCAGTTTTGGAGTTTCAGACACACCACTTGAAGAGGTAACAGACAGATTAAAATACCTGCTGACCTCACGATAAGCACCAAGAATGTTTACTGAGACTATTCCTGTTCTTAAACAGTTAATTCCTAATTCCTAAAATGTCCTTCAAAATCTATTCCCATAAGCTGTGGCACACTCAGAAAATCTTTGAGAAGGGCCTAGAGAAAGGATCCAACCCTTAATTCATTGTAGCCTTGTGGAGCCTGACCCATTAGCCTGAAGTGCATGCTTTGTTTTTGGTATCTTCGATCATTCATTTATTTTCTGAGGTATTTCATAAGAGACCTCTGGTTATTGATAATAATATGAAGTACTCAAAAGGTGTCCAAATTTTTTTCTTTTATATTGAAGGATAATGTATTGTTTTCTGAAGGTTACTTTACTGTAACTATTCTTTTCCTAACCAGAAAATGTATTTCTCTGTGGCAGGTTTTCCTAAAGGTCACAGCAGAAGCTGACCCTGAAATGCAAAAAACAGGTAGAGATCCAGGTAGAATCAAATTCATATTTGATTAACTGTTCTTTGGACTGCTTTTTATTCTGAACACTCTATAAAGAAGAGTTTCAGAACTTTCAGTCTTTTATGTGCTCTTGAAAAAATAAATTTGCTCAGCAAATATCTGTTTTTAGGGCCTGACATGATACCTGAAAAATAAAGATTAAGTCAGCAGAAGGCCTTGTATTTAGATTGGAAGAGGTTCTTAACTATGCAAATAAAAGCGGAGTGTCAAGCGCCCAAATGTCAGTGGTTTTAGCAGTTGTATAAAAAGTACTTTGCTGACTATTAGTCTATACCTATATGATTAAACTGTTCATCCTTCTGAGTAAGAGAAGAGTTAACCTATATGATGTCACTAAATACAACCATGGTGCAACAATTGTAATTAAAGCAGTCTGGAGATAGGATACATGTGGTGGGTAAAATCTGGACCTCATTAAAATGTCTGTGCTACTTCGTGTATGGAAGATAAAGTGTCTTCTCAGATGCTTCTCATCTTAACCTAGGAGATACTCAAGAAAATGGTTCTGCTCTTGGCAAAACTCCTACTGAGAACAAAACAGCTGAACAAATGGCCCCGAAAACGAATGACAATTCTCGAATGCCAGTAGGCAGACCAGGAGATCAAAATGAAGGCAAGGGGTCCCGACAGTATAAAGGCTTTCAGCTTGTACATCAGCAGATCAAAGCACTGCTCATCAAACGCTTCCACCACGCCTCCCGCAGCCACAAGGACTTCCTAGCACAGGTATTGACTGACTTGTGCTGTTCTAGGTTCTTTCCCACAACATTCTCAACACCTTATTTCCAACAATGATGGCCCTATGGAAAGCAGTAGAGGTGCTGCAAATGGGTAACTGTGCAATTATGATTCCAACTCTTTTGCCTCTTCTTTTATTTCTTTCTGCCTGAAGTCTACCAGCTGCACCAAGTTCATCATTCTATCACTATTAGCCCAGTGTTTTATTTTTAACGTAATGCAGTTCTATGACAACCAGAATTTTAAGCAAAGGGGCTGGAAATTAAATTGTTGATGTTCAGGAGTCAAACCGGATTGGATCTGAGTGCTTCTGCTTTTCTTCGTTTACACATATTATGGGGTGTGTACAGTGTCACTCTACAATGTTTATACAGTAACCTAATGTGAGGGTTTTGTGTTCCCTGCAGGTTGTTCTCCCTGCTAGTTTTGTGTTGCTGTCTCTAGTACTTACAGTCATTATTCCTCCATTTGGAGAATATCCTGCCTTAACATTACACCCTTGGATCTATGGACAACAGTTTACTTTCTTCAGGTAAGAGGAATCACTTAAAGTACATCAGTCTCATTTACACCTTTTTCTCCCTAGAGTTTAACATCATGGGGCCCTGTCTCACTGCTTTTTTCTCATTCTGTGTGATGTAAGAAAAGATTCACTTCAATGGAATCACCAGATTTAAAGTACCTTGAAATTGGTGCACCTGGAGAATACAACTGCTAGTACATCTAACAAATAGTCTTTCAAATATCTTTCTAACTTCGGTATTCTCCTCTTCCTACCTGATTTCAGGACCTCAACACTTATAGTTACATATCCTATCTAACAGGAGATCCCGGCAAATGAAAATGCAGAATATGTTTTTCATCTTCTGCTTACTGACTGTGACGGCACTGAGAGAATAGCAGCAAGGATTCAAGCCTTTTTTGAAGAATGCTGCAATTGGATTTTGTCAGAAGTCAGCTTTAGTATTAGGAGAAAAGAACCATAGCCTGTCAACCATCTCAGAACATTCTGGGTTTTTACATAAATAAATAAAACAATTGAATATCAGCATTTGAAGGGGGGCAGTTGGTACTGCCATATGGTTGTCCTCCTCTAGTTGCTATGTGTATTACAGTACAATAGTTTGCAAAAATATTTTATAAAGTCCTATCTTACTCCCTTAGCAATGAACGTCCTGGCAATGAGCAGATGGTCTCCCTTACTCATGCTTTCTTGAATAAACCAGGATTTGGAATTCGCTGTATGAAGAATCAGCCTCTTTTGTAAGTTGCTAATTTCTCTTGAATGAGATCCTAGCAGGATACATCTAGTGGAACTTGAGTAGTGAAACAAGAATGAATTGGCTTGACTCTTCACAAGAGCCATTGCTTCAGATGTGTTGTTGGTTATATCTAATATTGGGTCAAAAGTAACAAACAAACAGCAAGATGACACTGCCACTGGATTAAGAATGATTCACAGTGCTCAGTGTGACTGACTAGAAACCAGCTCATGCAGCTTGGTATTGAGAGTTAAGCAACCTTGAAATTTATGTCAGTACATCAGTAACCTCAGGCCCAGATCTTTTACATCTTCCTTGGCCCTTTCCATGTCTGAGTCCCTTCAGGTTCCTCTAGTTCCCATTGGTGTGTTTGGAAGCAACAACTTCAGCAGTCCTTCAGGGCAACAGGACAGTGTCTATGATTTGAAACTGTTCTCATTCTGAAGTGAGGGCAACATTAGTAGAGCTCCAGCTTTTGTTGTCCTACCTGCTTACTCTGTGAGTCCTGCTTTGGAGCCATTTGTCACTGGCTTGCTATGCTTTGACATTTGTTCCCTTTCTCCTGACTCTTTCCCAGCCATGATATCCAGCAATTTGATCCTCCTGGCTGTTCTCTCTTCTCCCATTCCTCTCCTCTACCTCGTATAGCAGAAACAAAGAGAAAACTTTAGAAAAAGAAAAGATACTGCATGAGAAAGGAAAATGATAGTTTCTTCTCAAAGATATGTCCACTGCAAATTTCCAGTACTAAGGAATCAAACACAACCCCCTTGTTCCTTCACTGTCCTATCTGCAAGCTAAAGGCAGTTGACTTGGCAGAGATGTGGGAGATTATATTTATTCATGTGTACCAAATACTCTAAAATGTTCTTATTCAAAACTTGCAGGGTGAGAGCTGAGGGGGGAATATCTGCTTAGGGCATTGTGATTTTATGGATTTGTGAGTTCTTGTGGACTGTTATTTCTGCACAGCTCGAAGCTCTATACCTCTCCACAGGAACTACCCATGCAATAACATGCCAACTGCCTGGAACACACCTGCTGTCCATCCTAACCTAAGCAGTCTCCTGCTGAGCCAAGAGTGGAGCCCTGAAAATCCATCACCTTCCTGCAAGTGCAGCACTCACAAGAAACTCACTATGCTGCCAGAATGCCCTGCAGGTGCAGGAGGCCTCCCACCACCACAGGTTGTGCCTTTGTGCCATAAATCTTTGTAGAAAAATTTCATGGCAAGTGCTGGAAAAGGGATCAGTGTCTAAGTACCTTGCCATGCTAATGTGCTAGTGAAGGTGAATTTTTTTATTAATTTTTACCTAAAGTTGCTAAATCATAGCAAACAACCGTTTTTGGTTTGGGGTTTTCTTTTTTTTTTTTTTTTTTTTTTTTTTTTTTTTTTTTTTTGCTAGTTTGGGTTTTTTTGACTGGAGCCACAGTTGATTTGAAGTTTCCTACTTTCAGATTGAAGAAAAAGCCTCAAGCAGTTCTGACCTTCATTGCAAAGGCCTGTTTCAGAGTGACATGCAACTGTTCTGTGTCACATGCATCACAAACTTACTGATTTCTTCTAAGGTCTTAGTAAAGTAAGGATGCTTAGGCTACAAATGACCCTCGAGTGATTGACCCACTCTCTGTCAGTGATACTATGAACCTGAGCATTTTCTCTGAACCAAAACTACTTTTTCTCTTTTCCTGAAAAACACTTAATAGCTTAAGACACTCTGAACTTTACTGTGATTGATTGGGTTTTTGTTTCTTGCCAGAGAGTGCAACGCAGCACAGAAATTCTTCAAGATATGACCCACAGAAATATTTCAGATTTTCTGGTGAAAACATATCCCACTTTGATAAAAGGAAGGTAGGGATGAATCTCTATTTCTTTTTCACATGTGGTATTTTATACTTGGTGATGAAATTCTTATTTAATAATGACATAACACCTGATTTGCCACCAGTACTGTAGATTTGAGCACCATGTCCATATTTCTTATAGAAGACTAGAGGAGGCTGATTTTAGGGGACTTAAATATTTTCAATTATAACTATTTGTATAATCAGGTACTCCTTTATAGGCAGAGCTAAGTGTTGGTGCAGATGGAATGCCATGTTAATGGTGACAAAAATGGTGCCTCTGCACATCTCTGGTGAGCTGCCTTGCAGAGATATTACATTGTCTCCCTGAAGAACTGTAGCCACACTAATGGGACTATCTGCCAGAGTTAATTATCACTTGCTTCCCAGAAGTGCTAAAGAGCAGCCAAAGGACAGTGTTACACTGACACATCCATCCTCCTGATAGCTCCTCAGCTGGCCTGTGTGGTAATTAGCTGTGCAGTGCCCATGGCCTGTTATCTCTGATTCAGGCCTTGCTACTTTTTCAATTCCCAGCAGAGTTCTTAAAAATCCCTTTATATTAGCTATGTGCTGACTGCCTTTGACTGATTCCCCTGAGTCATAATTGCTTTAGATACATCTTTTAAAATCAATTAATTATGGATTAGAATAGCCCAGTATGTGTCACTTTAGGAATCTTGCTTATCTCTGTATGAGTTGGAGATTAATCATGTCAGAAAACAAATAGCAAAAAACACACTGCAAGGAATACCAAAATTCCTGCCAACTCCACAACTCAAAGTAATAACCAGCAGATTGGAGGTCTGAAAAGTATAGGAATTCAACTTTAATTTTTATTTAAGCCTAACATATAATTGACTTTGGTTCTGTGCATTGAGAGGGGATTCTCTTTGTCTGTTTCAGCTTGAAGAGTAAATACTGGGTCAATGAGCAGAGGTAAGAAAACTATTCATAGATTAAGGTAGTAAATAAAGGAACATTGTATTTCTGTTAAACCAGGGAGCCTCACAATGTTTCTGCAAATGGACAAGGGGAATTGTGGCAGAAATTGTCAAACTAAGACATGGCTTCAGTGGGAAATAGGCTGGGGATGAAGAAGGGTCTTATAAAGACCAGGAGTTATATTAGTTTTAACTGCCTGCAGGAGATGAAGGCAAGAGGCTCACAATGGAGCTATCAGAGCTTTATTACCTCCAGGAGTCAAACCAATGGGCAATGTGTGGTGAAAAGGTTTGACACAATACTACAGTATATTGTGCTACTGCTGTGACACAACAAAAATATAAACCCTCCAAAGAAAGTGGGATGAAACCTAGACACCAGCCTATCAAATACAGGAGAAACAGCCACAATTGCCTGCTCTGTACATGAGCAGAAGTTAGAAGCCAGATTCCACTAGTTCTCTTCTTTAGGTAGAGACAGCAGCTAACCCCAGTGCGTGATGTCTACCCTGCAGTTACAAAGCTTTGAAAGAAACTGGTTCACCTGAAGTACACATTATTTCATTTTTCACCAGCAGTAGGATTTCACTTCAAAGATAGCAACTGGATGACTGCCTTTCTTACAGAATGTCTGCTTCATGTGCAAGCATTGCTTTCTGTGGGATTAAACTTCACTTCAGTAGTGCAGTAGTATTTATCATTATGCACTGGCGGGTACTGACATTGGTGAATACCTGCTCCTCTCAGAGCATCTGAAATTTCAACTGAGGTCTTTGCTGTCTTTAGTCCTCCATGCTGTCTAAAACATTATATGGCAATTACCTTCATGTAAAGATTTTGTTCTGTAGAAATCACTGTTTTGTTTTCTCCAAATCCTCTCTAAATAATTTTCTTAGGATCCTGTCATAAGCCTCTCAGAAACTTATAGAGCTTCTATTATTTGTAAGCCCTAAAAAGACCTAATACAAATTGTTAGAAAAAGAGTACAAAATGTTATACATTAAATATTTGATGTATAAAACTTAAACTTGCATTAAGTGGGGGTCTTTTTTAAGTGGGTTTTTTTTGCATTAATGTACAGATATGGGTGTGTAGTATGAATTATTAATGATGTTTTTCTCTTTACTAGATATGGAGGAATCTCTATAGGAGGAAGGCTTCCAGTCCTTCATGTTTCTGGAGATCAAATTGTCAATTTTTTAAGTGATCTTGGCCGAATGATGAATGTGACAGGAGTAAGCAAGAATTTTAATTTTATTTGGTTGGGTTTTGCCCCCTTATTAAAGCCTGGTTACTGCAGCATTTAGCTTTTTCATTTTGTTTTAGGGACAAGCTTCACTGGCTGCTGCTAAAGAAATCCCTAATTTCCTTAAATACATGGAAACTGAAGATAATATTAAGGTATTTGCTGGAATTAGTCTGCTAACTCACAGTCTTTCTTGACATAGACTTCAAATTATGAGAATATGCTGGTGGTATTCCCAGATGCAAGAAGAGTTGAAATGCTGTACTTTAAAAGAACTTGGTATTAACACTATATCACATACTCTAGGTAATTCTTATTCATAATATTTCATATGTGAGATTCTTTAAAATCATGTTCTTAGTACTGCTTGCCGTCCTAAATACTTTGAGTAGAACACTAAATCTCAAAATGTGCTTCTACAAAATCCCGACAGTAGTTGTCTAATGCTTTTAAAAGCATGGTATGTGAGCTCCTCCTGCAGGACTGTGCCTAGGAACTATGTATTCCTGGTGTTGGATTCACCCCTGCTGAGAATGCCCACCAAAGTAAACAAAAGGCAGACAAATTTTCTCCTGTAGCTGAGTTGAAGACCGTAACTGACAAATTAATCTGTGATTTCTGACTCTTTTAGGTGTGGTTTAACAATAAAGGCTGGCATGCTATGGTTAGTTTCCTCAATGTAGCCAATAATGCAATCCTCAGAGCTAGTCTGAGGACTGGCCAAGACCCTGAGGAACATGGGATCACTGCTATAAACCATCCTCTGAACCTCACCAAGGAGCAACTCTCTGAAGTCACTGTGTAAGTCTGCTTGTGCTTGTGCTCTGCTTCTGGCTTTTACCCCCCCTCCTCTCCTGGCAACTTGCAACTTCCAGCATGCTCACACTCTGAGGAGAAAGTTCAGTTGACAGAATGGGGAGGCCCTTCCCTGAAGTTTTATTCTAAGCAAGAATCTACTCATGTCTCATTACATTCACATGAGATTTCATTCCCATCCCACACAGGAGCTATGACCATTGGATATACAGTATTGCACGTTTCTGTTGATTCCCAAGCACGAAGATTCCAAAATTTTTGTTCATGCTCCAAATCCAATACATTTACTTCTGGAATAAAACATGTAATAAAAAAATGGAATGAGAACTTGTCCATAATTGAATACAGGTCAAGTAGTCAACAACCCACTTTCTTGGTTTCAAGGACAGCATGCAGGTAGATTTTTTAATGGCATGTAGTAGGGTTGGTGTATTCCCAAATCTAAAAGTCATAATTTCTTGAAAAAGACATCCCTAAAAAGACAAGATTTTTCACTCTCCTATTAAGTTCATAGTTCAGTGAAACTGAAAACATTGCATTGTAGCACAAAGGCAAAATCTGTGCTTCATCTCACTGTCTCCAACTTGCCTTTTTAAATTTCTCTTTTCCCTGCTTCCAGAGCACTTTGGCTGTTGTGCCTAAATGTCTAGTTTGAGATGTCCCACACAGGAAAAGCTGTCAAACTGAGATATATAAAGCAAGTAAAAGATCAGGGAATGGTGCCATATTTGTTAGCTACAGTCCTCAAAACATCTTGGAAAAATACACTAGCACATTTTGAAACTGGAGAAGTCTTCTACTTAAAAAAACAGCCTTGCTACTTCTAGATCTTAAAGCACCCTCCAGAGTCCCCAGATGCTAATATAGTGTTGCATTGCATCCATTCCCTTGCTCTCACTCCCTTCTTGTGCTCTGTTGTAGACTGACCACTTCAGTGGATGCTGTTGTTGCCATCTGTGTGATTTTTGCCATGTCCTTTATACCAGCCAGTTTTGTTTTATACCTGATCCAAGAGCGTGTAACAAAAGCCAAACATCTCCAGTTTGTCAGTGGTGTGAGCCCTGTTACCTACTGGCTAACTAACTTCATGTGGGACATAGTAAGTAACTGCTGATCTGACTGACAGCCTCTGATTACCCTGGGTGTGCATGAGCTGAGGGCAAATCAGTGAATCAAGTGAAGGTGATTCTAAGCATTGCAAAGCATTCATTTCTCTTAAGTGTTTCTCAGAGACCATGCTAAGGGTCTGGCCTCTGAACTAATTACAGATGTAGGAATTAATTCAGGTGCACAACTTGGTCACCTAATGAAGCTGTATTTTTTATAGTCCTAAGATTTCTAGCCCTTACAATTTATTATATATAATGAAGTACAACGTACTACACCAGGGAAAAGCCTCATTGCATGGTGCTAGTCACTCCTGTCCTCTAGAAGACCCAAAACATATTTCAAGATATTCAAGAAACCTAAGTGGGGAAGATTCACAGCCTGCTGGAACAGTATCTGTAGGCCTGACAAAATAGTCTAGGGTGTCTAAAATGACATATTCATTTAGGTCACTGAGTTATTCCAAAAAGATTTATACCACAGGTACGGACTTGCTTAGACAGGGCCCAGCTTCCCTCCAGCCTCTTTGTCATAAAAGAGAAAATTCTTTGGCTGGCTGAGGCACAACAAGGGCTGGTTCTCTGGCCATGCCTTCACAACCAAGAAAGTGGCCAAGGAATTATGCAGTAAGAAAGGCATGAACATGGAATTGAAAAAATTAAGAAGAAAATCAATATTTGAAAAGCCCAAAACTCTTCAGGATTTAGAAGGTCTTCTCTCAGGAGTAGATAAAGCAAAGCATTATTTTAGTAAGTGAGGGAAAGAAGCAGGTCCCAGAGTTCTTGTTCCCTGCTGTTCACAGCAGCTTCCTTGACAGGAATTCTGCTTGGCTGTTGCCCTTGACAACATGATGCAAAGGCATGAAGTGGTGTTAGCAGTTCAGGGAAATGCTGCCTTCCATTCTACATGGAGAATTCCATGCATTGCAGTAGAGTAGTGCTGCTAGTACTGAACAGAAAAAGTGAGCAGTGGCCAAGCATATTCACTTTAGCCTCTTCTGAGGAAAGTGGCTAAAGTGACTAGCTCTGCCATCCTACACAGTCTTTGTTTGCTTCACCAGAAACTGTACTTCCCTTGCATGGCCACCTTTTGGGGAAGCCTGGCAGCCAGACTATGAAATAATGGATTCACAAATCATAATCTAAGAAACAACAATTTATGTTGTATTTTTGATGATCAGTCTGATAAAAGATGTCTTAGAAAAACATTTAGTTCTAAGGCCCTGCATTTCCAGGGACCTGTTGATCCAAAAAATTCAGTGTGACCATTCTAACGCAAATTCTGATGTTCCTCAATACAAATTCCTTTTGGAATTATGTGTAGAATCTGGATATGTTTGCAGCCCTTCTCAGGTCTCACACATTGGTCTTCCCCCTGTGCTGTGGCAGGTGAATTATGCACTGAGTGCTGGGATGGTTGTGGCTATATTTGCTGGATTCAAGAAGAAAGCATACACCTCCCCGACCAATCTCCCAGTGCTCGTTGCCTTGCTGCTTCTCTATGGGTGAGTGTTCAAGATTGTTGCTGCAGGTGGGCCCTGTATTTCACATAGTAATTATTTCATGTTGCTGAGGTCAGTAGAACCCAGCTTTGAAGAATAGAACTTGGTGGATCCAAAACAGGTTAAAACTAGATTCTTCTGTGGGATATTTACATACTCTGTCTGGCTACATGCTGTAAAAGAGATTCTTTTGTCACTGCCTGCCTTGCATTTTTAAGCATCAAATGTGACCCATACAGGAAAATATGTTTGTTCAGTTTGCTGATCTCTTCCTCGTACTTTGTGTAGGAATTTAGTGGTTGTTCATTTGCCACATTCACAGTCAATACTAAAGTGTCTTTCAGCATTCAGCATTTCTTTGTTTCTTCTTCTTGGTGTACAATTCACTGATGTATGCAAAGATACCTGGGGTGATAGCAGCCTTGCTAGCATTAAATTTTCTCAATTTCAGCAGTGTCTTATGCCTTGCATTTTAATAGCAAAAAACGACTAAGCAGAAAAAAATCTTATGTAGTAACCAGGGAGAAAATACTGTGGTGGGTTAGGGGTTGGTTACACCATTTTGTTATACTTGGGATGGGAAGAAAGCTTAACTTTGTGTTTTCTTTAGGCCAACTGACATGAGAATACTGAGAATTTATTATAGTTTTCTTCTGTTTCTTGCATGCAGATGGGCAGTAATTCCCATGATGTACCCTGCTTCTTCTTTCTTCAGTATCCCCAGCACTGCTTATGTTGCATTGTCTTGTATTAATCTCTTTGTGGGAATCAACAGCAGTGCCATTACATTCATCCTGGAATTATTTGAAAATAATCCGGTAAGTAGTGTTTTGTAATTTTGCTAGATGCCAGGCACCTCCAAAGCCTCTGTCTCACTCCTCTCCACAGCTGGACAGGGGAGAGAAATATAATGAAGGCTTCATGAGTTAAGGACTGGGAGAGATCAGTCACCAAATACCATCACAGGCAAATATTAGAGATATTAGTTGAATTTATTATTTAAAATACTCTGATTTCTCTCTTTTAAAAAAACAGAACATCCAGTTTCTCTGACATGACAAAGAACTTTTCACTTACATTGCTATGGTTTCTTAAACAGGTCTGGTTTAAACAGTTTATGTTGTTTCTGTTTCTTACAGTCTTTGCTGAAGTTTAATAAAACATTGAAAAATGTACTGCTTGTCCTCCCACATTTTTGTTTGGGCCGTGGACTCATTGACTTGGCCATGAACCAAGCTGTGACTGAAGTATATGCAAGGTTTGGTAAGTAAAGCCAATAAGAAACAAGTTGTGGCAGTGTCACATGTCCTGACCTTGGATGAGATGTTCGGAAGGATTAACTCAGAAAAGTAGTAGATTTTTTTTCCTTTTCCATCATCAGATGGATGAGAAATATGAAAGATCGCCTTCTCTGAAGGAATCACAGCTTCTGATAGTGCTGCCAGAACTCTGTGGCCCAACTGCATGTAATCTGCATTGGAAATGAGCCCATTTGTTCAGTGTCAGACTCTGGTGTCTTTTTATCCTTTGTTTGGAAGACCCAAAATCACTACAGGAGGATTTATTTTTTTCATTTCATTTGAATACCTCAGCTGATGTTTAAAGTGGCTGTTGTTCTTCAAATGCATTCTCTTGGGATATGGTTGTCTTTGATATCAGACAACTTATTAAAAGAATAGTCATAGAACAGAACTCATCAGTTTTAATTCAGAAAATGTGTGTCTTTTCACATAATCCATGCAAGTTTTGTGTAATGATATCCAAATTAGTGCATATTCAGAGAGATTATTTTTACTCCCATGCAGCAGCTGAACTTGGAAGGTATTTTGTTAAGACTTTTTATAAGACTGGAAAATTAAAACTGTTGCCTGATCATGAGCAAATAAAGTACAGTAATTCATTATGATTATGCTTTTTGTTCTGAGGAGTAGTGGGGTTTTTCAGTAGTATTTCACATTCCTTTCTTTCTCCAAAGGTGAGGAGCATGTTTCTGATCCCTTTCAGTGGGACTTTGTTGGAAAGAACCTGGTTGCCATGGCTCTTCAAGGAGTTGTGTTCTTCTTTCTGAATCTCTTTATGCAGCACCATTTGTTCTCCACAAGATGGTATGTCTAAAAGTTCTATTAATGTTCCTTATTAAAAGGATGACTATCTTTGCTATTCTCTATGTCCCTCTTTTCTTCTTTTTGTTCTTAATTTTTCTCTAAATTTGTGGCTTTTTTTGTTCTCTGTTTACTTACCCAATCTTATCTTAATTTGTTGACATCCTGATCCAAAAAAGCATTTCAAAATCTGCATTGTCTTAAGAGGATTTAAGAATATTTTATTAAAGAAATTAGTTTTCTTGAATTAAGGTTTTAATGTTTTTTTTTTTTCATTTAAGACACTATAATAATGAGATTATAAAATTATCTGGAAAGTTTGTAGTCTCCTCAGTCAGGCTAGATACTGGCTAGTACTATGAGCTACTATCCTGGCATCCCAAGACAGCAATTCTAGTCTGTGGCACAGGACAGCTGTGCTTTAAAGCTCTCTGCTTTACAAAAGTGCCTCTCCCTTGATGAAAAGAGCTACCTACCAGCTGTGAGTGGGTCATTCACTCCTGTTCAAGATTGCCAACAAGAGTACTAATTGGTGCAATTATAAAAATACTGTCTTGCTGAGAGATCTACTCAAAACTTCTACTTCTAAGGGCCATCACTAGCTACTAAGATTAGCCAAATAGTGAAAGCTGTGGCTAAGGGGCAGGTTATTCTCATATCAGTGTCCTACAAGGCCTGTTCTTTTGAGCAAGCCATTTCCTCCCTTTTTAGTATTTAGAGATTAACTTTAAAGGTCAGGGCTTCTCCCAACAGCAGGAATACTCCAGCCAATTGTGAAGTTTCAACCCCACTGCTTCCACCAGTCACGTTTTTGGCAGCAGATTAGCCATTGTTTCACACTGTTATTCTAACTGAACCCAGGGCAACCCAGTATCTTGGGTTTTTCTAGGTTTACTGAGACGGCCATGTCACCTATTATTAATGAAGATGAGGATGTTGCAGAAGAAAGAAAAAGAATTATGAATGGAGGAAACAAAACAGATATCTTACAATTACAAGAACTAACCAAGGTAATAATTTGAGAAGAGTGAAAAAAAAATTTACTCCTGTCTCAGTTCTAAAGATATCTCATCCCAATAGCATTAAACAAAACTAAAAATTCTGCTGATTTTCATTTCTGTAGATGTCTTGAAATAGGAACTTTCCTTTCTTTTTTCCTTCCCCCATCAATATAGATTTATGCAGGTCGACGCAAGCCTGCAGTGGACAGACTCTGTGTTGGCATCCGTCCCGGAGAGGTAGGTTGTTCAATAACACTGGATTACATTCCATGGATCAGTTCAGATTTTATGCCCCCACTGATCTGCAAGTTGGAAATATTAAAGAATATGATAAATTTTGCAATTTAGTGCTTTGGCCTTTTGGGAGTGAACGGTGCTGGCAAAACAACAACATTCAAAATGCTGACTGGAGATACTGATGTGACATCTGGAGATGCTATAGTGGCTGGCAGTAGGTAAGTACCTTAAAAAAACTCCTGTGACAGTCCATTTACCATTTAGCAGTGTCCAGATTAGAAGTGTCCAGATCACACTCTCAATGATCCAGCAGCATTATGGTACTGAGATCACAGATAACATACAATTGCGTTTGATACCTTTAACGCTTGTAAAATGTGTGGGTAAGTTGTAGTAATGCTAACAGTGGGACAAGGCAATCATATCTAGTGGCAAGAGCTCCCAAACATAAGATAACCCATCCAAAAGGGTACTTTGATCTGAGCTTTGGGATTTTTCTGTGGCTGTTTCTAACATTTTTGTTTACACAGTGCTGGCATAATGTCATAAGTTATTACAGGGTGATCTGGTATGCGCTTATGTTGGTTTACTTCCAGGTTGTGTGCCTTGGCTTGTTAGGTGTGGTTGGGATTTGATTCTTTGTCCATTGATGTGATTTGAACAATAACTCTTTTTTTGCCAGGACATGGTCCTGCTCAGCCTGTTCTAGGTGACTCTGCCCAGGCAGGGTCAGTGGACAGATAACCTCCAGAGCCCCCTTCCAAGCACACCCATTTTGTGATTTTGTACTTTTCCTACTACCATTGACGTGTTAGCCTTGTGTCCTGCCTGTCTGTTGCTAGTGCCCATTTTTGAGCTGAAATAACTGCTTCTTTTTTTTCTAGATATAAACACTGTTTTAAAAATAAGTAAATAAACCCAAGTGGCTGTTTAAAGAGCTTCTTGTTAAGTTAGTCTATACTTTAACAAGCAAATGGGTGAGGGAAAATGGACTTACACTCTTAACCAGGACTGAGCTGACTTACGACAACAATATACTCCTTGCTCTTATGAACAGACAGATATTTTTGTAGCACGTTTTATCTGTAAGAATTAATTCTTCTCTGACAAGAGTTGTTGCCCCAGAAAATAAGGATTTTATTCAAAGTGTTCTTCTCTGTCTTAGAGCTAGCATTATAGAACTACAACTCTTTTCTTTGTTTCTCCAGTATATTGACCCACATTTCTGATGTCCATCAAAACATGGGATACTGCCCTCAGTTTGATGCCACTGATGACCTGCTTACAGGACGAGAACACCTGTATTTATATGCACGCTTGCGGGGGATTCCAGCTGAAGAAATCAAGAGGGTAAAGTACTCTTTCTTTTGATAATTACAGTGATATTTGTAATGATTAATGATGCTCTTAACATGCTAAGGGCCAGAATTTCCAAAGTGTACTCGTTTTTCTGTGTATTGAAGTCCTGGGTGTGGTTCCTGTCATTTGGACAGTTAAATAACAAGAACACACTATCAAATGCAGGTTCCCAGGCATTAATGGTACTTGCAAATCTGTGGCACCAACAGTGGAAGGCTAAAGATGCGATTGCTGTGGCTCAGAATGGCGCTGGTTGCTGTTTTGCTCTTGCCTTTAAAGTTGTGTATGTACAGGGAAGAAAATAATTTAAATTCTTGCACAGATAGAAGTCTACAGCTGTGGCTGTTTTATGGCTTTCCCTCACCTAGTTAGAACACCCCTCATCATCATCATAAATACTTTGTACTTCCCTGGCCCAGTTCTAAAATGAATGTGCTAAAACCCAGGGGATTGTCATGTTTCTATCAGAAAAGGGATGTATCAGCAATCCTGTCTGTTCTGCATTCGCTGCTGTGTGAAACAGATGGTTTTTCTCACAGGTTGCTGAATGGGGCATCCAGAAGCTGGGACTTCCTATGTATGCAGACCACCTGGCAGGGACCTACAGTGGTGGCAACAAGCGCAAGCTCTCCACTGCCATTGCCCTGATAGGCTGCCCACCACTCGTCTTGCTAGTAAGTGTCATGGAAACACAGCCCTGGCTAGTTCAATACTCATAACACTACCTGATAAAGAGCTCCAAAGTCCTTGAAAGCTCCCTTCTGCCCTCAACTTACAGCTATTTCAGTGTAATTTTGAATTAATTTCAGGTGTAGTCTGGGATGTGTAACTATGCTTCTAATGGACCCCAAGTGATTTCAAAAGAAAGATCTTCAAAAAAGAATGTGTTGAGATAAAATCTATAATCCAGAAAAATCTGAATTTAAACTGTTGTTTAATTTCAGTCTGCCTTTTCTTGTCAGAGTGTAGCCACTGATGTAAAAGATGATCTTCCAACAAATCCACTTGGCTGCTTTATCCAGCAGAACAAAGGAAGATTCCTACCCTTTTTCAGCCTTTAATATCTTTGGAATAAATTATACAAATTTATACTAAACTATACAAATGCTGAAATGTAGTTCTTGCCAAATAAAATAAGTGATCAGGTAATTGCATATCTAAAGGGAAATTCAGTATGGAATTACAACAGAAATTCTTTATTTAGACTATATTCTACCACCTTAATTTGTATGTCTATGACTTTTAGACACAGTCACTTTTACTTTGTAAAGTCTATGAAGAAGTGTTTTAATATCTATTAGTAGCCCTGGTTCCTTGTACCATTTAATATGCCTTTACATATATTCTGCCTGTAGTCAACAGGCAGATAAAATGTTTTCTCATAATTTCTTAAGACAAGATGTTCAATGAAATTTTTTCTATCCTAATTTTGTTTACATTTTTTGTTACTTTCTGGATTAGCTGAGTTATGTAGGATTAAATCCTTAGGTGGTGTAACTCAGAATGACTTCACTGATTTCTTGGATTGAGCTATGTCCTATATGTTTATACAAATCAGATGACCTGGTGAGAGCTCACTGTTGCCCAGAAAAGGCACTCCCTTCCCTGTAGCTGTGCCCTACACAGACAGCACTGTATTCTTTCCTGCAGTCCATGGTCTTGTTTCCTTACTGCTTTGTGCCAAGAAGTTCATTGCTACCCACTCACTCCTATGTTTCTCAAGGCACAGATTACTGTAGAGAAACACTCACATGCTATGGTCCAAAAAATGACCTGATTCTAAATAGATTTTCCCTGTTTTATCTGACTCTGATTGCCTTAACATTTCCATTACAGGATGAACCAACTACGGGGATGGACCCTCAGTCCCGGCGCCTCCTGTGGGACTCCATTGTTGGTGTGCTCAGAGATGGGCGAGCAGTGGTGCTAACCTCACACAGGTAAAAACAGTTCACATTCAGACTCTGAAAGCAGCTGAAGTACATCTGTTGGCTTTTATCTCAAATATCTCTTCTCTGTTTTGAAAGTATGGAAGAATGTGAAGCCCTCTGTACTCGTTTAGCCATCATGGTACAAGGTACCTTCAAATGCCTAGGCACAATTCAGGAGCTAAAATACAAGTAAGTAGAATATTTTTATGGTGGTTTTTAATCAGAAAATTAAGTGTATATGACATGTACTACTCTTAATATAAGCAATTCAGTAGTTAACCACACCTATTTCTGGGTGCAGCTCTATTGTATATTAGACAATCTGACCAGATCTCATACCACTTCTGTAAGGCAAATACAGGGCTTCCTAAAAAGCTGGATCTTATGCAGTGTCTTTCAGATACTGTTATTGTTTTCCTAGCTGCAGAAAACGAATTTCCTTCCTGAATGATGAAACAACCTCTTCATCCAATTCCTAAATCCACATGTCCTTCCCAGGTTTGGAGATGGCTACATTGTCACTCTGAAAATCAAAGCTCCAAAGTCTGGGCTGCCTCCAGATCCTGCTCCTGCTGAGAAATTCATACGCCTCAACTTCCCAGGGAGTTTCCAGAGAGAGAAACACTACAACATGCTGCAGTATCAGATTTGCTCTTCCTCTCTGGCTAAGATTTTTCGATTAATAATCTCCAATAAGGAAAATCTGCATATTGAAGAATATTCTGTGTCTCAAACAACATTAGATCAGGTGAGTAAAAAGTAAAACGTCCATGAAAAAGCCTGTCTGGTGAGAATTAGACAACATAATGGGGATGTATCCAAACAACTGAAGGACCAAATTGTTGAGAGAATTATCTCACACCTCTTTTTCAGGCAAGATTCCCAGGCCTCTCATCAAGGAGGGTGTATCAGTATGAATCAGTAACTTATTCCCCGTGTGAATTGGTGCCATGTGAAAGCTAGTAAGACAGCATTTCCCATGACAGAATTCACACAACCCATTCCTTCAGGAGGAGCAGTCTGAGCAATGACAGCAGTTTGGAATGAGACTGAGCTGAGAATAGCATTTAATTTTAAATAAGAGGTTTGGACTGTGTTGTGTCAAAGATACTGTAAGAAGCAATTAGACACACAAAACCTGGGAAGTCTACTGGGAGTTTTGAAAACACCCACTTGCCAGAGGGTATTGGCCCCATCTGTCTGCTTTCCTAAGTAACAAAGGGTCCACACATGCAAAGCTGGTTTTGGTGGGATTGCTGGAGAGGCATTCCTGGCTGCCTTTCAGCTTCCTACTAAAATATTCTGTCTCCTCTTTCCTATCACAACCTAACTCATGCTGTCCAAACCGTGCAAACCTGGCTGAAGCCATTTCCTCCTTAAGAAAAAGTAGGATTTTTCTTGCAAACAAGTACATCCAAAGGAAGGAAGTTGCAAGGAAGTTTATCAAAATAAAGGAGGAACTCATGATCTCAGCTGATAATGCAGCGTCTCAGTTCAGTTGGTGTCTGTGGATTCCCCTTTCTGTCTGTTTCCTTCCAAGCAGTCACTCCACTAAGTCATTCCATCTCAGTTGAAGACATGGTGACATTTTCTGCTTTCCTCACACAGGTTTTTGTGAACTTTGCTAAACAGCAGATGGAGGATGAGGAAATTCCTTTGCATCCACGTGCAGCTGGAGCCAGCCGAGAAGCCAGGGTGTCCCCAGCTCTGCCTCAGCAGGCAGTTGCATAGACTGCTCCTGCAGCCTCCAGGCTTAGTGCGTGCGCAGTGCAAGCATGTGCCATACCAGAGCAGAGCAAGGGTCAACCAAAGGTTTGCACACTCAGTATTACACTGATTTTTTTGCACCTTTCTGAGCACTGTGCTCTCAACAACAACAGCCCTAGCAACAGCCAACTTATACTGCTCTGCCAGTAACACTACATGCTGAGAGTGTCAAAGGAAAGGCAGGTCCTTGCTTTAGAATAAAATCTTCCTCTAATGTAAAGTCCATTATAAGATACAAGAAGAGAAGTCTCATTCCTCCTTGTTGACATATAAATAACATCAAAGATGGATTCTCTAGCTGGTACTTTCAGGCTGGCAGGTTTTTCTTCTTTAACCCTTATGTCAGCTGCTACAAGTCAGCAGACAGATCCCAGGGCTGAGAGCATTGCCCAGCTTAGAAGCAGATTCCTGCTGTGCTGAGTGCACGGGACTATCAAGGTCAGAACAGTGCTGGCTGATGGGGCTAGTCCTGGGAGATTGCTTCACTGTCTCACCAGGCTGCCAGTAAAAACAGACGGTTGTCTCAGCAAGAATGGAAAGAATTAATTCAGAGCTCAGACCCAGACAAAAAACTTGCTCTTAAAAAAAAAAAATTAATTAAAATGATCTCATACTCATCTTCAAGTTGCCTCAAAGAGAGGCCAAATGTCAAAATGGAAATTAAAAAGAAAGAAAGTATGACCAAATCTGCCAAAACCTTTGTTTTCTTGCAGAGACATGGAAAGGTCTCTTTGTTACTACACAATTCTTTCTTCTTTTCTGCGACTGGACATTAGGTGGGTGTAAAGATTGAATAGGGTATGTGCTTTCTACCTCCTCAGAAGGAAAATTTCACCCTGCTTGTACTCCACACTGCACTCAGTGGGAAATCATTTGACATTTAGTTCTTTTTTTCTGGTTCACAGTTTAACTAGTGGAAAAACAATACTGAAAACAAATTCATAATGATGTATGCTTCAGTTATCTATCAGACTTAGTAATTTCTATAAGAAATCTTCTCTAAGGTATGTTATACAGAATTAAAATCTGGGTCATGTATTGTTGCTTTGAAAGATATTTTTCTTCAATTGATGCAGATTTTTTTTATAAGGACACTCTTGCTTTTTACTGTACAGAATATTATGAAACTTCAGCAACCAGCTGTAGCCTTCTCTTTTTGCCATAATTATTTCAACTGGTTTTAAAATAGATTTTATTGCATATTTCACCCTTACAAATAGTTGCAAAAATCTTTCTATACATCTATTATAGATAAATAAATTAATTATGAAACAAAACAGTATCTATGCATTCTCTTCATATTCTAAAATAACTTCTTTAAAATGTCATTCATATAGATTTCAAAAGCCTTTTTTAACTAGATTCACACAAAACCCAGCTAAGTCCCACAGAAAATCCTGTGACAAAGGAAACACAGGAAGTTCAAAATGAAGCTGATTTTTCTCCCTGGCTCCGAAAATAGGAAGAGCATTCCAAGGACTAGCAGTCACTTCATGTATTTACAAAGTGTATTAAAAACTACTGAGAGAAGCTTGATGTAAAATGCTCGGTCAAAGGTCAATTAGTATCATAAGGAGATGTTATATCAAAACAGGTCAGATATCAAAGATATGGCATAGATTAGATTGCTTCTGAATCTTATTTACTAGTATGCAACTACTAATGACCAAAAAGAAACAAAAAACCCCAGCACAGGATATTACATTCACAAAACTACAAATATTTCTTACTTAAGATTCTTTTGGCAAATTAGGTGTTAGACCCAAATCAGGTTTTTGAGATATGGCCTATTTCTTTATTCCAGGAACCATTCATATTCTTTGGTAATGTTATCTGTTAGGAAGCACCTGCCTCCAGGCAGCACACTCTTCAAGTCAAAGAAGGCAGATCATGCAACTGTCCTGAGGGCAGCTGGCCTCGATGGCTGAACTGAGCTCTGGTAGTTAGCTGGTGTGTCCTCCTTCCAGTGTACTTCTGTCTTGCAGAATGCCACTGCTAAATTTGGAGCTGCTTTTCAGCACAGACTTCTTAGGATCTCTGATCCATCAATCTAAACAGACTAGTACAGAAAAATCTAAGTCAGGTTACAGTGAACTGCAGGGACTTTTTTTTTGCAGTGGTGCAAGGAAGCCTTATCTTTTAAGGTGCTTCTGAGTTGAGAATTCTTGAATGTTAGGAAGTGTAGCTTTCAAGTGCATAAAATTTCCCTTAGCACTGGAGATTCAACATGCACCAAAATCCTTTTAATTAATTAATTTATTTGGCAGGACGTTTATGAGGTTTTTCTTCTTGAGGTTCTGTGCAATATTCAAATTGAGCCTTCTTTTCTTACAACAAAAAGGGAATAATTGGCATTCTATGACTTGGATAATCCTTGAATTCTCTTAAGTAGGTGCAGTGTTTATCCTTTGCCCAGACTGTCATCTGTATGAAGCAAAGTAAGGTGAACAGTCCCACTGGAAGGAAGGGAAAAAAAGATACATTTCATTATCAGATTAAAAACATGCTGCTGACATCACTTCGGGTTGAAGTACCAAAACATTACTCACCTGGAACACACTGAGTCATGATAGTGAAACTGATCCAGGTCCCCACCTGTTTTGGCCAAGGAAATTTAAAATATTTCTGGTGACAGCATTTGCATTTATGTCTCTATTGATCAAAATAACCTTGTCCTAGTATAGTAAATAAAAAAATCAAGGTCAGCCAGATAAATTTCTACTGTTAATGACCTTTAGTCAAAAAGGTGAACAGTGCCTTATTATCACAAACAAAACCTTTATATTTGCTTCCACAGCTATTACAATGACAAACCTTAAAGCATTAAAACAGTGTCCTTCCTGTTTCTCTGCCTAATTTGTATTCATCAGACCTCCATCACTATTAGCAATGGTAACTTTCTATAGTCCAAGGCCCAATGCTGCTGTCATTAACATCTCTTGGTCTCCACTGAATTTCAAACCTGACACTGTCCTTCTGTGCAAGAATGAATGTTACACTGAGTTGCACTGACTTTATCTGCTTTTGAACTCAGTCAGGAGTTAGCTCCTGATTAAGGAATATGACATGATAAACTGATTACAGTTTCTAAAGTAGTCACCACCAACACAAGTGATTGCATAACTTCAAATGGGGAAGAAGACTTTGGCTCATTTTCTCTATCACAGTATCTTTTATTTGTCTGACCACTATCTTCCTGCCTGCAGTGATATTTCTAGGCTCTTACATTATAAATCCACCAGACACCTCCATCCCCTCATTGCAACACACGTTCAGTGACAATCTCCCTGTTCCTGGCTGCAGAATTTGCCCTGCATTACAGGACATGTCCTGTCTAGCAGCCACATGGAAGCACTGGCCCAGGGTCAGGGCTTGGTGTAAGGTTAGTCACATCTGTCCTGACCCAAGGGAGGGGAGGAAGAGCAGACAAATTCTTGTCCACAACCTGATTTCATGGGGTTTAGGGAAGGAGGGGAAATGTACTGAGCTGAACGGTTTCAGAGGTTTCTTCCATGTAAAACATTCTAAAAGAAACAAAAATATATTCAGCGAAACTAAAATCTGAACATCTTGTTTGAAAATACATACCTCATATGTATAGTTAGGGCAAGATACAAAGAAAAACAGCCATGTGAAAGGATTCTTTGTTGGATATGGGATCTTACAGGTTTTGGATCCTATAGATTAGAAAACAAATCACAAAATATTCATACTGCTAAATATATTGTTTCGTGTAAAGACAAACCAGCTCTGCCTACTTCTGTGTCTCATGACTGTCAGAGGGACAAACAGGATGTGGGAAGAGAGGATGTCCTCTGGACTCACAAGAGGAATGGGATACCTGTGAGGGAACTTTCCCTTGCTCACCAAAACATAGCTTGTAGCAGCATTGTTTCCTTTTGCACTGGCAGTATAACCAAAGTAACTGTTCCCAACACAACCCAGCCCAAAACAATAAAGATTACAGTAAGATAAGAAGTGCTGTTCAACAGTCTGATGTCAGCGTCCTTGCACTGTCTGATTTCCCTTAGAATCCAGTCTCTACAGTGCTGAGCAACCTGTGCTCCCACAGCAGTCAGTTGACAGTATCAACACCCCCCAGGATCAGGTCTTTCCTGAAGCAGAGCAACTGAAGGAAGTACTGAATGGCTGGAGAAAACTGAAAAATGATGATGCAGTTTTTTACCATTTCTCCGGAGGTCACTGAGTGCAACATGAATGGAAAAATTTCCAGCTTCACACAGCTGCAAGAAAAAGTATGACAGAGTTAAAAATGTTCTTCCCTTCTATTTGTTTTTCTTCCTTTTGTTATTTCCTGGGGTTCTTTAAAATATTTAAGAAAAGGAAAATAATCTATTATAAACATAATAAACACCCTTAACTAAGACTACTGACAGAAGGATGAAACCGCTCCATTTAAATATGAGTTCATATTGTTATATCTTTATGATATTTTTCAGAAACTGTGGACTCCATGTCCAAAGTACCAAATTTATGACTTACATAATCCCCTTGAAATCTAAATAAACCACAGGGGATAGAACTGAACTCAGGGGATACTTGCTTTATTTTTTGATCATTCTTATGCCTTTAAAAACATAAAAAAAATTATTTGCATAGTCTTGGTTTCTCAAAAGTTATTAAAATCCCAAGGAAGATGCAGTTTGGTCTCTAAGTAAGTTTTCTTTTCTAGAGTATAATTAATATGAATCATGAAATATAATTGACCCAGCTTCCTCCACTGGATTTAAAGAATGCTGCCCCAATCAGTTACAAAGAGAGTGTATTGAAACGACCCATCTCTATGATTATGGACAGTCTCCAGTGGCTGCAATGCATAACTGTTAGCAAATGACTAGTGGTCAGAGCTCCTGAGTTTATTCCCAGCTCTGTGCTTTCAGTTATGGAGTATCTCTATAAAATGTGAATAGATTATGACCTCACAGAATTTTTATCCTGGGAAGCTGCTTTGGGATCCTGCAGTCACTGATGATTAATTTGTCAAAGCAAGTGAGTAGCTGCTGTTCTAAACAAGTTAGACATACATAGGAAAAGTCTTTGTATGGAGGTACGTCTTTATTGGCTACACTGACTTTGCTTCTGCATGTATAAAGTGTTCCTAGGAACTGTGAGAATGAACAGTGACTGAAGAATTTTGTATTATAAAGAAAGCTATAAACAGGTTTTGAAGCTCAGCAAAATGAAACTTTATCACTGGAAATTATCAGCAACATACTCTCTACTTGGCCAGTTCTATGAGATTTATGATCTGTTGTGATTCTTAACACTCAATAAACAGTTCACAAAAACTCACTGGCTTTTAAACACAGGGTCACAAACTTTTAAAGATTATGAGAGATCATCCCAGCAGATAAATATCCTAGTCTTGGAATGGACACTGAATCAAAATATTCCTTTGTGTACAAAATCTCATAAAGAACTGATGGATTTATCTGTTTTGCATGCAAGTGGTCAGCCTTATAGTGTGTCCCAAATGTCCTAGTCCTAAGTATCTGTTTATCCTCCACTCCTCCATTTATATGACTGAAGAACCAAGGCAAGACATGTTTGCATTTTATAGAAAAAGCAAGAAACCTACCAGAAACATGATCACAGCAAAATTTATCTGTTTTTTCCCATAAGCTATTAAAAAAAGAGTTTGCATGTCATTAGTACTAGTACAGGAAGTACATACATAAATACTTAAATCATTGAGGGCTGTTTTGCTACTTACAAGGAGGAGTGTAAAGAGGATGATTGATGTAATATGCAAGCCAAGCTGCAAATCCCCAGTAATATAAGCAGTTCTGAAAAATAAGCAATTTTCTTTGTTTTAGTACAGTCTTTTAGGCCATTATTCACTGCAAGGACTATTGATAACAATGGATCAGGATAATCCTTCAACTTGCTGATAATACAAGAAATGGCAGTACCAAGTGTGGCAGGTGGGAGCAGGTAACAGGAAATAAGAAAGGAAATGGTACTAATAGAGTTAAGATTTCCTCTAAAATATCTTGGAGCTGTTAAGTTTATAAACAGTTTTAGAAAGTATGATCATATGACTGAAAACAAAATTATATTGTATGGCAAGCCATTGGGCAAAGTTGAAGCGCATACAGACTGTATGTTGAAGAGAAACTTGTTTTGCTGACCCCTGAGACTGTAAGACCAGATGTGGGCACTGTCCTCTCTTCTCTGCTTATTATTTTGCACTGCCCAATCTCCTGTCCTCTTCTTCACCTCATCAGTTTCTTTCTTTCCCATGCTTTTCCTGCCTGATGCTTTCCTCTACGCTTTCACTGTGATTTCTCTAGTTTGTCCCTTTTGCTGCTGTCCTTGTGTTTCTGCAGTGCAGTTTCCACTCTCTAAACTCTGATAACACAGCTGTCACTAATGGCTGTACTGACACATTCCTGACCAATACTTGTGCTTGTACATAGGCTTCATCCATGAAAAAACTACTTACGATGACAACCTTTACCTTTCTTTGGCCTCCTTGGCCCTGCCTCCTGTGGGGTTTTTTCTGACAGTCATTGCTGCTTTGGTGTCTTGGTGACATGCTATTGTCTCCCTCCTTACATATATGTAGGTGGGAAGGAGGCCCTTTCTTGGGCCCTTGCTTTTCTTTGCTCTGTGCCCTAACCTCTAGGTGCCATTCTCTTGCAGACAGACTTTAACCCTCAACCATTCATACATTTGCCTCTCATCACTTTAGTCTCTTTCACCCAACCTAGTGCTCAGTTTTTGATGTCTTTGGGTATGTTTGTTTATCACCTTCAGGAAGACCACAACTGAGCTCTTTATCTTTCTTTCACCACCTCTTTTCTTTGCCTTATCTTTCCTTGCATCCTATTTTCAATTTTAAGCAAAACTCTGATCCTCTTACTCTTTCTGGTCCTCTTTCTTTTTCTTGGCCTTCCAAATAGGTTTCTATAACTTAGACATTCCTAGGTGTTTCTACTTTCTCCTTCACCACTTCCTTTCCTACTCATGCAGGCAAAAACCCCATCCAAGGCTGTTCTGCCTGGTTTAACTTTTTTTTTTTTTTGCTTTGAATTTTGCAGTCTTTTCCTCCTGTATGTACCAGAACTGCATTTCTAGCAATAATGCCCTGGAAAAGTGATTACCTCAGCATCTCCAACCTGCACTAGCTGACTGCAGTGTCTGATGGTGCATTTTCTGAAAATGCTGGTGCCCCCTCATCTGCTGCAAACAGCTGTATCAAACATTCAGTTGCATTTCCACTTTCTTCTCAGGGTTAATTGAACCACTGCAGTGCCCAGAGACCTCAGACAAAATGGATACCCTTTTGGGTGTGCTGTAATACAAGCACTTAGTATGTCCTTACTCTGAGGTTGTGTAAGAGAGAGCTGATGAAAAAGAGCAAATTATTAACAAGAAATTACAAATCAGGTGGGATGAATGAGCAGAAAAAATAGCTTCCCTGTGATGACTTCATTTTCCCCCAGGAAATGCAGCAGAACCAAAAGAATTATTCTAGTGAGGGACAGTATAGGTAGTGTTCTATCCATAAACTACTGCTTCCTCCCTAAAATTAGCTTCTTCAACAGACACAATTTACTGACTGCTGTACAAACTTAGGTGGAAACAGTTTCTTGTAATCTTGGAATGGCATCTTCAGGAAAACCTTCTCCTAGCTTCAAGGCTTGGCACAGGATGGAACATACGGCAATGGATTTCATTGAAGTAGAATTAAATAAATTAATTATCATGGCTCAGTCCCCAACAATACATGTTCTAATGGAACTGAACAAGTGCTAATCACCCAAAGAACATGATTTACTGCAAGACTATTCCTCAGTTATAAGAAAAGAAACTTCAGGATGAGTGGGGTCTACCACTGCTAAGGGCCTTTACAATAATACTTGTAAATGTCCAGCTGCCCCTTGAATCTGTATTCCTCATACAAACGCCTCCAGTGAGGTTCAAATAGGAACATACAGACTTCAGAAACTCACTTGGAGAAAATAAAGAGTTTCTGTGAATCCTGAATTATAAAGCTTTACAACAGTCTCTTATAATGCTGTGGGTCAAGTTCAGATATTGCAGGGATCCCATAAATAAATTATTCCTAAGTTTCCAAACTTACGGTTAGGACTTTTGTCTTCTCTACTGCAATTGATAATCCACAGTTCTTGATATCCTGCCTCTATTTATTCATGACCAGCATGTACCCTTCTGTTTGTCTTCTTATATTGTCTTCTGGTTTAAATAGTATTTATTTAGATCTAATGTTCTCTTTCCTCCTGATATTTTTCTACAAAGTGATGATATCCCTTCTTTTTACTCACAAAAATGTTCATGGGTAAAGAAAGACCATGTAAACCAATCATGAGACTAATCTTTGAAGAATTCTTCTGGTACTTCCCTATTATTAAAGTCTGACTAATCCTTTTTTGGCACAGCCATAATTATCTTTTTCATTTAGTTCCTTTATCACCACACAATTTTTGTATTCATCCCTATTTTATTCACCCTACGGAGTTGTTTACTAGGTCCAGATAAATCAGGCATTCTGCCTTTCCAATCCCTAGAAAAATCATGTTTTAGAAAAAAATTATACTATGTTAGTATGCTCTGCTTTTGATGAAGCTGCTGCATTGTAGGGCATAATTTATTCTTAGTTCCATTTGGGAAAAAGGGATGAAAATCACATCTCTCATCAATTCCCATCTCAGATTTCTGCTTATTGAGGCTGAAGTATCTCCTGTACACATAGCATTCTACTGCACCTAAAAAAGAAGCTATGTGCATCTGCTGTGTATATGATCAAACCCTGAAAGTAAGAAGCCTTGTCTACCACTTATATGTGATGGAAAAATGGAAAAGAAGATGTGATGCTTTTCACAGTGGCAGAATTTTGGAGTAACACCACCAAGGCCAATGAAATTATAAAAGCAAATCAAACCCAAGCATTGCTAAACAGGTAAAATAAGAACTGTGAGCAACTTTACAGATGAAAGCAAGTGCCACCAACCTGAGAAGATGGAAAAGAGGAAGTTATCAGACTGAAAGTGATCAGAATTGACTGGTACAAATGTCAATTTTAGCAACAACAGTTTGTATGGTCTGAAAGGAACAAGTAGTTGTCAGAGATGGCAGTGAGAAAAATAATTATCACACAGTTTTTTCAAGGTAAAGTTGCTCATTTATCTGCTGTTTAGCATGCATTAGCTACTGCTGTGTCAAGAACAAGAAATCTGCAAGATCTGTTGTGTCAAGAATGAGATCTGAGAACCTTCTAACAACTCTTGCTGCAGGAAGCACAACAAATTTCTAGGGCAAATTTGAAGGGTCACTGCTCCACTACAGACCCTCCTTTCCTGAAAGCTATCACCTGAAGGACCAGAGCCACTGGACAGCTGTAAGGAGTTAGCCACAAGGTAGAGCTTCAGCTGCTACAATTATCACTGCCATAGTGCAAATTGCAAGGAACTGCCTAAATCCCAAATCTTAAAATTCCCAAATGATTTTCCAGTTGATAATCTCTTGTCTTCCTTAGAGTAAGTTGTACTTTTGACTACTAGTGTGTTCTCTGTTGCAAACATTTGTAAAATAACTACAGCTTATGCATAACCATGGAGTCACTGTACTACTTCTCAGACACCCAGGGAACAGAGTCTGCACCCCAAGAGCTGCCATGTGTCACAGCAGCACTGGTGACATTAGGGAATGCTCCTGTGGAGAAGAAAATGCTGAACAACTAAGCTACTTTGCACTGGATCAAAGGCAAATTAACAGTTTCTTAACAACAAAGAGAATTTTAGGTGCAAAGCAGATATAAAATGACTGTTACAAAAATAGATATTTTTTTTTTAAAGAAAGCAGCTCTCCCACCATTGTGCCTGCCTGTACTACCTTTGAAGTTAACTTATTACTAAAACATTCCCACCCAAGGACCTAGCTGAGTGAAAAGGAAGGGTATGCTGAAGATTTAAAATTCTAACAAGTAATGAGACTTCTATAATACTAGTAACACTATGACAGCATGTGGGTTATACAATAGTGACATTAGGAATTTTCTGAAAGAAGCTCGGGCAGCTTTATGGGTGAGATGTGCTGTGCATTGCTACAAAAGCCACACAAAATGTCTGTGGTGCAGAAGCAGAGCATAGGCTGGCTAGGCTGGATTTGTAAGAGCAGCTGTGGATGGATTCTGGCACAATTTACCTTCACAATATTCCTCAGTGGCATAGTCCCACGGGAGAATCGATGAACAAACACTGTTTCAATCAACCTTTTGATGTAGTGGAAAGAATGGCAGATGCATGCCAAGCTGGAAACAGCAAGACAAAAGCATTTAAGAGTGCTTCAAAAACCCATGTGTGGCAAGACATTTGGAATAAGACTACATGAAATACTGCTCAAGCTGCAAACAGACTTACTTAACTACTGGGTGTGGACTTGATGCAAACCTCTCATCCAGTCCATAGACAAAAGTCATGCGGAAATAAAACACAAAATAGATGAACAATGGACCTGTATATTCTATCAAAAAAACCTGCAAAAAGAGAGAAAATCATTAGACAGCTGAATTAGGTGATAGTTTTGCTTTGGTCTCTTTGTGATAACTAATACAGTGGGATAAACACCTCCACACATCCAGGATGGCACTAAGGGAGGCAGGGAGGGAGCAGAAGGTTTGGGCTCAGGCTATGAAACTGGTAGCCATGCACATAAATATTTTGCAATTATTTGCTTCAGTTGCATTTAAACAGCCATTGCCAGTGCAGCAGACAGTGTGGGTATGAAAAGATAACAGTGGCAGCCCAGAGATTGTGACAAATATGCATGCATGTTACATTTATGCAGCTCTCACCCCTCTCTTGCACTCAAAAGCTGTTGCTTTATTTTGGTTTAAAATGAAATTTGGTGAAGAATTTGTCTTGAGAAATAGGAGTTCTGCTTCTACTGAATGAATTTTGTTTAAACTGGAAACACAGCTTGTAAGTATTCACAGTGACCCCATCTGTGTGAACAGTTAGCACAGCAGTTGTCCTGGGAAACAATAATTTCATTCTATGTTCAAACAAGCTTTAATTGGAATACTAGAAGGAAAATAAAAAGAAAGGAAAAAAAAAAAAAGAGAGAGAGAAGAAACCAGAGAAGCTATGTCTCTAACTTGATTTCATTCAGATAGGTGTGTATTTCTTGGGAATAGCACTTTAAATTGAAGTTAACTTTGGATCAAATACTAACAGCTGAATTTTCCACCCATCTATAAGTGAGGAAGGTAAGCCCATACCTCACTTACACAGAAAGAAGGGAAATTGATTGCACCTCTGTCACAAACAAACAAAACCCCAACAACTAAAGAAAGCAAACAAAGAATAAACCCAAACAATCCCAGTTCGCTAATGTGTTTAGAGTTGTTTTGATACTCAGAAAAGTTGGGTTATTGACTTCTGTTAAGATCAGCATTTTCTCTGGTGAAGATCAGGTTTGCTTGAAGATGAGAAGCTCATCTTTTTGATAATACTAAAGTACTTGCTGGTTTATATTTGAATGAAGTAGCTCGAAGGGCAGGAAGAGCAAAAGATTATGAAATGGTGGAAGCCTGGGGTTACTCTGCCCTATGATATTTTGGTGGATTTTAATGCACATGTGTCTTGAAGTCTACACTGCCATTAGTTTTTGTCTGTCTTCCTGGTTTTTTAAATTGAGTAATAGCTGCAAGATTTATCAGCATTGCATCCAAAATAAAGATGTAAAGACTCAGTCTTGCACAAGATATTTGACTTTTTAAATTTTACCTCCTATTAACATTGTCTTAGCTTTTTGTAATCAACACAAGGTTTTATTAATATCTCATAGCTAATAAATGGTAAATATGCCTTTAAATTATGAGGTACTTTTCTCTTGACATCGTACTGTTTATTGGAACTAGAGTAATACTGTGCAGCAAGGACCTTCTAGAGAGCTAGAAGGGTCATTGGTCACCTCACTGCATAAACAGCAGTGCTGTGTTGCCTGCCAAGTGAGTTGTGATAAAATTTGCATTTGAGCTAAGACAGTAAATATGCAAGGTCTTTGTGAATGGCTGCTAATATTGCAGAAATAATCAGCTGTCATTAGCCTGTCATTGGTGTCCTGGGACACAGTCACATGCAGACAGCAACTAATCTTAAATTTATGCATTTTCTTGCTGGATTCACTTCAAGTACTGACATGTGAATTTGCTCCCATGCCTCTTTTCAGGAGAAACTCAATGGAGTATAATCCTAATTTTGACAGGAGTTACACAGGTCCTTGGAAAAGATTGCCAAAGGCATTTACATACCTAGTTTCTAATGATTTTGCAGTAGACATCCATTTGACAATCTGCATTTTAGCTCTGTAGAGCCAACCTACCCTGCAGCAGGTTTTCCACTGCTGCTCTCCCAAGGACCTAAACAGACATTCAGTCTGTTACTGCTTTCCCTGATTAAATGAACTGAAGCAATCAGGATTCATTGCCTGCATCCACTATCAGAGCAGACATCATGCAGAAATATTGGAGAGAAACAAAAAGTGATGTAAGGATTAACTGTGGAAAACTAGCCATTACAATGACTCAGACTTGAAGCAGAGCTCACCGTAGTCCATCCTATCTGTGGCCCTAAATCTTTAAAGTATAAGGTAGCAGTTGTGCCAACAGGGAGGTGCTGCAGGATTTCTTCATCCCTCAGGGACTTTCCTTCTGAGAAGGAAAGAAGTAATTACATCTTAGTGACATTCAAGTCCACTTTGGAAGCATACTAGCTTTATATGGTGCTTTATCTATGAGACTACTGGATGTGATGTAGGTTTATTGGAATCTCATTAAACAGACCAAGAATATTGACACTTAATTTTTATTTATCCCTCTAATCACATACAGGCCTAGATCCTCTGTTCACACCCAAACAGTTAAAAAGAATTCTCAATCCTATGTGCCTGCCTAGTCTAGTAGACTTTCTTTGTCACTGCCAACAGCAGAATTTGTTGATGGGGCAATGCCCTTTGACAGTTCCCTGACCTAGTCAGCTGCACCTCTCTCTCTCTTCTGCTATTCTCATTGCTCATCATCAGAGAAACAGAAGATAGGATAAGCTGTGTTTGGAAAACTCTCCTATAAAAATTTTCATTGCCTTTCTTTTCCCAAACAATCAAGTTATGAGGTGATTCCACTGCACTTGAGCTTTTAATGCCTAGATTTGGAGGAATCTCCAGAAGGCCAGCATTTTCTCATGTTGATTCAAAGAGGAATCTGACAAGGGAGACCCTCAGAGAAGGAAAAGGAAAGATAATCATACATCTGTTTTCCATGGATAGATTTTACACAATGAGCAAATCTTCACCAGCATACTTTTAAGGGATTGTTTAAATAAACTTGTCCTTAATGAAAGCAAAGAAAGAAAGCGTTATATTTTAGCTAAGATGAATTCACACAGTTTGGCAATTAGACTTTCTTTTGTGGACTCAGGCCATGTAAGAGGCTTCTAGTAGCAATACCTACAAGTGTATTAATGAAGTCAGCCAGCTGTCATCAGCTTTGTCAGCAATTGCTAAGTCCACAGCAATGTGTTCTGCATTAGCTTCCTTCAAAAGAACTGTAATTCCTGCCTGAGAATAGAGGATTAAGTGAATTGATAGCTCAAACTCACAGCCCTTTTTGGTGCTCCCAGCTGAGCACCATCATGGAGATCATTTGACTGCAGCTAAGGGAAGTGAATATCTAGATCCTGTGCTGCCTCTCTGGAAAGCAACAGAGCTCAGTAGTGAGAAAGTGTATTGGAACAATGTGCAAACTCCTAAATTAATTACCAAGCACCAGGGTGTAACTGTGTTTCCTTCCAAAGAATTGTATTTGTTCTGGATTCTCTTCAGCTTTCACAGTGCTAATTAACATAGCTGGAAATAGATTCTTAAGTGCCAATACCCTTAAGTACACCTTTCATGCCAGGGCCCTGCTCAGCTTAGTTACTCCAGACCTCACAAGTACTTACTTGGATCAAGTTTTATGGACTGCCTTGCTGGGTACCACCGAGGATCTGTAAGACCATACAGAGTTGTGTGATGTACAATATTCAGTTTAGATCACCCACTACTAGAGTGAATGCAATACAACAAGATGAGCTTCGTTTAAAGGTTTTTAGGAATATTTATTCAACACTAATATAGGTGATAATTATACAGCAGAAAAAAATACAAAGCTGTATCCGGATAAAATAATTTTACTGAAATCTCACTGTGATCACATTCATGTGCAGGTTATCAGCATTACATGGGCGTATATTACATTTCAATTATGTAATTTTTTCCTATTTATGTACTGGATACTCTGATATGATGTGAGCTGCTGCAGAAGTTATACTCACATAATTTATGGAACATCAATCTGATCTCTCTAATTGTAGCATTTGGTTCCACCTAGGCAACAAAAATAAGATGCATATTTTGAATGATGACTACTAGGTGTAAAACTATTAAGCCAAACAGAAATGTGACCTAGACAATGAAACTATTTTGTACAGATATCTAGCCTTGGCATGAAGGATTCAAAGAAGTGACAGGAAAAAGGCAGGGCAATTTTTGACACCTGTTTCAGAGGCAGCTTCTCTAGCAGTGATCAAGAGTTACTATTACAGCAGTGACAATTTGATGGTTTCTGAGTACCAAACAACAGGCACCCTCTTAGTAAAGCAGCTTAGTAAAGGAAACTGAAGTTGTCCTTTTTGCCCAAAACCTCCTTCTGGAAAAAGGTTGAAATACAATGTAGTCAGTATGAAGTTTGCATTATCATTGCAAGTGGCCAAGGAAAGGCTACCAGAATATTAAATACCCTTCATAAACACCATATTTATTTACTTAAGAAAAGTTAATAATTTCTTAAAAAGTCACCTAGTCTTTTAAGCAGATTTTTGTTTTACCTTGTCTAGGAAGCACAGCTGTTTCTTTGTCTCCCAATCAAGAATTTCCACCTGAGAGGATACAAAATGATAATTAATCACTATTGGCTAAATAATATGTAAAATCTTAGCTGATTCCAAAATTCATAATTAATGTGACTCTCAGAGTGGGACACCGTTTTTCTCTGATCTGTGAATTGAGTTAAAAACCTTCTTGATGTTCTCAAGAGACAGCTTCAATCACCAGTTTCCAAAAGCATTCAACTTGGAGAAAAAAAAAAACCACCAAATTAATTGTCTTCTTGGATATATTCAGTAGCAGAAGTAGCTAAGTGTTTGATTAAAAAAGTGATCTTGGGTATTTTCTTATGCTAGAGCAAGTGGAAGAAGTAAGGGGTAGCGAAGTTTCACAGGAATTACTAAGGAACAGTACATTTATGATTCATAAAATTAGAGCTTGAGAAAAAAATTTAAATGTAAATATGCATATAAGCAAACATTCTGAGTAGCTTGAAGATTTTTGTGTATTGTTTCCAGAATATTTTAATTGCAAGGAGAGTGGAAAATATTGGTGGACATAATGAACAAATGCAGCTAAATATCTGGGCTTCACAAACATTTAAACATTTGTTATAGGAATAGTTAGTGTTACTCTTGCCTCTTCAATCACTTGTTTTATTAATTACAAATTAGCATTGTATATTCCAAGCAGAGGTTTAGCTACATCTCTGAAAAGGAAAGAGCAGTTTATTTCCATGATCAAATGGCTGTTTGGCAAAATGTTATGATTTGATCAACAGCCAAGCAGAAAAGTCCCCAGACATTTCAAAGCCCAGTTGCAGCAGCTCCCTAAACCTCACTGCAGTTGTTGGGGTTTTTATATAAACATCTAGCATTAATTATGTTTGGTACTAACTGGCCAAGAGAATGGATTAATATTAGACTTTAAATATGATTCCTCACTAAAAATAGGAGTCACAGTCCAGTATCCTTCTCAGAGGGTTGCTTTGAAGAGATCACTTGGTTGGAGTATCTTATTTCTTGTTTCACTTGTCCCAAAGGGTTTTCTTTTGGCAAAGCAATGGAGCACTTCAGCTCCAGTCACACCTCTCAGATCTGATCTCCACAAGGAACACTAATGCCACGGTGGTTTCTGCCTGTGCAATGTAAGCTCCCACTGGGACATTGAGGGAGAGAAGTGCTGTTCCTCCTTTGTGATATGTAACAAGTATGTGATGGATTGTTAGGATATGTTTTCCCTTGATTTTTTATATTTAAAATAACACACATTTCCAGTTTTAATGTCTGTTTGTGTGAAATCTCCATGGGAAAGCAAACGAAGTGGATTCCTTTCCCAGAAGACTATTCTTGAAATACATCATTCTGACACTTGCAGTCCACAGAACAAGTACAGGGCAGAGAGGGGGCTGTACACCACCTTTTGTCCCTTCTGATGCCAAGTTGCTACAAGGACTATTAAAATCTTTGGTGGATCTCAGAGCTCTTCTGTCAATGGGCTGCCCTGCGGACTGCAGCAGTGCCGACACCTTTAGTAGTGTCCTTCCCAATCCATACCCAACCCAAGTGCACATATATTATCAGAATCCCCTAGTTTTAATCTATGGCCTCCAGTGGTTGCATTAGAGAGATATTCTCCAGGTCAATTACAGTGGTTTAAATATCTTTCTGCTACCTAAGGTATTTTAGCTGGGTTATTATTGCTAGGCACAAGACCAGACTGAAAATTTCAGGGTTCTTCTTTTGCTCTGTGGTTTTCATGGGAGCAGCTGTACAGAAATATCTGTGAACCTTTAGAATCAGTGTGGAAAACAAACAAATAAAGCTTCATTCCACTGTTACTTGGTTCTGTTCCAGCACAACTCTTTCAAATGCCAAATTGTCATACTTGCCTTTACTGGTCCATGCAAATACCTAAGGGAAGCCTATAGAGATGATGGATCCAGACTCTTCTTGGAGGTGCACAGAGATAATAATGAGAGGGAATATGTCTGGATAAAACAGGAGAAAATCCAGACACAAGGAATTTTTTTCACCATGAGCTAGACCAAATATGAGAAGTTGCTTAGAGAGGATGTGGAATCTCCATTCTTGGAGACATTTAAAACCAGACTGGACAAGACCCAATGCCATTTGATCTGGCTATATCTGCTTTGATCAGGAGTTTAATTGCATGATTTCCACATGGCTCCTGCAACCTAAATTGCTCGATGTTTCTTTTTTTTTTTTTCCACTTCAAACATTTAATTTACTTTCAATTACTTTCAAGATCTGAGCAAATATCAAACATTCTTTTCCTTTT
This sequence comes from Haemorhous mexicanus, assembly GCF_027477595.1. NCBI lineage: Eukaryota > Metazoa > Chordata > Aves > Passeriformes > Fringillidae > Haemorhous > Haemorhous mexicanus. Next base: position 17,331,947 of record NC_082349.1, on the reverse strand, counting down.
CAGAATGATGGATGCCAGAACACAGCTTTAGACTCCACTCCAGTCCACAGCAAATTGTGCAGCAACAGAATGAAAGCAAGGTGACTGTTTCCTCTAATTCTTATTCCTCTTAGATTTGTCAGAACATCCCCCAGTGTAGGTGTTCCCTGCACAAGGAACAGAAAAGCCTGATCCAAAGCAAGAAATGGTAGTTCCTGAACATCCTGGCCAATGCCATGAAGCACCCTAGCACTGAACACAGTGTTTCCAGCCTTGAGGCACAGCACCAAGGCAGTTAATGCACTGGTTGGCAACAGCTTTTAGACACCCAGCAATCTGTTCTTGGAACACTTACTGATGGGTATCATCTCTTTTAAACATAAATTGTTTGGCTCAGAGAACTTCAATTTCATTGTGTTTTCAAAGCATTTAGCACAATAGGACACCAACTGTTGGCCTGCATTAGTGCAGTAAGACTTACAGTCCATTTATTTGGTAAATTTTTAAAGACATTTTAAACTACAGCTTCTCTGAGACTACTTAGAGTAGAACTTAATCAATAGGCAGATTTGTGCAAGACGTTAAAAACTCTTTTACAAGTGACTACAAATATATATCTTTGATTAGAAGACAAATTTCTTCAATTGCATCAGGATTAAAGATCAATAGTGTCATTAGTAAAATAAAAAAATCTTGACTATTAATGTTTTGAACACAAACAAGTTGAGGGCAAAGAATGACCAATATACAATATAAGCAGAGAAAAGTATATTCAGCTGTTAAATTTTTATTCAGAAAATAAAAAGGTAGAATAAAAGTATTCATAAGGGAAAAATAGCTGAGCAAAGTGTTTAAAAAGAGGTTTTAAGATGTAGTGTCTCTGTAATAGACTTACAGAAATGTAGTTCACTTGAATTCCTGCAGTTTAAAGCCATAGCTAAAGTGCTACAGGATCAACAGATCTTCAAAAATAATGTGATAACTATTATGGCAGTACTGACACATTTATCATGTCTGTGCATCTTAGAAGTTTAATTTGAAACCATTTGTAATCAGCAGATTGAGTACACTTGAGTGAGACTTTATAAGCACTGACATAAGCATAAATTGTTTTGATTTCTTTTGAAATTACTCAGTTAAAAAAAAAAAAAGTTAATTTCACAGTATAGGAACCAACCAGTCTGAGAGAGAGCAATGCAGAATGAATTCTCCCTGAATTGTCAGAATGCTTACATAAATCAGTTTCTTTGAATTTAACTCTAAAAAAAAAAAATCCAGTGGTTGCCACAGTCCTAATTGTGGCAAATTGAGTCTTTCTAAACATTTTTTCCTATAGAATTATTAATTTTCTCTATCTCCTTTGACTTTTCTGGTAGACTGTGTTGTTCCTGAAGGGAATAAGCATGCCTTAGTGTGATCTCACATTAGGGCATATCAAGAATAGTTTCCTTCAAGTCAAGAGTTAAGCCAAAGGAAGATTGCTGTAAGTGTTCTTACACTGAAAATTCTGTTTGTGCTGCTGCTTTACAATTGACTCTCAGTCTGAAACTTCTCTTGCACCGAAAGGTACAAACTGTTGCAGAGGATGGGTCTAAGGATCCATCTAGAATTGGTTTCTGAAACAGCCAGCAGCAGACTCAGAAAAAGTAATAAAACAGGGCAAGAATGTAGTGACTGAGGGAAAAGGAAGAGACAGACACAGTGATTTGGATTCTCCTGCACCAGAAGTGCTGCCTATGTATTTAATAGTTTTTCATGGACTTCTCTCTTCAACTAGTTTATCCATTTGCCTTTTAAACCTGTGTAAACAGTCCTGAGGCAGGGAGTCTCACAGCTTAGCCACATGCATGGGAGAAATTCCCAAATCAGAACCAGGGCAAATGTTCACAAAGCAAAATTTCATCATCTAACCTGTGGAGTGCTGAACCTTATTCTCTAAGTAGTCCAGCTAAACAAATCCTTACCTCTGAAGCAATGGCTCATATTTCACGAGACTAGAATCTTATTGCATTATTTCACTGTGTATAAAGACATACAGTGATGCCCATACTCAAAGGGCTTTCTAAAATGAATTTTCACTTTTGTAGAATTCAGATGTCTAACATCTACAGGTTCACAAGAGATACTCTAGGTATTTACTCCTCAGCTTCCTAAGTTCTGCTCTTCTGCAAGCCAGTGTTTGACCTGTGCTGACACTCATAGTGCACTTTTATTTCTTCCACCTGTTTCTGATTTGCTAGTTAGACATGTTCTCATCTAAATCCCCAAGGATATTGATCCTGTAAGCATCTTTATCCCAAGGTCAGCACAATGCACAGCATTTAGATTCTTTCTGAATGAAACTAAACTGTCAACAAATGACATGCTGCTCTTCATGCTTTACATGTAATAGTTAGACACGCTGCCAGGAAGTGGGAAAATTGCTTTGGAATTTTCTTTTGCCATTCCCCATTTCTCCCACAGGCAGACCAAAAAGTACATGCAGGAGAGGAATTCAGTGAAAAGGGCTGTCTCCTACCAAAGAGAAAGCCTGAATTTCTGTCTCTCTGAGCTCCTTTTATCACTGCTCCCTTCCATTGTAATTCTGCTCAGTGCTTCTCTACAGCAGATGCATTCTGGGATACCACACAATAAAGAGATAAGAGTTGAAGTAAACTTGGATACCCTGACCAAATTGTCCTATCTGACCTTGGAGCTGGGTGCCTAACCCAAACACATTGCAAAACCCAAGTGGCTTTGTGGACCTGGGCCTAAGGATGCTGACAGCCAGAGCTACAAATGCTCATCCTTCAGAAAGGCATGGATTCATTTATATAATTGGCAGAGATAAAATGAGTCAGCATAAGAACAGTCAGGAAGGAAAAGGAAGGTCTATTTACTTGTGGTGGGAGGCTGATTTATATTTCAAGAAAGGAGAAGTCGTTAAGGCCTTCACAGTGAATTCTGGCTCTTGAAAATCTAGAAAAACTTTTCAGCTTTTACTACTATGAGATCTTGCAGGATACACAAGATGAAAAGGAACCTCCACCAGTTAATACTGACTCAGTGCATATTTACTTAGGCTGGCTAACAGAGAGCTGCATGTTGCCAATTTCCCAGGCATACTGAAAAGTCACATCATTCACTGAGTATCACTGTCACTACGAAGCACATTGGAGTGCCTCCATCTGAGAACCTGAGCCAGCTTTGACTCAACGCTAAGTAGACATCCAGGTTTTCCAACACTACTGCATAGCCTTTTCCTTGTGCAAGAGAGTATTCACTGCCTTGGGGCTTTAGTTTATGGTTATTTTCTACAATGGCAATATTCAGGTAAAAGAGTTATACAAATTCTTTGTGAAATCACAGTCATATCTTTGTATCAGCACTGTGTTTGCATTATCAAACTTCAGTATTTCTAGTGTCATTACTACTCTTTGTGCATAATTTGCTGTAGGGATGTCAAAATGTACAGTGTATACTTTTGACATGGAATTGAAGAAATTGAAGAGGGTTTTTTCCTGTTTTTTACCTAGCAGCATCAAGGATGGGTCTGCTGCCTTTTGATAGCACAGGAAGACTGGAAACCCTGGGAATTTTAGAGAGCTTATACAGACAGGTGAACTTACAAAACTGGGGATTTGTTTTTTTTCTAAATATACTTCAAAGAAGTCCATTTTTTTCCCTAATATAAGACTTTTAATTTCAAATGTAGCCTTCAAATTCTGAGTAGCTCCAGGTACTTTCTGCCAATAAATGTTTTACTATCATCTCCTCCTATGCAAAATTTTCTCTTTCAAGCTTCACAGAGGAAAAAAGATAAATTGCTGCCTTCTAAGTAAAGCAGTACAACTGAATGTTGAAGTGTTGGTAAATGTGGGGAAATGTGGAGTTAGAAGAGTAAGGGATAGCGTTTGCTCTGTCATCTCATCTCTTTCTATGATAATAATCTTTAGTGTTACTTGTGAAAACAGAGCAGATGTCTTCAAACAGCAGGGAAATTTTCAGTTGTCCCTTTAAATGACTGTTCACATATCTCATATGTGGCCTTGTCTTTCTGGCAATTCGTGGAGGATACAGCATCTTGAAATGTTCTGCAGTCCTGCTTTTAGCACTTGTTCTCAGTGCTCTTACTTGACAAGGCTTTAGACAGCATAGCTCTGAGAGGGAGCAGCCTTTGTAACAGGAGCTGTGACATCTCAGCCATGCCAGCCAGACAGCAGTCGCCACCCCCTTACATTCAGAGGGTTTTCATCACAGACAGAAGAGGGAGGGAACTTTAAATGCCAACAAGGGGGGGCAGTACATTATTGCTTTTAGACTGTACTGCACATGTCAGTTCAATCTATCATCAGGGAGTGAAGATTCCAAAATATTTTTTGGGTATCGTTGCTCACAAAAGGCACTTACCATCCAAACTAATTAAGGAAGGAAAAGTACAAATGTGGCTCTTATGACAGGAATTTTCTACAGTATGAATATATTTGTTCAAGGATCTTTCCTCTAGGAAGTCAGAACACCACACTATTTTCTTTATATGAAATGCTTTTGAAGATCTAAACCTGTCAAGTAAAAAGAAACAGTACAATTCATTAGTCTAACTTCAGAGCTCTGCTGGAGACATTTACATCTGAGCACGTCACATAGGCATCCCTCCTATGGAAGGGAGGAAAAGAGGCACTGTTAGGATAAACAGTATCATAAGCTCTGAAACAAACCTCAGATAGGTCAGAAGAGTTGTTCTCTATAAAACTTAGAGAATTGAGCACTCCTAAAGAATAGTAATCTAGATACAAGTCTCTGTCACACATCTCTCAAGTCTTTGGAGTTGAATTTCCTCAAATTATCAGGTGCAGTATTTTCAAGTATATGCATATTTATTTATAGTTGTCCTTGAGAAGGTTCTTCTGAACTATTAGTGATTAAAGAAATGAGGTGAAAGTAGAAACAAACCAACGTCTGAAGTAAAGATGACAGTTTGGTGATTGTGAAGTGATTTGTGATTCTTATCAGGAAGTACCACAGAAGAACAGTAAAGGGTAAATGCTTTATAAATGTTTAGGGGAAAGTACAAATTTATACAGTTCCTCAAAGAGGGAACCCTAAAGTTTATAACAACAGTAGAGATTCTGCCTGTTCTCCCCAGGAACTGCTGAGAGAAGTGGGACACTCACCTTCTCTCTTTACATATCTCAGCTTTGAATGTGTGGTGAGGAAATGCAATTCAGGATTCAAAGTCAATGAATTTGAAACAGAAAACAAATCAGGGAGAACAGTGCAGAAAGCAATAGGGAACTGCACTGCTAGTGTTAGGCAGTTTTTGTCCACATCCTACCCCTGAGACAGCTTACACATGGAATGAGCTGGGCAAATGTGTTTCCACCCATTATCTGCTATAAAAAGAAAAGGACTAAGATATACAAGGCTGACATGTAAATTCATGAATCATGCTGAGTTTGCTTTAGTGTAGCTTAAACACTGGATCTTGACTTAGGACTCCAAAGACCTGGATCTGCTGCTATTGTCCTGGCTAGCAAGACTAAGCAGGTCATTCAACTTTTGTGTGTTTCCCCATCTGCAAAATCAGGTAACAATAATGATGTCTGTGCTTTTGAGGTCTTCTAGTAACTAGTTTTCTTCAGGAGTTCAAATAAGTCTGAGGCAGAAGAGAAAACCTGAAGTGACTGAGGCCAATCAGAAGGGTATTACACATGTGCTTGCCCCTGCATTTGAATCTCACAACAGTTTGAATTCTCCCTCACTGGTAGAAATCCATGAGGCAGTAAAAGCTTGGTTGTTTTTCCTAAAACAATCCTGTGAAGTCAAGACTGCTGAGGAAAAAGCACAGTGCGGGTGCCTACCTTGCACCCGAAAGAGCTATTGGCAGTTTATTTTGCTGAACTGTAATGTCTGGATCATTTTTATAGCTTTGAAAAGTAAAACCCGAACTTTTAGGTCATGGGGAGTTACTAAAGGAGTAGATGATTTTCAGATGACTTTGGATTCTACTTGTGTTATAACAACTGCTTTGTAATTTGCACGGGAGGAGGAACATTCCATCCCCTGTGCATTTCTTTCAGGTAAGTCGTGATGGAGAAACCCAAGTATAAGCCTGCAGAAACACATTCAGGATTGCTGTAATTTGGCTTGTACAGACCTGTTTTAGTAACACAAGCCTTTCTTTAGATTTTTTGTATTAGCCAGCCCAACTAATTCTAGCAAAGAGTCGGTGTGGTGTTTATGTAAGCGGATGAGATGTTACCCTTGAAGCTCCCCAGGTGCACGTTACTCTGCGCTTTCTGTACGCACAAGGAGCTGACTGTACTAAACTCCTCCCGGCTGTTTTTTATTCCCCACTCAAGATCGAGCGCTCCGTGCTAGCAAAGGGCCCTCGCCCGTATCCGCCGGGCAGTGGGCGCCGCGCCGGGAGCCGTCCTCTCGGCCAGGGCATTAACTCGCCCGCCGGCTCCCTGCCGCCGAGCCGAGCCGGCCCAGGGCGCTGCCGCCCGCGGCCACGCCTGCACCGGGCCAGAAGGCTGCACGGGACGGCTGCCGGCGAGGTGCACAGCGGCTGGCCACGGGTTTTTCCCAGAAGTTGGGGACAGAAGGTGCCGAGAACATTCCTCGCTCTCGCTCTTTCCGTAGGGCTGGGACGCGCTGCCAGAGCCAGCGCAGGCTGCCCGCGGTGCTGCCCTAGGCAGGACCCGCGAGAAGCCCAGAGCCATTGATCCGGCGCCTCCGCGGACCGCCGAGAGCGCGCCGGGAAGCCCGGGGATTCCCCCCGCCCCGCTCTCCGGGAACGCGTCCGAGGAACGCCGGGGACGCGGGGATCAGGAACGGCGAGGGGAACGTGCCCGGGGAAGGAGAGGACGGGGCGAGCGGCAGCCGCTTTTGCTTCCTCGCCCCGGTGAAACCCCCGGGGAGCAGCGTGCCCCTCCGGGCCCCTCTGCCCGGCTCCGGCGGCGTTCACTTCCCTCGGCAGACTCGGGAGCGGGTGGCTCCGGCTCCCCGGCGCTTCAATGCAGATGGAGGGGAAAGAGAAAGGAACCCGCCGGGATCCCGGGCAGCCCCGTCCACCGGCGGGAGGATGTTGCGGGACCTGGCCCGGGCTCGCCTCGCCTTGGCCGCCCCCCGCCCCCGGCGCCGCCGCACCCACCTCGAAGAAGCCGGCTCTGCCGCCCATTCTGCGGGCACCCGCCGCGCCGCCCCCGCCGCCGCCCGCGGCACCTTCCGCGGGGCCCCGCGCTGCGGCCAATCAGGCGGCGCCCGGACCCCCCGCCCCGCCCGGGCCGGGGCCGCTGCCCGGCCGTGCCGGTGGGCGGCTGCTGGCAGCGCTGCCTGCCCAGCCGGCGGCGGTGCCCCGGGCAGCCGCAGCAGTGCGGGACCGCCGGCACCTCGCGCACGCCAAGTTCTGCAGCTCCCGGTGTTCAAAAACTGCGGGAGAAGAACAATATGCAGCGGCTGCCGGGAGTGACATTTCATTCAGAAGGGTGATTTATTTTTCTTTGAGAATTACTGAAGGAAATATTGTTCTTTTCAAAGAGCTGAAGTATCTTAATGAGATAACTTGAAAAATGCAGCTGATCATGAGCTAGAATACATTCTCCTTTCTTTTTTTTGATAGTTTACCTGATGTTTCAGGGGCGATTGGACTGACAACAGAACTCTGCTGAGACCCCTTCTCCTCCTATGATGTGTTCCTGCCACTGCTGAGAATTACATGTGTGGCATAAAGCAGTACAGAACTGACACTTTTTCCTCCACCCAGTCTTCATTACGCGATATCTTTTCTTTAAGAGCCAAGGTAATTAAATATCAACAAAATCTACTAGCCTACAAAGGAACGTTGCTTTTTCACTGCCATGTATTTCCATTAGACAGAATGATTTATGCTATATACTGTTTGAAAACCTTCTGCTATTTCCAAGTTTAACTTTCTTGCACACATCTATAACCATCAAAGCTATTGAAATATCAAATAATAAATTTCACCAAAAGAAAAGGCCTCTACTGGACAGCCAGAAACCTGATCAGAAAGCCCTAACAGGACATTATTAGTTCTTAATGTAAATATGGGCAAACACAGAAACATACACTGCTTCACAAGCTAACCCCGAGACTGGATAATTAATGTTTGGGCCAGGTTAGACGTTCTGGATTTTTATGCTAAAGAAAAGAGAAACAAAATTATAGCTTCTCCAAATAGGCTGGCATTTCTTTCAGTACATTTCATTTCCACATGCTCTGTAACCATACAGAATCATGAAAACATTTCCCAACACAAAAAATTAATCAGATCACAAATATAAAGAACACTTAAACTAACCTTCTGTACCAGAAAGCAATCAGGCAGTGCTTCAGACTGACAGAAGTTATGCAAATTGGTTCCCTCTACCAGCACAATACAGCTTGAGGAAGAAAAATCTATTAGAAACACAATTCAAATTCCCAAGCTGACTGCTAAATTGGAATTTGTGGCTCGCTGTTACCTTTAACAGGAGTTACAGAATAAAAAAGCCACCCCCCTCAATTCTCCAGTACAGAAGGATTTTGGTCAGAGTGTGGTGCTCCAGAAGTCTCCTCATCTTAAAAAAGAAAATACCCCTAAATCACAGTCCTTCAGGATTTACCCGGTGTGTCTTCACTGGAACCAGCTGGTGTAAAACTGGAGTGCTGCCCTGACATTGTTTCACCCAAATGCAAACAGAGCCAGAAGGGGCAAGCATTTGGATGCTTTTTCTGGGCCTTTTAGCTCGGTGTCGTCAATGACTACCTGTTACTGGGACGCGTCACGAGCACAATTCACATGGTTCCTCTCATTTACTGAGCCTGCACAGGAGCCACAGTCCGGCGCGGCCGCGGCTCGGGGGTGTTATCGAACCCGGGCCGCTACTACCGGGCAGCGCCACGTGTGCCTTGGGTACTCCGTTGGGCGCGATGCCGGGTGCGGCTCCCGCGGCCGCTGCCCCTCGGGGCCGGAGCGATACACGGACCCGGGACCGACGCACGGACCCGGCCCTGCCGCGGCGCGCGCCGGGAGCCTGGCCCCGCCCCCCGGAGGCCCCGCCCCGCCCCTGCTTGGCCCCGCCCCCGGGGGCCCCGCCCGGCGTGCTGCGGCCCGGCCGCCGCCAGGGGGCGCGTGCCCGCGGCGGCCCCGCGCCCTGAGGCAGCGCGAGGCGGGGCGCGCTCCCCTCCGAGCCGCTCCCGCGCCGGGCCCGCCCCGCCGCCCATTGTCCCCGCGCCGCCCCTCGCCCCGGTGCTGGTGCTGAGTCACGGCCGGCTCGGCGCTGCCCGGGGCCGTAGGTGTCGCGGAGAGCTCGCCGGCCACCGCCTGAGCAGCGCCATGGGGACGGAGGGCGCCCGTGCCTTGCTGGAGCGCGCCGGCACGCTCACCCTGCAGACCGGCAACCTGCTCAATTGGGGCTGCCTCCGCAAGAAGTGCCCGGCCACCCCCGGCGAGGAGGTGAGGGGCGGGCCGGTGCTTCCCTTCGGGGCGCCTCGGCGGAGGCACACCCTGAGATGGGGGGCCCGGGCCGGGCCGCGGGCGGGCTGGCGGCTGAGAGAGCGCTGGGTGCCGCTCCCCGGGCGGTCCGAGCGCCGTCCGCAGCGGGACTCGTTCCGGCCGCGCACGGCTGGCCCGGTGCCCGTCACGGCGAGGAGGGGCTTTGGCTCCCGAGCGATCCGCCTGCCGGTGCCCTCGGGACGCGCGAGATGGGAATGGCAAAACAGAGTTTTGCTTGTTTGTGTTCGTCCGTTCGTTGTGTTCTACCCTGTTGGGAGGTAGCGGCCCCCGGAAGCACTTTGCCCTGAGAAGGAGCGAGCCCAGCCTTCTGATCCCGGGAATGAAGGATTAAAACACTTACAAATTTAAGTGCTGTCTGTAATGGCAAAGAGGATCCCTTATGCTTCTTTAGTAGGATAAAAAAAAAGCATAGACATGAGCTTGGATTACAGATTATGAAATTTCTCTTTTCTAACCTGAAGTTAATTTAATTTCTTCACAGAGACAGTTCTTGGGAAAAGCAGCAGTTGTCTTCTTTGAAGCAGCGAGCTGTCATTCTTTGTTAAGCAGTTGAAAAGAGCTTTTTAATCATCACCTTAAAAGTATTGCCTTTAGCGATGTGTGCTAATACTTAGAATAGTTCTCACAAAATGTCTGGAGATGCTGTGGCCATGAACTTCAGAACCACCATATTTCCTGTTTCATCATGACACAGTAATCTCAGAATGGTCACTTAATAATGAGAAAAACTATGGGTTTGGCTGATTATTGCTATGTAGTGACACTAGTGATAACCCAGAAGTTGCATATTAATCATGCACAAGTGGAAGAAAGGTGGCAGGGAGGATGATGTAACAAGAAGGAAGAATTCATCATACTCTTGTTTAGCTGTCATGTGGGCATAACGTGACCACATAACGTTTTATTTGGCCTGGTTGCTTATTAAACATTCTGTGAAATGTGTGAAAGAGGGCTGGATTCTGTAACCAAGACATAGCTGTGTCATGATGGGCAGCCTTGTGTGGGTGAAACTACCCAGTTTCTGGAGGGCTGTTAAGTAAAGAGTGGCCAATGTGCATAACTAATAGTTAAGGTTCTAAAATTCACTTGTTTACTGAGGAATCCTCTGGCTTTCCAGAGTTGGTGTACTTCCAAAAGCAATTCAATGGGATAATTTGCAATCAGCTTTTGACTCTTCTCTTTGGTGTAGTCAGTTCTCAGTGGCAGAATGTAAGCTAAAATTTTGCAAACTGTGAATGCCAGCGTTAGGAGATGCAGCTGTGTTTGGAAAAGCTGATCAAAGCAGTGCAATACACTCCTCATTCCACATGGCCTGAGGGCAGGGGAGTGATGTGCTTTGGAGTCAGAGGCGGGTGCATAGGAACCGCAGTAGAAGTGTGTCCTGTGACAGCTGCAAAGCAGCAGCCTATAAAAATTCTGTACTGTCTCACTTGCCCTCAGAAAGGAAAAGATAACAATATAAATTGTATCAAAATAGGATTAAGAGTTATTTTATTAAAGGGTTATTGCGCTTAGCTATTTATTGGGGTGGTCAATTCTTGCCTTTTGGGTCCAGGGGTTTTTATACTGTTTTAAATGATGGGAGGAATGTATAGTATTTCTGTTCACAAAGTATTGTTCCTGTATTGTGTCTGATATCAGGCAGGGATGTTGACTTCTAGTTTGTGCATGGTATTAGAGCTCTCTGAGTTGGGTGTCATAGGAAGTGGCACTGGTACACAAAGTAGGTATGCACACAGTTCTAAAATGCACTGTGGAAAGTGAAGTAAAGCAGCAGGTGGTGGAAGTGCTCCTACCTGTGGTAGGTGGCAGTCAGACTGTACCCGTACTTAACTCCTGGAATGGATCAGAGGGAAGCTACAGCACTGCTACAGCTGCAGCACTGGTACTATATAAAATTAGTTAGCTGATTTAATAGTTATGTCTTACTATGTTCAAGAAAATCCATGATCAGAATCTTAGCCGAGTTTATTTTGCAACTGTGGATGAAGGAAAAACGCAGGAGTGGCATAGGATCTGTACGTTCCCCCTACAGTGATGAAGGACTTAAAAGCATTAGTGGTTTTGCTTAGTGGAGTAGGTTGGCAGTAAATGGGAAGGGTTGTATGCATCTTAAAAAGAGAAGTAATACAATGAGTATTTAGTGGTTGATTGTAAAGTCTCATCTCTACAGTGTCATGGCACTTATGCTCTTACCTGATTACTTTGTAACTTAGGAGTTTCTGCGCAAAAAAACCACAACCCCAAAAAACCCCAAACCACCCCATGTCTTAGTTCTTGCTTGCTTAGCATTGTACTTTCCTTTTAAGATGGCATTGGTTTGAGAGATAACTAAAGTACAGTACTTGTATTACTGCTAAAACTCTGTGGAAGAGGAGAGAAAAATATACAAGTAAACTAGTTTGAGCAAGTTTCAGCTACAAGCCATGAAGGAAGAATCTTCTGTGGGGTGGTGTCAATAGTTCAGCTGTGCAGTGTGTCCTGCACATCTCTGTACTGCTGTGTTTGTGTGTGGCTGGAACACAGGCACGCTTCAACATGAAAAAATGTGTTGTAGGTGCGGGACTGCATCCAGAAAACACTGACTGAATGGAGCACAAAGATCAGCCATGACCAAAATCAGGTAGGAGAGGTGTTATACATCTTATCCATGTTACATGTAAAGCCAAAGAGAGAGTGGCTACACTTCTAAAACTTACAGTAATTATTAAAGTATCTGCAGCTCCAGATACCTTGAAGGAATATTTCTTAACTCCCCTTCTTTCTGTAGTGTTTAGTAAATATGGGGAGGTTAAGAAATATCAATGTAAAGAGAGAATCCTGTTGATGGCAGTTCTTGGCAAAGTAAAAGCAGTGGTCTGTAGGATTTTAAATTTATTATGGAGGCAAGTAAAAGTAAAATCTGTGTACCTTTTAACTTTGCTAGCATGCTTGTTAAAACTCAGTGGAGAATTCTCTGAGTTATGGAGATCACAGATGGCTGAAGATCCCATTTGGAGGGGAGCTCTGAAGAATCTCTTGCTTCAGAAATATTTCTGAAGATGCAGAAGTGGCAATTTTTCCCTTAAGAGCTAAAGATTTCCACATAAGATTTAAAGCCACAGACGTGAGCATCTGACGTGAAGATCTTGGTGTATTTGCCTGCTTCTCTTTCACTTTTGCTTCTGAAATGCAACAAAACAGTAATAGGTCCCCACTAAATTTATTTTTTGTTCTGTGGAATATTAGCGTGTTTCAGGAAAATAAAAAGGTACCCAAAAACCAAAACAATAACAACAACAAGAAACCTAAAAAAACTTTCCTGATTGTTTCTTTGGGTTTTATTACCAGTTCTTGTATAATGGGGGCATCAGCTGCATGTTATGTTCCAAACTGAAATGTGTGAGGCAGTTATTGCTGAGTCATTGAAGAACTGATGATTGCTTAAGTTTTGTTTAAAATGCTGACAGTATGGAGTAACTCAAAGGCTCACTTGAGAATCTTTTGGTAGCACAGCAAAAAATAGCAAAGTGTTTTTGCTAGGGGTAGTGTTGGATGTGCCTGTAATACAAAGTCTGATGTAGGTAAAACTTAAGGAATGTCACCTTGTGCCAGCTGACATAAGATGTCAGCCTAATCCTTAATGAGGTCAAGGGTGAAATAATTATGGTCTTAAATCAGTATTTTACAGCATTTTCACTGTAGGTTTTTCATAAGGTTCACTGAAATTACAAAATATTCTTATGCAAAGATGTTCCCATCCAACACTCAAACCTCCTAATTCTGATGGGGCTCTTTTCAGCTGGTCATGAGGCTTTTTTAAAACAAGGTCCTTTGAATTGGCACAGCAGTCTTTTGACAGCATAAAATCAGAACTACTAGAACTACTGAGTCTTGTTCCAATAATTCTAATCAGTAATTTGTATTTTCTATATTAGGGTCATTTAGGGCCTTTCATAGATGTTGATTATTTTGACTTTTGACATCCCCTCAGTGATCAAGAAGCCTTGGGTTGCTTGCTTTCTGTCTTTGCTTTTTTCTACTATTTTTGTTTCCAACTGCAGTAAGGCACTTGCTCTCTTTTTTTTTTTTTTTTTTTTTTTTTTTCAAATTACTTAAAAACATTCTTCAGGAGCTTACAGTCTCCTCTTGATGTTACTCCTAAGTCTCATGTACTTACTACAGGAAACACTGGAGGTTCTGGAATGTTCTGTAGCTCAGGCTATGGAAAAAATAAATCCTGAAGAAAGGGATGAGTTGAAAGTATCAGGTAAGAACATAGTCAAAAATCCAGTGTCATGGAAAGGTTTCATATGCAGTCATTAATAGGATATTCATAGATGAGGATTTTTAATCTCATTTATAATTGCAGAATCAAATTACACTATTGCACAGTGTTGTTCTTAAACACTGGCTAAGAAAGTCTTGAATTGGTATTTCAGATTCTAAAGCAGCTCACCATTTTTCTAGTTTAACTTGCATCACCTCAAGATATTTTGAATGTATTTTGTGAATCTTTGACGTTTTTGAAGCAAAATATTACAGATAATACTGGAATTAAGAAATAGCATTGGAAGCACATATATTTGCATAATTTTTCAGGTTGAATATGATGAACTTGAAGGAAGCAGTCCATACTAACAATATTACATTTTGAGTCTCAGTAAGTTGTGAAGAAGTCTGTTTGTACTATTACATTTGGGGTTCTTACACAGGTTGTTACTGCTACTGCTTCGAGTCCTGATGCTTTACAGTTTATTACATCATCTAACTGGATGGTTTCTTGTTCTGAGACTGCACAACAACATTGACATTTAAGAGAACGGTGTCTTTATTGGGCAGTCGCCTTTCAAAAAACTGTGGTTTTTTCCAATTTTTTAAGCAATTGGTGTACATTTTTAAAATCTTTTACCCAAAACCTCATTAATAGTACAAGAAAAGTAAATGGCTGTATATTAGTAATACCTGGCTTGTTTAGTTATTGATTCCAGTTTCTTTGAAAATAGCAAAGCTTTTCATCGTTGGATCAAATTCTTCATCCATCAGAGACGCAGTTGACCTGGGTAAGTGTGGAACTCAATTTAAGATTTCTTTTTTACTCTAGAACTTAGATGGAAAAAGTTCTGATGTTATTTCTAAGAGGTGTATTTAGTCACTGTCATAAGTATAACCTGTTTTCCTATTAGTTAATCAAGTCTATTTGCACAGTAGCTCAGTCAGTAAACTTACTGAATGGATTACTGTGACCTTGGATCCACAAACTCAAATCTGATTCCTTGATACAAGCAGGAGCAAGTTTCTATTCTTTCACACAAAACTTGTTAAAAAGTAAATAGCATGTGATGTTTTAATATTAGCGATACAGCCATTCTTGCCAGTTCTTGTTAGTTGCATTTAACATCATGACCTTTGCTACTGACTGCAGTCTTTCAGAGATTATTCAGGAAATAAAATAATGCTGTAAGTAGCTGGTGAAATATGTTTTACTGAAAATGCCATACAATGTCTCTTCATAAAGTTGTGTTGCCCTTATGTAGCAGTAATTGTGTGCAGCAATGAACGTTACTGTTTTGGAAGTTTGTTGGGCTTAAGGGGTGACCAAAGAAGAAAAGGCCAGATACCATTATTCTCTATTGATACCCCAGTTAATAGCTTATTTATTGTAATTTTTACCACCATTTGTCAGAAATACAATAAGGGACTCCTCCTCTTGAAGAAAATAATTACTTTAACTCGGCAGTTCTACTCTGTTTGCTTTGCTTAAGAGGCCTCATGACTTGCATTTTTCCTAAAGCTCAGTGAGACTCCAAGACTTGCACTTTTCTCTGGCAAATTAAGTCTCTGTATTGGGTGTGCTTTAATTTAACCCCTCACACAAATCAAGCAGTTTTCCTAACCCATGTCCTGTACTTAAGTTATAGTTCAGAGTGAAAGCTACAAATTTTAAAAGAAATTGAGAGTGAAGAAATAGAGACCTGTTTGTCATCAGTGTCTTCAGAGAAAAATACAGTTTTAACATTAAAAAGTAGGAAAAAGCTTCATGATTTTGTTCATTTTCTGTTGGTTTTGTTTTTTGCTTTCCCAAGACCTACAACTGAATCTTGGTCTTGTGTTCTTGAATCTTTGCTAAAAGGTTGTGTTAATGTTCTTGGCCTCAGATAACACTCAGAGTTTCAAATGGTGAATGGAGAGCTAGCAGAGTGAAGCAGGAGGTGTGGTTTTTGCTAAATTTGAAGAGTCATGCTGTTTATGTTCGTATCTGATAAAAGATTTTACAGTGTCTGTTCTTCTTCCTCAGCGTGTTCTGCCCTTGGAGTTGCTCAGTTAGACTCAGTCATTATTGTCCCACCTCCTGTGGAAGATGGAACTAACCTCTCCTTGGAATATTTGCAACCTTATTGGAAAGAACTTGAAAATCTAGTTCAAAACAAAAAGATTGTTGCCATAGGTACCTCTGACCTAGATAAAACACTGTTAGAGCAGCTGTATCTGTGGGCACAGGTGAGAACCAACTTCCTACTCGTAGCATTTCTTAGAACAGAGTAACTGCTTGCTTTGTTGGCTGATACATTATTACAAACTTCTGTTATAAATGGTTTTTTATATAAAATAATATTTAGCCCTGTTATTTTGTACATTTTGTGTATGGTCATAATGTTCAAGGTGGGGGAGGCTCAAATATGACTGTTGTTTGTTCAGTGTTCTTATGCACTGACCAGCAACAGCTGGAAATCACAGGTCTGTTCAGAAGCAGGTTCTTTGCAGTACTGAAGGTTTGAGGATTGAAGAACTGAAAGTTTTGGATACTTTAATACTTAGGAAGGAGTACAAGCAGTAGTCTTAAACTTTCTGATTTATTCCAGTGACTCTGAAAACATAGCTGTTTTCACTTTAAGCTGTGTTACAAAGGGAAGGATTTCCCCTTGGAAAAATGATGTTTTAATGGCAAGCATAACTGTAGAGAGGAAGACAGACTCTGAGTGAAATGGCACAAGACTTTGCTGTCAGAGTGACTAGTTCATAGCACCATAAAATGGGTTAAAAGGTCATTTAGTTCCAGGCCTCCTGTCATGAGCAGGGACACTTTCCAGTAGACTATGTTGCTGAAAGCCCCATCCAACCTGGCCTTGAACACTTCCAGGGATGGGGCAGCCATCCAGCATTTTTCTGTGCCTCAGAACTCTCACATTGAAGAATTTCTTCCTAATAACTAAGCTGAGTCTGCGTTGTCAGTTTAAAGTTATTCCCCTTGTCTTATCACCATATGCACTTGCAAAAAATCCCTCTCCAGCTTTTTTGTTGTCCTTTTAAGGTACTGGAAGGGACTCTTAGGTCTCTCTGGAGCCTTCTTTTCTCCAGGCTGCACAATCCCAACTCTCTCAGCCTATTCCCATAGGAGAGGTGCTCCAGTCATTTGATCATCTTTGTGACTCTTGGTGTTTTATGTACACTGAGAGAGGGCAATTGCAGGATTTAATTACCACCTGCATGGTGATTGTGAATGCAGTTTGTGAGGAGAAAGTCAGTGGAAGAGCATCCCTTCTGACTTGATCTGAATCAAGCACTTGCCTGAAGGCGTGGAAGATTGCAAATTTATATATCCCTAACAAAAATGGGTTTGGATTTTTAAATTAGAAGTCTTTTTCAAAGTAACAATGCTTTTACTAGAGGCAGGGGGAAATAAAGCTGCTGCTGTTTTGGGAACACAGCAGACAGAAAGCCAGAATGCAGTGAGTTAGCACTCATCTTGCTATGGAAGCACCTGAAGTTAGATCCTACTCCTGCTTTGGGCTGTGTGTGGCAGGGAATTGCAGGTGTTGCAGCTGCCTACATTAATTAATCATGTAGAATTAATTAGCCTTGCTCAGACTTTTAAACAATGGTCAAAGACAAATTGTTCAAAGGAAAATTTCTGTTGTAATAGAAGGCATGAGGGAAACAGCTAATATAAGTACGTTAGTATTTTTTCTTATAAAAATATTTTGTTACCCAGGTGAAACCAAGTAGTAATCAGGTGAACCTAGCTTCCTGTTGTGTGATGCCACCTGATCTCACAGCATTTGCAAAAGAATGTGACATACAGCTGCTAACTCACAATGACCCCAAAGGTAAGACTTTGCTGATTAAGTAAACAGAAGACTTCTAAATGCATTTATTCAATAGAAAATCAGGAACTATCTTTTCCTGAACTTCAAAGTTTGTTATATTTGAGGCCTGGACCAAGGATTCTAAGTGTCTCTCCTTTATAAAATATTTCTGTTAAGTTACTGCTGTTACTTCCTCCCCTCCCCTTCCCATTCCTTCTTGAAACAGTCTTGCAGCCTTGGATAATTTCTTGAAATACTTCTAATCAGAAAAAATAAAATAAATAGAAGAACAACCTACTGAGCAATTTGTACTATGTTTATTTCTACAAAATACGGAATTAAATGTATTGCTGAAGGCCAGTAAATGACAAATGAAAGTGTACTTGCCTGGAACTTGTGAAATAGATTACATAAAAATGTTAATGGCCAGTTGATTTTTGAATAGTTTGGTAATATTAGATCAGTAAAATTACTATGCTTTAAGTAGGATTCTTTCAAAGTCTTGACTTCTTAAAATAACATTATTACAAAGAGTTGTAAATTCTTCACTTTTTTAATGCAGTGATTTATTTGCTAAATGAATGAAGAAATTGGAGGCTTTCCTTTGAGCTGTATAACTGAGTTACCAGTTCTCTACAATATTCTGGGATATAACATTCATTTCTCTCAAACATCATCAGTCTTCTTCACTTAAGAACACCTTAAGGTGTTAACACTTTAACACCTTGTTGGAATAATAAAAAGTCTTAAACAATATTTAGTTAAGTCCTTCCCTACATTGTTGGTCAAGACTTAATTATTCATGATGATACTTTTCCTTCCTTCTCCTTTCTTTCCCCTCGATCCCAAAGAAAAATGTGAAGCATTTCTTATGAAGTATGTATTTCATAGTACCACTGTTACAACCAATGAATTTCATCAGTGCCTGAGCAGGATTTATTACTGCTCTGGCAGCATGCAAGATGAATTTCCATTCAATCTGACAATTTCCATTCAATTTCCATGTCCTCTGGAGTCCAAATGCAACTTGCATTTTGATAAATAGTATCCACTGAAAGTCATGAAATTAAGGAGAAAAGGATTTGGTAGAAAACAGTGCAAGTTGTGATTCCCTTATGTGTTGTTTGCTCAGCCTAACTTTTCTGTAATAGTCACCTGAAGAGTATCTAGATTATTTTTGGTGAGCACTCCTCACCAAAAGACATTGCTCTTTGGATGAACATTCCAGAGGAAACTAGGAAGATTTGTACTTGCCTTCTTTTCTTGTTTTGTGGCATTTAAGCCCATTTTTCTTAAAGCTTTCTGGGCTTATGGTTATTATGAGCCCCATTATGGGAGATAGTAGGAATGTTGACTTTACAGTGACTGCAGAGGTAACTCTGAATGCTCAATTTCAGCCCTATGCTTTACTTACCTCTGGTTTGTCTAGCTAGCTTCTCAAATCTAATTTTCTTTTTCTCCCACAAATGACTCTACTGATCAACTTAATTTGATATTCCAGAGTCTCAGTTTTGTGAGAAATACTCAATGTTGCAAAAAAGTGTCCTGGAGATTTATTTTGTGATATTTAGCTGCTTTATTGTGATATTCAGCTGCTTTTACCCTAAATGCATTCTGGAAGAGTGGATCTGAGTGGTATACAGTACCACTTAAGGTCTTGACTGTAGGAAAAGGCTTTTCTTACTAAGTGTTGCTTTTTGCAGCTGTTTACATTATACTGTTTTAAGCACAAATATCCCTTTTTAACTTCAGAATTACTTTGTGAAGCAAGTTTCCAAGAAGTTCTCCAGGAAAGCATCCAGAACATGAAAGCCAACAAGTGGATTCCTTTATGGCTTCTGCGGTATTCAGTCATTGTTAAAAGCAGAGGAATTATCAAGTCCAAAGGCTATATCATACAAGCTAAAAGAAATGCATCTTAAAACACTGGTTTTTCGTTGTTTTTGTTTGTTTGTTTGTTTTTGTAAAGGCTGTTTAAATTTCTTTGGGATGGGGGAACATTGCATTTTTCATAGAAAGATTTTTACATTTATAATGAACTACCAAAAGTTGTAATTATTCAGTGTGATGTCAGTAGGAGTGTCTGTAATGTTCTAACACTATTTTTCTTAACTATTGATGGGTTCATTCAAAATATGAAATATTTTGGGGCTTTTTTTATTGAAGTTATCTATAGAGTAACAGTTTAAAATAATTTTCTTTTTATGACCAGTTCACTGTAAAAATTATCATTATATTTTAGCTGCCATTAGGTAGCATGGAGAAACAGATATTTTTGTTTTTTTAAAAAACAAATTTCTCTTAAATCATACTTACGTGGTGAATACACATTTCAAGCATTCAAGGACTAGCTTTTATAGAAAATTGTCATTTTTTTAATGATTCAATACCCCCAAAAATTAGGCTGTTATCTCATTACTTGATATGTATATATAGGCAAGTCAGCTGTTTAATTAGTGGGCGTAGGAAAATTGGTTTATTTGTAATAGAGTGGAAAAGACCCCTATGATTTAGAAGAAAATGCATCTTTCAAATTACTTTCTGATTGTTACTTGAATTCCTTCTGGCTTCTTTGTGCCTCAATACGCTTCATTTAGTGTTCGCACAAGTGTGATGGCATTTTTACTGTTTGAAATAGAAAATGCATTAATAGTGAATGTTTAAAATAAGATTCGAAAACAAGCTATGAAGAAATCTGTTAATCAAAAATTGTGCCTGTCTCCTTCTCAACTGTGGCTTGTTTTTTTGATACTTGTGAACTACGCAAGCAATCAGCCAAGTAGAATAGACAGTAAATGCTGATGCTGTTCACTAAAATTAATTACTTCTTGTGCAGTTGCCTGGGAAACCTGTTGCTTGAGTGCCACTCAGGAAACAAGATGAAGCAAGGCTTAGTCTAAAGTTAGGTATCTTTCTGATTAGCAGCAGCTTAGCACATTGGCTTTTTAATCCCAGAGAGATTGCTGCAGCTAAGGCAAGGCTTTTGGTTTAATGTAGTCCTTCTGTCAAAAAGGCCCCTTAAATGAGAGTAGATACCTAAATTTCAGCTTGTAGTTAAGCAGGAACTTTGATACCAAGTGTCAGAAACAGTAAATTTGATTTCAGTTTCAGACAGGGGCATGGCCTCATACTGGTAGCAGTCATTAACTTTGTTGTACTTATTTTGAGATTTGGACTGTAAGGGAATGAATTTTCACCAACATCTTTAAAATTCTTCATATAGGCAGCAGGTGGAATTTGAATGCCTGTAGGTAATGTCTGGAGTGTCAGCTTCCTATAATCCATTCCACTATGTTTAATGATTAAGGTTTTTCAAGGTACCTTAGTCCTCAAATTCCGTTTTTGTAGTGGCAAATAGCAGGAAATTCTCTTGGGTTCTTCCGTTCTTTTGACAAATGAGAGAAACAGGGAATTGAAACTAGTAATGCATCAATAAAAGTTTGGATGTTTTTCTCTTAATAAAAATGTAGTGGTTTTTTTAATGTTGGGCCAGTGTGCATCAGAGTTCAAAATTACATGAGTTTAATTTTAAACTTGCCTGCTAGCTCTGTGTTGTGTGCTTATGATTTAACCACTACCTGTAAGCTCTGGGTGTATTTGACTGAATCTGTATCTTATCAGACTTGCGTGTGTGCTCAGTTTTTTATGTTGAAATCCTACAAAACAGGAACTGTGCTAAACCAATGCAAAGACTGCTCTAATTGGATGATTTATTTCCTTTCTGTAAACCGCTGATAGTTTGCTTGCTGTAGAAAAGTACCTTTTAAGACGTGGCATTTCTAGAGTCACCAATGGCATAACACTTTATCAAATTACCACATTATCTCATTCGTTTGGTTTGCATCAGGATGGGTGAGAATGGATTTCCTTCCATGAGAAACCTGAAACTTTAACTAAAATTTCAAACTCCCGTAGGCATTTTTGTGCAGCATTTTACAATTTTCCAAGGGCCTGCACTCCGTGACTGCACCCCGTCGTGGCACGCGTGGCGCCCCAGCGGGCGGAGCTGCCCCGGAACCTTCTTCCCGCGGCGGGCCCGGAAGGGCGGGCGGCCGGAAGGGGAAGGAGGGCGGGCAGGAAGGGGCGGGCGCGGCGGCGGCAGCAGCATGGTGAACACCAGGCGGGCGGCGGCGCGGCGCCGGGAGCAGGGGGCGCGGGCAGGCGGCGGCAGCAGTCTCGGCGATGCCGATCCCGATGCCGATCCCGCCGGTGCGGCGGAGGTGAGCGGGGCGCGGGGGTAGCGTGGCTAGGCGGGCGGGCGGGCGGGCGGTGCAGCCTGCGCACGGAGCCCGGAGGGGCGGTGTCGGTGCGCCCGCCGCCGTGCCCGTGCCGCAGCCGGCCCTGCGGGACGGGAGCAGCCGCCGCAGGTCACTGGGCTCTTTAGCTTTGGCAGTTAAAGGTAGGCTTGTTTTACTTTGCGTGACAGATGTTTTAGCATTTTTCTGTCACTTAAAATAATACTTAGCAGGTCATACCTAGTTTTGCTATTGCTGAGAGGACAACTTGTTCGTAAACCTAAAATTGGTTTTGGACACCATTTTGGGGTACATTTTGATAGTTGATAGCATTTAGTGGTTTATAGTTGAGGAAGTCTTTGAATATTTCTGAACGTTTTTCCTGGATTTGCTTCCCCTGACAACTTGACAGAACTTCTTGAATTAGGAGATACTTGTTTATATTTCTTAAAGGATATGTGTGTTTCTTCTCGTGCCCTGACCAAAATACAGTAGAGAGATAAGCAAGGGGTGGTTTGTTAAGGCTTCTTCCACATAGATAGGGCTACACAGAGATGTGTGTTGTGAGTTTAAGTAGATTTCTTTAAAAAGATTGTTAGTGATTTTTATAGCATTCTTTTTATGTAGTTATTTAATCTGTCAATACCATATATTTTTTTACTCCTTTTCTAGGTGGGATCTGCTGAAATTAGTACTCCTGTGGCTAGGAGGATGACTAGAAGAACTAAATCAGTTCGTAAGCCAGAGGTGATTCAGGAATGCCAGTTTGAAGAGTCGGAACATGCAGAAATGAAATCAGATGTCAGTGATAGCTCAGAGATGCAGATCACTAGGAATGAGGGCACAGCTGTTCCGTCAGCACAATCAGTTGCTGAACCACAAGTTGATGGTGATGTGTCAGAAGCAGAATCAAACTGCTCTTCTGTATCTGGTCTCCAGACACCTTTGTTTGTAAGAATAACAAGGAGGCGACAAATTGTAATTCCTTATCAACCAGATTCTGCTGACAAAAAAAGACATGACAATACAGCTTTTGTAAATAAGTTAAGGAGGATTCTGGATGAAGATGATGTCTCTGAAGCTGAGTCTTGTTCCTCTGCTGTTTCTGGTGTCCAGATGCCTACTGTTCCCACAAGCACAAGGAGCAGACAAAGTAAAAAGAAATTGCAGTTACACAGAGTTCCTGAAACCCAGAGTGAAAATACTTCTGATGCAGAATCATGTTGCCTAAGTTCTCTTGTGGAACCATGTGTCACTCCAAAACGAATTACTAGGAGCATGCAAATGAAACCACAAACAGAAAATACTAAGCAGACTGGGAAAAAAAATAGATTTGTTTCAGAAGATGAGAATGTAATTGAGGACACTATTAAATCTGATCCCATCATAATTTCTGATTCTAGGCCTACTGCAGAACTTGTCAATGACATGGAAAATGCTTCCATCCTCAGTGATGGTAATAAAGAACCTAGTTCACCTAAAAGCAAATGTGCTAATGCAGCCTGGAGTGAAGACACAAAAGAAGAGATTTTAAATGATGTGGCATCCAGTCTTAAAAAAACAAAACAAAGTGACACTAAATCACCTGTGAAAAAAACAAAAAAAAATACACAGTCTGCTGAGATAGATCATTCAGAAGCAATATGTGGCCAAATACAAGAAGATCACAGTGAAATACTTGCAAGGAAGGGGAAATTAGAGCATGTGTCTGTTTCTTTGACTGACTGCATGAGTCCCAAACAATTTCTAGAATCCCAAGGACAAGTAACACCAAATGAAAGTAAAGAAATTACAGAATGTGAAAGAGCAGATGCTGAGGCAGATGCACAGCAGTCTTTCTCAAGTGATGAGAAATTAAGGAAGAGTAAGCAAGCAAGTGCAGTGAGCAGCCCGTCAGCAGACATGGCTGTTGCCCAGACAGCTGAAAGCATCGGTAAGAGCAGGATGCTTAAAATTGATGTGGACAGTGCTGACAACCAAACAGAAGAATACGAGGTATCCCACAGCAGTGAAAAACCAAGCAGTGATAATAACTCTCTTGCATTGTTTCTGAGCAACAGTGAAAGTGATGACTCTGACAATAGTGATGTGGCAGACATAGACACAGTTGATGAGAATCTGTGTTATAAAAAGTCAGATGAGAAAACTCCTTCCTCCAAAAAATCTTTAAAAAGCAGTTCACTGCATGTTGAAGGTCTTTTTGTAATTGATACTGAGCCTGGCATGAGTTCCAGCCATAAGTATTATCTGGATAATGTAGACCAAGAGAGTGATGCTAAAAGTAAGCATGAAGGAGGTGAAAAAGATAAAGAATCAGACTTGGAAGAGGATGAAGAGGAATTGATAGATGAAGATGAAAAAGATGAAGATGATGATCTGTTGAAAAATAAGGTTGACGTGTAAGTATCTTGCTAGGAATAGCTAAAGAATCTGCATTTCATTTAAGAATATGCACATTAAGTGCAGAATAAATAAGGGACTAGTCTTATCACATATGTCATGTTGCTGCAGAAAATGGTGTTGCACATATTATGAAATATTAATATGGTCCGTAAATTTAGGTTTGGGGATTTTTTTCAGTTTTGAATATAGTAGGAACAGAACTCTGAAATTTTTTTGGCATCTGGAGGCTTTGTATGTGTTCAGCTTAAAAAACAATGTGAAGCTGATCATGCTGACTGAATTGGTTATTCAGGTCACAGTTTTGTTAATTTTTTTTTCCAGTTGGAATGTAGATAACAAAAGGTCCAGTAAATTCCGTACACATTGCCTATTAGATAATGCTTTTTACAGTTGCATATAATTTTATATGTCAGTTGTTGCTCTGCTGTGGATGATGACTCTTCAGGTGAAACCTAGCAGGGAATCAGAATAATTTAGATGGAGTGATACTTCTTGAATTCTCATAGTCCAGCTGCTGCTAAAATCCCTTCTTGTGTTTAGTAGACCAGAAGTCTTAGCTAAGAAAGCTTAGCCAAGCATTCAGTGTGAAGGCATGCAAGATCAGCCACAGTTTGATAGAAAGTTGTTAAAGAGCGTGTATTAATAAGCATTCAAGCTATAGGAAATACTTGTTGTACCTCTTTAGGTATTACCATCTTTTCTACATTACAATTCAGAGCTTTTAGACATTCTTGTCATCAAAACCAGCCATGGTACATTGTTTGTGGATGCATTCCACAGTCTGCCTGAATGAAGCAGTGAAACAAATGTGAACATACTAACCTTGAAATTTCATAGAACCATCAGGGCCCTGGGCCATTGACCACGACCCTCTGGATGCAACCATCCAACCACTTTCTTATCCAAGTTTAATGACTTTGTTCCTAGTATGGTTATGCAGACAAGGACCTAAACATTCCTACAATGTATTCTATTTTCTTCATACTTCTTATTAAGAGTTATAGTATTTTTACTACCAATTTGTTATGTTTGGGGTTTTTCTCTTTAGCTAGCAAGCTTGTCAGTGTATAGAAGGATGCTAGTCATTAGTTCCTCTGGCAAGGTTAAGCAAAGTTAAGAATTCAGTTATGCAGAAGATAATATCTAAGATGAGAGTACAGCATTAGAGTTAATATGAAAAATTTGTGGAAATTATTCCACTGGTTTTTTTTAATAATAAGTCTTATTTCATATAATGGCATGAATTCCCCCACACCTGTTATTTCAAAATTACATAATCTAGATAACAAGACTTAAAATCATTCCAGAACTGAACCTAATTGGGAAGAATAAGAAAAATATTTTTTCTGTTCATCTTCCTCAGAGGACAGTAGAAGGTTTAGCTGCATCTATGTTACAATGTTCTAATAATTAACTATTTCGTCCTTAGTTTACATCTTTCCAGTAGCATAGACCCTGGTTTGAATATCAAGAAGCTTGGTGGTTTATATATCAGTTTTGATGCAAAAAATCAGAAGCCTAGATTGAGTGCAATTGAACCACAGAAGAAGAAGAAGGACCAGGTAACATGTTTACAGTTATTCAGTTATCTGTGACTATATCAACACAAAGATGTTAATCTGAGAAGGTTGGTTTGTTTGATTTTAAAGTATCCTTTTCATGGTTCATTGAGAGCTTACATTCTCTTTGACCAGAGTGTGGTTTTACATTTGGTTTTAATGGTGAAAGTTTAAATATACCTGACTTTTCAGAAACTGAAAACCAGTGCAAATTCTAGCATTACCTTGTAAAATAAACACAAGTTGATTACACCTGGAGTTTTGCCTAATGATACACAAGCTTAAGGTCTGCTGACAAGATATTTAGTCCATAGCCAAAATGAATTTCAGGAAATAAAATTCTATACCCTAGTATGGACTTAGCAGTTTTTTTTCAAAAGCACCTTTGAAGTAAAGGGTATGTGTTATTTTTGTTAAAACTTTTCTTTGGCTCTTCCATGATAGTTCTCTTTACTCCAGAAGATTTGCTGTCTCTCTTCTTCCAGGCCAAGTCAGCTGCTTTCTGTTGTTGTCCAGTGTTCTGTTTTGAAGACCCTTACTGCTCATGTTTGACATTAGAATGCTTGCTTAGATTCTGCATGATTCCTTCAGTAGATTCTGTAAATAGAGTTAAGCTGTAACATTTGTATCAGTGAGGTGGCTCTCTAATGTTCAAAAAAATTCTTACAGCTCTTGCAGAAGAGTGTAATAACTCCAGACTTTGAAAGAAAGGAATGTGTCCCACCCTACAGGGAATCACTTAACCAGCTAAAGAAGCAGCGCAGGGTAAGTGAAGAGCTGGGAATGCCTCAAATAATGAAATAAGCTGTGGTAGAAAGCTGCATGCTGGGACCCTGTGCATATCCAGGCCTCACTGGAAATGGAGTGATGACCTGCAGTTTAGTGTCTTCTTTGAGCTGTCCTGTGAAAAGTCATCCTTTCAGTCACAAGCATCGTGAAGTGAACAGTTATATGCTCAGTACAAATGTGTCATTGATGCAGTGCTGATAACCTCCTTTGTAATAGTCATAAAATACATGTGTCAGGGGTACATATTTACATTCTAAATGCTTTATCTGTCTTATGAGTTCCCTTTTCTGTCCCATTCTAGTTACTGAATGCAAATTCATTGTTCTTGATATTGCATCCTAGGCAGAGCGAGAGAAAACAACAGGTGATGGCTGGTTTGGTATGAAAGCCCCAGAAATCACAAGTGAACTGAAAAATGATCTGAAGGTTTTGAAGATGAGAGCTTCATTGGACCCTAAGCATTTCTATAAGAAGAATGACAGAGATGGTCTCCCCAAGTACTTCCAGGTAAGGAAGCAGCAAAAGGTAGCATTATACTGCTGAAGTTTTGAACAGCTGCTAAAGGATACCTAGTAATGCCTATTTTGTAGGTAGCTTCTATGTTAATTTAATTTCATATCTTAATTATTTAAGTGTTTTGATTACTTAGCTGGAGTTTGCAACTATTTAACTTCATGTTACATACATATATATGCCGTTGATGTTTTTAGCTTTGGCTGATCTCATAGAAGTGAACAAATATCTTACTGAATCCATATTTTGAACCCTCAGAGGACTAGATTTTCACTGCTTTCTTGGAGTACTGGCCTTTGTATACAAGTGTGTAGAAAATAATTGGCTTTTATTTTCTTACTAGCTAATACAGTTTAAATGGAGACAGCTGCCTTTGTGATAAGCTGAAATTTTTGCTGCTTGTAGCTCTCAGCTTTGAAATTGTTTGTATCAATAAAGGAATTACTGCATAAGCTGTGCAAATAGGCCTCCAGGAACTTTGAGTAGTTAGCATGCTTGAGGAAATGTTTTCATTTCTCAAAATATAGCACTTCACTCTGAAGTGTCCAGGATGTTGTATGTTGTGAAATTAGAGAAACGTAGACTGAAGTGTTCCACATGATTAGATGCAGGCAGGTTAATTTTCACTGCATGAAACATGTACTGTGTGTGTCTTTACTGCTGACCTGAGCCATGAGAGCTGACTGACACGCTGGTTGGGAAATGTGATGCGTTTCAGGATGAAGCCCTTGTATTAGGGCTGTGGAGCCCTGATACAGCCCTGATATAGCTGCTGTGCAGCCATCTGGCAAAACCACCAGGAAGAGAGACAGGAAGAGGCTTAAGGTGGTCATAAAGGTTCCTTTTCCCTTATGTTTAAGATGTTTCAAAGTTAAGAACTTTAATGAATTAAAGTGTTGATACAGCAGTCCAGCATTGAAAACTGTACAGTCTTAATGCTCAGGCCTTCTTCTCTGCACTATGCAAGGAGACCAAAAGTCACACAAAACATGACTTATTTATTTTGGTGTTTTGCACTTTTATTAAGCAGCTGTCATTCTCATTTGCTCTGTAGGTCTCTTCACACTTATTGCTGGGGATTTAAAAAAAAGGCAAAATAATCAACATCTTGCAGTTCATGTACAGTAAGAATGTTTCCATTTTTGTTTCCTAGGTTGGAACTGTAGTTGATTCTCCCATAGACTTTTACCACAGTCGAATCCCTAAGAAACAGAGGAAGAGAACAATTGTGGAGGAGCTGCTTGCAGATTCAGAGTTCAGAAGGTATTTAAAAGTAGTTCTGTAATTCTAATATCCCATGTAAAAGAGGAGTATCTTTAACTCTGTAGCCTTTTTTTGTTTTATTCAGCTTGTAGGGTGGTTTTTTATACTTCAAAGAAAAATTTTTGGTCCTTTAGCATTTCCATAGTACTGCCATTAACAAGGTCTAAGGAGCCTTTATCTAAGGGGATAACTGGACTGAGATAATGTATATTTCATCTTCATTAAAGGATTTTATCCAACTTCAGCTGTCACTATTGGTAGCCACTCTAAAAGAGTGATTAATTTTTCTTGGTATAATTGACAGAAAAGAGCAGCCTGTAATTCTGTGAATGTTGATATTGTTTTATTTTATAAATATATGTCAGTCTGCCACCTGTCATGGGAATCAAAATTGTGCTAGAAGACTTACTTGAATATTATGATTGGATTAATTAATATCTGCATAGCCTACAGTTTTTGGAGTTGGTCCATTTTGGTATTGGTTATTACATGATGTTAATATTCACTTCTCTTTTCACATAATGACATGTTTTCTTTGAAGTGCTGCATGATGTGGGATTACAGTTAATTTTGTCAGACTTGTAAATTTAACTATAATGTTGGGAAGGCAAGTTACTGTATCTATTTCTTAAGTAGTTTTCTGGTTTGACCTAATTTATTATCAAGTAGTTTTAGAAATTAATGTATTTGAAATTTAATCAGTTAATTTATGTTGTGACTAATTAAGGGCTTTAATCATTTACTTCAGCATTAGTGCAGATACTTGTCAGATTTTGGTGTAGCATTTGAAGCCTCAGCACACTACTCAGTGTGCAGTGTCTGTGGTACTCCTGGGTGCAGGTACACAAGAGTCTGTTAGAGGAGCCAGCAGCTCACATTCAGCAATTACCCTGCTTGTTTAGTATTCACCTCATCTCAGTTTTCCATCTGGAGGAGAGTAAGGTTTATTATCTTGAGTGTGGTGAGAAGGCCCTATAAAAGTGGGTGTCGTTTCTTCATGATTTTGTGGAAATGGTTGAGTCTTCCCCTTGTGAGCAGTAGCAGTGTTTCAGCCAATTGTCCAAAATGTGACTGCATATGTAATAAAGACACCCTCCCTCCCCAAAACCAAAATTAATTACAAAATTCAATAGAATTTACTTCCAGAGCAAATTTACCTGCATTTATCATTGATCCACTTGCTGATTCCCCTTTACTTATGCATAAGTGTATAAATCAAAGAATCTGATTCAGAAAAGATGAGAGAACTCAGTTTGGCAATTAACGTGCATAGAGTACTGTCCATGTTATCTTTTCCTGAACTTTGGTTTGCCGTGCTTAAAAGTAAATTATCTATTTTGTTCAGATATAATAAAAAGAAGTATCAGGAGATCATGAGTGAAAAAGCAGCTTTTGCAGCAGGGAAGAGGAATCGGAAGAAGAAGAAATTTCACAATTAAGAATGGAAGAAAAATACCAGGCTGGAACAACTTGTTTGTTGTTATAAAACTTTATTACAGAATGCTTTGGTTTTGGTGTTTTGTTTGGTTTCTTTTAAGATTGCAGGTCATGTACAAATTGAGGTTTAGTGAAATTCTTGCCATGAGAATAAAGGTAGGAAACTTCAGCAAATTATCAGCTATCTCAATTTAAATTAATTTAGATTTTAAAATTGCTATTTATTTTAATTAACATTTATGTAAAGAGATAATGATATGAAAGCATATTATTAAATCTGAGTAAAAAACTCAGCTTCACAGATTGTGGTCTTCTCAGGCTTCAGACTTTGCATCAATTAATTAGTAAATTCAGTTTAAAGTTATATGTGTAATTCATCTTGGCACATAATGTGTGCTAGAATATATTTTTCCATGACTTGTCAGAGGTGCTGCTGGCCAAAACTGTAATGGAAGGTATTGAAAAGTGGTTTGGTTGTGAAGGATTTATTTCAACACTAACCATAATGGTACAGAGAATGTCCTGGAATTCAGTGCCTACACATATACTTTTATACTTATGTGTGCTTACATTATAATATATATATATATTATTTAGAAGAGACAAATGACATATTATTTAATAAATAATATAAGAAAGTAATACTTATATGTCAAATTTTAACAATCATATTTTGCTTTTATTACTTTTTACCATTTGATTATTGTCTAATGATGCTTTTGGAAATAACTCAACATTGGCATCCATTATGTAGGGTGTGTTATGCAGATTGTGTCTGTTAGCTGACCTGGAACAGCTCAAGGTGAACAAATAGAGTGAGTCTGGAAGGCCTCTGCTGCCATTGCAGAGCCACAAATGTCACTGGCTCAGTTCCCCTTCAGTGGCAGTTCATGACCTTTTGTCATTGTCAGAACTGCTGCAGTGTTCGGTTGGTTTTTAATGACCTGATCCTTATTGCTGTTACAGTTAGTGTAACTTGGTTACTGCCCTGAGGTAGCAGAAAAGATGGATAATAGAAGAAATTAAACTGGCACTACATTGTCTTAGGTGAATTGGGTGATTGGGATGTGGAAGTCACTGTCAGAGGACCAGTGGTCAATTGTTTCCTTACCACAAGAACACTGAATCTTAAAGGTTGTAGATCTTAAGCAAGAAGTGCTTAACTACCTTCCTGACTAAAGTTTAACTGTCAAGTTTTCCACTGAGAATTAGTTTTTTTAAGGATTAGTTATTTATGCTGAAATGAGCATTGTGCTATGTATTAACCACCAGCTGATGCGTGAAAGAAATTTTTCTCAGATCCTTTGGGGTGTTTTTTATCAGTCCAGCGTTGTCCATAATGTTTTACTACCAGAAACACACAGGAATCTAGAGCCCTTAACAAGCCTTCACGGCCTGGAGATGAATGGTGTCAAAGTAAAGTGAATTCATTGGGAAATACTGAACAAGCAGAACTAGAACCACCTGTCCCCAAGTCTCAGTTAATATGCACAGGCTATTTTAATGCAATTATATTTATGCCAATATCTCAATTCCCAGTAAATGATAAAAAAGCCAATAAAAACAACTATGGTGTCTTGTTCTCTGGCTGAGACATGGAAGCACAAAAAAATTGATACTGAACACTGAGAAGAAAACAAGGCACCACAGTAGTTGTCATTCTGTTGCATCCTGGGGTGTTCCAAGAGCAACCTTGGAAAAGCAGCATGCAGCTGTGAAAGACTTTAAGGGAGAAATGCAAGCAATGCAGTGGTGTTACACAGCAAGCAACAACTCCGTGCTTGTTGCTCAGGCTGCTCAATAGCTACAGCAGTTACTGCAAGTGCTGCACAGCTAGAAAGGGATTTGTCTTGTGTTCTATATCCTGTCCTTTGATTCTTCTAATCCCTTCTGTTCTGCCCCACCCTGTGCCCTGCAAGTGCCCGTGCTGCGTGCAGGCGGTGAGATGCGCTGTGTTCCCAGGGCTGCAGTGGCACTCGCAGTCGTGTTGGCCAGCTTTGCCTGAGCTGGTGCCTCAGCCTGTCGGAAGAGGCACTGAACAGAGCACCTTTCGCACCTCTCCTTAACCTCCAGATCACCTTACAGCAGACAAATGGGCTTTGTAATTGTCATAAAGGGGAAGGTGCTGGAGAGATTAAAACCCAGATGCACCATGTGATTGCCTGTGGTTATTAGATGACTCTGGAAACACAAAAACTTTGATGAAGCTCTGCCTATCAATTATAAGTAGTATTTTCTTTTAATGGCAGAAATATTTGTGCTAATTTGTAATTCTGCCTTAACTGACTGTGATGGTTAATGTGCCTGATGGTGTGGTTCATTTTTCAATTTTCCTTTATTGCTTTTAAATAAGCAGAATTACAGTTTGAAAAGTCACACCTGCAGAATTAAAAATAATTTATCAAGAAAACCCCAGAAATTTAATAACTCAGGAATAATGAATCAGATTAATTCATTCCATTCTGAGCAAAATCAAGGTGCTTTTTTATTGCTGCTTCTGTTTTGTTTTACCACCTAATTTGATTGCTGTAATTAAAATTGCTCTTCATCTTCTCTCTGTCGGTAAGTCAGAAAATGTGTTAATTCTGGTTTCTGCAGTTTGCGAGCTTGTTATTTGAAAGTAACCAGAAATGTATCACGATGAGCCATGGTAACTGAAGTGCCTCCAGGAAAGGCGAGTCTTGTTTTTCCAAGGAAAATTACTTTCGCAGACAGTCCTGGAAGCGTAGCGGCCCCACGGGGCTGGTTGTCGGTTCTGACCACTCTGGCGGAGCTCGGGCCAGGGGAGCCGGAGCAGAGCCCTTCTCCCGCAGCCTGAGGGCGGCGGGGCCGGGAGGAGAAGCAGCAGAGCCCTTCTCCCGCAGCCTGAGGGCGGCGGGGCCGGGAGGAGAAGCAGCAGAGCCCTTCTCCCGCAGCCTCAGGGCGGCGGGGCCGGGAGGAGAAGCAGCAGAGCCCTTCTCCCGCAGCCTCAGGGCGGCGGGGCCGGGAGGAGAAGCAGCAGAGCCCTTCTCCCGCAGCCTCAGGGCGGCGGGGCCGGGAGGAGAAGCAGCAGAGCCCTTCTCCCGCAGCCTCAGGGCGGCGGGGCCGGGAGGAGAAGCAGCAGAGCCCTTCTCCCGCAGCCTCAGGGCGGCGGGGCCGGGAGGAGAAGGAGAGCTGAGCCTTTCTGCTGCTCCGCCTTCTCGCTGGCGGTGAGCAAGATTGGTGTCGCCGGGCCGAGCGGACACGGCAGCTCCGGTGGATGGCGGCTGTCGCTTCCAGCGCTCCCCAGACCGCCAGGCACGGCGGGAGGCGGGCCCGGAGAGCCTCGCTGACGGAAGGAGGGCTAGGCCGGCGTACCGGCTACCTGCGGCCGTGAGGTAAGGGACAGGGGAGCGCGGGGGAAAGATTTCCGCCCAAAAGGCGTAGGGGGCGGAGCAAGTTTATTAAAAATAAAAATAAAAAAAAAAAAAAGAAAAAAAAGAAGATGAAAAGAGAAGACACGACTCCGCCGGGACTCGAACCCGGAACCTTTGAATCCCTTCAAACCCTCTAGAAGTCCAATGCGCTATCCATTGCGCCACGGAGCCACCTGTTGGAATCTTCTAACACCGTCAATAGAGCCTGCGCGCGCCGTCACGCGATAGCCGCGAATGTTTCGGCTTTTTTCTTTTTTCTTTTCTTTTTTTTTTTTTTTTTTAAGCAGGATGAATAGGGTTAGTCGTACACGGCGCTGCGCAAAAGGAGTCTCGCGGCAGCCCCTGCGTGCTGCCTGAGCTCTGACTGCAGCCCGGTGGGGCCTAGGGCTTCCTGTGCAGCGCTGGAGGGATATAATTATAATCCACAATTGGCCTTGTATTGAGGAGCCCTTCACACGTCCGTAAATGCTCGGTAGCACCGCCCACCCCATGGATTCCGAAAGAGAAGATTTTTCCTTAAAAGCTGTAATTCTAGCCTGAAACAAGTCCATATTCATTTAAATAATGAATATGCATAATAGAAACCCCAAGAGACAGGAGATGAGGTATTCTTTCTTTAACTTTGCCTGTGGCCTGCTGCTCGGGGAGGGGCGCGGGGCTGCCGGCGCCGGCCCCGCGAGGGCTCCGGGCAGTCAGGCCTGTGCAGTAAAACCTTGCCACTCGTGCTGCACTTTATCATAATTTAAAAGTACAGGTATCCATAAGAGTGGAGAAAAACATGTAAACAAGCACGCCCTAAAATCTGAGGAACAAGGAAGCTAATCACACCGCTGTAAAATAAACTGATCGGATCCACAATCGCCGAGGTACTGCAGCCAGGCTGAGATACGGAGTGTGCTGAATGACCGAGGTGCCTCGGGCAGTGCCGCCTGGGGTGCCCAGGGAGCCAGCCCTGAGCCCGAGCTCTTGAGCTGCTTGATGACTGAATAGCTCCTGCAATGCTGCCCAGAAAAGCAGGTTGCTGGAAGGGTTCAGCAGTTAGAGCAAGAACCAAACTGGGGGTACAACCCCCAAGCTGAGAGACTGTTGTTGAGCCAGAACATTTGTAAACAAACCAAGAATCACTAAGCTGTGCAAGATTCAGAGCAGGTGTGGTCGAATTTGCAAGCTCTGGGTCTTGCCACAATTGTTCTGTTATGGACAGAACTCTTCATAGTGCTCGTGGTAAAGGAATGCAAGTCTGGAAAATTTGACTCCTTAAAGCTCTGTACTGCAGAAAAGAAACAAAAGTCTTGGTTTTAAGAACTGAGTTGATCTTCAGAATAAGCTTAAATTTATGTTTGTGCAATTCAAATAAACCTCTTGGAAGTAACTAAGAATCACTGTAAACATCTTGTAGTTTGTGGACACCTGGGCATGTTCATTGTGGGGTGCAGTGAGTGTTGGTGCCTCACCAGTGTGATCTGGTGGTGTGGCGCCTTTGGACAGCACGGTACGGAGTGGCTGCAGATGGTGAAGAACCATTCTTTTTTTGTCACAAGACTGTCTGAGACTCTCGTATTTTCGTTGAGGATAGTTGGTTTATAAAGGTAGATAAAGGCTGGCTCCATTCATGCGGGAGGACTAACAAGGGAAACGTTTGGAATTTTTCCAGAAATGTTTCAAAATATTCAAGTCGTTTTGCTTTTTTATTCTGTAAATGTAGTGCCGGTGCAAAGTCCGCCTTTGCGTTTGGACAGCAGATGGAGCTACTGCACGAGAAACAGGGCAGCTCGCGGGTCATGAACTCGGGCAGAGTGGTCAGAGGCAAAAACGACCGATCTGATTAACCTTTGCCGGCGTGTGTACCCAGAGCAGTCCTTTGGACTTTCCCTCTTCTGGGACTGTCTGAAGTCCACTTCTGTTGCAAGCTGGCTTTCATTTCAGCTCCTCTTCATGTTCTTTATCAAGGACCAGAAATTACTTGGAATAGAGTTGTGCTGGGTTTAGTTACTGGCACTCAGAGAAATTTTGCTGAGCTCAACAACGTGCCATTTTGCTAATTTGTAAAGGGAGGAGAAACTGGGGTAGGAATACCTTAACACAAGACAGGAAATGAATCAATAGAGGCAAAAATTATCGTCATATAGCAGTCTTCTGTTGATTAAAATAAATCTAGACATCATTATTTATGAAATTCAAGTGATCGTTGAGAGACTTTTTACAACATGGCTTTCAACATTAACTTCTGTTAATGTACTGTAGTGCTATATCCAAGTACTTTTGGTAAGAGTTGAGCTTTAAAATTAATTAAAATGGCAATTTCCAAATTTGTAGGGCTTCCACAGATGTTTGTTGGGAGTACCACCACCTCTCTCTCAGAACAAGTGTGATTAATATACTTTTTGAAAGAGGTCAGAGAAGGCTGTAATGTAGAGATTACCTAAATGGGACCCTTACACCATCTCTACATCTCAGGGAGGATTATTACAACCCTATGGCTCTAATGATTCATCTGTGTAGTGCAGCAAGAGAAAGCACTCTTCAAACTGGCAGGAAAAAATGCTGGGATGCACAAGGTCTGAGGATACTGGAAAGGCCTCTTTCAGGGATGGTTTCTTTTGGTAACAGACAATTTGATTAATTTTCTTTACATTTATTTTCTTAACGTGAAGATAAATGCTCTGCATTGTAGAGGCTTCTGCATCTCTTCCTTTTCCTCAGGGAAGGCTGTAATTGCCATGTGACTGTCTGGGTATTGGAGAATTTGTTTGTCAGGCTGCCAGCAGGAAGCTGTTAAGAACCTCTTCCAGTTCTCTTATTCATGGCTGTTGTTGGCCTAATGCATGTGCTGTCCTCTTGAATATGTTTGGGTAGACAGGAGAAATTCCCAAGAGCAATGCCTTTGAGAAGTTGGGGACACATGATCAGCTATGCGAAATCATCTCTACAGGGGGTTATAATGTTAACTCTGTGTAGTTCTATTAACAGATCAGGTGCTGCAAAGCCATTTACTTCCAGAGTGCTCCCTGGTAGTGCCAAACCTGAGCAGTCATAGGCATCTCTCTGAGCACTGCAACAGGACGTTTGGAGAAGTCCTAGCTAGTGCCTCTGGCCAAAAGTGGAGTACATCTGACTTACAGAGAGATGGGAGTCTGTTTCAAGACAATTTCAATGTTTTCAGTGTTTTCTGTTAATTTGATCTGGTTTTTTCATCTTGGCAGAATTCCCAAATTCTAACCCTGGGTTTGTTTTGGCCCTGAAGCATGGCAAGACAAGCAATTCACATTTTCTTGTAGGGTGATATCTAGCTGCAGGATTTTAACTCCATAACATTTCTATGGAATTGACAACTCTTCAGTCAGTATCCATAGCCTTTTAACCATTTGAGCACACGCTTCACCTTTCTCACTCCTGCTTTGTACTCCAAGTGTGAAGGAAGCGTGACCGAGCACCAGACCCTGCACAGACACGGTTGTGCGTGCTCAGCAGCTCTTGGTTCACACACACAATGGACAAGGAAGATCATCAAGCACCTCTGCTACAAAGGAGTTACCTGTGGATTCACTGTCTCCTTTGAACAAAAAGATGTCACTAGAAGGGCACCACTGCTGTCTTAGGCCTCTTGTACCCCTGCATGTTATCTACCAAAAGGGAAACAAATTTCTTCCAATTTCACAAATTACAGAAAGATCAGAGTGACTTCTTGTGAAAATGGGCATTCTCTTGTACACAGGTAGAAAGCTGAAATTATTTTTATAGTTAGAGAAGACCTCAGGGCTTTTTTCTGATACAATTGCTACTGGAGTGTAGATCAGGGATGCACACGAGCGAAGGAAAGGAGCTCTGACAGGAGGTCAGCAGGCTTCGTAGCATTAGGAAAAAAAGGAGAGATCAACAGAA
Source organism: Haemorhous mexicanus (assembly GCF_027477595.1). Lineage (NCBI taxonomy): Eukaryota > Metazoa > Chordata > Aves > Passeriformes > Fringillidae > Haemorhous > Haemorhous mexicanus. The sequence goes on along the minus strand of NC_082349.1, from coordinate 17,294,924 downwards.
ATGAGATGGAGAGCATTGTTACTTTTGGCAATAGAAGAGAAGGTTCCTTCTCTGCTTGCAGAAGTGCAACACAGAACAAATGTGGTGCCCTGGGAAAAGATGAGGATGAACAAGGACCATTGGGGGAGGGAGGCATTAGAGCCAGCTGAACCTCAGCCAAATATCAACAAGAAGATTAAAAGACAACTGATAGGCACTGGAGATTCCTATCTGTAGGGACTGGAGACATTCATCTGCTACATTGATGTGATGTTTTGGGATGTTTGCTGAGTGCCAGGATCCAGGATACTGCAGAGAGACTTTCAGGGCTTGTCTGGTCCTTAGACTTTTGCCCCTTTCAGAGTCTGTGTGGGCATCAAGGACATATCAGGAGGGACAGTGAAGCTGTGGGGCTGAGAGTGAAGGTTACAAGGGCCCAGGTCCTTTCAGCGAACAGAAGAGGCTGGGATAGGAAAGACATCCTGACGAAGGGTTATTGTAATGTAAAGAGAAGTAATGATGCAGGGTCAGTGAAGAGGTGTCCTTAAGACAGGGGAGGATCTCATTCTTCCTCTGTGAAAGCAGCAGAACTGAGGGCCTGTACTAAGTGCCAGTACACAAATGCTCACAGTATGGGAAAAAGCAGAAGGAATTTGAAGTTTGTGCACAGTTGGAAAACTCAGGTGTCATTAGAAATAGAATAGCTGTTACCTGAAATGTATAATTTAGTTATTACTTTCTTAGTAGTTGCTAACCTTTTAAAATTCAATTTGATAGTATAAAATGGTTTTATAAAAGAAGATTGATGCAGAATTCCAGTTGTAGGTAGACTGACTCATGGTTAAATGACTTGGTCAAATATGTCTGCCAGTCCCTAGCAGAGCCAGCTCAGCTCTGCCTTAACTATCTGGAGTCCTACTCCAACCTTCTTTTTCTCATTTTCCATCCATAAAATTGTATAATGAGTGAGATTATGTAATGCAGTTAGACTACTATTTTCAGAACTGTCGATCTGCCAAATTTATTGCTAGTTACAATAGACTGTGCTCATTATTTGACCCAGATTTACCATCATTTGCCAAGTTAAAGTCTGGCTAATTTGTATTACTGCTGGAAGACCTAATTTACCATGTATTGAAGATAATAGATGTATGAAAGGAAAGCGAAAACAGCAAAGTTAGTTCATACACCAAGTACATTAAACTTTGTTCTTGAGAATCTTTGTTAAAATGACTGCATGAATAGGCAGCTGCATCTTATACTGGTATGCTGTAATGTTAGTTTGATCAGTGCTTCAAGACTGACAAATGTAAAAAAAAAAAAATATGCTTTGTGTCTGTAAGCACAGTAAATTTGTTTTGGAAGTCATTTAGATATTGTGTAAGTGAATGCCATGTTGCAATCTTGCACTAAGGCCAAAAGCAGAACACCAAGCTCAGACTCTGCACTTTTGTAATCTATCAATAGAACTTTTCCCCTCTTTTAACAGCCATAGTGGAAGCACACTGAACTAGCAAGTGATTTTTATAGCTAATCCTTGCATAGTCTTTGCTCCATATTCTCCTTCCAATTTTTGTCTCATAAAACCAGTCATTGAAGTTAATGCAACTTATCACCCAGCAGAAGTTACAGTATGAAGAAACAAAAAGCTGCACATCAAAGAGTCTTCTGTGCAGACAGAGCAGACAAAAGGCTTCTTTGTAATGAGTGTGCAGCGTTAGCTCTGCCACTCTAAATCAGCAGTGAATTTTCTTCAATTCTAGCATTGAAGTAAAAGAATGTCCTTTGTTCTTGTAGGGGGTTTACTTTCATTCCCAAACTGCTGGCAGGCAGTAAGCATTGACTTAACACACCAAATTAATTTCCTGTGTTCAGAATCGTGATATACTTTTATAGAGGTGTATCTTGGTTTATTCAATTTAGTAATAGGTACCAGTCATTCTTGCAGTGAAGTGAAACAAGCAGCTTCCACAGTCAGTGATATCTGGAAATCATAGGAATCACTGCTAACAAAACCTCTTTTTTTTTACTACACCCTCCACAGAGATAATGCATTGTTGTTGTTGTTTGTTGTTGTAATTACAATATATGACTGTAGTTAATTTTGTAAATACCCGAGTTTGCAATCACTAGGGTTTGGAATCTAGGAAAATAGTATGAAAGAGCCAAAAGAAATACCATCACAGCTCCCATCCAAAATTACAGAGATTAGTGTAGACATTTACACCCAGATGGAGGGTCAGGGACATTTCAATCAGATTTCAATACAGTGGCCTTTTTTCTATTAACCTGCTACAAAATTATCACTTGCTTTTGTTAGTGCTGTGATGACAAGATATTCCTTTGTGTTTCTAAAAAGGGGAATATGGTTTCTTAATTTACCTTCAAGGACTAATCTTATTCACAGGTAGTTTGGGAGGAAAATAGGCCCTTTTTGTATTTGGTATTAATTGCTATGTAATTGGTATTTGTTGCATAGAGGCCTTGTGCTTTTTGATGAAAGATTTGCATCTTGTTTGACAGCAAAGCAGTTGTCTACTAGAGCAGTTGTCTACTAGAGACATAATAAGAATGGAAAGAGTGAAATAGCATTTGGTGAAAGTGGGAGAAATGATATCTCTAGGCAGGCTGGACAAGTAACTTTAACACTGGTTAAAATGGAATCATGGAATTTGGTAGAGAAGTTACTTTAGAATCCTTAGAAAATCTGTGTAAGTGAGAAAAAACAAGGGGCAAAGGGGAAACATAAAGACCTGAATTATGAAGAATGAGAGTAGTGTTAATGGTGCTAATAAAACTTTGTTAAGGGGTTGGCTTTGGGTAGAGATTGTTTGTTCAGGGTCTTCCCTTCTGCAGCGTATAATGGGTTTAGAGTGAGTGTTCAGTTAAAACATGATAAAACATGATGAAATCAGTTCCCCAGGTGTATTAATTTCCTTCTCCATAAAATCAGAAATTCAGATTGTTTTGCTGTCTCTCTGTTGGCAAAGCTTGTGTGACATACATCTGACGTGAGAATTTACAAGTGCAAGCCATATACAGTTTAACTTTAATATACTTACATAAATGGCAGAATCATTCGTTTTCAGCTCATGAATTTTAACACTTCTGATGTGATATCCCTCTTCCTTTATGTTATATCTAAAAGCAAATAAGGGACCTGTTGATCTGCATCATGAGATATGGGTTTGTTAAGGTCCCAGTAAGGAAGACAGCCTATAAAGTATTGCTTAAAATACCATTTGTTGTGGCTAACACTGTAAAGGAAAAGGGTAGTGTAGGTAGTTTTATTTCCTTCCAGATGCTGAGTTGGGTAGTATTGGACAGGTCCCAGACTGGGGCTCAGCACACTGGGCAGATCATGTCCAGGGAAAGGACATCTGACATTTTGGTTTTTTGAGCCCTTACAGGATTTTCTTAAAACAATTTTTTTTCTCATGTCTACTGTCAAGCACAAAGTCAATTCACTTAAGGGCTGTTTGTTGCACTTTCAGATGGAGACAAGGACACACAGTCAGTGCAAGGAGCGGTACGGAGTGAGAGCGCCTGCGGGCTCCTCTCCTCCAGCTGGCTGTGTCCTGCAGCCGCGGGAGATGTATCACAGCAGAGCCTGACCGCCAGCTCTGCAGCCTGCCCCTCCTGTGGCCAGCACTGATCCCTCACCCAGACAGCCTCCGCCCAGCATCAGTACTCTGGGAGCAAACGACCCCTGGGGAAAGAGCTGCACAGTGATGCAGTTACACATCTAGGTTTTGAGAGCACCAATGTTTTCAGGGCAGGTATACAGCCTGGGTGGGTGGGGAGTGATCCTAACTGGAACTTTTAAGTAACTTCCATATCATCATCATCATCATTAATGCTGCTCCTGCTACTACTAATACATTATAAAATATATTGTGATGCCTGGAACAGATAAGTTTACCTCTCCCTATTAGTTTGTTGAACTCTGGACTGATGAAGGGTGTTTTTGAGCTTGTGCACAGTTTTACATTGACATGAATTAATTAATTTTGTTGGGAGCAGAGCAGATGGTGATATTTGGATTTTCTTCTTTCTTCCATTTTCTAAATAAACTTTTTTACAATAATTTATTAATAAGAAATATTTTTTTAAGAAGTAGCCTGCAAAACTCTCAGCTGAAAGTAGGAACTTCTGTATTTCATAATGGCTCCTTAGCAAATAGATGGCACATTTTTCACCTAGTGGAAAAGTAAAAATAATAATTAAAATTAAAGTGTGGAAAAGTTTACTTAACACAGTATTCAACTTCTCTTTGATTTAGGGGGAAAAAAATCCAACCTCTCTGCTCAGTTATCATCACTGTGATTCATCAGCTGCTGTCTCCTGGGCAGGTCTGACTGCTGATTGGGCACGGAAGTTCTCAAGGTGTGTCTTTTGTCAAGAAGCTTTTGCATTTTAAGAGCACACAGTAGACCATGATAGCCTCCTGCTATGGTAAGAACTGTTGTATGTCTATTTATTAACCTGTACAGTCTTACTGTTAGAAACACTGCTTGGTGTTAGTAACAAATAATTAAGTGTGTTAGCAGATGTTTCCAAATAAAAATTTGTGGGTTTAAAACCTGAAAAGATTTTAATTTTGGATCTTAATTGTGACAGGTATTGCTCAGTATCTAGTAGGGATTTTTTAAATTCTGAATTAAAGTAATTGTGAATATATAATAGTGAGGGGTATTGTCAAATCCAAAGAGTATTAGATTAAAATATTTTTCATAATGTTGTAATACTTTAAGAGAGAAATATTTATACTATTTTAGATTATTTACATTTTTTATAAAAATTGTATGTGTCAACTATTTTCAAGTAATACAAGGAAACTTTCTTCACATATTGCATTATCTGCAGGACAATTTTATTTTTTCAGAGTTATGAATTGGCTTTTTTTTTGTGAATTTATCAATCTAAATTATTTGGAAGACAAAATTAATATGATTTTCACATATCTTTTCAGCTGACTTTGAAAAAATAAGGGAGAATCCTGAGGGAAAATACAGGGATATATTAGAAACATTTTTACTTTGTAATTGATAGGTTTATATCAAATAAAAAAATGAAATCACAGGGATTGAAAAAATTTGAAACGTGCTACATCGACAAGTTTGCATATAAATGTCTGTGATCTAATACTGCTGGAGGATGGCAGAAAAGGCTGGGGAAAACAGCAGCTGTAATACCCAGCAGGGTAATGTCTGCTCTCCTCCTTCACAGCAGCACTGCTCAGAGCTCAGTGCACATGACTGTACTTGTTTCAGCTCTTGGAAAAATGTTGCAGTCATGGCACAAGCACCAACTTCTTTGTGAGGGATGATACCTAGTAAAAGGAGAGTTTCATTTCAGTTTTACCTAAGTAAAAAATTAATTTTAGGATAATACATAACTGAAAACAAAGAACCTTTAAGGATATATGATTTAAAGAGATATTTAAGAACTCTTTCATCAAACTATCAAAACCACAAGGGTTTTGTAAATATTCAGACAGAAGTTTCTTGCTATTGAATTATATGGATTGGGTTCTAGTGCCTTGGCATATTTCTTGGTTTTAAAAGATTTTGTGCTTTACAATTTTGTGCTTCAGAATAGTAAGATTCTTTGTTTATGTAATTGAGGAGTGTCTTCACAGTTAGTAAAATTAGAGTGGATTTTTTCTCAGAATTTTAACCCTGAGCACCAGTCAACACAAGAGGTGCCGAAATGCTGCTAAAATAGTGTTATATGCATCATATACTTTTTCTAAACATGGTTGTTTTGATCTCTCCCAGTCTTTTTTTGTTTGTATATTCACCTCTGTGATACTGTAATATCAGAATACCCCTCTTTCTAGGTGTTCTTACAATGACACCAAACACATTCTTCTCACCAGCAGCTAGCACCATCAAAGAAAGATTTTTCAGTATGCAAATAAACTTAGCTACAACAGCAATTTATGTAATTTATGTCATGTTCTTCTCTTGCTTGTGCTGGCTTTAGTTTTATGTGCAGGGGTCAGAGACTGGTTTCTATTTCTATGTGCCATGCTATCAGCAAAGGAGGAAGATAGTAAGAACTTTGAAATGCATTAATCATTTATGAGCAAGACCCTCATGGTGCAATTAATTTAACCATTCCCTTATTTAGGTGATTTTTTTTTCTGGGCTGAAGATTTAAGGATCCATGTGTGTCCTACACTTCAAACTCATTTCCTCAGTCTTGCAGCCAGTGTGCTTCAACACAAGAAGAACCAAAGTGCAAGTACTATTGATAGAGGCAGGTGTGCTTCATGAGGTTAGAAACTTGATTTCAAGAAATGACATGTTGTGCCTTTGCTGCTTGGATGGTGAAAATATAAGATAGTCTGAATTACATATTTTTAGGTGGGTGTTGCTTTCAAAAGATGAAGCATGCCATACCTTAGAGTCCCTACTGCTGAATCACCACACTGTATTTCTAGACTTGGGTGTAGTTCATCAACCAGCTAGAGAGAGATACATGTATCTGCTAAAGAATACTCTCAGACAGTATTTGTCCAAGTGGAGTCCAGGAAAATCGCTCAGCAGTTCACAATCATTGTAATGGTGGATCACATGAGTGTCTGCTGTGTGCATGTGCATTCAGTCAAGTGTTTGTAAAAGAGCAAATACTTATTTGTGTCTTCCTCTTTGGCCACACGCAGTAATAAACGGAGTTCAAACAGCAAACTGCTAATCTAAACTTCTTGAAAACAACCATTAATTTCATGCCCATAACTTTTTCTATGTGTCCCAGCAGCTGATTGCAATCACCAGTGCCAGTGTTTGGACACTCACATATCTGATTTGTTGCACTGAAGTTCCACATCTCAGTGCAGTATTGGTTCCTGCAGTAAATGGCACTTACAAACTGTGCAAGGATTGCATAATCCTTTGCAATGGATTATATGATTTGAATAATAATTAGATGCCAGGCTAAGTACTCTTTTTGTCATATAAAAGGGTTTCTGAAAAAAAGGAAAATAATCTAGTCACTGTTGGAGTCTTTTCTGTATATTTTAAATGAAAGGCCTGTCACTTTATTTGATGGAGTAGTGTCTTCAGATTAGTGCTGCTTTCTTAACTGTGTCTAATCTCATTTGATTTAAGCATCATGGAATAATAAAAAAATCAATGTAGCGTTGGTTTATTTTGAAGCCAAGCAGGGGGCTAGCAAATCAGTAAACATCAGTTCATCATGTTTAATTAGCTAACAGGAATTTTCTGAAGCCATTAAACAGGATCTTAACAAACAAATTGGATGTAGGCTTATTAATTTATAGTAAAGCTCTGGTGTGAAAACCAAAAACTTTAAATCTGACTCTGTTTTCCTTTACACAGAAATTACAAAACAGTTTGTCTGTATAGTTTTAGTAGCTCTTTCAATAATGTGAAGCATTTCTTTTAGTCCCCTTCCACCAACCTATGAAGTTGAAAAGATTAATATTTTTCTCAATCTTTGGATCATTTACAGAACTAAAAGAACATAAACAACTCAGAAATTCCTTTACATATCAATATATCAAATGCAAATATGTGAACTGTGCTGTGTTAGAGCAGTGACCTTCAACCAGACTCTAAGTCAAGAATTTCTGTTTCCAAGGCTTCTCATTCTTGCTGAGTATTTTCCTGGCATAATGTATGGATCTTTTGTGATGTGTCATTTGCTGGAGAATGAATGGAGACCCTCTGGCTCATTTATCCTACTGCCTCGCTTGGGATTTGAACTATTTTGCTAGAAAAGAATGTCTAGTGCTCTCACTTTCAAGTCTAATCCCCCCCATCATTAAGCTTGCTGTAGCAGTTCCCTGCTGCATAACTATTTTCTCAACTATAGAACTTAATGATGGTTTTGAAGAGTAACTAAGATTTACAGGATATTGTATGCCTGTGCTTCTGAAGCACTCCATCATGAACATGTTATATCTTAGAATGAGAAAAAATACCTCTATTTTGAGTAACTTTATTTCACTTCCTCCATACACTTTTTTTTCCATTTGGTTTGTCTCTTGTACTGCCCTTGTCTCAAACAGTTGAAATTAGGGCCAGCTGATGCCTTGTCACAACACTGACATAAAAGCTGTAGTAGACTGAAAAGCACTGTGGATTGTTTTGGTTGGGTTTATTGGGGTGTGGGGATTTTGTTGTTTTGATTGTTTTTTACAAAAAAAATACTCACTTTGTATGCAGGCAGAGACCATTTAAGAAGAGAAATACTATTATTAAATATATCTGTCTTGATATCCAAGTTAAGGAAATTATTACTTACTGCAAGATAGTTTGGGATTTTTTTCATTACAATTCCCCAATATTAGTGTTTTTTTCTTACCCTACATCACAACTTCTCAGAATATTAACAATTTTTTCAAATTGCATAGCTCTGCTGTTAATTTTCCCTTAAGACTTGCCAAAATAAAGCTATTAAGAAAAAATGCCTTGAGGACAGCATCACTTTACAGGAATTCAGTCAGAAAACAACATACCGACTGATGCAATTCAACTATGGATTTTTTTATTATTAATGGAGAGAAAAATTATGTACGTAGAAAATAGAAACTTATTATCTAGGCAACTCTTGATCTACTTCTAGAGCAATTAACATGTTTACAGACTCTTCCACTAGTGAAACTGCACTATTGCTCATGTAACAGTAAGGAAAAAAAAACAAACAAGGAAAATTTTAGTCATTCTCATGTGTCAGCTTTTTTTCTAATCATGGTTTTACTGCAGGCTTTCAGCTATGTATTTTGGTTTGTGTAGATTCCCGTTCTCCATTCTCTTTACTTTCCCTACTTACTTCAACTTAAAATTTTCTCAATGTCTTTTCATCTGACTGGTTTTAGCCACTGCTTTTCTTCCTCTTTACTGCATCTCACGTTTATCTGTCTGTGCCTTTCTTATTATACCGAGTTTATTTCCTACTTTTTGAAAATACTATTAGAAGGATTCTCTAGAAGTGGAGTCCATGAAACTGTAAGAGGAAAAGTGAAAAGTTAAAGGACAAGATAACTTGAGGAGCAGGATAAAATAGAGTTGTTTAGTTATACCAAGAAAGAGAACAACTTCAAAAAAACTGCAATAAAATTTTAAAATATCAGCATTAGCAGAAATGGTCTAGGAAACTAATCATGTTACTTTGCTCATGAAGTTTGGGGACCATCAATAAATGCAGTGCTCTTGAAGGGTGTTCCACTGTTCTCTGTGTGCAAGTCCTGTACACCCATGCCTAGCCATGTCAGTAGAACTGAGAGCAGAACATTTCCATATAATGTTAAGTATCATATGGAAATTTTTTCATATTGTAGCCTAAAGTACTTGAGAGACTTTAACAGAATTCTCTCAACTATACACTTTAGTACAAAGACTACTGTTTTACAGATTGGTGCACTTCCTTCATCAAATTGCTAGATTTATCAGTGTGACTTCTAAAATTAACATAGGTACTTGTGCTAATAAACTTCAGGTTCTACAATACAATGCTGTCAGTCTTGAAACTCGCTTACCCTCCTGTTCCAGCAGAGACCAGACTCTCTTCCTGCAGCAAGCCTAATGCAGGCTTGCTTGGAAAGCCTGCTATTGAGCAAGACCTCCAGGACAGGAGATGAGCTGGTTCTGGTTTAGTTCCATTTTGTGGAATACAACTGCTGACGTGCAAGTCTGTGTTATTTTTGCATGCAGATTTAGTTCTGTATTGTAAACACTAAGAATATCTTTGAAATAGCTGAGGTATTAAATGAAGGGAAATATATCAAGGAAGAGCTGCTGTTACCACTGCAGAGTTGTAACTAAGCCATCTTTGTCTTTTGCTCTTCTAACGTGAATACCTAAAGCTTCAGGCAGAGGAAACATTTAATAAGTTAAACTCCAATGCTTAAAAGCACTGAAACTCTCCTTTCAGGTTGCACATATACACTATAAAATTTGTGATAAGTTTATCTGGTAATTGCAGGATTACAGCCAACACAATCAAAGGCAAAGCAATACTAACAGGTAGGAGCCCAGTGCTTCAGCTGCAATGCATTAGGATTTTAACTCAAACTAAGATACACCTGTGTAACTGACCAGGTGTTCAGATATTGCTGCAAATTGAGGGCTTGGCTGAAGCAATCAGCTTTGCTCTGAACCTCAGCTGAGATCCTCTAAGTTACACTTGAGAACCAAAGTTCTACTGGAAGCTGTCCTACACTGCAGTAGTGTGGATCATCCTGTCTCTGCATTCGTGCTGTTCTTGGAGCAGGTTGTTACAGAACATGGTGAGGCAAGGCTGGAGAGCTTCTGAGGGAGAGGGTCACTGTAGAGCACAGTGTTAGCAGGAGCTTGTTGTGAGGAACTCTGCAGAACAGAAGTCAGCAGGTAAGGAAAGCTCGGTGGGGATGACTGATGATAATGATGAGAAATCAGCAGAATCCAGCCTCCATTTAAGGATGCTTCATGGCTTGGCTGCAGTAACAGTGCATCACAGAGTAGGAGAGAAGCAGGAAGGGACTGGAAAGAAATCCTTTGTGCTATCTGCAGAAATACCAATAAAACTGGTATGTAGACAGATTTGGTAAGGAATTAGGCTTGCTACCACAAAATTAATCAAAAATACTCTGAACAAATTTGAATTGGCATTGCAAGTTTAGACTGGCTCAGCATTTTGTTTTATCTACCTGTGGTGCTTTTTATCTGTCTCTAGTACTCCTGGCACTGCCTATACCACATCTTCAAAGAGAAAGGAAGTAGTTCTTTGCTTATGAGACTTGCCCTGCATTAAAAAAATATGACTAGTAGCATTTTTGCCTGTAAGCTCAGATGATTCAAAGAAATTCCTGACTTGCTACTAGTGTTTTTCTCCAACTGGAACTCAAGTATTTTAACGTTTAAACTTGTTAGCTGTTTGGGTCCAAATGTGTGCTACAAACCAAGTTATTGCTTTTTGTGTATACAATCACATGTAAGTAAAGGATCTATCTGACTTTTACAGACAGATTGGCTTACTGAGAAAGTTAATGAGGTTATGACCCATCTTTTCCTTTGTGTCTGAGCTCTCCATAAAGCAGCTTCCCATGTATTACCATTTTTAGCCCAAATTTTATTGATAATTAGCCATTTTTTTATTGATAGTTGTCTCAGTGCAAGTTACATAGTATTGTGAATTCTAGGTCTAACTGCCATGTATAAAAGGACATTCCATTTAGAAAACACAGAAAACACCATACTGAAATTAAAATTTATATTAAAACTTGTGCCCAACACCTTACAGAATCATTCTCATTGAATACAATAGTTTATTTTAATAAACCTGTTTATTTGATCTTGATTACCTTAAAGATCTTTTCCAACCAAATGATTCTACGGTTTCTTGTTCTCAGATGATATTCTGTATCATCTTCAAGAAATACACTACTTTTCTTTTTCTTTTAAATTATGGGTTGATTAAAAAGAAACAAATCAGCAAGTGATTCTACTTTCTGAGGGTGTTGAATTTAAAACGAAATAATTTTTAATTTCAAAGGTAACTTTTTTTTATTTCTTATCATGCAGCTTTTTGAACCTGGAGGTAGCAACTAGCATGTTATGTTCTGCTCCTAACTCCTAAACAGTTCTTATGACTTTGTTGTAAAATGAAAGTCAACAAAAATGAGTGCATAAATAGATAGGAAAATGTACCAGGAATGACTTTGTGGCTTGGAGTACCAGACTAATGAGGGAGAGTGAAAGGCAAAGAGCAGGAAGGAGAAGACAAATCCTGTTGTTAACTACACAGTTAAGGAGTTTAGAGCAGCCAAGCAGGAAGAATATATATACACAAGAGCAAAGGCAGCTTGCAGAGTAAAAGGGCTCAGGACTACCAAACTCTTGCAGAAAAGGAGAAACCAAGCTGAGATAAACTAAACTCTTTGTTCTAATCAATTTCAATGCAAAATTAGCTTGGCTTGCTCAAACCACATTTGCCAGTATCTTAAGCCAGGAAGATTGATTTAGCACTGGGGTATGTGAGAAGTGCCACCATAGTCCTTCCTTTTGTTACACTGCAAAAACTGCCACGTGGGTGCAGAATGAAGCACAACTTGAAAGCATATTTGTCTGTTGGTCATGATTTAGCAAACACATTGTGATGTATTTTTTTATTTTTTATTTCTGCTGCCAGTTTGATTCTTATCACAAATCAATTTTGTAGATTAGAAAGCACTCAAATCCTAGAGTTAATTCATCATGTGAATATCTCAGCCTTTAAAGAAAAATAAACTGTGTTATTTGTAGAACACAAATTTATAGAATTTCTTGAAAGATAGACCTAAGTTAACCATAAAGATTCAAACAGCAGAAGGCAAATAAAAAGAATATTAAAAAGAAATAGTGTGGTTTTTTCAGAGGCTTTGTGTCTCTGAGCAGCCTTATTAAAAACATATTGCAGTCCTTCTATTTCCTTCCTATTCTGAAGGGTGGAAGAGCTGAAAAGGAATGTATTAAATGATAAAACATTTCAGAAACCCATTGCAGTAACTAGTAGTTATAGAACTTGAGACAGACCATGGTCCTGGATCTGCACTTTTTTTTAAAAAAACATACACTGTGCAGGGGCACAATTATGTGTTTCCAGTAAAATACCATTCCATGTATCTAACTTAGCATCTCACCACACAAATGGTAGATTTGGTGCAATGGAGATGAGGCACTTCTAGGTTGATATGGCTGAGGAATTGAAAGGAGCAGGACCGGAATGATGAAGTTGGATCAGTCCACAGTAAAATTTTAGCATAGAATCACCGATGTAAACTCCTTTTTTTCTTCATCCTTTCTCCCCACAGAGAGCTTAGCATGCTAGCTTTAATCAGATTTCTGATTATATGGCATATGTATTTACAGTCTGTAACTGTTGGATGCATTATAGGCTCTGGCTGTTCAAGCTGAGAAGCAGCTGTGGAGTCTTTTCAACAGTGAATACTGGCTCAGTTTCAGCACTGAACTAACACACTGCTTGTGCAGGTAGGATGAACTCTCATCTAGCTACAAAAGACCACACAGACACAAAGAAAGAGGAAAGACTAGACAGTCGTGACCAACCTTTTCTATTTAAGTGTTTGATTATCTTAATTCTGTTTATTCATTTGAGTCTGATCACATAAATACTGTTACAATTAGCTGTAGCCTTCAAAAGATCTGCTAAGTTGCTTGTACTGAATGTATTTGGAGATTTGTACTAGTCTTGTCTGGTGACGTGCTGGGTTCATTAATACTTGATCACCTGATTGCTGTCATACCACCTGCATTAAGCACAAACATTTGCCATTTCTGAGATTCAAAAAACATACACAGTAGATTCATTTTAACTTTAGACCAATGGCAGGAGAATGTACAATGACTAATCTGGCTGTAGAGATGGAGTTAGGATTCTGCCCATGCACTGGGCCAACAGTACTGGCCACTGGGCCACGTATTGTTAAAATCTGTAAGAGCAAAATGACACTTCCAAAATTGTTTGAACTAAATTGTACTAGTGGAGCAGCTTTGTGCCACATCTGCATTATGTGTGCAATGCAAGAACATTTGCATGAATTGGACCAAAAGTCTCTTCCTAGGACAAAATTTTGCTTATAGAACTCTTGTAAAAATGTAAGTATACAGGGATATTTACTATCACAGCTGTTAGTAATTCATCCTGTCAGAATTTTCAGAGCTCTTGATTGGGTCTGTTTTAAATAGTTTTTTATTTGTTGTTTTATCTGCATAGACCATCTTTTAAACTCATTTATCCTTTTGCTACCCAGAACATGAGTGACATCATGTTTGCAATTGAATAAGATTGTGTGAAAAACTGCCGCTTCTGTTTTAGAACTTTGGCTGAATAATTAGGACTATGTTGAGGTTATGAAATAGAGAAAGTTACACTCCTGTATGTAAGGAAAATAAATGAGGTGGTTAGCCTATGTCTTCCATAAGCTATACATAAAGAATGATGAACCACTGTCTTAGTTGTTTCTTGTAAGCTACTGGTGATAATATTGACATCCCACCCAGTAAAAATACCTGATTTGAAGTCTGACATAAAGTAGCTTGATGTCTGTGGCATTTCTTGTGAGATGTCTGGTATGAAAATCTGCTGTGTGGTTGCAGAATTGCTGAGTCAGTATGTATTTAACTCCTGATTGGTACTTTGTAGACAATTTATCTTTACACAAACATTGGCCAGAACAGCGTATACAAGTTGAGTAATGTTTTGTATTTGTTTCTCTTTAGTCTGCAACAGATTTGCAAAATGTTGGATTGGCATAAAAATCCATGTTAGAAGTATCGCTTCAGTGCCTAGACTGCCAACAATATTTATGCTAATAGTTTCTTCTCAAGGAATCCAATATCTTTATATCCTTCACAACAACGCCTCAAAATTTCACCAAAAATCTATTGGACTTAAAACAATTTGAACAAGAAAACATGAAGCAAATCGGGGACTAAAATAAATGAATTAGAGTACTGATAGCTGTTCAGCATATTACGTGATACTGCATATTCCTAATAGCTCTGTCTGCTCTGAGCTATTCTGGTAAAACCACTCCTCTAGGTTCTGGCTGAACAGCATGTATAATGTCTGTGACAGTCTGAGCCTTGGAGATGGAATTGGGTGAACAGAGTAGTCTATTCAGATAAGTGTAGGGAACTCATTCACATGGAAATCATTCCTGGCACTGTCGAAACAAAGTATGAGTGAAAGAGGAAACAAAAAGGAGCCACAGCGAGCTGCACTCCCAGCAGCAGTAAATCAGCAGAGCTTCATTGTTCACCATAAATGTAAGTTACTTTACATCACATCTCACCCACAGTTTTAAGAGATGGTGGTGACACATAGTCCTACAGTAAAAGATTGCTTTAGATTAATTTGAAATCTGATTCTCAGCTATGTATAGAAACCATGTTATACCAGTGTAACAGCAAGCTTTAAAGTGAAATTATTTTCACCTTCCTTAAAAGCCCATAGATATTTTTTCTGTCGTACTGTTGGATGAGACTAGTTTAATTCAGTTAAGGGTAGAAAAAGTGCAGACCTAACTAGTACCAGCAAAAACCTACCATGATACCAGGAAATCTGTATTTTTCTGAATTCCGTTGTGTCAGATGTGGTTCCACTAGGAGGAGTTGTCATCATATCCTTACCCTACAAGATTATCAGACTTGTGCTTTAATTAAACTCATTTGATGAAAATGTGATAGTTCACAATGTAACTATAAACAATCTATAAAGTTCACCTATGTCTACCTAGCTTGTAGTACACAAACTTCTAATTGGTGGCAATATAAATATGAAAAGAAGCTTGCAGCTTATGGTATCCTACAAGCAAACTTATATTTGTCATTTACATTATGGCAAAAATTAAATGTATTTCTGAAAGATTACAATTCATTTTAAATTTCATGTTTTCCATAGAACTTTGAGAATTTCAGAGTCTTAAATTATGTTTTAATAGTCACAGGGAAAAGCTTGAAATGAAATTCCAAGAAAGAGGAAAGAAGAGTAAAAGTTAAATCTTATATGTACACAGTCTTAGGATTTTTAAAATACATATTTTTTGTTTAAAACTTATGTTGTAAATACTGATTATGACTTTGAAATGTGGTGGTTTAGAAGTTTCGGTGGGACATTCTTTCATTTGTATTTCAAATTCAATGTAATAGAGCCACTGCTTAGATTTAAGTACTTGTTTTGATCTGTTTGAGAATGAAGTGTTGCAGGATAGTGGTCTATTTGGTGGTGCACAGTTTTGCCTTATTTCTGTTACTGTATTCCTGTACTCACCTCTTTTCAACAAATCATGAAATATGATAAAATATGTGTTTTGGTCGCTTTTCAGCAGTACAACTTCTGCATAGACTCCCCTGGGATAAAGAGATAGGACCAGCTTGATTAAGGTCTCTTTCATTAAGAGAGAAAGGGACTGTTTAAGAATGCATCAACTTGGTATGCTTAAAAGACTTTCAGATTGTTCTAGAGAAAAAAAATAAAACAACTCAGATTTTAAACCTCTTGGGTATTACAAATCAGAACTGAAATTTTCCATGCAGCTTTATAATTTCTCGTGTTCAAGGGCCTTGAGTTTTGCAGTGAATTAAAAAGCTACAGTGACAGAGCTGCCACTCCCTAGAGAATTACCAAACTTTTTATTGGAGTTGCTCCCAGAGCACAGTTGGCCAAAGTAAGGAAGTCTGTGCCTCGGTTGCTTTATTTTGCAGTCCAGGATACAAGAAAGGGTTTGTGTGTGCATGCAGACTCTGTTCTGGATTGCAGAGGTGTCCATAACCTGTCACAGGATTTGACTGGATGCTTAATGTCTCAAATTTTCACTTTTGCTGTATAAGCAGCTCCTTGCCATTGCTTGCTTTGTGGCAGTACAAGGTTTTTTGTGGATGTACAGTGAAGGAAAGAAGACACCTGAGTTGACTTGAAATAACAACCCCTTTTCCTGGGCAATTTTCTCTATCAGGTCAAGTCTCTCTCACATCATCTTTTGTGATTTTTCTTGTATATTTTCTACATGTTATAACAGGGATTTATCAGAGGTACTACTTTGATAATTTTATTTCTTTGTTTCATTTTGTCACACCGTCATCACTGTAAGAACATAAGCCTTTTTTTACATTATGTTCTTGTGCTTTCTTTTTCCCTCTTCACCCTTGAGGCCCTGTACATAAAGTTTCTACATAGGTCACATTCCCATCTATGAAACTTTCTTGCTTAGGTAGTTCTTCACTTGTAAGATGTCTTTTCATATAAGTCCAGAGTTGGAATATGATTGTACTTATTATTACACAATGAGTAATTCTCTCCTATAATTGCTTTTCATGCAGAGTTAACCAAAACATCAAGGTTTTGCATATTGTTCCGATCTGGAAAAAAAACCAATGGAGATAATTTGCTTGTGATGTCATCCAGTTTATGTGCAATGTGTCAAGCTCTGTTCCTATGAACATGGAGAGGAAGGAATTTTTGGTCCAAGTTTCCAACTCCTTTTAGCCACAGTCTTTGGCCCAATGAATGCTTCCTCTGGACTGACCAGTGCACAGCACCAGTATTTGTTTGATCAGCATCTGACACTTTGATTCTGCTGGTGGATTGCTTTTCAGGTGTTTCTGCTGCTTTTGTCTCTTGCCCCATCTTGTAGGTGCCCTTCCCTTTTTGTTAGCAGAAAAGATGGACTTGGCTTTATTACAGACTTTACTAAGTGCATTACCACCCTATAGCTCTATTAGGTTAGGAGAATCTTGTCCAATTCTTAACTGCAAAATTTATTGAAGGCAGTAGGCTAGAACAAGTGTCATGGAAATTATGGCAAATTACCATTACTGTAGAAACAAATCTCAGAGAAGAAGGTTACTTTTCTCAATAAAATTTTAACACTTCTGTGGAGATGAAGCAAGCTTTGGGGTCACTGACTGACACCTTCTGGCTTTCCCATTCTGCCTTTAGTATTCCTTTCATAAAACAGTTATGAGATTTTTTCCAAAATACATAGATTTACTGTCTTAAATTGTAAATCTGTGTATTTTCAAAAATTAACTGTACTACTTACAGCATGTCTTACACTTGGCAAATTGTTTAAAGAGAGAGAAGAAAGAGAATTATGACCTGGTCTCCAAAAGAAGAGGTAGTTTTTTTGTATTATGGTGTAAGATATCTGAGATGTGACATCATAAGCTTCATGACCAACATTCCTGAATGAATTGCTTAGTTAAGCACAAGTAGTTGTCATGAGCAAAGGGGACAGACCTTTGCTCAGTGTTATTACTCAGTGCCACAACACAGGACCCGAGGTGTGCATGATGTTGAATGGAAGGGCAGATTTACTGAGGCTGTAATTTAGAGGGTTTGTTGATTTCATTAATGACAGAGAAAGATAAAGGTACATCTGGAGTGGAAGTACATCAGAATCTACCTGAAAACAAAACTGATGGGCCTTTCATTCAAGTTAGGAAAGCATGCCAAGTTCAAGTGATTAAAAACCTTAAGCAAACTTACTTGGGCAAGTGTCTAGTAAATCAATTTATACTAATAAATTATTTTGTCACAGCAGGAGGATAGTTTTAATTTGGAAATACAGTCCAAGTCAATTTTGCTGAAAGAGAAAAGGCACAATAAAGGAAATTACTTTCCGGATGAGATGAAATTGCTGGCTCTGCTGACTCACATGAGTAATTTTGTTGGGGACAGGATTATACCATATGTGGCTTGAGTCATAGTACTGCCTGAATCCCAAAGGGAGACTGAAAAAGGACCACGAATTACTGTGCCTGGAATACTTACTATAATCACATTGTGATTTGGAGTTACTCAGTCATGGTACCTTTGTCATACACACTTTTTAAAAATTGATGATGCTAATTTGACAAAACCACAGCTGAAGTAAGAATCTGATACTACATATTATTTACCTTGTGTCTGCAGTATTACAAGGCAGCAACAGTAGCAGCATCTTTTAATGGTTCTGGGATAATGTGATAGAGGAAAGAACCAATGACTTATCAGTCTAGTAAAGAATTGTAGTGTGAACAACTGGATTTAAAAGCCACATATAAAACACCTTTCTCTGTGCATTTGCATCGTGTGTGCCCCTATATGCATGGCCACAACTGTGAGAGAGAATGCAGGAAAGCACTCTGAAAGCAGAAGTTCAGCTCAGTAGATCAGAGAGCTGTGCTAGGAATCTCCCATTATTGCTCCTTTTGTAACCCTTTAGCAGCAACTTGATTTCATTAGAGCCTTTGAACAGGTGGTGTTCAGAAACAGAATGATACAAACCTAGGTGAGATTTAAATTGTTTCTTTTTATGTGAAAACCCGTGAAATGGTATAAATGATGTGGATAGTTCTGCAAGACTTCCATGTAAGGAGTCCAGAATAACTTCCCTCTTGAATAGAAGTCTAACTGATAAATAGAAGCAAGTCATGTAGCCTTAGTGCTTCTATCCCAAAAATCTGGTGACCTGACAAAACCTATGATGATCTCTTTTTGCAGGTCCTTAGATGTACAGGAACTGACTTTTTTAGAATAGATAAATAGGACAGAGATCTTGTATTTCTCTGTAATACATGCTGTCATTTTAATTTTTCTTCCCTTCCTTTCCCTGGAAAGGAAGGATATTAATTTCTTATTAGGGAAAAAATATGTGCCCAAAATCTGCTTTGCCAGTGTGTTCATAATCATATTTTGCATCTTAAAAAATGTTGTCATTACCTGCCTTAAGGAAAAGTTAATCCTGTTTTCAGAGATAAAAATAAATAATGTAAAAGTAGAATAATAGGAAACTCCCTCTGCCTACAACCACATCTCATGATAATATATTTAGTGGGTTTTACAATTTGTTTTGCAATTCCATTTTACTCTTAACCTTGATAAAGCTATGAATAGGTCTTGAGTCCTGACCAATAGGCTGTACCCTGCATCCAATGAACAGTGTAATATTGGTTAAATAAGAGTTGAGTTTATTCACCAAAACTACCATTAGCAGAAAGACCAGAAAGGCAATTAGTTGCCTTGAGAGAAAGGGAATTTTTTTCTTCTCCTTCAGCTGTAGGAACAAATTTTTCATTAAAACAAAAAGGATAAGTCTACCAAGGTGTTAGCAAAGACTTAAAAGCATGTGAAAGTGTGCCATAATAATGCAAAAATAGTCCCATTCGAGGTGTAATTGCAGTGTATTTGAAAGCAATTTGTATTTCTTAGTATCTTAGCATATTTCTTGCATTTCTTAGCATTTTGTATTTTTTAGTATCTTATCATACAACAGTATGAATTTTGTTTTGTATGGGGGTTTGGACCAGTACCAGGGGTACTGGTATTTTGGCTTGCATTTATTTGTTGCTTTGGGAGGGTTTTTTTGGTATAAATTAATAACAGCAAATGCAGCTGGCCAAGTAAGATTAGATAGCCACTGTTTATCACTGTATTGTTAAAGAGAATGCTGCTCTGTGGAAATTCTAGGATTCCTTTCATGCTTAATGCAAAATTTTTCTTTGTTCTGGGATGATAAGAGTGATGACTTCTAGCAATTACTGTAGATTTTTAAATTGTTATGTACTAATATGGAATCTTAAGTATTCACAATTAAATATAAAATATGTAGTCTTAAAAAATATATTCTTACTGAAGTTGTTAAACAGTTTTGAAAAAAGGTCCTTTATGACAACAAATTTGAAGTCTCTTACTTTAAAATGTATGAACCAGAAAAGAGGTATTTGTCCATGGTTTTATTTATGTTTTAGCCAACCAGCTGTGGTTTTCCTTTTATCTCTCTGAGAATCATATGCCCTTCATGCTGACGATCTTGCAGTCTGAAAGTACCTGCTTAAAGCAAGCCATAAATGAAAGATGTCAGTGGCTGAGCTTGTCCTCGCCTCACATAAGAATGTTCTCTGTGGCTTTCACATTCCTCAAGGAAATTCTTTTGTGGTGTGTCAATTAAATGTGTAGATTTTCTGGTCAATGTTACTCCACAAAATACTCTTAGTTACTGGAATGCCACAGTTCTTTAGATGTATAGTCATTACCCATAGCCTGCAATACTTTCACAATAATGAAAAATCTGCAATAAAGCAAATAATATAGCACAGTATTCCAATGGATAATAGAGGGATTTCACAACGTGACTTGCAAATTAGCAGGTTTGTTCTTTAACAGACTATGAAGTGACAAATTCCAGAATTACAGCTTCTGCAGTGTAACTGTGCATGTGTCTCTGAAACACAACCATTTTGACTTTTTTCCAAGATTGAGTACTGAGGCAAAATTCACAGACTTCCAAAACAATGTCTGGTCCAAAACATTTTGTGTATTGCCAACTGTTGCTGTTCTAACTGAAATGCTTTTAAAACATTTCTAAGAATGTCTTGTCCACTGGCAAAAATAATACTGCTACTGTGGTCTACCTTTCTGCAGAACAGTATTTTTACGTTTGCAATTTTTATTTAAAAGTAAAAAAAAAAAACCAAAGAAGAAAGACATCAAAGCTTTTCTAGTGTTCTGAGAATTATGAAAATGCTAAATGGCTTTCCCCATCTCACAGAAAGCAACACTGACTCTTTGTGACCATAACATGTCAGCCTTTGGGGCAGCTTCTTGTGTGTTCAGAGTAAGGAGATGTATTAGAATGTGTTGTTTATAGCTGAAAAGTCATAATTACAGTCGGTTAATCCAGAGCTAATGAGCAACTACTTCTTAAGTATAGATGAGAGAAAGATCTTCAGCTAAAAATAAAATGAAATAACAGAACAAAAATATACAATTCAATGCACTAGGTGTCTGAACATGAGCATTTCTTGCTTCTGGCATCAGTGTTCAGACAAAAAATGTTCAGACTGCCGGTTACAGATTTAGAACTGGGCATCCTTGAATTGATTTAGGCTATGCTCAAACTTGCACATAGACATGTCTTCAGAAATGCAGCAATTCTTGGAAGCTTAAGTATTTGTCTGTGTAGATCTTGCATAACTGCATACATGGAGCAGTGATAGCAGAAGAGTATTTTATGTCTTTTATCTTCTGATGTCCATCATATGTCCATCTTAATGCCTATATTTTATTTCATCTTAGCAACTGGGGAAAAAAGTAATGAAAATATTTTAATGTATAGATAACTCAAATTCAAATGACATAATGAGAACAAACTGTAAAAATCTTGCAGTTGTTTTTTTTCCTTAGAAATATTCTGTAACAGGTTGACTTAAGCTATGTTCCCACCTTGGACAAACACCCACCACAGAATCTTAGTCATTTTGATTGTCTTACAGAGAATGCAGTTTCATTCACACCCTTCATATTCTTACAGAGAACATTGTTCCTTTTGCCATTCCTCTTCATTTAATGCCCTTCTTCGTGTGTCACATATGTAAGAAGAATGACATTATCATTGAATGAGTATTGAGAAACATTCTTTGAATACAAAGCCTGAGTATATTTTAATTGATATTGCAGTATCAAGTGACTTTGTTGATTCATCTTCTAAAAGATTATTTCAGCTGCAAGAGCTAAACAAAATATAGTATTCAACATTCCCTGCTTGTATGAGGATGACAATGAAACAGTGAATTAAAGGTAAAAATCTTTATGCACAGATAAGTACCTCTTACCATGCAGCCAAAAAAGGGCCATAATAGCAGAACTTGCATTTATGAAGTGCTGAGTTCAGTTTAACGTTCCTAAGCAATGTTATTTGTAATTTGGTTTTGTTTTTCAGAGTCATAGGCATTGGGAAGGAATAGATAATGAAGTATCTACCCATTTCTAACTGGCTGGCCCAGCTTGGTCTTGCAGAATATTGCACACTCTTTGAACAATATGATGGTATAGAGGTGAGAATTGTCCTTTTTCAATGAAATTCTTAAGAAAATGTTAAGATCTTTAAAGCTACTAAAAAAACCCCAAATAAAACGTGCCTATAAAAGTTTCTATTGTGTTACCCTAAGCATCTGCTGTTCAGTACTGGAGTTATCAACAATCTTAGTTGTGTTCCATCTTACAAATTTTTGCTTAAGTTTGAAGAGCAAGCATATTGCATTTGTAGTCCTCTGTTGTCTTTCTTGGAGGATGATTTTGGGATTTGGGAGATGTTGGGTCTTTGAGAAAAGCAGTGGGACCTTCTGTCACTGTTGCCAAAGCTAAAAAATCATTTCTACTGACATGTGAATTCAACATTAGTACCAGCTTTTGCATTTGAGCAAACCTAGAAAAGAATCTATTAGAAGCAAGAATTATGCAACTCTCTATTTTCATGTTATTAGTTACATATGAATTATCATTTGAGAAAGAATATTACATTCTCAGGCATGACTGAAGGTCTCCAACAGTGAGAACTTTTTTCCTTCTAAAACAGTATTAGCTAGTGACCTAAGAAATTGAGGCTTTCAGTAATTTGAGCAGTACTCAGTCAAAAGCAAATAATGTCAGGCTTTTGAAGTGGTTTTAGTTTGAAAGAAAGATTTTTAAATTACAGTTTCAGAAATAGTCGTTCACGCTAGAAATTCTGTCAACTGTCTTATTATTTACACAATAAATCAATCTCGTTTTGTGTTTTGGGATCTGAATTGCAAATCTCCATTAGAAAAAAAACCCTTTCAGTAACATGGCTTGCTAGCAACAAAATACTGTAATTCTATATACCTGACTTTATCTTATTTACAGTGAAAATACAGAACAGTAAAAATATAAGGAAATGTATTTTGATATATTTTCTATTTGCTCTGAAAGTTTTCTTCATCGAGTGAAGACTTATAAATCAACATCAAATTGAAATTCTGTACTGCCTTATAAATAATGTCTGGAGTTATTCAGCAGCTTATTTTGAAAGTAAAATAGTAATGAGTTTTTGGAGAGAAAGTGGATTAAAGAGAGCAGTTCAGGTTTGATTACTCAAATGCATTATAGCGAAATTCTTGTTCTTCAGAAGAGTATCACCACTTATGTTATCTATTATTACAGTGAATATCCTTTTCATTATACAAAACCTTCCTTTCTAAAATCATTATTCCTATCAGTTCATGCTGAGATTTATCTTCTTTCATTAATTAATGCAACTGGAATACTAGCACTTTTGGGGATTTTTTTTTTTTTTAAAAGAAAAATGCCTCATTCCTACAATGACATACCTTATCATGACAAGGGGCCTCATATAAAATATGAATATATTACATTTGCTGTTAGGTAACTTATGGTACCAGAAACAGCAAACATATCTGAAAGACACTTGAATTCTCCTGTATTAATAGTATAATATTTTCCTTCCTCTTGTGTTTGCTACAGGACTTATTCCATCTTACAGAAGTTGATCTTAGAAAACTGGGAATTGAAAATCAAGGCCACCGAACACACCTCATTTCCAATATCCTGCTGCTTCAGGAGGTAAAACAAAAGAGAGGTAAGAGTTCTGTATTGTCTCCTAAAGACTAAGGAATGAGCTAAGCTAAGGCACCTCGAGCTTCCCTCTCCCAAAGGATGTAAACAAATACCCTGATTCAACCTGGGATACTGCTCTGAATGCGGATCACTGGGGGACTTTGCACAGACAATAAGAGGAATTGTTAAACGTTAGTTTAACAAAAATCAAACATTCATATTTTGGAGTGGATTTGCAAAATAATATACCCTGTATTTATTATAAAAGTTGTCATTTAGAAAAGGCTTCACTTTTATTTTGGTTTCTATTGCTCTCACAGTCTTCATCTTAACAAAACACGGTAATGGTAACATACCATAATTGACGGAAGTCTGTGTCACAAATATCTTCCTCATTTGGAAAGATCATGTCAGAAGGTCTAAACCAAGATAATTTGGGTGCATCCCACCTCATCCCTGCTGAGGAGAGGATGAGTGCTTGCACAGTTCTGACCCTTCTTTTCCACTAGGGACTTTGCCATGAATTAAGACTTGATCACTGCATCATTTGTTGCTTTTATCAGCTCAGTATCAAAATTAAACTCAAATTCATGAGAGTTGGAACAAGCTCTGTAAGGCATTCTAGTCTGAGTGGAAGGGTATAGTGAGAAGTTATTCAGTTATGACTTGTTGTACTGGGTATTTTGAGAATTGTTCACAAGATAATGAGATACAACTATTATTCATTCTGTCCAATAATTCTTCAGATCACTGCCAAAGGCTTTTGCAAATTTAATGTGAAGGACTTCGTTACTTGGCTAACAGTCCTGCTGCTACGTTCTCTTGGTCAGGATAAGACTTTTGGACCATGTGTAGAAATTGATTATTCACAAAATGTGTTTGGCTACTGAAGTTCTCAGAAGGAACTGAACTGATTGTGTACAAGCAGGTCACTCTATTTCCTCAATGTTTTCTGACAAGTTCAGTATCGATTTAACAATTACACAACTTCTACAGCTCATAGGTTTGACTGTCTTAAAATATGGATGTAAATATGATGTTTTTGTAACTGCTACTGTGAACAGATTAGGAAATTATTTCAGTTGATGATTGCAGTGAAACTGGATGTGTTTCAATTGGTATCTGGTTTTGTGTGCATTGGAACTGTGTTTCGTAATATTTTCAGGTACTGAAGTGTGGAATGTATTACAGTTGTCAATGTAGCACTGCTTTTCAGGGATAGTTTACAGTTTTTCAATGTAGCACTACACTTTTCAAACTGTCATTGACATGGTAAATTGATTTGTAGATAGTTATGCAACATTTCATTCAACTCACCAGAATGTTCCAACTCATGATTTCTCAGCTTCAGATATGTTAAGCCTACATCAAATCTTGATGTATTGCTAATGACTTCAGTGATTATGAATTTGAGTAAAAAATTTTCCTTTTAAAATGGTGTGTGTATATATTTTCTTTTCCCCTCCAGACACAGATTTTCCAAAGTCACAGCATGATGCCATTTTGGTTTTTTTTTTTCTTTTGGCAGTTAATTGCTAGAACTCTTTAAGCTAAATTCTAGTAAAATTAGTGGTGGTTCATATTTTTATGGGCATTTATCTTGAGCAATTCTCCATTTACTGTTGGGTTTTGGCTAATGATAATTAAATGTAAAATTGAATTATGTGCTTGAAAAAAATACAGACATGGTAATCTCCAAGTTCTGTTTACACTAGGATATTTGCATCCTCAATTTCTTTGCCTATTGTATTAAGGATTTCTGGGAAGGTTGAAAACAGATCAGTTCAGTCAGTCATACATGAGTGCAGACTGGTTTGTTTTCACAGTAGGGACTAATGGTCGCTATCTGGTCTCCAGCCTATTATGACACGGTTTTGTTTTGTGTCTGTCTTTGACAGAATGCTGTGTCTAGGAGCAAAGTGCCTAATCAGTTACACTGAGATGCTTGTTTTCCAGCACTGAACTTTGATGTAGTAAGACATTAGAGAAAACTTCTAAAATTTTCAATTCTAGTAGATAAATGCTAATATCCTACTAATGTACTTACTGGATCAGAGCAAAGGCTATCTTCTCTGTTAGCTGTTATTTTGAGCTCTAAACAACAACATTGTATTTGGTGCTGGTTCAACAGTTTCCAGAGAGTGCTTCAAGTGATAAGTCACTTTAATAAGTAAGCATTTTCACAGGGTTAAAAGTGACATTAAGTTTCGGGAGTATTTGTGAAAACATTTTCTGTTTTCTAAAATATCGTGATTCTGAAACTACTTTGAACAGGACATGTCTCAGGACATTTGGATTCCATTTGGATTCATCCTGTCTAACTCTAGCTACTTGGGCTGTGTTTCCACAGTAATTAATACCAAGATCTGTGCATTGACATAATGCCCAGCAACACATTAGAGCTGGATGAAACATGTGCACATGATCACAAATCTGTTGAATTAGGCAGAGTACACAATACAAAGTTCACTAGCTTGATGCTTTTATGCCATCTTTATGGCAGTCAGTGATAGGGAAATGAGTAGGACAACTGATTTCTGAGTGGCATTAGCTAATCAGCAGGAAAATAAATATTCAAAATTGTTGCACTACTTCAGCCCAGCAGAATAAATTTTATAGTGGATCAGTGATATGAATAATGGGGCTCTGATATTTTTGGTCTGTACTAGAAAACTTAAATGCTGCTGTACTGTTGACTCTTGACTGTAATTGAAGCTACACATTCTGGTGCTTTTGCTCTTTAAAACGTTACAGATGCAGCCAGAGTGCTTTGGGGCAGTGCTATGTAGTGTCAACCTGTCAGATTCCAACCTCATACTAAAGCACGCTGGTAACTTTGCCAACAGAGGGAGAGGAAGCTTTGAACAGCTTGATCTGCATGACAGAGGTGGCATTGCTACCTGTGTGGTCTGTTTTGCTCCTACTGAGAGACAAGGGTTTGGAGTTTTTTTGCTTTCTCTGTTTGAGAAAGTCAGTAATGTAAAAGCTGTTACAGAGTTGTTAACAAACACCTCTGACAGTACCATTTCATCTACTGAAAGTTCCAAATTTGCTTACTGGTGCTTTCTCACACTCTGTTTATTCTTGCCTCTACATCAGTAATGTTTGAAATGAAAAACATCTATCACAGGCAAAGAGAGGTAATTCCTCTATGTCTGAGACTTTTTACAGAAACTTGCAATAAGTCTTAGATACCCAGTAACAGTTTCACCACTGCTAAAAGCAAAGAGGGGAAAAGAGACCCTCTGGTAAAAAGGAACCCATAAGACCTTGTCCAGCTTCTTTCCAGTTTAAGGTATCATTTACCAAAACTAGTCAATAAAAGAAAACTGGATTTAGTGCCATTTTACCAGTGTATTTTGAACTTTTGAAACAGGTCTGTCTAATCAATGCCAGCACAAGGTGCTTCACATGATTTTCAATACCAAATTGAAAGAGAGGGAAAGGGACGCAGGATATTATTGCCACAGAATCTGTGTGGTTTATTTTTAATAATTTTTTAAATTTTTAATTATTTTTTGTTCAAGATGATAGTGTTCTTGTATTATATCTGACAATGAGTTGGAGTAACTCTTCAAACTCTCTTGCTGTACTACAACATTGTTTGCAGAATGATCAGCTATGGGATGTGTCTGCTTGCAAGCTTTTCTGAGGCTGGGGATTGCAAGGTTTCTGAACACCAACTCCTAACAGGTAACTCTTTGGGAGTTTCTGAAGGACCTGGTGTGTCCAGGCCTAAGACAGATCAAATAGCAAGAGATCATGTTGGTAGATTTATTATGGAGGTCTGGATGGGTGCTGACTAAACTAGCCTGTTTCAGCTGGAACCCAGGGAGGACATTAGAAAGTACAGTTGGCATAGCTCATAGTTTTCAAAATAAATATTTTCAGATTCCAAGTGCTGAAGCACTTTTCAATTCATATTGTCATTTTTATCTGCCCTAATGTCTTTGACTAACTTGAAAATTAGCAGCAAATAAACTTAATTTCCTAGCCAACAGATATGATTGTTACTTTTGATATGTGGCATCTGTGGGAGTCAAGGCTTGAGTGTAGTATTTTGTTTATTAGAGTCCTTTTTATTCTAAGACAAGTCTATAGTAACAACTTGCTTTGACTTTTGTTTATCAGAGCATCTACATGAACTGCTGTGTGAGCAATCCACACATGCCATGTCCTCATCATGTGTAGTTACTTCTACATTTTATCACTGCGGCTGCAGAACAGTGCTTTTGGAGTAAATGGGTTTTCTCCTGACTATTTGAGGAAGACTGACATTTAAGGACAAATTGAGATTTTCCAATGAATCCACATCTTGTGTCCCATTGTTTCCTTTGTTTCTGTAAGCCAAGCACATTTGAAAACAGTCTCAGGAACTGGCAAGTACTCTAATGCCAACTCTAGGCATAATTAAAGCATGCAAGCTACAGCAGCACAGGTCTTGGGACCTGTGTCCCAGTTGTGTTCCTCCTCACTTATCTGTTCAGTTAGCTGCTTTTTTGGGTGTCTTTGCAGGTGAAAATATGCACCTGTACATACTCCCCTCTCCTTCAGAAAGCAGAAGTCAAGGGTGGCCGTAGAAGGCCCCAGGAATGTGTGATGTGTGGCCAGCAATGACCAGCACACTGCTGCTTTCTCAGCCTCCCTCAGGTTGGTGTCACCAAGGACAATGCTCCAGTGCTCTGTCTGTGGCAAGGTGATTCACAGACAGCGTGATGCCTTATAGATAAACTGATGGCTCAGGGGTATGGCAGGTTAAAATGGAATGCTGGGGAGGGCTTGAGAGAGGTGCTGTGCTCCTTTCAGGACATTGATGCTTCCTGACTTCATCCCACAGCTCAATGAACTCATTTCCAAAGTAGATAGAAAGTATGAAAACAACAAAGGCTTTGCAATGAGGAATTTAATCCAGTTTAATCTGGAGTAATTCACAACCAGTGGAGCTATTGTAGGCAGTCCTCTGAATTTTTCTTTCTTGCATCCTGTAGGCAAATTCTCTTTAACAGCTTTGCATCAAGTATGTGCAAGGATGGGTTGTGTAAATTGTAAACGTGAAGACAAAGAGCAATTTTCAATTTCACCTGAAGACAAAATAAAACTTTAGGAAAAGAATGCAATGACTCATGCAAGTAAGAGTAATCACAGCTTAGGCAGGGCTGCCCAGCTACAATCCCATTACTTAGCACGTAGTCATGCTCCTAAGGAAGTTACTGCCCCTTTTCTGGTTCTTAGTCATAAAAAAAATGACAAGCATGACACTACTTCCTATGTAACTACAGTGCCTAAAAATTTCCTGAGTGATTAGAATCAGCCAGTAGGGACCATGTTATGTGCTAATGGATCAGAGCTTTTGGCATGGTTTGAAATTTCTTTCATCTGAACTGTGGAACATGTGGTTTAGAAGCAAGACATTTTCCTTTATTCAATGAGGAAAATAATAGTTTGCACTTCTGTAGCATCCTCCACTTGATAAGCTGATAGAGTACTATACAGTCTTCCCTGTGAAAAACAACTACCACTGTGATGTATGTTACAAAAATGTTAGTATATGTCATACAGGAAGTAGGTGGGTCAGAATAGTAGAACTGAGTGTGGAATCCACAAATCTCAATTCCTCTTTCTGTATTCTCACCCTAATGCCATTTTTCTTGCACTGGACATTCTGGTGAGGCATTTTGGTGTCCAACATGAGATCACAGTCTGGTGTTCTTCACTTCCACATTTTCCATTGATTGGGAAAAACAACTGACAAAAGAAGAGTGAGGTTTTGGTGTGCAGTTAAGCCTTGTTTTATGTGAAATTAGTTTGAATTTAGATCTTAACTTCAAGGGTCTGTTCAGTGTCAATAGGATGCTGTAGTTTTTTGTAATTTGTGGAGAGAAAAATATAGAAGTCTGTCTGTCAGCATGCCACAAGTGGTGACTTATGTTCTAGCACCAGTGAATGGATCTTTTTGAAAGCTGTTGTGTTTCACATTTACCTCAACTTTTCTGTTTTGGAAGATGTTGTAAAAAGTATGTGGCAACACCAACACTAATAATGCTTCCCTACTGCTCATGCCTGCCTTAAGGAACTGGTGTTGCTATGGGAAGGGGAACACCAGTCAGAAATGCAACTGAGCCTCCTTTACCTTAGTGTACTTGATAAATTTAATTTTCTAATCTTCTGTCTCTGTCCCCTACTGAATATTGGAGCAGTACTCTCTGCCTTTATTTTCCTTTCTTTTATTTTACACTAAGCTTCATTTTATTTGAGCTTTCTTATGCAAACATTCTACTCATATCTATGAAAATTCCTAGGCTTTCCCAAGAATTTTCATCTCCCAACACCTACTTCAGCAACTTACGTGATGGCTAAAGAATCCTGTCTTGATCAGCTAAATGTTTCTTAAACTCTAGCTACACTTCAAATGATGGTCCACTGTTTTTTCTGGTTTGAATCGCTTCATTAAAAAAAAAAAAATCTGTTGCTGTGTGATATTTCAGATAGCTGAGATTGCAAAATTCAGTTTAATGGACAATGTGTAAAATGCCAACCTATATAGAGGTAGATGTCCCAATTCTACCCAGTACCCAGAGATGTCACTGTGGTATGACATCATGCGGAATTTTAATCCTGCTGCTGTCACTATTGGGCATTTACCTTAGTGTCAGAACACCAAAATTTCATTTATTTTTGATTATTGGCTTGGTAATATGCAGAGGTCCTAGAACATAAATAATCTATCTGATCCTTAATTGCATTTATCATTTAGATATCTTAGGACCACAACTTCAGCAACATTATGTAGTCAGACTCTGAAGTAGATACATCAGAAGCAATTTATTAAAGCTAGTCCTGGTAAAAATGGAGAAAGAGAATGAAAGGATTGAACATTACAGGGAAATGAATACAGTGCATGAAGAGGATCTCCCAAAACAGAACCACCATACAACCAGTAGGGATCAAATGTTTAATGTCAAAATCAATTAAATATTTGGTTAGGCAGAAAAGCATTTGCCTCTGGAAAGCTAATGCAAATAGGCTAACAGTGAATAGGTTTGAAAAATGAAATCTTCTGATTTCTGATACCCTGGAAATTGAAAGAACTGGAACAACTGTGGTACAACCAGAGAAATGTTGACTAAGAAGCCTGAAGGACTGAGCCAATAGGAAAGAGACAAATACTGTGTTAAACTGATCGAGACAGTGCTTTAAAAGTCACCGGAGTGTGCCTTGATTTGTACTAAAGCAAAAGCCCTGTGGCTGAGGCAATGGTACAGCTGAAGGTGCTTGAGACAATTAGTTAAAAATGAAGCTTGTATCTATAATTATTTCATTGTTTTGAAGGTATACTTTACAAAGGGAGGGTAGGTGACCATCTGTCCTGGCAGTAGCTCCAGAATCTGTACGGCTATTGGACCCTTTGTTGTAGGAGATGCGTTTTATCCCACCAACCTGTTGCACAAATAACTTCACTCGGTTTGGTAGGATGAAGGGGGCGCCTACCAGCGCAAGTAAATTGTGTGTGTTAAGTACGTAACAGGCTCTGAATCGTCCGTGAACCGGGTGAGTTTAGCGAACTGTTAATTTTTGCTGTAGTGCTAATTTGAGAGACGAAATTACGGAGGCCAAGTTGTTAAATCCATGGAAAAGGGCATCGGGAGGTCACGGCCTGAGGGAACCGGTGCGCCGGGGGCTCGGCGAGACTCAGCCCGAGCGGCCCGGAGGGTGTGGCCGGAGCCGTACCGCGGCGCCCGGGGCTGCGCAGCGCCCGGGGCTGCCGGAGCCGCCTCCCGCCGCAGGTGAGGGGCGCCCGCCAGGGGCTCGTGTGGCGAGCGAGGCACGGAACCGGGGCCGGGCTGTCGCGGACCGGGCAGCGAGCGATAAGGCGCTCGGGGCAGGCTCCGGTTGAGTCACCCTTAAGTAATCGCGAACTGCGCTTCTTTGGGGCGGGCTGGTGCTGGCTAGCGCTGGCTCCTGCCGCGGCACGGCCAGACCTTGGGCTCTCCCGGAACGTCCCGGCTCGTTTTCTGGCAGCTCCGCACCGCTGTGGCGGGTCCGGCCTCCGGCCGCCCCTCGCGGCTGCCCGGCTGCCCGCTCCGGTTCCGCGGCCCCGAGGGAGAGGCCCGGGCGGGACTCGCTGCCCGGAGGTCGCTTGGCCGGGACAGACGCTCCCGCCGATCCGCAGAAAGCCTGGAGAGAAGCAGCCGTGATCAGACCCGGTAACTGCGGGGGCAGCGTTGACCTGTCGGGCAGAGGATGCAGAGCTGGTTTTGTGGGTGGGTGTGTGCGGGTGTCCCTGTGTCCCCATGTCCCCGCACTGCTGTCGGGGCAGGGGGCGCGGGAGCAGGGCAGGGCAGGGCTGCCCGGGCTGGCCTGCGGGCTGCTAGAAATGCCATCCATAGCTGTGACAGTGACTACTGAGACGTTGGATCCAAGTTCTTAGGCTTTGTGGGAATCGATCCCATGGAAAGCTGTTAGATAAGTATAAAACAATGGTCTGTACTCGGGGTATTTCTCTGAGTAGAGAGAAAAGAAATGCTGTGTCCGTTTTTTTCCTCCTGTCTTTTGAAGAGGAGAGGGTGCAAAAGCACTTCTTTCTGTCTGAATCTGTGATTTCTGAAAGGTAGTGTTAGTTTGAAATAGTAGTGCTGAAAAGGTTTTTCACTTAAAGTGGGTTGTTATTTCTTTTTTTTTTCCTTTTTCTTTTTTTTTTTTTTTTTGTTTGTGGGAACAGAGGAGCAGTCAAAATAAATTGCTTCCTTTACCAGAGAAGGAACAAAAGGTTGTATTTTTGAAGCATTGGCTAAAAAACCTTTAGATTTGACTGTAACCTTGGTAAAGTTCTCTGTTTCTGCCAGCAAAATGGGGAGAGAAGGTTTATTTCAAGTCAAGGTTTCATGTTGTTCAGAATTACTGAGCTAACTGATTGGGCACTTGCATTTCAGAGATAATTTCATGGCCAAATGAAGAAAGCTGTACTTATTATTGAACCATCCTCAATGATCACTTTTTCTGGGCATTTTTTATAGATATAAAGGCATTCTACATGTGAAAATTCACCAAGAGAAGTATGGGGTTTATCTCTTTCTCTCATCTTGAAAAAAAAGACATTTCAAAAATAATTTATCCTGGGCTGTGTGCTTGCTGTTGCATGAGAATAATAGTTAAAAATAACATTTTAAATATACAGCTCAAGGATTTATGGGGGGAGGATGGAAATTGTGTGGCATCTATGAAGAGAGAGAAGGAGAGCATGAACATTTTGATAGCACTTCAAGACCCTTTGGAAACAGTGACCTGACTAATCTTGTGGGGATGTTTGATGTTTGACAGACTCATGTTTTTTTCTGATAGTAGCTTAAAGCCTTTGAACTACTGCATGTGCTTTCTCAGTCTATGTCTCTGTATCACAACAGGCTGTAGGTTCTTGAACCTTAATATTTTTCTCAAAGTCTTGTGACATGTTTGCTAGAGAAGCTAGTGCAGCAGTTTCTCTTTTTCATTACAAAAGCAGAAAATACAGGTTGCAGAGAACTGCTTCTAAGCCATTTTGGGGAGCAAAAATATTTTCTTTTTTGTTACGATAATGAAGAAGGCTACGCTGATTCTAGGGAGACAACATGAAATCCACCTTGAATTTATAATGGCTACACTTTTGATTGTATTTATTCCTATGGTATGTTAACTCTAGGGGCTTTTAAGTAACGCTTTTTCTTTTTCCCTTATTTTCTTATTACACACACCAAAAAAAAAAAAAAATCTGGGGAAATTGATCTGCCTTTTTGTCTTGGTCTTGACTTTCTTCACTTCCTTTTTTTTTTTTTTTTTTTTTCTGTGCACATCTGCATAGTGCATACAAATATTCCAGGTAACTTAACAGGGAGAAGAGAGTAATGGATCTTCCACTTGTTGAAATTTATTGTTGCTTATTTCAAGGGAGGGATGGGAGGTGGGTGGGAAGAATTTGTGAGGAGACTTGATGTGGCAAAAGTACATGGAGTTTTCACAAAAGTTGACTCCATCTTTTAAATACCTGAGAACACACAGCTGAATATCTTAAACCATGTTCAAGCCCTCTTAGCTTCATAGCATATATAATGGTAAAGATTGGTGATATGATAATACCAGGTATGAACTCCAGTGATTTTGATCTATGAGAGAGAATCACCCCAATGCCAGGTCAATAAGACTGTGAGAAAAATGTGTGTCTTTTAATGTCCAAAACTGTTTTAGATCTAACTCTGAGTTTTGAAATAGCTTGAGAGTTTGATTTGTAATTCTAAAATTGTTTTTCTGTGTCCTTTTATGAGGTTTCTACTAACATGAGTATATACAGCCTTGGAATGTTTATTATGCCATTCATGCATCTCTGAGGCTGAACCGAAGATTTCCCTTTCCTTCACTTCTCTTCCTGAAATACATAGAAACAAAAAAGTAGAAGCCATTACTTGTATTATGTTGTGCTATGGAAGAGGCACTTAATGCTGTACCTGAGTCATTTTGAATGAACCATCAGAACACTTCCTCAGACTGTGTGAACATCAGAAAGATTTCATGAGGGCAAGCTGAGCCAGAAAATTTGGATTTGCATCCCAAAGATGGCACAAGCAGAAGGATATTTAGTGTGTTGTTTTAGGGAACTGAAAGTTATTTGTTTCATTGTTTTGAGCAATGATGTGAAGAAACCAAATCCCAGCTGTTTGGACTTGTCCACCAGATATGTATTTTATGTCCAATCTCCTACTGTTATCCTAAATGCCATGTTGATTTGAGAGGCCTTTTCATTTGTATTTGCTCACCCTCATTTATAACAAAAAACTAGAACCTGTCAGAAGTTACCTGGAAACCTTTCATGCTTTCAACTTCTCTGAATTCACAATGTGACTCCTAACAATTCTGTTCCCATATATTCTTCCAAATAACAAACTGAAGAAAGAGAAGTGCCACTCTACATATAAATACAAATTCATTTGCCATTTTTAACATTATATTGGCACAAGTCCATCTTGTTTGCACCTAGTTAGGAGAAATTTGCTTGACTTCCAAAGTGTTCTGTTTTATTAGTTGCTGCAGTTTGACAAATAGGAATGTGCACAATTAAATTTCAGTTCCTTTTGAGCCATTGTTCTGTTACAATTTCTACCAATTCTGTTGTTGAATGCATAATGGCCAATGTTTAAGGCACACTGTCTCTTAGGGAGTAAAATTTTCAGGGTTTCTATATCTGGTGAAGTCAAACATTCTTTGAATCATATACTAAAGTATTTGAGACATTCCAGAGTCTTCAGCTGAAGAGGCTTCCAGTTTCCAGTGTTTATATTCAATACAAGAAAGCTGGATGGATGCTTTGGCAGGACTTTTGCTGCCAAGCTGATTGTTGTAGTTCTCTGTTAATATTTATGAAGAATATATAGTACAGCAGCACATGGGCAAGCAGATAAATGTGTGGTGGAAGCTAGCAGACCTGTTGTTCTCAGTTTTGTTTGGGATTTTTTGTTTGAGTTGGGTTTTTAATTTGTTTGGGTTTTGTTTTATGAGGTTTTTTGTTTGTTTGGGACTTTTGAGGGGTTTTTAAAGAGGTTTTGTAGGGAGGATTGTTAGAAATATTATCAAAGCTGCACACATACTTGTGGCTACATGCATTGCAAGTTCTTGAATGTGGGTATTTTTGAACTAACTGTGGAACTCTACCTTGATTCCTCAAAACAGCACTCAGGTATGAATTTGAGGATTAGGTATTGAATTTGTAAGTCATGTGAGTACTACTGAAAAGAAAGTAACTATTGGGTCAACTCTGGGAGTTTGGTTTTGATTCTTAAGGGCTTCTTAGGAGTAGGGGTGGAATAGAAAATGCTGTATGTCAGGGGGCCCTTAATTTGTTGAAAACTCTCAGACTGTTGGATTGAAAACCTACCGGGTTGCTGTAAGAATTACCTTGTGGTTGAGTTAGGAGAGTGAATTCTCAGCTTTCTTTGTGAATCCTCAAACATGAAGTGGTTGACAGTTTCATGTCACAGTAAGCCTATTGTGGACTCATCATTAAACCAAAGCTTTCTATGCTTACGTTAATTACATCTGCATGACAGAAAATGTCAGTTCTTTGCTAACACCTCAAATCTTTTCTACTCTTTTCATCAAGAGATGTGGCCAGAGTCAAACTGATTTTCCCTAGGTAGAAGGGAGAATCAGAGAATATTTCCAGAGACTTTTCTACTATAGTGCATAGTACCTGTGTTCTGACAGAGATGTGCCAAATTGAAGAGTAAAAAAAAAAAATTAATTACTAAGTATTTATTGGAGGACTTTCAATACAGGAGACTTGGGAAAGTTTTTTGTTGTTGAAATGTGAAAACCTTGTCCAGCTAGTGAATCTCTGCAGTGCAAGTGACAGGAAAAAGCAGAATTTTTACATACTTTGATATCAGCTTTAGCATTACTGTAAAAGTAAGCCTGTTACTATAACCCCTGAGTAGAAGTAACAGTAGCTTAGGTGCAGAAACATTTTGATGGTAGCTGTGATGCTAAGGCTGGAGGGGGAGGACTATACGGGCACCTCTGTTTTCCTTGCAACACCTGTGCATTCCCCAAAACAGGAGGAATTCTTGTGCAGCTGTGAGCAGCTGACTTCCAGGCTACTGGGCCTTCAGGGTGCTCATCTTATTTTTCAGTGTGGAACTTGACCGAGGTCAGAACAGATTCCTCCTGTCCATAACTGTTACTTCCAGAAGCACTTCTGCTTTCTGAGTTCATATCAATCTCTGCAGCATCTGTGGCTGTTCCAGTTTCTATGGGAAGCACCTGGCTGACTAACACCTAGGTTAAATAATACAGGGCTGGTTGCCCTTTAGGTCTGGTGGTATGTTCCATACAGTGGCTTTTGCAGGCTAATACAACCACATAGGATAAGGCAGCAGTCTGTCTTCTGCAATACAACGCTATAAACTGAGCACAGGGCAGCATTTTTTGAGGAACAGAACTGTAATTTGTTATTGAGCCTGAAGTGTTTGTCTCACAAAGCTTTTTGCTCACGCTAACAGAAAAACCTGTACTGTATGGCAAGCTGCAATTGATTGTACCAGAGACTGACAGCTATGCAAATCTCTGTGTCAACAGCCATTTGAGCCAGCAGGCTGGGCATGCTGAAGAAGAGAATTCCAGTAATCTGCTCCTGCCCTTATCTCTTGGGTAGAGCCGTTTAGTTTACAGCCTGTTAGAAATATGTGACCAGTTATCTGCTAGATTTATTACTGGAGCAAGACTCCTTAGCAACAGGTTTTTCCTCACAGTGTGCCAACTACTGGGTCAAAAAACATATTCTTCCAAACCAAGCTGTAGTGTCTTTTATTTTCTGACAAATATTCTTAAAACTTTGCTTGTTGTCAGTAATTCAAGTTGATGTCTGAGTCTACAGAGGATGTGAAAAAGCAAAAGAGAGGAACTTAGTGGATAAAAATGGGGAATTGTTCACGGCCTGCTCTTGCATATTTGTCCAGACTGGTTGTTTTTGGTTGTGACTTTTAACATGTATAAAGTTACGTACATGTGTGCTTGATGTGCATTGGCAGCAGCATGACTGGGTCATGAGGTATCTGACTGCCTCAATGCAAAGCAAAAGTTCAGTTTCAGATACCTTTGTCAGTCATGCTACTTAACTTCCTTTAAGTAAGGGCTTTGATGATTGATACACAGTTAGAAATTTTTGTTTTGTTTTTCCAGAACCAAAAATGATAGCTGCAGGAAAATTTTCAAGTCTTCCCAGAAACGGCCCAGTGAATCACCAGTTCTCATTGGCTTCTTCCATGGATCTTTTGACCACAAAACCTTCACCAGCTGAGCATCGCTCAAACTCCTTCCAAGGCATCTCTATCCATGGCACTCTGCCCAGGAAGAAGAGGGGAACAGTTCCCTCTAGGTCTTGTGATATGTTCAGCCACATGGGAACGTTGCCTTACACCCGAGCATGGCAGCAGCCGCCTTTTGGACAGGATGTTATAGAAGAGTACCCTCCAGAAAATGGAAAGAGCAGCGACCTCCGTGCCAGGTATGTTGTAAAACCTGTATTTAAATATGTTAGTTGCATAGGAATTATTACATATTCAGCTAGGCCTCTAAAAGCTCAATCATTGATACAGCTGTCAACTTTAGCTAAGGTTTTCTCCCTAGTATTCAATTTCAGTCTTGATGGAAGACCTAAATAATTTTTAATGACTGTGTCTTGCCTTTGCATGTTTAAAAGGTATAATATTGTGTGTACTATTCCCATGGAGGAAATCTTTTAAAGTTTCTGAATTGTTTTGATATGACCCTTTGCATTGTAACAGAGCAATTTTAAACAAGAAGTCATAACTGTTCAAACTTGGTTTTGATTTGTATTCAATGAGATATGGATGGAGGGCTGAGGAAAAGGAGAGTGATGTTCCAGCTGCCTCAAATCTCAATCAAGTTACATGTAGGCCTTCCTCATGAAAACTTAGTGGAACCCAGTGTACACTGAGCTAATGACAAATTATCCCTGTTAATTATTCCTGCCTGTCTTTGTGGTTAACATATGCAAAGCTCTTGAGAAAGACCCATACTCTTTTAGCTATCCTTTCTTTTGGGAACCTATTATCATCATTGATATTTCATTACAAAAAGTAATTAAAAGTAGATTTTTTTTCTCTATACCCTATTCATTTTAAAAGAAGAAAGTACCTAAGTAAATTTTGTAAATGCCCTGGTTTTTTGTTTTGTTTTGATATTGAGTTCTATAAAATGGGAAAAAATGACCTGCTAACACGAGAAAAAATCAGTGTAATGCAGTGGATCAGTTAAAGGCATAGAAATGAGAGAATGTTTGGTTGCTTAGCTGATGGAGTTAAAGGCTGAGAAAAGATACCCAAATTATAAGTTCTGAATTAGGATTTACAGCCTGTGTCCATCACTACAGTTTTTTCATTTTTCAAGTCTTGTGAGTGAAGATGAGTTCTAATTAGGTAAGGTTGTGTGTAGAGAGTGGTTTTCTTACGCTTTTTGCTTTATGGGATCAAGCTTTCTTCTCACCTAAAAAGATTTTTTTCTCTATACCCTATTCATTTTAAAAGAAGAAAGTACCTAAGTGGGTTTAGTACTCCTCTGTCACTGATCTCTCAGCCTTTTTTTTTTTTTTTTTTACATGAACTAGCTTTTAAACATCATTTGCTTCTTTTATTTACAAAAAATAAGCCAAACTGGTAAGAATGGGAAAATAATAATGAACTGTGTAATTCCCTAATGGAATTCTTCTGGTTCTGAAATTTTTCTGATGACTTGGAGAAATTATCTTACCAATTTTCAATAAGAATGTGTTCTCTTCTTGGCTTGTGAATGTACATCTCTGCTAGTTAGTTCAAGGGGGAAAAAAGTTTTCTTTGCTAAGAAAGCTGACATCTGAGTTTTAGAGTCTCTTGGAAATAATTAAATGGCCAGAGTTAGAATCAGCTGAGCTCTTGAAAGGTAGTTTTGTTAGCTAAAAAAGAATTCACTCTTGAAAGTGAAAAATTTCACTTTTAAAAGAGAATTCTCATTTTAGCATGTAAAACTAAAGCTGCTTGTGTGCAATGTTCTTTATTATCTGACATTGATAATTAAACCTAAATAGAGCTTAGTTGTAATTTCCCTTTGGCCTAGTCCATGGGTTATCTTTATTTAGCTCTGCCTCGTATTATGGTACCTTTACTTAAAGGAAAATTGTTCAAATTCCCATCTGTAGCTAGAACCAGTAGCTTTTTTTTTTTGGCCTATGTCGTGTGGCTGCCATCAGTAAACCCAAAATTTCCACTGCATTCGGATGATTATGGTCCTTCCTGAGTGACATTACAGTTTAGCAGACTTGTGGCATTTTCATGCTTTTTCATTAATGCAGCCAAATGTCCCTCAAATAAACAGGACCTAAAAGCAATGCAGAATTATCACTGTCACAGTAAGTTTGAGTGTGGTGGTAAAGGCAGCTGTCAAAGGCCTGTTTTGACAATCTGTGCCATTTCAGTTGGATGTCAGCAGTACTCAGGTAGTCTTGGGTTAACCTGTAGTTATCTCTGTGGGTCTGGTCCTGGCTCTGATACAAACATACTTGAATGTTATCTCATTGTAGAGATGCAAGGAATTTCTGAGACATTATAAAGAAGATGGAATAGGGCAAAGACATGCAAATATCCCAGAGCAAAACTAGATTGCAGTATTGATACCATGCTCTCTGTTTCATAAGGCAGTGATTGCAAGAGAGAGCAGAACAAGGGATTGCTTCTTGGACTGTCTGTCAGCTGACAGCTATAGTATTTTCTGTTCCTAAACTCATCACCTCCACATTCACCACTAAGTGATGTCCTCAAGTGCCATCTCCGAACGTTTTTTGAATACTTTCAGGAATGGCAACTCCACTACTTCTCTGGGCAGTTTTTACAACCCTTTTGGTGGGAAAAAATCCTAATAAATGTATTACTAATAATCTAAAGCTCCCTTGGTGCAACTTGAGGCCATCTCCTCTTGTCCTCTCGTGCTGACAGTTGTTGCTTTATTGCTGAGCCAAACTACACACCAGGGAAAGAAGAGGAGAGAGGGGCATGAGGCATATTCTGAAGATTTTTTTTCTCCAGTTGAGGTTTGAGTTGAAGTTAGTACTGTTGCAAGATACAAGAATCACAGAATGGTGTGAGAAAGAAATGTATCTTTGATACCCCACTGTCAAACAGGTTCTAAGGTTGTTTTGTGGGGAGAGAAGTAATACAAGTGGTGTGATGGGTTCAACATTGTGTTGTCAGTGAGTCAGGCTAATAAAGATGTGATCTTCACAATCAGTTAAAAGACAGTGAAGAAGGGAAAAGATGCTCCTTTCTCAGTACTGGTAATTCCTCTGTTGCCTGCAAATAGCCTGTATTCCTGTTGAAGTAAACAGGGTTTGTGACAAAATTAAGTGAAATTCAGTTTAATAACAGCTCCAGTGTGAAATTGTAAATTGTTAAGAGGTCAGAAATAGGATCTGGGTTTGCACAGAGTTGGTGCTGTTGATGGCCATGATGCTTTGAAATAATTTAATGTCAATTTTAGGATGGACAGTTTAGCACAGCAATAAAATCAAAGCTAGACACAATATCTTAGAAATAAATTTATTGATTTTTTTCTGCAGTTTGTAGAGTTACATGCCTTTTTTTAAAGCCCTTAGTATTTCAAAAGCCTTAGTGTCCTCTTAGAAATTTAGTATTTGAAAGAAAGAAAAATGAGTTAATCCTGCCTTTGCCCTGTATGTGTAGTGTAGAACTCTTTAGAATAGAACTTTGGATATTTTGGGAGAAGCTGTGCTGCCACACATTTGCATTTAATCACTATCTTCCCTCTGCTGAGCCTACCCCTAGGAAGTGTTGAAGCACACCATCTGCCAGAAATGATCCCTCTAAGTTTTCATTAACTAAGTTGACATTAATTTACGCTGGCTGTTTTGCATTATACAGGACGTTTGTGAGTATGTGCTGGTTTCATTTCTGTTTACTAGCTCTCTTTGCAGTAGCCATTTCATTTGCTTGGACTTGTAGAAACAATTTTTTGTTCAAATTCCATTCTTTGTCTATACAGACATTTTAAAAATGGAGTCACTGATAAACAGTAGGGTTGTATTGTTCAAACTGGCTGGGAATCAAAATACTTTGTGCATTTCTCTAAATAATGTATAATGCCCTGGGTGCTTTGTTTTATCACTATTTATGAGAGGGTCTGACCTACCAACTGGTGAGAATTCAATTTTTTTCCCTGTTTTTGAAGCTTTAGTTTTAACCGTATATGAATTTGATGTGTTGAGTTGTAACCACAGAGCTATAATTTTAATCATTTCTTCTTTGCTTCTGTTTTAATTTTCTTTTCTTAAGTCCAGTAAATTCCTGGCTATGCTGTAAGTCCTGATTGTGATTTTACTTTACAACACTACTGTTTTTATTGATGTGGCTACCAATAATTCATTTTTGTAGGTAGACAAGGCATAGCAGCTTTTTTTACACTGCTGAGATATCAAGCCTGAATTGTCCATATCTGTTTTTTTTAACATGGTTCAAGCATGTTAAAAAAGAAAATTAAATCTGGCAGGTGTGAGGAGCCATGGAAGAAAAGATTTTTATTAGCTTGATTCTTTCAAAAGGAAATGGACAGACCAGTAGCTCTTAATGTCTTCCAGTGCTCATTGAATCTTATTGCAAAAGATCTAAATGTGATATATAGCCTGTAAACTAAAGAGCATTTTATAGACTGGCCCTAATTATCTACACACAGGTGCAAAGAATAAACTTATTTTCTGTAGTTCTGAAAGTATGGTAATTGTGTGTGACTGCCTATTTACCTCAACTTCAGTCTCTTATTTTGAGTACTGGTCAGCAGACTTTTTTTCCTCTTGTTTTTCTACGTCAGCTGTTTCAGATGAAGTGCTCTCATCTAGCAGTGGACTTTGTACTGCTGTAGCAGAGAGTAGAGTAGATTAGTTTATCTGGTTGTTTAGGGTGTTCTGTTCTCTTCTGAATTCCTGATCTTCAAGGCTCTGCATGTTTGGCTGGATGATCCTCACGTACTTGTCTCATCTAACTCTCAAGGAAAAAATAAAAGTATGTTCAATTTTAACCTTGACTAATACCACAGACATTAACAGGGTAACTTCATCAGCATAAAGCTAATCAGGGTCACTGTTCTCCGTAGTGCTTGCCCTTGTCCTTGGAGGGCAGAACATCTGGAAGTTGGCAAGGTGTTAGTCTTGTAGTATAAAGCTATGAATGACTGAATTCTGCATTCCCAAAACTCTTCCTGTTCTCTTAGTGGTATTACCATAATAGATCAGGCCTGCTGAAGTCCTTGAACTGACAGTTGAATTATAAAGGAAAGGAGTTGGCAAGGCTGTGCTTGGTGAGGAGAACACAATTCAAGAATTTGCTTTATCCTCGTCAGAATTTGCAGCCCGTTTTGCTTCCCCAGATGCTGCAAATTCTGCATTTCTTTGGATTTGGAGAATGGGGTGGATCAGGTATTTGGCAGCACTTATTTTTTTCTAACTAGTGATTTTGAAAACATGATTTGTTGGATAATTTTAATTTGAATTTGCGCTACTTTTTTATATTAATACTGTATGTACGCTTGAATGATTTGGTGCACTTTGAAAATGAAAAGTCATTTTTATCAATGTTTTAATACATCAAGTAAAATAAGTATTTTGTATGTTTCCTGTGGGGAGTAAAGTGAGTAATACTGGGGTTTTTTTGTCTATAAAATGCAATGTAGTTCTTCAGGTATGAAAAATATTTGCAAGATTACCCCGAAGACGATCAGTATCTTGGTTCCCTTTTAAATTTTAGGGTAAGATGGGGAGGAATTTTTATAAATGCACAGAATTTTGAAAGTAAAAATAGTTACAGTTTTGGTGTAATGCCTGAAACTACTTCTTAGTGTGAGTTTTGGTTTTAAAAAAACCTGAACCAAAATGTTTGTATGTGGTTGTGTTTCTTTAATAAGGGTAACACAAGTGTGTTGAATTTGAGGCTAGTGAATATCTCAATGACTTCTTCCATGTACAGGTTCTTCAAATAGAAGACTTCCTTAGATGTTGCCAATACTTCATGCTTTTTGGCACAGATTTTCCCACTCTTTCTCTAGTTGTGTCCTGTTCACATGAGCACCTGCAGATCTCTGCTGTCTCAGAGGTGGAGCAGAGCTACCCACTAAAGCTGGGAGATGTTTGTGGTAGAAGGAATGCTGTGTTGGATAAGCAGAGAATAGCTCATGTTATCTGCTTACCTTCAGTATCAAATCCTCTTATCCTTTAACTCTGGGGGTTTTGGCTTGCCTTCCTTTTCTTTCTAGCCCTTCTGTCCATTGTTGGGTTAAGGGAAGTTCTACTTCACCCCTTTGTTTCCATTAGATGCTCACATCCTCTTTCTTTGCTGGGTGGACATAGACCTGCAGAATGAAAGCTTCACTTGTAGATTTTTATGGGGATTTTGGAAATCTGCCTTTGTGTGATCTTAGAGAGGGAAATGAGGAAAACCGGATGGAATGTTTCTAA
The DNA here is from genome assembly GCF_027477595.1 of Haemorhous mexicanus. Classification (NCBI taxonomy): domain Eukaryota; kingdom Metazoa; phylum Chordata; class Aves; order Passeriformes; family Fringillidae; genus Haemorhous; species Haemorhous mexicanus. Next base: position 17,251,048 of record NC_082349.1, on the reverse strand, counting down.
AAGAGAAACCATCTCTCCATTATTAAAGATGAATTAAAACACAGCCCTGCAGCTTCTGAGCAAAGGAACTGAAGTTCCTTATGGGATGAACACAGTTGTATCATCACTTGAAATTCATTGTGGGATCATGACTTTATTGTTAATGTACAACTTACCAGGTAAACTTGATCCCAAATCCCTCAAAGCCCCTATCAAAATTGGTCAGTGTTGTTTTTCAAAAACTTCCTGAATTTTTTTTTTTTTCTGGCTGTTTCTTCTTTGAGCAGAGGACGCTATGTGTAGTGGAAAGTTTCTTGAATTACTCCTCCTGTCACATCCAAAGTTCCTTCCCTGCCTCTCCTGTTTTCTAGTCTCTGTTGTAAGTGTTATGGAGTGCCCTATTTAGTTGTACCAAGTGCTATATTGCTTCCTCATCCTGCCTCCTGCTCATATGTGAGCATTTGGTTTAATTTCTGTCCCTTTTGTGCTCTAAATAGTATTTATATGTTAGATAGGGGAGCATATTCTAATGCTTTCTTGCCATATCCAATGCAGAAAGGCATCTGATGTGATGAGCTTTTTTGAGTGGGCTAAGGGAATAAACAGGGAGGACAATTCTTCCTCCCACTATTGTCTCCTTCGGTGCTAAAGCCTTGTATAAGGATTCCTGTGCTTCAGTCCAAATACACATTCCTGAAAGGTGTGTTAGCCAGGTGGAAAACCATACTTTGTGAAAAAAGTGTACCTAGAATTCGATGCATTTCAGGTTAATTAATGGAGACTGATTCTACTGAACATTTGTCAGTGGGTTTTTTTTTTTTGAATAGGCGTATTCATTTTGTAAGGTTATATTGATTTTGAACACTTAAAATTTTGTGGCACTGGATTCAGGATAACTGTACAGCAACTGAAACACTCACTGTAAAGAATTGCCAGCTGAAGATATAAGTCAACAGGTAACAGCACATATATAAACCAGTTTGTATTACAGTGTCTGGTTTGGATAAGCAATAGTCTTGCTGCCCATCCATTACTTTCATATAATAGGTCTTGGGAAAAAAGATTTAAGAAGGGCTTTCAAGGACAGAGCTTTGGCTTTGGTGGGACTAAATGTTAAGGAAAATAAAGGAAAAAGAATGGAGGTGCTGAGCTTTTGAACAGATTGTAGAGACTGGTACTGTGTGTGGTACAGAAACAGAAAATCTTCCAGAAAAGACAAAAAATTGTGTAGATTTTTCTGCTGCAATAGGTAAACTGGAGCAAGTTCGAGGAATGCAGATTGAAGTGGCAAAAGTAAATTGCTGAAACATTATCTCTGCTGGGGCATTCTGAACAAATAGGACTGAGATTTTATTTAATTCAAGGAAATTAAGTACATTGCATCTCTTCTGGAGTTTTAATTACTGGAGTCCCTGCTGTTCCTGTGTGAGCTGCAGGTCATCACACAGTTTGTCTTAGCAGTCTGCACTTGTTTCCACTGGTGTTGGAATGAGTCATGTCCATGGTGCTGTGCAGCTGTAGGCAGAAGGGCGGAATGCCCTTAGGAATGCAGCAGAAGTGCGTGTGTGAAGCAGAAGCTGCTGGGGGATAAAATCAGTGGATCTTTTGCTCTAGTTTGCAGTACAAATAAAATCAGTCTGTGCTGCATACACTGAAACACGCCATATCCAGCATGCTCTGACTTGCACCTTCATACTTAAGCAGTGTGTATTTCAAAGATGTACAGAGATGGAGAGATTTCAGAGACACAAACTGAAGAAGGCATATGATTCATCTGGTCATTTTACAGCAATTCTGTCTGTGTTAGCAGCTGTGCAATGGCTTGGTACATTTTCAGGGTCTCAGGCCCCCTTTGAGCCTCTGTTGTCTTTACTCAGATTTGGCATTGGCGCCACTGGTGTTGGAACTATTGAGAAGATGGTTCTCATGATTTCTCCTTCAATGGGGTAGAAAGGAGATGCTTTTGAAAATGTCCCCAGGAAAAGTCACTTTAAAATAAATGGACAAATATATTTTCATATATCAGTTACTGGCAATGTGTCCCAATGTTCTTCCCACGGGTACAGTTATAAAAGTGTGAAGTAGCACAAAGCTGACTCAGGGCCAATCAGAAGTTTCTACCACTGTAAGAATATTTATATGGGAGTTGAATGATAGGGAGGATTTGGGCAACTTGATGATACTGTTGTGTCTGTACTTAAATTTTGTTAAAGTTATCCCAGCTAATTTATAATTGTAGCTGATTGCTTTGTGAGGATGCCAAGGGCCTGGAAAATGCAGATGCTTCATATGGCTTGGTGTGTAAAGGCCTGCAGGATTTTTTATAGCACCAAGAATGAGAGGAGGTGATGTACACTGTTAGAAAGGCTGAGGTTTTCATAGACTCAGACAGCTAAAGATTACAGTATATCTGCTTAAAGATTTTTTTATTGAAGCAGTCCTATAGAGAACTATTGGACAAACTGCTGAGTAAAAAACAGATGATGTCTGCATTACTGAGATTCTGGCTCTTCTCTAGCACTCACTGAACTGAATAATGGATATTTGGATTGAAAGCCAGGATTCAGCTTTTCAATTCCAGCATTGATTGTGAGTATGTAAGAATTTTATCAAATATTTTAGAAGAGTGGCTAGTTACCAGGATGTTAAGGTTTTCTTTGCCCTGTTTTCATGTTTGGTTGCTCATTGTCTTCAAATCCATGCAGGATTTGAAACTGGCAGTGTGACAGTGTTTAGTTTGCCATACCAGAAGTATGATTCAAGTTGCTTACAGTGATTTTTTTTTTCCTTCATTTTAGCTAGTGACTGTTCATGGTGACAACTTCAAAAGGGCTTTTTCTTAATCTTTTCATTCTCCCCACACATTTGGTTATTGTTCAGATGTGTTGGGAAGAAGAGAAATAGCATCCAATAACAGCTGAATTCCATTCCTTTTTCTCCTCTCAGCTCCAGTTATATTTTGAAGGGGTCCTCATACAATGATTATTCCTATTTTCTGGGAAGTTATATTGTTTCTCATAGTGGTCAAATGTATCACTACTTGCTCACAGACAGTCAAAGCCAACCAGTATGACCCCAAACTCTTCATTGTTGCATCAAATGTTTCTGTGGGGAGAAGAAGAGGGGGAAGCCTTGTTTTCTTGCCTTCATCCCTTTCTGGGTTTGCTGAAGCACCCCACTTGTTTGCAAGCTCTGTGTATTTTCTTGGCTGTAACAACAAGAAACCCATACATGAAAAAAAGCACATAAGAATCTTGATAAGAATCTTGAAACTGGAGTGAAAAGAAATTGAGATAATTTCCAAGAACGACCATGGACAGATTAAAGTATGTCTGCGAGATCAGCCAGCGTTGAAAAAGGGGTTGTCAGATGTCAGTCTCTAGAGAGAATGGGTTTCTGGCTAGGAAAAGCCTCAGAATCATGAGGGCTAAGATTCTGGTCAGATATTACTGGAGGAGTGTTTTTGCTTCCAGAGTTTCCACACAGACCTTGTGTGTGTGGAGGAGGTAACAGAGGATTTACAGTACTCAGGAGAATGCCTTAATTGCACGTAGCAAGTCAGGTGCTTTTTTTCTTCTTTTTTGTTCCTATGATTAAAAACATGCTGGAAAGGAATTTTGCTTTGTCACGAAATGAGGTGATAGCAAGAGGCAGCAGCAATAGCAATACCCAAAATAGATGTGGGAGTCTGTTTGCATCCCTCTCTTAAGTTCCTTTCTGTGGCAGAATGGGTAAAGAGCACGAAGCCAATACTGTGGGTCCTACTGTATACTTACCTCAGCTTGAGGTCTTCTGAAGACTTCTCTGTTCCAGGGATATCATTCTGTAATAAATAGTCTTTTTATCTGAGTGAAAGTAGGTCTTATCTGATTATTAGGAAACCAAAATGCATAATAAAATCCAATAATAATAAAATTGTGAGCCCACAGTTTACATGGGACTGGTTTGACTTATGTGCAGACTCTAATAGATAAATGCTGTAGGTAAACAGGTGCAAATGAATACAGCTGTAAAGTCAAGCTTTTTATGAAGACAAACATTAGCATTATTTGAAAGGTAATAAAATCTGATGAAAGATAAGAAAATATTATTGAAACCAACCTTCAGTTAAATTGATTCTGAGAGATGGCAGAACCTGCTACTCTCTTTCATCTGCTCTGTTAATCACTTGAAAGTATTAATTTTTTTTCTACAGATCTTCTAATATAGTAAGTGAGAATGTGGGTTCATAATTTTTTAAGATTCTTTGACAGAGAAAATGGAAAAAAAACCCCATATCTTATATTTTTCTTAACTTCATGACAACATAGATGTCCTTCCCTGGTAGCCCATGGCATAAAGAAACATCACTGCTAACAGAGAGCTGAGATTCAGGAGTTAGTTTTATTTGGCTGCCTTCTAGTTATTTGGGCTAACTGCTTAATCTGGTTTTCTGTATGTAATGTGATAGTATTGAGGGGGAGTCAGATGACAGGAAAATGCAGTAGTTAATCTTTACTATTAGTTACTGCACATCAATGGAAGTTACCATTCCTTGAAAATAACTTCAAAAAGTTTGCACAAAGATGAACAAGGGAAGATGGGGGAAAGGGAGTAGATCAGCTTAGAGATGGGTATCTGAGATGAACAGTGCTCCAACATAAACATCTTTCTGTATGACTCAGGATGAATGACAGGGTTTTGTACATTTTGTTGTGGGTCTGCTTACCAGATAAAATACTACAGTTCTTGTGCAGATACTTGTTACACCATCCTTTCCCAAAGCCAAACATTTTCAAAGCACTTCTGTCAAGTGGATGCTGAAAGGAATGCAGGTCACTACTTCCTCTGCTCTCCTCTGGATGTCCTGCTTTATATACCAGTAAATAAACTGTTTTGTCTTGAAGCTGTTCTACCTCTTTCATTTTGCTTTGGCTTGATCTGTCCTAGAGAACATTTGCCTGGTGGCAGAAGGTGGAAGGGAGCAGTGGAGTCAGTAGGAAGGCTGGTCTGCAGGAGTGCAGACATAACAAGACATTTTTGCTGCCAGAGTAAGCGGGTTTGTTCTTTCAGAGTGTGTTGCATATGCTCTGCTGGTAGACCCTTTGTCCTGAACGATTCCAAGGCAAGTGAAGGACTAAACTGAAAAATTTTTCAGTAGCATTTGGTACTAGGACAACTTCCCACAGATCATTTGAATGTGAGAAGAAATCAGGCGTGCTTAATGACTTTGCTGAACTGATTAAAAATGGTATTATTTTTCCCAATCAAATTGAAAAGTATTGAGAAGAAAAACATTGCTTCTGTTTCAAAGCTTTCTTTTCCCTCTGTGCCTCACCCCTGTGTTCTCTGCTATGCTTGTACATGTTTTATGCTCATACAGTTATCAAGCTGATCCTTCTTTGTATATTGCATAGGACAAAGTTTCCAATGGTCCAAATTCTATTTCCAGCTTTTTATTCTTTAAAACATCAGCTGAGAATGTAATTTGACCCTTGATAAATAGTGAGGTAATATGAAACAGCAACACATGATACAGCCTGAACAGTTGAGTGCCATCATTTTATGGGGAAGACTCAGTATTCTGGTATTATTATGGATTAAAAACTGTTAGGGAACCAGACTAAAAATTGAGTGTTAAATAATAACATAGTTTCAGATTATATGCAGTTACATTCCAAACAACATAGGTAATTCAGAGACTGTTTTCAGGATTGATTAATTCCAGTGTAACCCAAATTCTACATTTTTGAAGCTGCTTATTGGGTTTCTAGTGTTCCATCTTTTTGCAACAGCTACCACCAAAAAGGATCCTGTTTCTAAATTTATAGAGATCTGTTGTCCATGTGGCAAACTTGATTGCTGTGACAAGTGCCTGATCCCTCTCTAAGTTTGCATGGTTTTCATTGTTTCATGTTTGTAGTTAAGGGCAGTACCACATTTGTCATCCCAGCGTCTTAGAAAACATCCAGTCATGTACTGCAAACTCTGTTCATCTGCTAGTTCTGAAATAAAAACAAATATACAAAATGCTTTGAAATAGAAATAAAAATAAACATATATTTTATGGAAAGAGTTGTAACAGAGCAAGGCTCTTCAGTTAGGCTTCTGTGCCCTTTGCCATCTGTCTGTATAGAAAACCTATGATGAGACTTTTATTTTTAGATTAGGGCAATGACTTGATTATCTGATGTTCAAATAATTGTGATGCTGAAATTATGATTATTTTGGAAAGTTCTTTTTATATAAAGAAAGTGAATGTAGTACTTTCTACTTCCTGTGAGTAGTGCCCTCCCAGTGCTATCAGAGGCAGTAGCTTAAATGGGAAAACATAAAAGCAAAGAAATAAATTCAAAAGCCATTTGGAGAGCTCTCTTTTAAAATTATTTCAGATATTTTAGGTGGCAAGTAAGTATTCCAGCCATCTGTTGAAATGTCAAGATTTTTTTTCATTTCCTTAAAATTGTGTAATTGACTTTATTTCTCAAATTAAGTACTATTGGCTCCACTACATGTCCTTCTAGAAGAAACCAGTGATTTTTATGTTTGTTAAAAATGAGATAGCATAGGCTATACAGCTTTAACACACATGTTTCAACAAGATTTTAATGTGACCTAGTAGCATATTGCTCCTATTAATGAATCTCTTCAAGTATGATGTTATATTTGGACTTACTGTTTTTTTCTTTGTTGTTTCTGTCTGTCCTTCTCTCCTGGCACCACTTCCTTACAGAGATCCGAATGTTCTGGATCCTACGTTGGAATATGTTAAGGTAAGGTACTGTTTCTTACCCTCAAAATATTTTATTTGGTCTATACCCAGCTCGGATAGAGCATTTCCAGTTATTTGTAGGTAAATAGTGCAGCTGTCTTTTGGTATAGAGAAGCTAAATATGAATGTCAGACTGGTTTCTTACAACTTCAGTGAAATACTTGTGGGAGTTGTACTTTGGGTGGAGGTCCCCTTTTTTATGGGGCTTCTTTGCAGTTATATGGTGACAGCCTGAATTCTTGCTTTGGTTAAAAGAAGATTAAAAGAAGTTGTATTTTTTCTTATGGACTTCTGGGGAAGTAAAGAAACACATCTGAAGATATAATAAAAGTGTAAATTTTAGGTTTACAGTTTTAGCACTATACTTACTAAAATTACAGGTAAAAATTCACTTCTGGTCCAAGAAGTGGCTGCCACAAGAGACTGTCAGCTGCTGGATTTCTGCACTAGTTAATCTTTACTATTAGTTACTGCACATCAATGAAAGTTACCATTCCTTGAAATGGTAGTTCAGTGTTGGGAGGTCCCTGGCCTCAGTCCCAGCCTGAAGTTGGGATATGGTAGGGAAGAGAAGGTCAAAAGCCTTCTCAAGAGCACTGTGGAAGAGGGGATGCCAGAGGCAATGAAGTGGTGGCCATGTTAATTGCTGTATTTAATTTACTGTCTCGCACTGTGCTGTACTGAGTATGCTGTTACAGTTTTAATAATGTGACTGAGTGGAAGGCAGAGGTATCATGTGCCAGTTCATCAATATGTGTCTTGTCTTGTTTCAGCAAGTTCTGTATTATAAGTGTGGTTTCTGGTCTTTTCAACTTCCCTGGTAGAAGCTTGTCTTGGACTCTTGTCAATAGCAGTGGTGCTAAGCTTAGTTATTAAAACTTTGATGTTGAGGAGGAAAGCCTGGGGAAAAGAGACTTATGAGGGAGAACACAAGGGTTACCAATCCCTTCTCTTCCCCTTCCTTTTTCATTTTTTCCTGTCTATATCCTTACCTTTAGTGAACTTTGAGTTTGGATCCTAGTTCAGTGGTTTTATTAACAGGAATTCTAGACAAGAAATCTCGAACTACAACTTTGAAAAAACATGCAGAAATTGCTTTCTTATAAATATCACTCCCCAAAACATTCTTTTGTCTGTAAATTCTGGGTTGCTAATAAAACTGCTTCTAAAAATGTGTTCTTACACAGAAATCAGTCATTCATAAATAAAGGAGATCTCTCATCAGTTGCCTCTAACTTTTTTTTTATCGGTTAACCTTAACTGTAAAAATTGTGGGTGAATTCAGACCACCAGGATCTTGGACTCCCTTTGTTGGCTTCAGTTTTAGCAAGTATATGTTCAGTGTTTTCTGTAACTTACCATAATGTAACTATTATATTAATGTTGATAAATTTTCCAGGCCCTCAAATACATTATGGTGGCAGGTATAAACTGCTGAACACTAACCTTCTCAAGAAGAAAAACTAGATTTCTGCAGCATGTTTATACCACCATTGCCATTTGCACAAGTCTCTTTGGTGTGTAATCTGTTCTTGTGTAGTTTGAGCTAGCAGGTAGGCTTTGGCAGATGTTGCTTAAGTGGTAAAAAAATACCTTAAAATGGAAAAGAGAGAGTGAGAGAAGAGGGAGTAAACAGCAAGAGCACTTTTGGGAGTTGTATTTTGCTGGTTCAGAATATGAAAGTTCTGAGCACATTTGTATTTTCTAGTGCGCAGGAAAATATAGTTAGTGTTGTCTCTCAACAGAGAAGTGTTGATTTACTGAATGAAAACACATATAAACTTGAGTATGAGGCATGTGTGATGTATCACTCATATAAAAAACCTCACACTGGAACTAATTGTACATGGTTATTGTGAAGTCTTGATACTGATTCTTGTTTCTCTCGTGTTGCTATTCAGGCTGGAAAGAGAAGAGAGACTTTGGATTAATTTGCCTTGAAAGAATTACATTATCGTGAAAGTAAGACGTGGCACGAATTTAAGTTGTGTTAGGGTAGTTTGGCTGCTGGCAATTCTACCCGAGAGTTACAGTCAGTCCCAAGCAAATTGTACCGTGTAAGGGCCCTGAGGGCACTAATTGTTCTCAGGTGTCCTGGCCAGCCTCACTTGGGATCTCCACCCACAGCCACTGAGCGAGGGCTGCATCAGGCTGGGCCATCAGACCCTGCCTCAGTTGTTCAGAGGGTGTTTCTGCCCCAGTCCTATTTCCAAGTGCTGTGGGGGAAGCCCAGGACAGACTTTATACCTGGCCTGTTGCCTCTCTTGCCTGAGGCTCTCTGGAATGTGATAGGACCTGTTGGTGTCATCGTCCTGCTCACCTTGGTTGGGTCTGGGTGCTGTGGAGCTGCACTTTGCTGTGAGCACATTGCCCACCCTGTGCTCTGTGTTCCCGTGGGGAGCAGCCCCAGTCTTGGTGCCCCTGACACATTAATTGGAGATTGCTGCATTGATAATTCAGATAAGTGCCATTCTCATAACCGATCCACTTTATCAGGCTGCACAGTCATACCTAACCAGATTTAAAAAGCAGTTTTACAGAAAGACCTGGGCACAGAGCAGTGTGCTGGTTTTGGTGGTGTGCTGGTTCACAGTGAGAGGAACGTCATCATCTCTGTTGTGGCCGTAGCGACTACAAGCAGATAGACTGATGGTAAACTTCAGAGCTGAGTGTAGCACTTTGCTTTTTAACAAACCTTTCTTTGCTGAAATCTGGTGACTGAAAGTCGTATAAGTAAATCCTTGTATTCAGAAATACTCTGAACAGAGGAAAGGCAAAATAAATTGGTTTTATTCTGCTCAAGATACAAGACAGAAAATACTGATTATATTTTTTTTTAAGAGAATGTTCTCTATCAATGAACTGTGGTTTCTGATTCTTTAAATCACATTGCTCACAAGTTGCAGTTTACTACATCTTGAATATTGATGTATTCGTTCATTCAGTATATAAAGAGAGCTAATTATGCAAAAGCAAGTTCTAAGGGGGGGATGAAAAATGTACTGATTTGCTGGAGTCTGAGTATACTGAAGTGTCCATATGGCTTCAGCTCTTCCTTTGTATTCACAGTGCTGCTGAAACCATGGTCACAGTTAAATGGCTCTTTCAAAAAAACCCCTTTTATGGTAGAAGTGAAAACAGGCCAGACTGCTTTGAGTCAGGCTGCTACCCAATTCATGAAAGAGATTCAGGGACACAATAGCACGTTGTACATTCTGTGAGATTTTTACAAGTTTTATGAACCAAATAATAGATCCATTGGTAGCCTCTGCAGGTTCTTCCCACACCCTGAGTCTGCACATCCACAGAACAGATTCCTGCAGTAAGGGAGAAAGAATCAAGTGCTGGCAGATTAGAGTGTGTCAGAGAACTTTTTGTGAGTCATTTTGATCAAATTCATGTGAACCAAAGATAGCTTTCTGTCCCGTTCCTTTCACTAGAAATACTTCAGGATCTTTTTATAGAAATCTCTGCTGTAATCATTGAAGCTATATCAGGGTGAAAAGAAAAAAAGAGAGATTTCTCTCCTCCTGTCAGGGAAACCTTTCAAGCATTTCCTCTGGAAATAGTGCTTAATAATTATAGAAATACATACCAGCAGTGAGTTGATAAGTATTATTATGGCCTGAAGTTTTGGAGTTATATTTTGTTCCATTAGTGGAAAAAGTGCAAAATTTATGACTGCCTGCTCAGCATGGTCATGAGGGAAGTTTATATTTAGATTCAGACTGGAAAAAAACTGTTGCTGGTTTAAGGAAGTTCCAGCTGCAGAAAAAGAGTTTCTTGTGGAGTTCTGTTGAAGGATTCTTGTTTGTCTCATCCCCACAGTATTAATTTTTTCCCTATTTTTACTCTTCCTTGATTTTGTTAGAAAGTGAACTGTGATAGAAATTACTGTCATTCATCATGGATTTGGTTAGTGCAACTGAAAATAAAATTCTGATGACATTCCAGGGTGTTATCATTATCTATAGCTTTGCAAAATAGGATAGTATTTAGTGGATTTAATTCAACTTCAGTGAACTTAGATCAAGTTATGAGATTTATTGATGCTGTTTGTGTAGTTAATTGCACAAATTCATCCTATTGTGGATACCAATCCAATATAGGCATGGGTGTTTGACTCTCACAATTCTACTGGCTGAAGAATTTCTGCTATGGTAAGAGGGTGATCAAAAGTAAAGTTTATATGTGTGTATGAACTTTTAGGAAACAATCTGTGTTAGCATGACAAGTAGCCACAGTTTGGGAAATAATTTTTCCTGATGACAGTGAAATTTCCTTGCAAGCAGCCTTTTTTTAGACATGGAAATACATCAGAGAAATCCCCACCTCACTGGAAAACTTGCCAAGTGCAGTGCATTGCTGCTCTGCTGTGTATCACATCCTGCAGAGACTTGCCCGCTGAGATGCGAGCTGGGGCTTGTGAGCAGAACCTTTGTTGGGTTTCTGCCTTGGCTGACAGCATCAAGTAGCAGAGCTGGGAGGAATGCCTGCAGTAAGGCACCACATGATCAGGAGGCTCTTTTTGAGTCTGTAGGGTGGTTTAAGGACTTCTTTTCCACACATGTTGCAGCTGCAGCAAGGACAACTGTATCACAGAAGGTGCAGTTATCAGATGGAATGTGGTTTTTTGAGGAGAGAAGCAGTATGCCCATGTGGCCAACTTGGACTTTACACATCTCTGTCACTACAGATTTGTCATCTGACTCAAAGATCGTCAGTGATGTCAGTAAAGCTTCAGACAGACACATTTCCTCTTTTTTTATGTTTCTCTGCATAGCAGGAACCGAAGCTTCACAAGCATTCCACAGCAGTTGCCTCTTGTATGTAAGCTGTGTGATTCAGGCTTTAAAGATTCTGTTAGAGCCCATCGAATGTCAAATGCATGTCATTTTCAGTCTCGATGAAACCTTCGGTTTGTTCTCGGAGGGTGGTTGCTGGTTGTGCACTGCCCTCTGCTGGAAAAGAAACACTTGAGTGGGTATTTTTATTCCAGTCATGATTATTCAAATCACATTTCATGAAAATTTCCTTGTAACTATCGTGGGAGCCTGACTGTTGGAGCCTGTTGGAAGTTGGTTGCTTTTTCTCAAGAGGCACAGAATCGGAGCGGGGGTGTGGAGGGGTGTGGATTTTTCCCCTCCTCCCTGTCATTAAGTTATAGAAGTAGGTCCTAGAGGGAAGTTGACAATTTTTTTTTTTTTTGGTCAGGATGTCCCTGAGATTGTCAGAATAGATGCTCTGATTTGTCCAAAACTTCCAACAAAAGAGATTCCTTAAGATCTCAAAATAATCAGCTCTACTTCACAAACTAGATTAGTCTAATGATCTTTAAATTGTTATTGTGAGGGGGAAAAAAAATCCTAAATATTCTATTTTGCACATAGAGGTTTGGTTTTGGGGGGTTTTGGGTTTTTTGTTGGTTTTGGGTTTGCTTTTTTGGCCGGGGGGGAGGGGCGGGTTTGGTTTGGGTTTTTTTGATTGGTTTTGTTCCTCTGTCTTCTATTCATAAACTATATTTAATTTTCTAGTGGGATAAGTTTGCACTTTTCAATAAGTTGGATAAAGCATCTTGTCTTTTACTTTTCGTCCTGTTCTGGTGATAGTAAAATTTCAGGTAGTAGAAATATTTTTTTTCAGCCTTATACTAGGCTTTTTTTTTTACCGTGTCTGCTCTTTCTCTACTTAAAAGAGGTAACTACTTCTTAAAGTATATATGATAATTTTTCCTAAAAGCTTTCATCAGCCCAGGAAAAAAATTTTAAAAATACTTAAGGAGTTACATTGTTGGAATTCAGCAGCTTTCAAGTATTTAATTGCCCTGAAATCATGATGGGATTCTTGCCCTGTTCATTTGGAATTAAAGAAAACTTATCCTATTTGATATGATGCATATTATTCATAATTGGTGGTGTAATACAACACCCAAGTTTCAGTATTTTCTAATGTTGAATTTTGTTTGACCAACAGGCTGGTCTCTGAAAATAAGGTTGAGCCAGCAGTTCTGTAATGTATTGGCTGCAAAGTGATGAATAAGATGTAAGCTGTGCTTGTAGTAAATTATGCAGGAAGTATGATTCTGCAGCTCTGCACGACAGTGCACTTTCAGTCTACTGTCCTAGTTCATGTTTCCCTAGAGCAGTGAACCCCGAGTTAGCCTGTTCAGTTAGGAGCTATTTGTTCTTTCCCAGCCTCCAATTCCTGAATGGCCTGGTTAGCTCTAAGATCTGATTTTTCTGTGGTTGGTGGGGTTTGTGGGTTCTCTTGGTTGGTTGAGGTTTTGGGGTTTTGTGGATTAGGGGGGAGGGAAGTTAGTGTACTGTGAGAAGGAATATTTTTTTCTTTGTGAATTATAATCCTTTTATTAATTGAGTCAAGTGGATAGTGGCTTTTTAATTATTCTGGCCTTCATTATTAAGTCTTTTAGCAGTACATTCCCCTCTTCTGATGCTGAAATGGAGTTTAGGGTATTTAGCTTATGGGAACATCTTCTGTAATGCTGAGGGTGCTTTAGTAAATATAAAATGCTTTAATTCTTAAAGCAGCAAGCATCCTCTCTGTGCATGTTAATGGTTAATCTTACACGTTATCCTACCATGGATTTGACCCAGTTAATGTCTGTATTCTACTTCTGCTGTTGTTACTCATTAACTCAAGTGATGTCTGGTCCAGAGTCCTCAAAAACCATTACAGGCACTGATATTTGAGTTGAAAACTATAAAACTACCTTACTCTAATTTCCTTGTTACCAATAGTAACACTGTGGCAAGTAGCTACTTAGTTGAACTTTTCAGTATCTTTGTTAGAGGATCAGTGACTACTATCAGGTCTTATTTACAGATGAGAAACACAAGCTGGAAAGGTCTGAATCTGAAACCTGGGATAGAAGTCATGGGGTACAAAAAACGGGTCTTATTTTATCTCTAGTGATCTTGTGAATCTTATTTTTAAACTAATTACCTGCTTTCTCCACAATATTAATCCCAGTGGCTCTCAAATGCTGAGAGTTACCACAGACTGGTTTGGGTTAGCAGGGACCTCAGAAGATATCTAGTTAGAATCCCCTTCCTTGTGCAGGGGCACCTTTCATTAGACCAGATTTCTCAGGGCCCTGTCTAACCTGGACTTTTGATAATATACCCAAGTCAAAATGTCTGTGTCAGTGAAAGCAAATGTGATACACATGGTGATGTGCATTTACTTTTCAAAGAAAGAGGGGAAAAAAGGGGGGCTGGTTTATAGTTTTTGTCGTTTTGAAGATGGACTAATAGCAAAAGCTGACAGCTGTTTATATTTAACTCCATGCAGCACCTTACTGTTGATCTTTCAGTCTGTAAACTCGTGAGCCACAAGGGGGAGTGAGTATATAATGTGTGGAGAGCAGACGATGATGATGTTTTTCATTAACCATTTTGGGTCCTCTTCCTGATAAAGCCTAGAGAGGTAAAGCTCCTCATCTCTCAGAGCTGTGTTTACAGATAATAATTAGAATAAGGCTGGTCCATTGTGTGTGTCTGTCTTGCCTGTTTTTGGAGACACACTGAGATAGAGTTTAGCCTGCAGAGAGGGCAGCAGGAGGAGCATTGGGGCATTTCAGTTGGGATGTCACCTACTGCTGTGTGCTGTCAAAGGAGCAGGTTGGCCTGATTTTTTTGTATGTCGGGTATTTGTAGAAAATAAACATCTGCACAAATAATGGAGCATAATGTTATGTTGTTTGTCTAGAACACCTAGAGGTCATTTGCCTCCATGTCCTCAAGTCTTTTTGTTAGTAAAACATTGAAAGACTTTTGAAAAGCCAAGCTCTGACAGAGCCCAAGTGACTTGTAAGTCTTCTTTTTGAGCGCTGCACATCCAAAATATACATCCTCTGTATAAAAGGGAAGTATTTTAGGCTATTCAGGAGTTTTGGTTAATTAGCTGGTATTTTAAAGGTGTCTGATTACCCTGGAGAAGTAACACATTTTTTCATCTTTCCATTATATTTAGAATGTATTTAAATCTTACACAAACAAGCACTTTACTCTGGCAGGACTGGGGAGACTTTCAAATACAGAAGTCTGAAGTTAACAATTGTCTTAATACCTTACTTTTATATGCAAGACAGCTCTGGTATGCTGGCCAGCAAAGCTATTTAGACTAATGACATCTAAGTCAGCAGGAAAGAGAAGAAGGTATTACCCATATTAAACTGTGAACTAATTCTGAAAGAAAAGGAAATTCATGCCTTTTCATAATTTTTTCCCCAGTCCAAGGAACAAATTGTAGGAATAATAGGTGGGACTTTACAAAATTATTTCATGTTTATATGTGGGTTGGCAGGCAGTAGGGTGGAGTTCAAGAACACTTATGCTAGTTTTTGGTAGGCTCAATTAAACCTGCTGGTGGATTCATCATAGGGGGGTGTCTAGCAGAAAAGACAGACCTGCTGCCAGATCAAATTTTTTCAAAGTAATCTTTTATTACTAAAACACAGGAATCTCAAAGGCATTTGTATGTCTTAAAGTAAAAATTAACCTAGACTTAGTAGGAAGCTCATAAGCAGGTTGGGCACTTATTTCTTGTACCTGCAGACCTGGTTTTTTTATACAAGGCAGATTTTCAAAGAGATTTATTCAAGCAGCAGTGTAAACTAAATAGATGCAAATTCTGTTTTCTCACTATTCCTGTACAACTGCAGCGTATTTCTGAGACTGCCTCACAGAACCACGATAGAAAGGAGGAAGAAATTAAGCTGACCTCTCCCACACCACACCTTGCAATGCAAACAAGGGTAATTACAGCTGCAGCTCAATCTGTTGGTTTATGATCAGAAGCTGCACCAACAGCAGCATGCAGGAAGTGAGGTTATCTCAGAGAACATGAAAGAGTCAGTTCTGTTAAGAATTGAGACAGGAATGGTAGGACATGAGATGGGAGATGGGACTTTATGTGCCCGTAGACATTTGAGTTAGGAACAGATAAAAAGCCTTCTGACAGTGTTGTCATCCCCTTTCTTCCACTTATTCTACACTTTATTAAGTGTTCAGCTGTGAAGTTGGGCACTACCTGTATCTGCAGGCATCTGCCCCCAGAGCTTTGTTAGAGGCAATGTGCCATATCTGCAGGACTTACTGCTAAAACTTACTGGGAGTGGGCATTGTGAAAATGCTTGCGTGGACAAATTCAGTTGTCCCCCGTTTCCTGACTTTTTCTTACAGTATAAAGAACAAACAACTAGTTATGGCAAGAAATCTTACGTATTAAATGAAAAATGTTTCAGTGAAGATTTAAGTTACTTAATTTTCTTTGGGTTTTTTCTTTCAGATTTTATTCCTGTTGTACTTTACTCCAACCCCAGAGCTGCCATTTTGTAGCCATAGGCCCTCAGACCATAGGTCATGCCCCGTGTAATGGGGACGTGTCCGTGGGACGTCACTCGTTCAGCAGCAGTGCTCAGGGCTGGATCTAATCAGATTTGTGCTCTTGACCCTTGTACAGTGCTTCTTTCATTTACAGCTGGCTTCCTGCCTGCATTGTTTACTTCCATTTAGTGCAGTGAAATGTAAAGCATTACATGTGTTTCACTGAATATCGTTAGGCTGATTTGAATGCTTAAATGAATAGAGCATTGCAAAGCAAAGTGGCTAGCCAACAATTCCCTCATCTAATTTAGTCTGAAATTATTTCCCTTTCTCTAATATGAAATCACAAATCATCATGATTCTTTCTGTGTGTGAATTCTAAGCACTCCCATGACCATGACTGATATTTGGTTCAAAATAACCTCTTGTAGCTCTGGAGACTGTTTTGGTAACTTCAGGCTGCTTGTGAGTTTTCAAGCATTTATATTCTCAAGGAGTGTGGTTGCTTTACTTGAGCCACTTAAAATCTTGAAGCCACTTTGGTTTTTTTCTTGTTTGACCAGTACAATTAAAGCAGCCTAAGAAGATTGCCCATGAGCAGGTTCACACTATCCTGTGTGAGCACCTCAAACTCCTGCATATGCAATGTGCTGTGAGCAAACTGGACCCAGTTTTGGTGTGTCAAGGGAACACTGGGTAATTTAAACTAGACCATGAAACTATCCTAAATAACTTCAGAGGCTTTGTAATAACAGATGGGGTTAGCAGAGACTCCCTAATTTCTGTTCCTAGTGGGCTATTAGGAGCTCAACACAGAATATATCTTCAAGTGTCCTTGAACTCATGTGGCCATGGATTTTATGAACTTAAAAATCCTTTCTTATTAAGATTGGTTATCAAAGTTATGAAACATAATTTAGCCAGCCATCCACAGAAACAATGAAGGGATTATCAGATAATTTAAGGTTCTAGGAAGAATCTTTGAAAACAAAGAAATAAACCTGATTGTTGACCTTTTGGTGCTGGAGAACATTTAAAATACATCAGTAGATGACTTAGCAAAAAGGATTGTATTTGATGTTTCTGAGGTACAATAAAGAGGTTTCTTTCTCATGTGCAGAGTCCAAGAACCCAAAGTACCAGCAAAAAATGGAAGGCCAGGGGAGGGAATATGTGACTAAGCCATCCTTTGTTTCTCTGAGTCAATATTTAAAAATGTAAATCCTTACCTATGTATGAAACATGACTGGAGCAGCCTGGAGGCTGCCCTCAGTCACGATAGCCATCAGTGCAGCACACACCATAGCATCACCCAGAGGTTTCTCACGTACTCTTTGAGATCCCTTCCAGTAATATTGATTTTCATTCTCACGTACTCTTTGAGATCCCTTCCAGTAATATTGATTTTCACACTGCTGTATCGCAGTGTCTTGCAAAGGTTGTCATCCGCTCATTGAGCTATCTGGGCAGAAGTCATACTAACCTTAATAAAAAGAAAAATCCCATTAGTTTATTTTTTAAAACATTTAAAATTTACTATTTCAATAAAGTATCCTTTTTCCTATCAGTTACACTGTTGATAAAAAGCATCAGCAGCTGCTGTATGAAATTGTACAGTATTCGTTTTTAAGGTTCATTATTTCTGGCATTCTCTGAACATACATAATTTTTGATTCTTTATTTCATTGCAGACAGGAAATAAGGAACTGGCAGTTTCCATTTCTATCAGACCTGCCGCTCCAGTCCTCCTTTTTTTGAAAAACTGGGGGGTTTTATTCTTGATGATGGATGAGAACCTTTGTTCAAATTTCAATTTAGGTTTACACATTGATAAATCATAGTATTCCTGTCCTTTTTTTCCCCAACCCCATAGAGGACTCCTTTTTGGAACTTCTAACTCTTTTCAGAGCAGAAGTGATCCACTGTATTTGCTCTGCTAAGTCAGCTGTTTCTGCTGCCAAAATAGCTGTCATCCTCATAGCCCTTCTTGTCACCTACTGTCACCTATAGTTTCTGTTCATGGTCCTGCAAATGAAACTTTAGTGTGTGATATTAATACCGTCTTGCCAGCATTGTAAAGCAAAAACACCTTGACTGACGTCTTCAATTTCATTTCCCTTTTTATCATCCCTCCCTCCTGCCCTTCCAGTTTTAAAATTGGATTAGGGTGTTATTATGAGAATTTTTTATTACTATTCTTTAAAAATACAATCCTTTATGAGATGTCCTGCCACAGGACCAGAAATTGTCAGTCAAGAAACCGGCATCACAGTTGAGGCTTTTTTGTTTGATGTTTTGCAGGGCATCTTTTAACCTTTTCTTCTCTGGCTACCTGCTAAAAGCAATCCTGAGGAGTCCCTCAAAGTGGAAAAATAACTCAAAGTAAATTAAATTACTCTGCAGCACAGTGCAGAAAGAAAAGGAGGTTACTTTCATATTCCTGTTATATTATCTACTCATTCATTGTTTGAGTTTGTTATAAAGTACTTTTCAGCAGGACTTCATCTTCAAAGTCAGTATTTTCAGCTTCTTTCCTGGCCAATCTTTTAACTTTTTTCTTGCCAGCTTTATTACTTTGCAGTCCATTTAATGTTCTCTTACTTTATTCCTACGTTGTTTTCCTTTTCTCAGAAGAGTCTCTGGCATAACATCTCCTACACATGGCCAAGTAGTCTGGGCTTGGTGCTTCACCTGGTGGTAGGTACCTGCAAACCTTCCATGATCTCATGGGTGAGAGAACTTAACAAGGAACTGGAAGTGTGATGTATAATCAACACTGAGGTTTCCTCTTCTTTTCAAGTAGGCACTCCATCCCATTTTCCTTGAAAGGCAGTGCACGTTTTATGTCTTTTCTCAGTGCTGCTGCTTGGTTTGTGCATCAGTTCCAATTGCTGGATGCAGGCACTGAGGGCATTTCCCATTGTTCAGTCAGTGTGGGATGGAAGTACTCTGTTATTAGGTGAGAGGTACCTTGCAAGTAATACCTGAGGCCACCAATAAGTGTTTAATATCTGTCCTCCTAATTATGTCATATACTTGTAATTGATGAAAAAGACAAGTAACTATTCATTTTAACCACTCCTTGGGATTAATTTATTCCTAGTCCAAGATCTGAAATATCAGTGATTTCCATAATTTTTGGTACCACCCAAGTAATAATCGATTGATCTCTTCAAAGTTTCTAATCCTTAAGTGTGACAGGCTGTCTTGTACTCCTCAGTCCAGTCCCTTTGGTTTCCTTTCACCAGATCTGTTAATCAGGCTGCTATGGAGGTGATGTCCTGTCTCTTACAGTTGTAATTACCCATGTTGTTTGCCTCTTTTTTGCCCGGGATCTTGAGAGAGCCTTGTGGTATGTCAGGCAGATTCCTCGCTGATGAGCAGTTTGCTCACTAGTCAGTAAGCTATGGACTGTGCTGTCCAAGAGAATGGAATCACAGGCATAAATTAAGCTGCTGCTTTTTATTTTGTTGTGGTGCTTATTTTTACTTTGACAAATCAGACATGTTCATGAATTCAGTTCTTTCTTTCTCAAGCAGTTTGTGCAATGCCATGGGACTATCACCAAGATAAAGCTGTCCACTGAGAGTTTTAAATACTGAAGATACTTTAGTTACCTGACAATGACACTGACAATGTTTACAGGGTTGGTTTCTTGCTATTTTTGTCGAGGACTGTCTGCCAGAAGCTTCCTAATTAAAAATAAACAGATTTACCCTACTCCTTGGTTACCGAAGCTCAGTTCTTACAGTTGTCAAACGGTAATCAACTGCTTTTCCTCTTTTTTTTTTTTTTCTTTTATGTTTGTATAAATGATGATGCAGGCAGAGATGTTGCATGATTGTGCTGAAGCAACTGATTAAGCCTTTATCAGTGCTGGGAGAAAGGTATTGTAACTCATCCAGAGGAGAAGTTTGGCTTGTGCCGATGCCTTAAACACATCTCTGAGGCAGAGGGTGCCGAGCTAGAGGAGCTAGGATTTCACTGGTGAGTGGAACAGATCACATGAGGATTCTGGCACTCTCTGTATGGCATGCTGGAAGCCAGCGTGCCAGCGGTCCCTGAATTGATGGTATCAGCTTCAGCTGTGGAAAGTGTCCCAGACTGATACGTGAGTAGGGGGTGTAGCAGCACCGGTAGGCAGTGGTGACACTGAAGAGCTTGCTGAACCTCAGAGCACTGCTGGTAGTGACTCTTTATCTCCAGTCTTGAGGAACCACAGGCAGCAGAGCTGAAAATGCCGAAGGATTATAATGTTTTTCAAATGCTGATTGCGGCACTTTGCTGCTTTTATCATCGTAAGTCTATTATCAGAGTCAAGGTAGGTGCTCTTTTTCAACTACAGTGTGCTGGTCAGTAACCTTTCAGTTTTTGTTTGCAAGTGTTTGTTTTTATACCGTGGCTGGGTACAGAGTGTTTCTCTTTTAAGGAACACCTTTACAATTCACTGTTGTCTCAGAGAAGAAGCTTGAACAACTTGCAGTTTTGTGACCCTGAAGCTGGCTTTATGTTTAGGGACTAAGTAAAAATGCCCTCGTAAGGGACTTGCTGAGGAGGATTTGAGCAAACTTTCAAGTTTCCAGAGTTTAACTGATCAGGCTATTTGGTTCCCTAACTTTTTTAACCTATATAAGGAAAACACAGGCAATTGTGCTCAGATTGCAGGTGTTTCTTCAATGCTTCAGACATTTTAGATTTGTCCTTATATTTTAGATATTTTTTAATTGCAAGATGCACAAAGTCATATACTCCTAGGATGGTTTGGGTTGGAATGAGTCTTTGAAGGTCATCTAGTCCAATCCTCCTGCCATGGGCAGGGACATAATTTACTTTATGCAAAAATGCTCCATATGCACTGTAAGGACAGGAAAAGCCTTTATAAAAATTTTGAGTCATAGTAACAGAAGTGTCTAAGTGACTTGGGGAATTGTAGTCATGTGAGGCATCCAACTACTTTTGGGGATCTGTGAGTTACATTTTCAAATTTTTTAATTTAAGATTGACATGTGAATTGTTCTTTAACACCGTGGAGCACTTGCAGTGAGGAAGGATGTGAAGGTTGCTGTCTTCTGGCCATGGCTTTCAAACTTTGATGGAAGCACTTAAACGTTGGGAACAGCTGTCCCCTTTTCCTACCTTCAGTGATTTAGCTTTAGAACTGTCCATTTCTGAAAGTGGGATGTGGGGCTTGGTCTTTTGGGCGCTCTGAAAAAGTGATTCTGGTCAGATGTCAGCAATTATCATCACAATAGAGTGCTAAAGATGCTCTATGGTGCTGTAATTGATTTTCATTCTTGTTTTAAGGCTTAATTCTCTAGTTCTAGAACTTTTAAAATGACATTGGGGTTTATTGTTGGCTGTCACAGCAGTTAGAAAACTTGTTCTTGACCCTGCAGATGCCCTTTATTTAACTTGGCATGAATTTCTAATACCTAAAATAACGGTGCTGTTGTCATGGCAACTTTCCATTTAGTCTAATCCATATAGTCTCTAGAGAAACTGAAACATTAATAGTGTTTGCTGTATGGAGAGTGAAAAATAAAGCCTTTTATGTAGAAACAAATTACAGTTGGGATCTTTCAAAAATAATGTTCTATTTAAAGAGATTTGCAGCATTTAAAATAGATTTGAATGCATGTGTTCCAGTATGCAGATTTAGCAATAGTTAAATTTGATGAACTGCTATTTGAAGAAGTTTGGATGGTAGGGAACTGAGGTTCATGTGCTAAAGAGAAAGTGGCTATAGGTATAGAAACAGCAGGTGGTCAAATCAAATAAGGTCTGAACCTTGGGGGCTAGTGGTATGGATTCTGTGAAATGCTAAAGGGCCGAGGATGCTATGAACAATAAGATGGTATGAAATAAAGTCATCGGTTTTTAAATTTATTATTATTATTAATTTTTTTAAAAATCAAACAAAATCAGTTTGTGTAATTAGATGAAGTTAATTCTTGGTTTTAATAGTAATTACAAGTGTAATGAAATACCAAATTGATCCATAAATAAACATGCTGAAGTTCTCAGCTACCCCTGAGAGATTCAGACATTTTTCTACATTGAGGTAAATTTATTATTTACAGTTTTCCAGTTTAATTGAAAGCAGTATGTGGCCAATCTCAGAGATGCCTTGTGGTGTCCCACCAAAGCACAGGAAGCAGTACAGCACTTGAGCACTCATATTTTGTGGCACTTCATTTTAGTGTGTGAAACTGAGGTCTCAACAGCAGATATTTGGTTTATTTTCCCATGCATTAATAGAAAACATAATTATCAGTGCAGAACATATGAACCTGGATCAACATTCTTCAGTCATGATTTATCAGCACCTTTCATGATACCATTTGATTTTTTATAGCTATTTACTGTCAAGGTCAGCTTTTACATTGAGGGAAATAGAGAAACTTCAAGGCAAGGGGGCTCCTGTTTGTGGTTAAAAAAGAAGTAAGTGAAGAGAAAATACTAAATTGTGACTTATGCCACTTCCAAGCCAAAATATTTTTCTTTAAATTTGCATTTTTTGGAAGAGGAGAAGTAAATTAAGACTAAATCAGTGATAAATGGCAACTTAAAGAATGTGGAGATCTAAATTAATGAATCAACTTTGCCAGAAGACAGGGTTTTTTTAGTACAAGTCAGTATGGTTGTCATGATCAGAGGGGGAAGGGCCTTGAAGTTCAAATATTTTCATTCTTAATTCTCTGCTATGATTCACCCTCAGCTGAAGCTGCACAAAAGGGGAAAGCCACTCCAGTTATCAGGACTGCCAAGTTTTATAACTTCCAGCACGTTGATGTAGCACACCAGTGAGTAATGTACTAATGCTGTGAATGTGACGCGCGTAAGAAGCCTTTAATAGGCAGCTCCTTACTGCCAGTGCCATCTCTTCTCTTGGGTGAATTTATATGGGTGAACACTTTTTATAGATAGTAGATCTTAATTAATATTTCTTCAGCGTGCAGTGATCTAAATCTGTTCACTGGCATCCTCAGGCTTCATATATCCAGTTTCAGCATGTGTGTGGAGGCAGTTGGGTTTGATAACACGTGAGTTACATGTAATCACCACTCAGCATTATCAGTCTGCCTTTTCAGTGTTAGATTTGTTATTGTTGGAGAGGGGCAGATGTGAAAAGACTGCTCAAAATTATGTGAAATTTTGTATAGCTCCCCGAAATTTGATTTCCCATTGTCTTGTTGCTGAGTTTGAATTTTGATGAGTCTTATATTATAAAATTCTTTTCAATTTCCCATGGTAATTTTATAGCTACACTGCAGTAGAAGTTTGATTATCTTCTATCATAAATATGTAGATAGCACAGGGTCCACTGGTGCTCTGCTAGTGTCTTCTGTTTGATGAGAATGGGAATATTCTTCAGTAGGTATTTATGCATTTAATTTCTTGGAGGTACTGATTATTTAGGTATGTCTCAGATTAAAACAGAAAAAAAAACCCTTACGTAATTTACATTTGGAAATGCAATTCTCTAGGGTCATTGAGTGGGGAATTATGATTTGACTAACACTCAGCTCAGGACTTCTCAGGGTCTGTATTCCAGAAATGAAGCTCTCCTAGCTCTGAATGTGGTTACATAGAAATGTGAGGATTTGTTGTAAGTGTGGTGGTGTACTGGAAAATGGTTGTTGAATCCACTAGAATTAAGTTTTCCCATTACCTTCACTTAACATTACACTGATCTTTGCAATAAAGGGCTTTTTTTAGTTCCTTCATTCTAAATAAGTATCTTGCTTATTAGTTGTCATGCTTTGAGCCCAGCTGGCAGCTGTGCACCATGCAGCCACTCACCCACCCCACCCCGGCAGAATGGAGAGGAGAATCAAAACTAAAGCTTCTAGGTTGACAAAAGAACAGTTCATTAATTGAAATGAAGTAAAATATAATAATACTAGTAAATAATAATAATGAAAGAGGAAAAAACCCACATGTTGTGCCATACAGTTGTTCACTGCCCACTGACTGATGTCAGACCCTGTCCCTGAATTCCTATCAGCCATGCTTCAAGGTAATTCCCCATTTTATATACTGGACATGATGTTCTGTGGTGTGGAATATCCCTTTGGCCAGTTCAGGTCACCTGTCGTGTCTGTGCTCCCTCCCAGCTTTTTGTGCACCTCCTCACTGGCACAGCATGAGACACAAAGAAAGTCCTTAACTTAGGATAAACATGACTTAGCAGCAATCAAAACATCAGTCTGTTATCAACACTGTTCTCTTACTGAATCCAAAACACCACACTGCACCAGCTACTGAGGGGAAATTAACTCTATAACAGCCAAAGCCAGAAAAGGTTGGCTGCCTTCCTGTGAACGCAGGCAACTTCTGTGATTCATAGCAGCAGAGTGAGAACATGCATGTGATGGAGTTTATTTGATTTTTAAAGACCCATTGTGGTCCTAGGGAAAGTTTTCATGATAATTTGTTATCTTTTCATCAGTAACCTCAGAAGTTGTCACCAGTTACCTGAAGAGGCATGCGGAAACCTGATGGCTTCAAAATTGTCATTCTCCTGTATTTATTCATCTCTGAGTAAATCACCCATTCTGTACCTCCTCTTACTTAGCACAGCACTTGCTATAGTCCTGTGGGAATTTTGTGCTCTGTGGAATGTTGGAGAAAGCTGCCTCTGTGAAGAATGTTCCAGTAGCTATGGTTCAATTTCCAAGTCAATCAGAATATGGATTCCTGTGTTTAGAAATTCTCTTTTTCCAGCTAGTTCTTTCTCAAACAAAAGCTATTCAGAAATCACTGTCTGTTTTTGTTTTGTAAGGCCTTGGCCATTGATGCTGCTTTTCTGTACAGGAGAAAATAAGACTGACAAGAATGTTTTTGAACACTATTGGAGCATTTGGTTCTACATGTAAATGCTCAGTGCAAGTGTGTTGTGTTTGGTGGCCAGTTAGTAGAGTTAAAAGTGAAATGATATATATTGTACTCATTATAAATTCATGTAATCTTATCTTTTTAAATGCTTGTATTCATAGTGACAGGCAGTCTGGTTAGGATCACAAGGGCACAGGATTAAAGACTGAAAGGATCTCTGCAGCCAGTGAATTATATATTGATCCAGAATTGGAACTTTGACAATAAAATGTTCATTTTCTGTATGAACAAGTTGGCTGCTCTCTAGTGGCTTGGAATTAGAGAAATTTCATTCTTTTTCCCTTTTCCAGATGTTCTTGGTGTCCAGTGTCTGTGTGTCCTCTCCCTTTTTTCTTGTTTCATATGTTTGTCTTCCCTCCTGGTGTTTCCTCTTCTTGCCCCAGCGTCCCCTTCATATTTTCTCTCAATTGGTCTTTCTGTGAAATTATCCACTTGGCTAAAAGCTATGTAAATCTCACAAAATTTAAGTTTTTCATTAATCACAAAGTTTCTCCCATCTCCTCATTTTTTTGGAAGCTCTGTAGGATCTAGTGATTTTATCCAGTCAGAACGTCACAGTTCAGCCTTCATGGTGTACTTAAGCAAACATAGCAGGCCTCTAGTGTTGGAGAAAAATGGATTGATGAGAAATCTTAAATATGTTTGGTTTAGATGGATTCAGTACATTTATTAAAATTTAAAACAAAGTACTGAAATTTTGGGAAAGGTATGGACTTGACTTTCTTCCTCAGATCTTGAGTTTTCACAAAGCTGTTCTCATTTATCCCTAATAACCATCTCTTTTTCTTTTTTTTCCTGAAACCTTCAAGGCAGCAGGAAATCAGGTTCCAAGGCTGCCTGTTGGGCTCATTTAACTGTCACCTGGCAGAGCTGTGTAAAGCACCAGGAAGTAATTGAGATTGGATGGGAATGTGGCCCCCTTTAGTCTTGTACCCATAACAGACCTTGGCTCTGCTTGGCGTAAATAATGCTTTGCCAGAGGGATACATAGAGAGATGATGTGATTTTGGCTTCATCTGAGCTGAATGAGGGGCTCTAGCATGACAGATTTTGGACCCCTTCCAAACAGTGTCTAAAATTAAAAGCCTTTCCCTCATGATTCAAATTGTTCTGGGGAAAAAAAAATGAAGAAGAACAAGAAAAAAAAAAATCCACAACCAAACAAAAAACCTTAAACACATAAATAATAAATAAATAAACCAAACACATCATCACCTTAGAGAGGAATTAATTATCAATACAGAAATAACTGTGGGACTTCTCTTTGTTTACTACCAGCCTCATACAGTAGATTATTCAGCACAATCTAATGTGAAACATTCCATTAGGATGGTTGACACAAGAGCTTGGTATAGCGAGTTGCCTTTGAAGAGTGCCAAACACTCACATGAAAGTCACCCCTTGAATACATAAGCAGCAGATTATTGTGAGAAATTCCCATTAAAATACATTGACAAATTGCAGAGGCACAGCATGTTGTGGTAGGTAAGTAAAGTCCTCTTCAAATTTTCCCTAAATGAGATCATAGTTTGATGTTTTATTTCCTTAAACTTTGATATTTTCCAGGTTTTGGTATGCTACATTAACATTTGCCGGAGGGGAAAAAAAGTAAAATAATATTTAACATTAAGGATAGGTTGTTACATCCATAAGCACAGTTTGCTATTAGATTAATGGCCCTGAAGTAGAAATCCTTTATGAAATATAATAAACTGCCAAGGGGTTTCTTAGTTTGTTACTATTGACTGAAATTTCCCCCTCCTTCTAATGTCTTGGCTGCCTAGGTTTTCCACAGTGTATGTAAGTAGGCTTGAGGGCTTTTGCCAGAGGGTGATAATTTTGTATTACTAGGTAGTTATGTATTTTTATTTTAAGGACCTGTTCACAAAACAGGTCTGTTCACAAAAGCTCAGCATGGCAGAAATATCTTAAAATAGCACCAGGACTGGAAACAATGCAACTAAAATGTGAACAAACAGTTCTGGAAAGCACACACTTACAGGGGAGTTCTTTGTTGGCCAGGAAAAGCATCTGTATTAGAAAAGAGTGACTGCTGACTTGATTTGCTTTTTTATTCCAGGGATATCTGACAGGGTTGTTACTATTAAAGATCTCAAAGTATTTAAACTGGAAGCTTCCCTGTGTTGCTTCAACCGTGTTTTGTTGCAAAATACATTGAAGTCTTTCGTTTTTCCCTAGATTATTTTTGAATTTCTTTTTACCATCCACTTCACTATCTAGTTGTAGATGTAAATTCAGCTTTCTTTCTGTCATTGAGTAGGAGCCAACAATGTGTCTCGGGCAAAGAAATAAATCAAGGAGATGGTACCAAGTGAAGTTTGTCACTATGAAGTTAGTACAAATTTACAGCCTACCATTGCTGTCCATTAACTTTTGGGTGCTGTTGGGAAATGAGGCTGAAGCATCTGCATCATGCGGTGTGGAATAAGCACCTTTTCTTTTGAAAGAAAGCCCACTTTTGAAAGAATGCTAATAATTGTAAGCCTACCCTCTTCTTTATTTACAGGCCCACATGCTTGCACAGGCTGTGCCTGGAGTGATTTTTGAGTCTTGCATGATGTGGAGTTCAGTGTCTGCAGAGATTCTTGCAGAGCAGAGGCCTTGGGTGTAGAGTGTAGCATAGAAAGGTGTTGGCTGGTGAGATAACAGACAGTTCATCAGTCATAATTCTCCTATAGTAGGTTCTGTAACAAATCACTCTCAGTGAACAAAAAACTGTCTGGGAAGACATGGTGTTACTGAACTTGCTTACCTGGGCAGTTTTCCCCTTGTGTATGCTGGGATTTGTGCTAGCCCCTGGAGTTCTTTCACTAAGTTCTGAGTTGCAAAAGGTTATTTAAGCTTCTTTCTTCATCTCAGGAGATGTCCAACCTCTCTGGCAATTAGAGTATATTCCATGTGGTAGGTGATGGTGGGTTTTAACAAACCAATAATTATGAGTGTTAACAATTTAGTTGTTTGAATTCCTGAAATGTTTTTCTTGCCATGTTGTTAGATGTAGTTCAAGTTCAATATATGTCTCATTAACTTCATTTGAGTGATGAAAAGTCCATTCAAACACCAGAAGAAATTCTAGGTTTCTATGCTGTATATGTAATTAATATGTATCTCTTAGTGGATCATCCTGGTGTTTTTAAGATAACTCGTGTCAGTACCATGGATGAAACTAGTCCATTTCATCATATGTAGGTCTTTGATTCTTCATCCTATAGTTCTTTTTGTCAGCTAAAAGTATAACTCTCCTAAGCAAATTCAGTTATTGCCTTTGTATCCCATAGTCTATTCTATTTTCAGTAGCTCTGCCTACTACTGAGATACAGTGAAAAGTATTTGGAGAGATGGTAACAATTTCTGTAGTAGCTTTGGGTTCTTTAAGATCTCCATTCAGTCAAAAGCATCTTTTGAAAGCTTAAATATGATTCACATTAAAGTAGTAGTTCCTCTCAGAAGATCAGCAAAACACACTGCTCTGACTTTTATATCTTGTTACACCATTGCAGCTGGATGTTTTTGTTTACCCTGGAGGGGGTATTTTAAAAGTTCCCCTTGTGCAGTCAGGGGAAAAGGTGCTTTTGGAAAGCCTCAGCTCAGTTTGTGTGCTCTTCACTCTACCTACAGCTTGTGTAGATGCTGCAATACTTGCTATCATTCTCTAAGATGTGGTAGTGAAAGGGCTGGTAATTTTAGAATCATTGCTAGTCAGCTTTAAATGGGTTCCCAGCCGTTTGAGTTGTGAAATACAAGTGATAGGTGTGTGCCAGAAGTCCTTCACCTGTGCTGGTCTGATGGGTCGCAAGGGTTTGGAGGGGGCATTTTTGACCTTCCCTGACTATGTTTTGACACTTCCATATGCTTTTGGACTTCAGTCCTTGCCCAGCCTCTTCTGTGCCTCCTTGTACATCCAGTAACTTCACCTCTTCATGTTGTACATGGGTTTGTGAATGAGCCCTTTCAGTGAAGGTCTTCTTTCTCTAGTGGCAGGGTTTCTTTCTGCACAGTCTTCTCATAAGGCTTGGAAGGAGTTGATGTACAACCTTAATGTACAAAAGCAAAAGAATTTGCTCCTTGATGAAAGCGCTTGTCCATTTTGAACCAGATTTGTATGGACAAATAACACCCTTTTTTGGTTCACAGAAGGGAAGTTAAGGTGAAAAGTGATTCTTTTCCAGCTTGTTTTTATCTTCTGCCTTTCTATGTTAGCTGCTAGTGTTTGCCTAAGAAAAGCCTTAGTTTTCTCTAAGAAAAGCAGAGAGAAGAGGACAATTTATCTCAGAATTTCTCTGGGCTCCCAGCATGTTTAAATTATCTTGGCAGCAGGATGCCTCCTCTGGCATTATTCCACCAAAAATCTGCTGTGTGGTAATATGTTGTAATTCAGTCTGCCTGAAATTGCAGGGAGGGTCGTTGAAAGAAGTGTTAAATGTGTGCCACCTGCTCCCACAGTTAGGTGCTGTGAGTATTCACTGTGAAGAAGAAATTCATGGAAAGAGCAGGAATTGGTGGGCAAGCCTTCCCAGCTCTTTTTTAAATAATGCATGTGTTCTTCATTTGAATCAGTGTGTCAGTTAAAGGAACCCATGAGCTTTGGCTCATTTCCAGACCAAAGGAAAAAAATCCATAATGCATGGGAGCAAAATGCTGCATTTTGCTGGAGGGCCCTCCTCTCTCTCCTCATACCTCTTTTTTTTTTTTTTAATGGTCTTTCTCTGAAGAGAGGGTATACTCTGATTCTTTGATCAGTGTCGAACATGTTCTCAGGCTTTTGAAACTTCTCAGCACAACAAAGATGGGCTGGAGTCCCAGCCCTTGGAGAATGAAAGGAAGTTCAAAGTACTTCCCTCCTCTCAGTGCTTATGAAAGAGAATGTGGCTACTCCAGAGAAGATCCTGCACCTCACTGTTAGCAGCACTGCATCCATGAGGACTAGCCAGCCAGAGTGGGCCAGCGTGAAAGCTGTGCTCCAAAAAGAGACAAAGACAGACATTTTCCAGAGAATTGCATGGTAGTTGTAAGTGGTGATAGAGAATTGCATAGTAGTTGTAAGTGGTGATCTTCAAGCAAAACTCATGCCTTTTGTGCTAAGGGGCACAAGAGCTTTTGTCCTTTAGGAAGGAAACATCTTGGATGTGCAGATTTAATGACCATTAGGAGTAAGCCCTTTAAGATTGAAATTTTACTTTGGCAAATTGGTCTTTGGTAACAGAAATATTGAACAACTAAATGTGTCCAGCTTAGCCTGTCTTGATGCATTTGGAATGTTCTTAACTAGATGGGTTCAAAGGGGGCTGCTGGGAAAAGAATCTGAATTTGAAATGGAAGTTTAAACAGGAGGAAGAGTAGTGGAGCAGAGCATTTGGGTCCAACTCCATTTTTTTTGATACAGTTAGAATTCTTATTGGAAAAAGGAAGTAAGAGAGTCACTTTGTAGGTGTGTCGTTATTGGTTTGGTGCACAGGCAGAACACTTTGCTCCGTTCCATGCGGCATGGAACAATCACACGCTATCTCACACAATGCTGGGCTTTGCAAACACAGTCTGGAGAGCAAAGCCAAGCCAGCCTGCTGAAAGCAGCACCTGCATTCCAGTGCAGGTCATATGATGGAAGTTATAACCCAGGTAAAATGTTAATCACTAAACTTGGCACAGTTGAAGCTTTTAATCTTTTATTGCAGTTTTCTAGGGAGAGGCAAGTTATGGACAACAGCCCGGAAAAGCTGAAGAAGGAGTTGGAGGAAGAGCTGCAGCTGAGCAGTGAAGACTTGCGTAGCCATGCCTGGTACCACGGACGTATTCCCCGGCAGGTACGTGGTCTTTGCTCTGCCAGGCGTGCTTTGAGCTTTTACAGGCAAGCAGAATCTCACTGATGTGCTGTACACATCTCTGAATTAATTTAGTAGGAACATAAAGCCTATTTGTATGAAAGCTGTGGGGTTTATCACAGCTTGGCATAAATTGAGGCAGAGGAAGGATTCAGGGCAGACCCTGCGTGGGAAATAGATACATTTCAGGATTTTTGTGCGCTGAATAAATCTGGAAATGGAATTTAAGCTTTGTATAAGAATACTATGAGCACATGCTGTTTAGAGAACACTGATGTTAATTTGGTTCAGTATTCTTAATGAAAGTTAAAATGTTTATTTTCTTTCTCGCGCTTGAAACGTGGGGGAGAGGAAGAAAGAACTGCGGCAAAATAATTTCAATCACTTAGAGTCTGATCTTTACAAACGCAGTTACAGACCTGGTAAGGCTGAGGTTGGGTCGGAGCTTCCCGAGCCGCTGAACTCCCCCTGCAGGCGTCCCTCAGCCCCGAGCAGGGCCGGCTCTGCTGCCGCACTTGGCTCTTAGCCTCCTTTTTATCTCATGGGAGGAATAACTCAAAACAGAAAAGCAACGTGTCTCTGACTCTTCCTAGTCAGTAGTGTTTACATGCAGTGTTCACAAAGAATAAAATAAAAAAAAAAGGCTTCTGTCATATAAGGTAACAATGTAACAATGAAAGGGCAGAATCCAGGATCTTGTATTAACGGTTTCTAAACTTCAGTGTGACTGTATTCAGATGCTTTAAACTTAAAATCCTGGATCACTGCTTTCCCTTCATGCCTTATTTTCTATTAGCAAACTAGAAGAAATACACATGCAAAACTGGGTCAGCTTCTGGCTGCTGGCTCCTTCCAAGAAGCCCTTTCAGATCTCTCTTGTGGGATGAGCTTTTAATTAAGAATTGGAGACGTAATTCTTCTACCATACTTCATGCTTTGCTTTGTATTTGTGACTTTATGTGTTCTTGCAGAGTTGCCAAATTAATTCCTGTGTTTAAGAATATTTTGTTGTAATGTATTGTTTTCTGATTCTGGAAGTAATTTTTTATGTAATTCTTTTTCCTCAAAGGTGGCAGAAGGCCTAGTTCAGAGAGATGGAGATTTTCTGATCAGGGATTCTCTCTCCAGTCCCGGGAACTTTGTTCTTACCTGTCAGTGGAAAAATACCCCTCAGCATTTTAAAATCAACAAAACAGTTCTAAGACTCAATGAAGCCTACTGTCGTGTTCAGTATCAGTTTGAACTGGAAAGTTTTGACACTATCCCTGGCTTAGTCAGATGCTATGTTGGGAACCGCACACCAATATCAAAGCAGAGTGGAGCAATTATTTTTCAGCCTATCAACAGGACTGTGCCTCTCAGGTGTCTAGAAGAAAAATACGGTGTAACTGCAGTCCAACAAAAAGAGCCAAGCACCCCTGGAGGAAAAACGGAGAGTGCAAAAAGGCTGAGTCTTGGAATATCCAGCATGCAGTCCCCAGAGCAGAGCATACCCAGAGGAAATCTTCTGAGGTACCTTAATTTTGCTGTCCTTATGGAAGGAAATGGAATAAGTGTGTCAGCTCCGGGTGGAGGTGATGTGAGTTTTCACTCTGATTTGAGATGGAATACTAGGCATGAGGGTTTGCTGATTTTTAGCAAAGTGAGAGCAAATGTAGACTCTGGAAGCACAACAGCACTGCAGTGACTTGGCAGATCCTGACCATGCAAGACAAAGGATTAAAATAACATCTTGCTGCTGCTCCAGAGAGGTCTGTTTTTCCATAGTTGACTCCTGAAATAAAAACTCCAAGTGTGGGATAATGGATCCGAATTTCAGTGTCTGAATCAAATGTTCCATTAGAAAGGAAATACCTTCATAAATGCTGCAGGGTAACACAGAGTATAGCCCATTTCACTGCCACTACAACAGCAGTTTATGAATAAATGAAGTACCTTTTATTATCATAAGCTGCCCAAGTGGAAAGCTAATGATCCTTGCACTGGTTATGAGATATTCTGGCAGTTAGATATGTATTTTAAGTGCTGCATATGTTGATATGTTTTTGTTTGCATTTTTGTTTACCCTAGAAACAAAGAAAAAAGTGGTAGCCAGCCAGCTAGTTTGGATCATGTTCTGGAGAAAAGATTCCCTTTAAAGGCTCACCAGTCAGAGAGCTATCTGCTAATAGGTATGTTTTGTAATTAGAAGTTTCCTACTTAGAATTGGTGTGTGTCCAGGTGGTCTGTTACTCCTCAGACCAAAGTGAGACTTTTGAATGTTCTGAGTACTGTAAATACATTATATTTAATGGCCACTGTAAGCTGTGTTAACACACTGCTTCTCTTCAAGTCACTGGAACAGGATTTTTATTTACTATGCACCAGGTAGTTGAGAACCTTAGCACACAACTCAGCAGGCATCCACACCAAAAAAATGACAGCTTTGCTTGGCATTAATACCTTTTTTTATGGTACTACCTTTCCTCCCTTGTGCTTGACAAGAACTGACTTGTTTCACTCATGTCTTTCTGATAAAACATTTTTAAGTAGAAGTGGTGTTTCATGGAAATTCTGGTAACCACTTTTTCTCAGGGTAAACTATGCAGATGAGGTCATGTTCCTCACTGGGAGAAAAACACAGCCATGGCTTTTGTACTCAGTTCTGTTCTTCCATCTCCCTCAATCTCTCTACCCTCCATCCCTTTTCCTTTCTGTTTCTTTTGCTGCTGTCTGGTTCTATGGCCACTGTCATCCTAAGCAAGGGATCCAGGGTGTGATACCACTTGGGACATTTTATCTCTCAGATTCTTCAAAGGTTTAAGCAGTTGTTTCCATACTGACACGCTTGTGTATAGAAGCTTGCAGTACTGCATCTCTTCCCATGTGGACAAACTAGTACTGACTTCCAGGGCTGCTTGTTTTGAATATGGTACTGCTAAAATTTTTCATGCCTATTGTATGGAGAGTTCTCATGACAAAGAGAACATCAAGTATTTGTACAGTGAGACTGTATTTTGGTAGAGTGTGCTCCTGTGTTTGTTTTAACAGTGGGATGGGCAGACATTTGTAATGCAAGTTTCTGTCCCTCTATTTGAATTGATTATTCCAGTCCATAGCTGCAGATACTTTTATTTTGGTACTACAACAGCCTGAAGAGTTCTGCTGTGCATTTTGTCATAGGATCCTTTGAGCAGCTCCTGTTATCATATTGCTTAAGGGTGGTGACAGCCTGTGATTTGGAGTTTTTGTTTTATATCTGTAATCAAGCAGTAACACCCACACAAAGCAACTGGCCACTTTGCTTAGATACCAGCAAATGCACCAAGAGTTGCAGATTGGGAATGTCTGACACAAGACTCAATCCTGCATTGGATGCCAAGGGTACAGGATGAGGCATAAATACACAGAAGTACATGGATCCAGCTCTTCAAACTAGCTCTGTTTCTCAAGAAGATTAGCATTTCTGAAGCTCATTCCTTCCATACCTTAGTTCAGATTCAGGCTTGACTTTGGGAAGTTTTGCTTTCATCTCAAGCTTGTCATTCTCAGAAGTGACTCATCTTTTATGTGATACAGCTGGAAGTTGCTGTTTTTATAGCATAGATCAGGTTACAAAGAAACCTCCTATTCCAAGCCATGGAGGCCATCCAGCTCTGACAGGATAGCCTATGTATGCAGCAGGGACTGGAAGTATTGTCAGCATTACCACAGAATAATACTATGGTGCAGCTGTTCCATGTATTTGGGATTTTGGGAGGATCAGCAAGTGAATGGAATTTGCTGGCTAGGTCATTCCTCAAAATACACAATTTCACCAGCAAATAATTGACATGATCTGTCAATATTATCCTCAGGATATAGCATTAGGAGATGAACCCTGGCACGGGCACCAGGAATTGTATGTATTTTGGCCTTCTAAAAAGCTGTTTTCCCCTGCAGGTTCAAGACATCCATCTCAATTACCTGAAGCAGATGCAAACTCCTGTCCAAGCTCACCTGCATTTAGAACAGGCAGTGAACCATCTCTGAGCCCCACAGTTGTTCAGAAAGTCATCTCAGAGTCACAGCTAGGGGAGGCTCTTAGAGGATCAGACAGTCAGCTCTGTCCAAAGCCTCCACCTAAACCCAGCAAAGCCCCCCTGATGAAGCCCCCAGATTCTCCTTTGGCTTCCCACAGCTCTGAAGGACACTACTGTGAACTAAACCCTGCCAGACATCCTACAGCAGCAAAACAACCCTTGTGTCAGAAAAACAGCTATGTGGAACATCTGACACAAAAGGAGAGGGCAACATTCAGGAACTCTGAAACAAGCTATTTGATCCTTGATGATGATCCTGCAATGAACCCTGCAGATCCTTTAGAAGCTCCAGCTCAGATGGCTGAAGAAGACAGCATCTTTTCTGCTCCTGTTTATGAGACAGTGTCTAGTTTTAAACCGAATGATTTTGAATCCAAACTACTTCCTCCTGAAAACAAGCCATTGGAAACATCCATGTTAAGAAGAGTTAAGGAGCTCTTCACCAACAACAACCCAAAGATTATTGCACAGCATATTCTTAGAATGGACTGCAAGGTAAAAAAAAAACCCATGTGTTTTATTTTATATTGTGCCAGTTTAGACTTTTTAAAGAACTGACTTGAAAAGAATAATGGGTAGATGTGCAGCTAATATATTGTTTGTATTGCTTGCAGGAATTTTTAGGGTGTTTGTTTTCCATTTGAAGAATAAGAATATTCACAAATTCTTTGGACTAAAGCTCTCTCATCATGTTTGACTTTAGACTCAAGTTCTTGAAGTTCCATATGTCTTTTAAATCTCCTATTGGTTGCTGCAAACCTGTGATTCAGCCTTTCTCCTGTATTGGAGGAAGAGCTCTCTGTGCTGCAAAGCACTGTGGGGAGAACTGCTCACAACAGGAAATAGCTGGTTAGGGCAAAGAGCATGCAGACATTACCTGATTGCCACATGGTCATTATATACAACGTTCAGTGGAATTAAATATTTAACTTCTAAAACCAGCTGCTCTTCTAATCTTTGTCTGAGTTCCTCTCTTACAGCTGGGCACGTGGTGTGGGAAAAAAGCTATCAGGACTTGTGCTCTTGTCTCCTGTGAGAGAACTGTGCTAGTGCAACTGCTGAGAAAGATGTAAAAAACCACAAAGAACTGTTTTTCACATTGTAGACTTTGGTCAGCTGCCAGGAGATCAGCTAATGGATCAGAAAGACAGGAGAATCATCTCCTAATGAGATGATGACTTGATGTAATTAAAGCAATGTAACTGCAGTTAAATCTGCATTACTTTGCTGGCGGGACTGAGTGCTGTACGTGCTGCAGAGCAGCTACAGGAACCAAATGCTGTGGTGGGTATCTAACCCCCAAGCTTTGTTGGGCTTTGGCAGTTTTAGTCTTTTTAAGAAGAGTTTGAGAAGCGAAACACGTGGCTACTTACTGGGCAACTCCATTTCAGGCAGGAAGGGAAGTGGGAG
Source organism: Haemorhous mexicanus (assembly GCF_027477595.1). Classification (NCBI taxonomy): domain Eukaryota; kingdom Metazoa; phylum Chordata; class Aves; order Passeriformes; family Fringillidae; genus Haemorhous; species Haemorhous mexicanus. The sequence continues at coordinate 17,214,762 of NC_082349.1, read as the reverse complement.
TGGTGATGCTCCAGAAGAAGTACATCAGTAGCACTCTGCTGGAGCTGCTGCACTGATGAAGATCTGAGGAGGGGACAGTTCCCTGGAGCAGCTGAGTGTGAGAGTCCTGCCAGCTGCTGGGGGCCTGCCAACAGCAAACACAGCTCTTGTCTTCCTCAGTAGCACTGTTGGCTGTTGCTAAGTGAGGCTTCATGCAGGCAAGGTGACTCAGAAAAACTCAGCTCCACAACTCCTCACTCTTCTCAGAAGTGGTAGATTGAGGTTTCTTTACTGTGGTTCCAAGAGTATTAACAGCATTCTCTAACATTTTAGTTTTAAAATTCACTTTTCCCTTCAGCACGCCCACCCAAATTTATCTTTAATATATTGTTAAAGAGTATGTTGCCTAAAGGCACAGGATATGGATGCCTTAGAGAAGTAGTGAGTTTATATGTATGTATATAATATTCAATTAGGTCATCATTAGACTCCTTGCTTTAAATATTGTAAACTTTGCAAGTAACCTGCTGGAATTAATTAAGAGTCATTGGAGGGCTTTGCATAAACAGATTTTTGGATTTTGGAGCAGGAACAGTAACTAGCTGGGACAGGTAGAGAAGTCTGTTTGATGTTCACCTCCAAGTGCTGAGCCAATGCCTGTCATTTACTGGCACCTTGTTGCATAGACTGCTCTGATAAGAACTGCATGATGCAATGAGACTGGCCTGTGAATTGGGCCAGAATGAATGCTTTGTACTGAGATCCCAGGCTAAAGTTCATGTATCCTGTGTGTCATCAGTAGTTCAGTTTGTCTTTTAAATAATGACATTTCAAATAAAGCATCCCCCATATAGTAAGTGATGAGGTGAGTGTTGGCCACTTGCATACCTGTGATGGACTAGCAACCAGTGTCTCCAGGGGCTCACATCACTCCTGCTTCTCTAGAAGTGAAACAGGTTTTTCTACAGTGCTGTTTTGTACTGGTGAGGCTCGTTGTGCAGCCCAGATTGCTTTCATTTTTTCACAGCCAAAAAAGCCTGCTGATGGGTGATAACCAGAATATTGCAGGCAGATTGGCTAGTAAATATGTTAACATACAGACCTTAAACCAGCAGATAATCCTACACCATCATATTCATGTGGTTTTGCTTATTATTAGCAATTATAATTGCTATTAAGATAACCAGTAGCTAATACAATCTGTTTAAAAGGCAAAGACAAATTGGTAAGGGTGTCAGCTTTCACACACTAACTTCCTTAGCCACTCAACATTGTGTCCTCCTTAGTCCTTTTTCTAATTCATCTTTATGAACTTATATGAACCTAATTCATCTTTTAGCATCCTGTGGTGTAACCAAAATGTTCTGAGCAGTAGTTTTTTTAGAAAGGAAAAAGGCAAAGCAAGTGTCTAAGTCCTTAAGACAAAGAGCAGTGCCTCTCTGACAAGAATCAGGCTCAGAGTGCACTGCATTTCCTGGAACCTGCACAGTAATCCCTTTCTGGAAGCAGAGGATGGAGTTTGATAAAGCATTGTGGTTACACCTTTGATGTTTTCTGATGGCTGTATCATTTAAAAAAGTATTTCCTTGGCTTTTTTGTGCAAGGCACTGAACATGCATAGGTTAAAGCTTTTCTCTGATGCCTGTATTACCGTGTTGCATGCTGTACACTTAGCTCTGTATGCCATGCACTTATGTGGAGAACTTCTCTGTGTCTAGTTTTTTGGGGTTTTTTTAATGTTAGTTTTAACATGCAGAGTTTTTTGCACTTCACAGGTGGCAAGGATAGTAGAAGTTTCTGAAGAGATGAGGAGGAACATGGGAGGGAACTCTGGTCTTGAACTCATCACCTTGCCTTATGGACATCAGCTGCGCCTTGACCTGATTGAGAGGTAAATGTTCCTGTTCCTCATTGCCAGGGCAGGTGGCCAGAAGCTCAAAGCGTGGCTGTGCTGTCCTCATTTCCTTCAAGAATGCTCTCCTGCATGTTTCCTGAATTCACAGGTACAGATTATTTACTGGGATGGTATGTACCTTCGTTCTGATTAGGAAAGGATTCCTTAAGGTCATAAGGCAACTGTCCCATGTAGTACAGGGAAAGGGGAAAGGTGTTGAAAGCAGGAACAGCTGAATGCCATCAGCTCTCCTTTACAAGCTGAAGGAAACTAAAATTCAGGAGACCTATAATTTATCTGAGCATGTAAGTGTGTGTGGAGGAGACTGAAAGGCAGTATCCTTCTGCATGTGGCAAGTGGCTAGTGGATCTAATAAAGTAAAAAATTATTACCAAAGGTTTCTGAAAAACCTCTGCACAAGTAAGGGGGAACACTTAGGGTATTCTGATCTACATTCTCTGCTTCATATTTTAGTAGTTTGATTGCTAAGATATTGGGGGCGGGGGTCACAGGATTTGAATGTGGAGGATAAAGGGAACTGGGGCAATTTGCCCAGAAGTGTTCATTCATTTAGTGCTTGAGCAGAATTTCGCATAGTTAGTAGCATCTCAGGAGAATTTATTAAAATGTTAGTTGAAAGCCTGTGTCTGTTTATTCTATATGTCATTACTGGCTTTGGTGCAAAGATATTGCTAAGACTGAGTTTGCTGGGCATGCCAAGATAAAAATTCACCTTTGAACTGATCTTAGAACACATGTAAATTTAATAATTTGTAATTGGTTGCATGAATTGTTTTACTTCCAGGCACAATACCATGGCAATAGGAATAGCTGTTGACATCTTGGGTTGCACAGGAAATGTAGAAGACCGAGCAGCAACATTAAACAGGATCATCCAAGTTGCTGTGGAGTTGAAGGAGTCACTAGGAGATTTATATGGATTTTCTGCTATTATGAAAGCACTGGAAATGCCACAGGTAAAAATCTGTTTCTCTTTATGTTCTAAAATGTGGAGGGTTTTGGTGGCTTATTTAATTTAATTTGAGCAATTTCTTCAAGACTAGAGAGAACATCAGAATAGTCTTCATGACTATTCTATGACTTTGTGACTAGAGTGTACTTTTCCTGCTGTGGACCCAGTAATGGGTGTTCTCTATTTTGCATGAACAGGTCAGTAGATTAGAACAAACCTGGACGGCTCTAAGACACTGTTATACCCAGACTGCCATTATGTATGAAAAACAGCTGAAACCATCTTGCAAAGCTTTGCATGAAGGACAAGATGAGTGGACAAGTGAGTATGAGTGACATGGGTTTCTGTTTGGCATTTTAAGCCTCTCCTTACTGATTTCCTCTGTGGGGAGATAAGGCAGCTGCTCTTTCCATAGCTGTGCATTGTACCTTACAATTATGGAAACTTGTATAATGCCTTATGATTGTGAAGAGAAGCAGAGAGTCTGCCAGCCAAATATCAGGATGTGTTTGTGTTGCCTGTATCCCTGCAGGATATAACATTCTTCCCACATCCCTACTTCCTCTGTGTCAAGTAGAAACTGACATATTACGTCATCTTGCCAAAAAAATGGGAAAAAATAATCTCTCCTGTGGCAGATTTTGCTTCTTATCTGCTTTTCTGTTAGATCAGAGGATGAATCCTCAAATAAAAATAATGGGTTAGGTAATTCTGGTCAGATTAGGTGCCCCCGTGCCAGAATCACTATAGCTCTAGTTTCTAGAGGGATGCAAGGCAGAGAAAATAATTTCTCTGAACATTTCTCCAAGAGAACAGGTAGACAGTGAAGACTTTTTAGCTGCTTGGATACTTTTTATTGGAATGACCAGTTTTGAAAATGTTTAAAATCTATGCCACTGTCTAGTAATTCAGCAGGACTTTCCCCTGTAGCAAATGCAGCTTTCCAACACCAAGTGGTGTTGGTCTTCTTCCCCAGCCAGTTCACTGCAACTTGGTATGACAGATATATTTAAGGTAAGGTTTTTGAAGGCTATTTGTCCTCGATTTGAAAGATGGAAGACAAATAGTAGTTTCCAAATTAAAAAAGGACACTGCAGTTACAATACCTTCTTCAATTAACAGTAATGTCTGATGATACGAGATGTATGATCATTGCTCTATTCCAGAAACTATCAGTGCTCCACAGAACAATATAACAGTGCCACTGCTGATGCCTCTTGTTACCCTGATGGAGCGCCAAGCTGTTGTTTTTGAAGGCATGGAGCTGTGGGAAAGCAGCGACCAGAGTGGTGAAATAATGCTCAGGCACTTGGGCACAGCCCGCCTGCTCGCCCAGCACGCCGAGACCTTCCGCCTGAGGGCAGAGCAGCTGCTGCAAGGTACGAGACTGCTGCACTGCCACACCCCTGGGGCTGGGTGCCTGCCCACCCAGGGGGGCCCCTGGGTGTAAGAGAGAGAAATTCTTCTCTCTTTGGCAGGAGCTGAGAGAGCAGTAAATGTCCTGCAGGAAATTCAGTCTGAGGACAACATTAATATTGTTTAAAAGCAGACAGTAAATGACTCATCACTACAGCTCTTCAGCAAGCATTTTTGCTAAACATACTCTAAGTTCTCATGACTCAATATGTTGACCCTTCTGGCAACTGAACAGCAGTACAGTACAGACTGAGGATAACTTCCTGTCTTCTGTACAATATAAAATTCCTACTCTGCTTATTACAATTAAAAAACCACCCTAAGAGTCTTTACAAGAGTGCAAGTTTCAGCACTGAGATTGTGACCACTTATGGCCAGAAAGCAGCAGCATGTTAACTATGTGACTTGATTGTTCAGACTTGCAGGGCAAAAGTTAAGGGAGTGGGGAGAAATAGAGGAATTTCTGCAGGCAGCATGTATACATCAGTAATTCTATTTAAGGTCTGACTACACTGAGAATTCTAGACATCAGAATTGAGCAAGGCTAGCCTATCCCAGTGTCCTTAGAGCCATCATTGTTACTAGAATGTCTAAGCTGGAAAGGTTTTTCACTGTTTTACGAGCTTGTTAAAATAATTGTGCAAACAGAACCCAGTGCACTACGGCTTATTTGGAGAGAAGACAGTTTAAAAGCCATTTCTACAGAATAAAAAAATTTGCCTGATGGTGATACTGTGGGATTCTTTTTACCTACTAGGTTTCCAGCCAGATGAAGAGCTGAGTGAAATCTTCAAGACAGAATTCCAAATGAGATTGCTCTGGGGCAGCAAAGGAGCACAAGTTAATCAAAGTGAGAGATATGAGAAATTCAGCCGGATCTTAACTGCACTTTCCCGAAAACTGGAACCTCCTCCAGTGAAGCTGGTGGAACAATTAAGTATATAAGACTCTGGAAACACTGTTTAAGTGATATACTTGAAATAACCTTAGCATTCTTATGGCAATTTGATACTGCACAAACTTCTTGCATTTCATAAGATGTTTAGAACTTTTAACTGCACAATGCACACTTGTTTTAAAACTACTGATTTCTAAACAAATTATTTATTTACTGTGTCACCAAGTCATTTACTGATCCCTCTAAACAGTCAGGTTTTCCCTTTATTTCCCCAAAGTTCCCACTGTTTTAATGATGCCAAGGAGCAAGGGCATGGGCATCTTAAGATGAAGCAAATAGTGTAAATAAAATAATAGATTAATTATCTGACATGGCAGAAAATTTGTTGTATAATATTCCTTTAATGAATATAAAAACCACTGTAGATAGAATTGTGAAGTGTATCTTTATGGAAAATAATTTGCATATTTACAAAATCACAGAAACACTGCAAATTGCAGAAATGATTCTTTATCTGTAACCAGAAGGCTCAGACTTCACTGTGCCTATGAGAGCAGTCTGTGTGTGTGTTGGGATGACTTCCCTTTTTTTTTTTTTAAAGACAGCCTCTGTAGTACTTCAGCTTTTGCTGGGGCCTGCACAACAGCTATGCTGCCAGGAATGAATGATGAAATGGCAAGAACAAACAATCCAGATAATTAAAATGCTTTCAGACATGAGTAAATGTGGGTGTATGTATGTATTACACTTGCTTCATTTACTGAGGTGGATCACTTTGGTAAGTACTTTATCCTTGGATGAAGACAAAGCATAAGGCGGTAGCACTTTTTTACAGGAAATCAGCTTGCACACAGTTCATTATACAGAGAGTCTTCGCAGCAAATCCCACTTTGTAATCTACAGAACTGGTGCCAAAGGGCTGTCCTGAGATGATGTACAAATATTTAAGTCAGAGCTGCATGTGCTGGTTGTCAGTAAGCCTGTTTCTGGAGTGAGATGTTACTTAGAGCACTGGAATATTGGAGTGGGATGATGACAAAACCAACACCAGATCTGTTCCTCCTAGCTGATCCTCCAGATCTGTTCCACCAGATCTGTTTCCTCCTACAATCACAGCAGAGGGTTTTACCTCCAGAACAAGACTTTACAGACCTGACGTGTGCCTGTCAATCTTAACAGAAGACAAAAGGGGCAGCTAATTACATAGACCATGAAAAGATTTTTTTATTCCATGAAAATATTCTCAACAGAGAACACTATTTTTAAACAAAGCATTTAACATTTAGGAAATCAACATGTGCACAAAAAAGGATTAAAAAATTACTGGAAAATGTCTGATTCTTTAAGACAACTCACGTTCACAATTTCAGAGTTAAGTGATTTATAAGCTGTGCAAGTACAAATGCTTTTTCCTATGTTTAACAACCCTCATACAAGTTCCACTATCCCTCTTGAAAGCAACCTGCCTCCAAAGGAAGCAAATCCTGGTTTCAGAAAAACAAAAACAGTAGTGTGAAAAGAACATTTAGTCTTTTACCAGGAAGTGTTATTACTGACCTCTGAGGCTGTTCGCCAGGCAGACCACAGGCCCTTAACCAGAAACTACACAGATCACATTTCTTCCTCTTCACAGAATTACAGAATCACAGACTATGCTGGGTTGGAAGGGACCCACAAGGATCACTGAGTTTTCTCCAAAATAAAAAAGTACTAAATTTTAAAAAAGGAAAAAAAAAACAAAACCACAACCCCCAATCCCAACAACCCCCCAAAAAGCCCAAACCCAAAAAACTACCTAAGTAGTTTTGTCAGTATTGAGTAATGTCACATTATTATATAAATAACCCTGTATACAAGCTCCAAAAATCTAAACTTTAGAGTTTAATAGGCCCCATAATACACTAGGTCAAGCTGTGTAATAGTGGTATACATAACAAAAGGAATAAACCTCTACACAAGTCACTCAAATTCAGTTTTACTGGTAGTACAGTTCCTAATAACACTGAAATGAAAAAGAATCCAGCACTGCTGCATCCACATATTGCTTCGGACCCCAGAAAAACAGGATGTTTTAATTATTATTCCATAATACACTGCCAAACAGCAGGTGGCTGGGTTGACAAGCTTGTGTTGATGTGTCCCTCCCCCCAACATCTCTAGTCTAATTCTTATCACCCTACTCAATCAGATATGATGTATTTATTAATAGAACCACAAATGGGAGGCAAGACGACATAAGCAATAGGGGCACTGCAGACAACTATATTTACACGTATAAACATATCCAAATTTCAATTGTTTACAAGTAAAAGTGCACAAAGATCATTACGAAGTATCACTCAAATGTCACCTGGTCCATACAATGAAGCATCACCTGGAAATGGACTAGCACTGCAGTAATTGAAATTGGAACGTCATAGTGAAAAACTAAAAGACAGTTTCCATAAAAATCTTTTAAAAAAATATTAAAGTCAAATGAAGAGATACACGTTTCAATGTATAAAATTCATGGATGCACCATGTATCCAGTAAAGTAGAGCTCTAGAAAACACCTACCGTGGCTACCTCAGCAGCTGCAGCACTGTGAAAAGAGCTGAGACACAAAGCCCTTTGTGGGATACTGTAAGTGGTAGTGTTGGCAAACAACAGATTTAGGCACTCTAGTTTAAGGCAGCAGTTGAATGGCAAGTGGTTGACTTCTGAAAACAGTCATTAACTTGCAGTGGTGAATCCTCTGGTTGTGCTCCAGGCTGTCAGTGCTCACAACAGGTTACTGAAGGGCTGAAGGTGGACCACAGTTCTAGGAGTTTCTCTTGATTGCATTGTAGGCTAGAGCTGAGATGCATAATTCCCCCAAATTAACAAAATACCTTACAGTCGCTTATCAGTTATGCCAAACATCTGGAATGTAATGATGGTTGCAGTGGTATTGTTATAGCAGCATACGTGGATACTGGGATGAAACTCTAGTGCTGAAGATATTTAGAGAAAATGATTTGTTATAAAACAAGATGAGCAATGATGGCAAAGTGTTACACAGAACATGCCTGACTGTCCTAGGCATGCAGGAGGAGGTTAACGGCGAGCATGGAGGTGGCACAGGCAGACTGATAACTGACACAGGGCTCTAAATGACTGCCAATAAAAGTGAGTTGGAAATGAGCATCATTGAGAAAATCAAAATGTAGCACAAGCTAAAATATAGTTTGTGCACCTGGGACAACCTAGGACAATGAAAATAAAGCAATTTTAGGAGCAGTAGCCTTTACTCTGGTAATGAAACTCTATTTTCCTGCACGAATTGAAGATTTTGTAATACATCCTTACCTATATATGGAGATGCTAAGATGTTAGTGACTACTAAATGTATGTCTGCATGCATTCATGCAACTAGCTTGTCCCTTGGGCCTCCCAGTCTAGTACCCCTCCCCTCCCTACCCCCACCCCCCCCAGCAGCTGCATGTAACCTCCTTCAAGATCTCGCCCATTTTCTCAGAAACCCGCTTCAGGAACCTGCAGTCCAAGAGGAAAAAGAAAAGAACAAAGTTACTGAAGGCCTTTAGAAGACAGAGAAGCGTGCTCAGTTCTAACAGGCCATTCTCAGTGGCTAAACATCAGCTTTCTACTTAATTCCACAAACTCTCATTAGGAATACAAAACCAGCTTTTTTTTTTTCCCAATAATCAAGTTGTGCAATGCAGTTTCCAATCCTCAGTGATTTAACAATGAGGAGAATTACTGTACATTTAAGACACTGTCTTCAGACTAAACACAATACAATTCAAAGACTTAGTTTACAGGCACAGATTAAGAATATAAAATCATTCCCTTATCAGGAGCAGAGAGTTTCCAGTAAGACATCAAGCATTACATGTGATCTTTTTTTGTTTGTTCAAGGTATCTAGAGTTAAAACAATGACATCATGTCTAATACAGAACATTCTACATTACAAGTACTGAAAAGGAAGGAGATAGGTCAGTGGACTTTCTGTCCTTCTTAATCATAATGGTTTTTTCCTGAGTATTTTTACTGAACTTTCAGAATCAGAAAACATTTTCCTGTTTAAGAAGTGAAAGCTGCCAACTATTTGCTAAGGAAGGAAATTAATAATTTTCAGTAATTGAGTTCAGTTACTGATTAGAGGAAAAAGATTTCTGTTTTAAGAACATAGTTTAAGTCATAAAAGTGGGAACAGTAAATCTTAGAGATCTTTAAAACTTAAGTATTTTTTCAGTTCTCTTTAAAAACTAAGAATTCCACAGAACAAGCAGGAGTCTTGGTCTTTTCCAGTTCAATAGCTGAATTGATTGAGTGCTTTGTAAAGCAGGAAAGCAGAAGACATTGGTCAAAATTACAGACCAGTGTAAGATGCATAATTTAATGTGGTCATCTCTGAAAGAACTACAGCTAACTCTCCATGCAAACAACAGATCATTGCTGACTTCTGATTCTGTAATTCTTTCCATGAGCCTGCATAACTTACAATTTTTCCACTATTTTCCCTGGGGAATGTACAACTGAGAGCTGCCAGTTTTACTGTTAGATATAGGTTACTGCACCTTTGCTGTTTTTCTCTAGCGTTACATCTATATATGATGTTGGCACATAGCCTTCCTCTCCATTATGTCTTCGAGCTCTTGTCCACCCATCTCCTTTGTCCTCCTCAATAATGTACAAAATTTCCCCTTCTTTCATTGCTAGGGTGCCTTCATTATGACCTGGGAAGAACAAGAGGCAAGGAAGTCTTACTGTTCAGACAGAATTTCAAGTCATCTTTTTCCCAAGGCATAGTTTCCAAATTATATATAAACAGGAAGCATGAAAAATCTGTGCAAGAGAACATATGGCCAAACAGACTTTGAAGAAAACCCAGTCCCAATTTGTAAAGCTGAATATTTTCCAATAGTTGTGCTAATATTTATCTTAAAACAGCACAAGTACTGCTCATGAATTAAAAGTAGTTTATAAAGTACCTTCACTGATCTTTTAAGCAATTAGCTACTCACACATGTAATTTGCTTTATATCATTTTACCTGTCCTTCTTTATAACAAATCATCCATGCCTTACAGTCTCAGAATCCCAGTGCACATGGTTAACCTTACCATCAAACGGATATATTGCCTTGCAGTGTCCTATAGCTGGTAATGGATCATCATCTTCAAACTCATCATCAAACTCGCTGGGATGAGCGTGTTGCTGTGGTGGGCCACGAACTTCCTGGTTGGCATCATCCGTGTAACTCCCTTCAGGGCTACAATGCAATGATGGGAGCATGAGGACTCTGAGGAGTTCTTAGCTCCAAAACTCACAACATCCGTGCATCACAGAAAGGGCAGGTCACAGAGATTGTTTTGGAATTCCTGTTAGCAGTTGTTATATTACTGCCAGAGGTGATTTACTGAAAAAACTCTAGCAAAAGCTTAGACTGAATTCTGCTTGATAAACAAACATAAATTTCACATACCTGTCTCCACAGAAGGTGGAAAACTAGTGAGCCTTATGCAATGGAATAAGACAGGTTTAAAAGGCACTGCTATTTAATGAGCAGGTGTTTCAATTAGAGTATTTTTATATGTTACCAGAATGGCAGGAAGAGCTCTTTAGAAGTCAGAACCAGTTAAGATTCTCTTTTAGAAGGAAAGGAAATTTTTCCACTCGGGGAGGATAAGTAACACCTATCACTCCTGTAATCTGCAGAGAGCTGTACGGACTCTAGCACAGGATCTAAAGCAGTAGAGACAGAGCAGTGACCTCTCTCGGCCCTGGGTGACAAGGTGGTTGATGTCGCTGCTGTGCCGCCTGTCGCTTCTGGCTGCTACTTTACCTTCAACTTCAGAGAGCCAGGCCTTGGGGAGAAAAGGCAGATATTGGTGTCAAGGAAAAACTGATTCTAAAGCAGCACATTTAACAAATGCATTGAACTGCAGACAGTTCACAGCCACACGGAGATTGCAGTCAGATGTCAAGTTCATAATTACTTCACACAAAGCATGAACCTATCGTTTATGCTTAGCCTACGCTCTATACTAGCCTAAGGAAAAAATCTCTAATTACATGTGAATTTCAGAATAAGTGAATAATATTATATTCTTCTGAACAGTTTACATCTTTAATAATGTACATCTTCATTCTGGCTAGATGAACATACTAGAAAATACAGCACCCCACAAAAAATTCTATCAGGATGACTACTCTTCAATCAAGTAGTTTTTCTGGGTGCTATATTTAAAATCTGTACGGCAAAGTACAATTGTACCAATCATTTACATTTTCCAAGAAACTGGTTTAGAATCTAACCTCATTCTTGTGTATTTCCATCCGAAGACGGTCCATATTGCTCATGGTCTCAGTTAATTTTGGTTGCAAACTGCTTGGATCACCCATCTGTGGATTTTTTTCATAAACATCCTTCATCTTGATGAGGGCATCTCTAAAAACATCCAAACCATTACAATAATTAATACAGCACTATTGATTCATTAAAGCTAAAATAATGTGTATGAGATCCTGAACTGTGATTAGATATCAAGCACAGCAATGAGGAACTGCTGTTCTTCATCCCATGCCTAAACCTTTCTCCCATTCTGTCATCTTAGCCTTCTGCTTTGCTTCTTGTGCTGTGCACAGGCACACAAGGACTCCAGCTGTTGACTCTCATCTGTCCAGTCTCAGTACTGTTTTCCATACTGTTTGTTATATACAATTTCCTAAATATTGGTCATGTTCTGTTCTTAAAGCACGAAGTTGCAGCTATCTTGCTCAACTTTTAACACACCATTTTAGAGCCAATGCTCCCTTATGCAGTATGAGAATCAAAATGAGTATTACAGTAAAGCAGAAGGAAGCAACATTAACAGAACCTAGATACAACAAACTATGAACTTAAAAAGGTTATTAATAGCCTCTCCTAGCTTTTGACCACTGTTGGCTTAGGTAGAGGACATCAAAAAAACCAGGGAGAGAACCATGACAGAACCCACCAAAAAAATGCACTCACTTTTGGTCTGTTTCCTTCTGTAGCTCTCTGTTAAGTTCATCAATTCTCTGCTGCAGTTTCTTGCGTCTTTGTTCTGGAGGGAGATGGCTGAAATCTTCTAGTGCAGGGCCCTGCAAGAAGAAATGCAATGAAACAAGCTACCACATGCACAGGTCTGGGCAGCTGAACTGACATACCCACACATGGACAGTGTTCACTGGAAGCAGATGGACCTTCTTAAAAACTTTACTTGACAGACAGCTCTACAAAAGACTGCACAGAATAAATGCATGTTCTTGCTGCCAGAGTGTAGTCACTCAGTCAAGGTGCTTTCTGCCTTCTGTAGCAGTTGGCTCACAGAGGTAACTCAAAATTTCTAGACTTTATTTTTCTGAAGTCATATACTTCCTTATACATCCACTGCACTTAAAGAAGATTAAGAAAGGACAGAATAATTTGAGTCAGAACAAAAATCTAAGATGTGTATATAATAATTATATACATATATATAAATTGTTTCTTTCTCTGGACTGTGTTCTGTGTTCATTTGGATGGTATCAAAAGAAAAATACTGTCTTTTGGATCTTTGCCTCCAAAGCACAATTATAGTTCTCTTCCCAAACTTTAGCAATCCTAGAAAATATATTAAAATTTACAAAGTTCTGATGGATTTTACCTCAAGCAAAACTGTTTCACAGAGCACAGAAAAAACCTTTGTAATACCAATTTGTTTATTTGACTCAAAACTTGCTCAAATATTCCAAGTCACCTTTTTTACAGGGAAAAAAAAAAAAAACCAAAAAACCGACAACCAAAAGATTTCAGGGAGGGAAACAGCCCTCTGACTTCCCAGACGTTAAAAAAAAATCTGAAACCAGCCAATTTAAGACCATCTATTGTTATGGACCAAACCTGCAAACCTGACTGCAAACTTGTGCCAAGATTATAATAAGCAGGATAGAAGGGCCTGGGTATGAAATGCATGGGAAGAGATTTTTATGTATCTTGCATGTTTGTTGTGAAAACTCTTCCCCTCAGGGTGACAGACACTGGCAGTGTTAAGAAGGAAATATGGTACATGTCTTACTCACCAAAGGTTTGGTTTGTTGTTTTTTTGGGGTTTTTATGTGATCCCATTTGCCTAAGGAACTTGGTTTTAACCCAAGAAACCCACTTGCCATTCCAGTAACCCTCCATGGAGGCAAACCAAACTGGGCAGCACTTTTGTCAAGAAGAAAGTTTACAGAAACTTGACTGTTCTGATTTTGACACAAGCCTTAGGCTCAGGTGCCAAGTTTCCAATGCCCCCCCTTAAGATCTTCTCACCCCCTCAACTTTTCTGCTCTTGTAAAATCAACCTCATTACTTTTTAAGAAGGGAATACAAGGCATCATAAAAGAAGGAAAATCAAGGTATGTTTTCAAAATCAAACAAGGGGTTTCTTTCTGGAGGAAGAAGAATACACACTGTGTAAAGTCTCAAAGTCCAGAGACGAAAAATGACATAAACAAACTTCCTATTCCCTTCAGAAAGTCTCCCAAGAAAACACTGTTAAGTGGAATACACTACAAAGAAACAAAAATACAATCATGTCCTCTCTATCATTCTTCCTTACAGGTTGGTTTAAACCAGAGTATCCTAAAAACGAATCAGAAGAACAGAGGTCTTTTGTGAATTTTTACTGATTTACCCTGCAATACAATATTGATTAAGGCATGATTTTATTTAATGTAACAGCTTCCTGTATTTCTAAGCATAAAGGTCCTCCCCTGCAAATTTTTCTTCCAAATTCAAAGGAGTGTAGTATTCAGTATTTCTTCTTTACACTCTTTTTAAAATCTTTTCATATACATATTTTATACTGCTTAAACAATTCTTTTAACAAAGAAAAATCACTAAGTATTTCCATCATGACCAACTTGTGAATACTGGTCAACTCTAGAAGTCCAGCACTGCAGATTCAGTTGCAGCCAGATCACAAGTCTAATTGCCTTACATTAAGCATGGATGATTAAGAAGACTGTGCATATGAGTGGAAAATCTGAAGATGTATTTCAGCACCTGACTTAAAGCAGTTATGATATGGAAACACTCTCAGAAAATTATTTTCATGCTATCTTAGCAGAAGTACAGCAGACAGATCAGCACACGGGCTTACCATCTTCACCGACCACTGCACAGTTCATTTGAAAACAGAAAGAAACGGGAAATTATTCACATGCAATGACCAGTTACAAAAGTGACTAATGCCTAGAAATGTGTTTTTAAAATATCACTTAAGGATTGACATTTTCATTTATAAAAAATACACTTGACATAAGCACAAGAAAATAATTGCTTTAAGAAAATACTAGGTGATAATGGGTACTTTAAACTTAAGAAAATTTAACACACAACTTCATTAAACTACTTTTGAATTTTAGTGTTTGGAATAAAGGTCTGAGCCTTCTGTTGTAGGAAAAGAAACACACACACAGCCAACATTACACAAAATAGCAGAATTTGATGATGATATACTGATCAGCCATATACAAAAAATTTATTAATGATAGTTTAAAATCCACTGCAATCACTCTTATAAATGAAGTTTTGGCAATGTATTTAGTTTATCATCACAGCAGATCTAGAATAAACAAAGATATTTTTCAAGTCTAGAAGTAATCAGTTTAACTTTCTGAAAACAGCATTTGGGTCATTGTTGTTATGTAAAATTGGTTTAGTCCAGATAAAAATAAAGACATTTAAAGAGTAAGGACTTTTTCCTTAGAAGAAGCAAATGAAATATGGGTGCCAGGAGCTGAATCTTGGCTTTAACATTCACAGCATTTTGAAGCTCTACCATGCTTTTAATGATTTGGACAACCCTTTCCAGAGAAACACCAAGCAACTTGGAAGACAGATACCTCAACTTCACTTTTGACCCTGAGCAATTTTTAAGGCTGCTGCTTGGGGCACGTACCTGACATCAGAATTTCTAGCAATGAGGGAAGTAAAGAACCTTCACAAACAATACTCTGGTAGGAATCTCGAAGTCCAGAGATGCAAAATGACATAAACAAGCTTCCTGTTCCCTTCAGAAAGTCTTCCAATAAAACTCTGTTAAGGTTTACAGATCACTGCTGATAATGCAGATATTTTATGTACCAAGTGGCATCAAGCACAGACCTCTCAAAAGCACTAACACTGTCTAGAATTGTTAAGATTTCAAAGGAGCAGGAGGTACCAGCAGCACTAATACAGCAAGCTACACTGGCTTACACCTTCTTGCTACTCCACAGCTACTGTTTGCTGCTCTTGCTCTGGAAAATGACAGGAAAATGAACTGCATGAAGCCCAGAGTGGAGGGACACTAAGTCTGTGATCTCCAGCACCTTGACTGAGATCTTGTACAGGGCCTGTTAAACAAAATGACCAGGATGCTTCACTGGCTGATCAATGCCAACTCACAGATAAAACTCAGCAGAAGCAAACTGAGTACCATTTTACATGGGCAGATGGTCACAGGACAAAGGGAAACATTTTCTAACTGAAAGAAGATAGATTTAGATTTGATGTTAGGAAGAAATTCTATATTCAGAGGGTGGTGAGGCACTGGAGAAGGTTGCTCAGAGCAGCTGTGGATGCCTCATCCCTGGTAGGTTCAAGGCCAGGTTGGATGGGGCTCTGAGCAGCCTGGTCTAGTGGAAGGAGTCCCTGCCCATGGCAGGGGATTGGAACAACATGATCTTTGACGTCCCTTCCAAACCAAACCCTTCTGTGGTTCTCTGGTTTAGTATTTCTGCATCTCAGTACCACTTGGAAATAATTTTCCAGGGACAAAACACGTGGGAAACAGCATCACATACTATTAAGCATTTAATCATTGTAAATTATAAAGATAAGACTGATCAATGAGATTTTTAAAAAAATCTATTACTAGTCCATTATACATTTAAGTTCAAAAGACTTTAAAAATGTGCAACAACGTGGTGTCTGTTAAAATGCTTGCAAGGAAATTCAGAATATATATAAATTAAATGCTCATTCTTGAAGATTTTACAGAGATGAAGTCTTTAATATTATGGCATATTGGAGTGAGTCTAGATCTGTAGTACCCTAGTGATGCTTCCTAATGTTGAAGAATTATTAAATTTAAAGAACTTATTAATTCAATTTTACAACATGAAGAATGTATTTAAAATCAATAAAGATATGGTTTCACTTCCATTGGCACTCTGTAGTAGTTAGATGATCTTTCCCTTCGGAAGAGGTTCTAGAACTACTGGTAGTACAAGGTGATGATTTGTAAAGCAGGAGTCAATACTTTTGGTGATCAACGAAATCAAAGTGCAATCAAGGCCTGTGCCATTCCACCAACGACCTAATTAATGCAGGCAGCTCCTCAGTGAGTACTACAGAGGAGGCATTACTTTCACAACCAGACCAAATTAGGATCTAATGACTCAGAAGGGAAAGGAGACACTGCCCGCCAAACAGAGTCTTTTCTAAAAAATGCCACTGCTAGAAAGGCTCTTTCCAAGGTATCTGGGGGCCTGAAATGAGATGCCACAACATGACTTAAAGATAAAGTAAGTTTTAACAATACTTCTGTTTCACAATGACAACAAGGGAGCCTCTAAATTGTAACTTTACTGCAAGAGAGCATTGTTGTACCTTGATCTCCACATTAAGTCAGCAACAGTCAACCATTCTTGTTGCACGTGAGATAGCAAGTCCATATTGTCTTGAAATACCAAAAATTTATTAATTATATACAACCAAATGCATCCAATTACCTTTTTATTTGGATGGATAAACACCACTAAACAACGTAAACTGGGCAGCCTGTGCTTTTCTGACACAACAGGAAAGTGCCAGTACATTTATCACTAGCACCACAAATGTTGCTAGGAAACCACTTCATATTTCCCTTCTACTGGCTTCCAGACAAATTCTATTTGCAGAATGTGCCACTGTATTAGCAAATTAATTGATAAGTCTCTGTGGCATTTGGTAATAATTTTTTCAATAATTTCACCCAAAAGAAACTAGGACAAACAAGAGCAACTAATTAATCAGAAAACACATTAATGCTGTAATGTTTTTTAAAAAAATCAGTATTTCAAAATCTGCCATCACCATAAGATATAGCATTTGATGTACAAAAGGAATTAAATTCTTCCTTCTTAGTTCAGTGTCTCGTAATCAACTTCTACTATTTTCAAAGTCAGCAAATAAGACATCGGATCTGTCAGATGATTTTTGTGGTAACTGTATATCCAATAATTAATTACTGAAAAAATATGTTACATGATGGTAGGAAAACATTTGTGAATGTGAACAACAATGAAAAAAGGTATCAAACACATGCTGAGCACCCTCTTTATAACACCTTTTTTTAGGCATGAGCATTTCAAAAGCGATAAAGAATATTTCTATTTTAATTTCTTTTTAATCTGTTGCTAACTTCTGAATAGTATGAAACAAAGTATGCTGAAAGTGACCTTATGGCTGAAGTGTTACTTTGAACTAAGTAAGCCTTATAATGAGGGTGAAGAGCATTAGAAAAGCCACATCACAAACACACTGCTCATAGCCCATCATGCATTTCAACTTGTTATCAAACTTACCCCTCTTTTGAGGCTTCTGAAAGAAGGAATTCTGGGCTTCCCTGTTTTTATCTCACTCATGCAATAATGCACTGGTTCAATGGAGAATATGGGATACTGGGACCCATTAGGAGTACTGGATGTGTATAAACTAGTAGGGGTTAGGGGTGGGGATTGTGGCTAATATGGAAATAAAGAAAGCAATAAATAAGCCAAATGTTCAAAGTGATTTTAAAATGAAAATTTTGTCTTACAAAAATAAAATTTCCATCCAACACAGAAACAGGTTCTAATGTTCCAGACACATTTATAATATAACTGCATTGGGTTTCAAAGGCTTCTGTCATGAATTAATCTTCAGAGTTATGGGCTGCTGCAGAGAAGGAAGGAAGCTTTAGACTCAACACTGGCACAAGATCCTAACAAGATCCCAAAGCTCCCTGTCTCTTAAAGCAGCTCAGCTATTGCCAGTTTAGCTCCAATCATCCTGGAAGCTCAAGCATTCCTGCTCAGTGCTTCCTCCTACATACTGAGGTACCCTACCAGGTTAGCCAAACCAGAAATATTTGGTACATCTATGGAGAATGACTAAAACAAAAAGTGTTCTCAAACTCTGCCCTCAAGCTGGACTGACACAATGGCTGCATGGCATTCTTAATACCATCCCAATAACCTCCTCCCCTTTTTTCAAATTGCTTCTCTCATGTTTTGTCTCTTATACCTCTGCGATTCTTTCCCAGTTCAATTTTCCTCTATTTCCACTGCTGCACAACTCATTCCCTTTACAAAAGGCTTTCATGTCTTTGACAACATTAAAAATAGGTAAAGGAATACCTGGAAGTCAAGACCAGCCATAGTTTCAGCTAAATGAAGGTCCAAAGACCCCTATGAATACCCTAGCTGTAGGAAACCAGCTGATTCTACAATAGATAATTTAGGAATATACTTTAAAACCTGTGAATAGTATTTGGAATTAAATATGTATCTTTCAGTAAATATTTTGCTTCCAGCAGCTGTTTTGTAGAGCACTCCTCCATCCTCCCCAAAAACCGGTGAAAATCAGGGACAAAATCTTTCATTTCATCCAGGTCCTTAGGGAAGAGATGCATGTAGCATGTACACACATATGTCACACCTGTGACTCCACAGAGAAAACAGTAAGGCTGACTCCCTGAATGCTACACACAGTGAGTGAACTGGGGAGAAGAAAGAGTAGGGCAAGTCTTGTCAGCTTATTTCAGCTGTCATCACACTAAGGGATTTCTTGTAACTATAGCAAATGTCAAGGTCCAGGATGAAACCAGTGTACATTTACATAACTCTCCAAACTCTCAGAAAGATGTCTGGTGGTCAAACTGGCAATTGTCATCTAATTTCAGAACAGGCCAAATCTCACCCACCTCTGCAGACAAATGCAGTATTCATGCCCATGTATCAATGCATGTGAACTGCTATGAATCATTAATTATACTGCATGAAAAGTAAACAATCAGTTTTAACACACAGCTGGAGTTACATAATATACTGAGGATGGAATAAAGTATCAGGTGTATCCTTCCTTTCTGTAAAGACCTACTTTCTCAGAACACTATCAACTGGAAAATAAATTCTACCATTAAGAAGACCTAAGAATAGTTTCCTGTAATAAATGACCGAAACTGGCATGAAGCATTAAAATAACCTCACAAAAAACTGTGGGAATCATTAAAATGGCTCACTGATATGCTCCAATATTAAATAAAGATAAATAAATTTAAATACGTACATGCTCCATTCATTTATACAGCTAATGCATGTACTGACAACCTTCTGTTGATCCACAAAGGCATCTTGCACAGAAAGTGTTAATTGTAACTCATAAGAAAACAAAGTAGTAATTTCAATGCTTTCATTTTTTCCTTGAGCATTGGAATATTTTTACCTATTTCCTAGTAATATTTCTTCTAGGACATTTACCTTTATGGAGCTTCCCCAGTATGTTTTACACAGCGACCGATTATAAACTTTCATGTTTTCAGAGAAACCTCAGGAGTTTTCAAAACTTGCAACAGGTGTAATAAAAATCCATATTGCACTTCTACATATAAGTGTGACATTTAGAAGGAGATTGCTTTTTGTGCCATAACAGATGGATCTGAAGCCTGCCCAATTCCAAAGCATACTCTCCCTCTCCTTATTTTTACATTCACAATTAATACCTTTCCTATGCAATTACAGAATCTCAGAAATATTACAATAATGGGAAGCTACTTTTATCAAATAACTATTAAAAATGCTCCCAGACACAAATTACTAGAAGTGACAACTTGATTTTTAACATGGTAAGTACTCAAACCTACTCAAACCTGATCTCCTTACACATACTTTAAAAGACATGGGCAGGCAAGGGGAAGATTTTTTAAAACTACATCAATTGCTGCTTCCATGCACTCTCAATGTTCAAATTTTAATTTTCCAAATAGGAATTTCTTAATTATTACCTTTGGTTTCTTTCCAAATAGCCACAGCTTTCCTTTAGCCTTGCCGACTGTAGTTTTTGTATCAATTCTCATTCCCTCTTGCTTTGGTGTACTGATGGTTCCATCAGAGATAGTTCTGTAAATATTCTGACTGTAGTCTTCAAATGGAAAATCTCCAGGAGGCTCAAAACCAGACTTGAAGCAGTCTATCACTAGTTGAGAGTCCTAAACATGGGACATTAAAGAGTTTAAAAAGCAAGCCCATCAAGAACCAGAGAGGAAAAATGGAGACAAATTTTCCATTTAATTGCAGAGCTGCACAGAAAGGAAGAGTGAGCTCAAAACAAACACTTCTGGACAGAGCAAGTGAAGATAACAGCATTATCTCAGCAGTGTTCATGAGTGCATAGCAAAGCATACTCTGCTATTCAGAATATTCCAGAAAATACTTCCCAAGGGTTCCCACAAATTTAAAACAGGGCCAAACTACTTTCCACCTTTTAATCTTACAACATTGGTACTGAAATTAAGACAGAACTAAGAAACGAGATGTAGTAAGATAAAATAGGACAGAACCTGCTGCAGACAAGCAGGACACAGAATGAATGCTTTGTTAACTGAACACCCTTTATATGCTTTGATGTCACATGCAGGGGAAAATACTGACCATGGTATTGCAGGATATTTCAGAATAACCAAAATACTGCATCCAAAATCACACCCAATGAGAATGTGCCAGAGATATTCAGATTACACTAAATCAATAAGGCAGAAAGAGAGCAGACAACAAAAGCAGAAGTGGTTCCTTCTGCTGAAATCCAAGTCACAACACTTTTGAAGCAAATATTTGACAACAGAAAGATAACTGTACAGGGTAATTCAGTTTCTCCCCTCTCCATAGCTTCTGTAACAGTTCAGTTACTCACACACATTTAAAAAGTTACTCAGTTCTACTTACTCTATGTTCATCAACTGATTTTGCTGCAAGGATCATCCCTTCTAAGCATTTTGAGATAATTGGAATAACCTTGCGCTCAGAGTCAGCAAAGCCTTTGTAACATTCACTAAGTTTGATAGTCCTTCTTTCATCCATTTCTTGAAGTTGCTGCAAGTGCAAAGATAAAATAAAGCTTTCATTTGCTGATTTTCTCCCTCCTCGATCCTGACATATGCAGTTACTCTGGTCACCACAGTTTGGGACAGAATTCCTAAGCTTGCCCAGTATTTTTATTTGCTAAAAAAACCAGAACTTAGAAGTCCTTTCAGACACAGTCTTAAGATGCCCAGTACAATAGTTATGAAGACTACATGCTCTTTGATTTCTAAAAATCATGTAATGGATGGGACTTTCTTTTCCTTTTTCTTTTATAAAGCACATGTACAGTGTTTCTAGGCAACTATTTGAAGTTTTTGTTTTATGCAAAAATGAGAACCACAGTGAAGAAATTTTTCTGATTTCTACATCTCCTCACTTTCTCCTTCTAGTTCCAAGTTATTCTTCTCTGGTGACAAATATATCTATGTTGCTTTTATTATTATACCTTCCAAGCAATACCAATTATTTAAAATATAGGAAAAATAAGAAAAATTTAAATTATCTGCAGTTTAGACACTCTGATTTGAAATACAAACCATTTCCTTTAGCAGTGTGCAAGAAAATAAAGAGAAGAATACCATTACATAAGATTTGCAATCAAAGTTTACTGAAACAGAACAAAACAGAATAAATTCAAGAGAAATACTATTAAGATAACAGCTCTGGGCTTTTCACCTGAATATGGAAAACACCCCAAACAAAACCAAAAAAATCAGTCAAAAATATACCAATAGGTTGTGAAAAACAAGATAAGAAGTTGAATCTTTCCTCTATCTACACTGAGGCAAATTTGTCAAACAAAATTCAATTTTGTCTCTCCAAGACAAAACAACCACCTAGAGGTGTTAAAACCTTCTCCAAGGTTTTCCCATAGAATGTCACCAAATACTTGCAATGAAGTAATAAAAGTGTAGTCCCAAGAGAAAACAGGGCTCTTACTGTAGAGCTCAAAATATGAGTAATATCTTACAATGATAATGGATCTTAGCCCTGGAGAAATAAGGGCAGTAAAGCAAAAGTCTGGTGCAAGCTGCAAAGATGATCCTGTTCCTCCTGGGAGCTGACTGCAGTTCCTGGATCAGTGTGTGAAGTCAAGTCAGACCTACTGTGGTGCTGCTTAACAGTTAAAATATTAGAAAATTCTTTAATAAGCCAAGGGATTTTCTCCTGTCAATCCTAGATCTTCTAGTAAGGATTTTTAAAAAAAATATGAACTGACCTGTGCTTCTGGAAAATACCAAGCATATTTAAGTTGAATACCTTCAAATAAACCCAGTGTTCCACCTTCCACTTCCTCACTCCCTGTCTCAGTATCAGTTCCACCCATATTTCCCAAATGGCTGAAGGTACATGTCAACACACTTCTGAACTCTCCTCACCTGATGCCCCCAACTATTTTAAACTGTTCTGTAGTTTTGCAAAGTCCATGTTTTTGAAAGAATGTTAAAAAAAATTTTATTAGTTACATAAAAGCATCTCAAGAAATCCCCACTTTAGATGCAAAGTACTGATCTTTAACTTTTTTACTTGGTTTAGAGAGATCTGTGTATTGCTGGTAACACTGACAGAGCAAGGACTAATTGGGGGCTGGGAGGGTGCTGGAACTTCTGCCTCCAATACAGCCTTTTTCACCCGTGCATGAGAGCCATGAAACCACAACCACCATCAGCTCTGGGCTGTCCTTCACCTCAGCACAGGCAGAGCATTCACTCACACACACACACACACACACACACACACACACACACACACACACACACACACACACATGGATCCTGAGAACTACTGATCAACCCTTTAGAATGATTGTTTTAAATGTCTTCTGCCACCCAGACGTCTCAAGTATTTATTTTGCCAGACCCTTTCAGAAATATTTAAACAAAGAGTCTACAAAGTATAAAATCTAAGAGAAAATGCAACCAAGCATTTCTGTTAGAAATCTAAGCATAAGTATGGTAAGCAGTCTCATGAAAAAACACAAGTTGTCTCAAGATTATGGTAATTTCTTGATAAAATGATCCACTAACATCCAAAAAACCAGAGTTTTTAATTTTAAAGTCTACTTCTTCTTTAGGAAAGGATCAGACATACTTTATCTGTTAATTATTTTACCTTGTAAATCTGAGGAATGACAATGTAGTAGTGCTTGTGCTGTTCCCCATTAAAATTCTGTAGTTGTGCAGCATATTCATTTTTGTTTTCATCAGCCATGTGTGTGCGCAGGTTTAACTGCTGCTTAGCCTAGTAGGAAAGTGTTACCAGGTTAAACAAGTCTTGTACTTTTCAATAACACACAGCACTATTTTATCAACTGTGCAGGAACAGTAGTCACAAGTCATCAAAACCAACATCCTTATAACTGAAATATAAAGAACGTGAGACTTGACATATACTGACACTCCAAAAGCTCATCTGTTATATACAGAGAAAGCAATGATCACTGTAGCTCCCTTAGCCAGACTGCTTAAATGTGTATCCTAAAACCCACAGAAGTGACTGATCCCATAAACCACAAGGTACCAAATAGCAGACAGCTGCCAGTTAAAGGAAGACAGTCAGCACAGTCACCCAGAGGGACTCTCATGAACTTTAACAAGGCCAAGTGCCAGGTCCTGCGTGTGAGTTGGAGTGATCCCAAGCACTAACAGAGGCTGGGAGAGAATGGGTGGAGAGCAGCCCTGAGGAGAAGGACTTGGGGGTCCTTGCAATGTGCACTCACAGCCCACAAAGCCAACCCTACCCTGGGCTCCAGCAAAAGCAGCATGGCCAGCAGGTCAAGGGAGCTGCCTCTGCCCCTCTGCTCAGCCCTCCTGAGATCCCAGCTGGAATGCCCTCAGCACAGGAAGGAAATGGACCTGCTGGGAAGAGTCCAAAGGAGGACACAGAGATCATCAGAGGACTGGAGCATCTCTCCTATAAAGACAGGCTGAGATTTGGAGATTTTCAGCCTGGAGAAGCAAAGGCTTTGGGAACACCTCAGAGCCCCTTCCAGTACCCAAAGAGTGTCTACAAGAGAGCTGGAGAGGGACCTTTCACAAGGGCAGGTAGTGATTGGGCAAGGGGGAATGATTTTAAATTCACAGAGGGCAGGTTTAGATTTGACATTAGGAAAAAATTCTTCACTATGAGGTTGGTGAGGCACTGGAACAGATTGCCCAGAGCAGCTGGGGATGCCCCATCCCTGGAAGTGTTCAAGGCCAGGTTGGATGGGGCTTTGAGTAGCCTGGTCTAGTGAAAGCTGTCCCTGTCCATGGCAGGGTAATCTTCAAGGTCCATTCCAACCCAAACCATTCTGATTCTGAAGCACACTCCTTTCATGTGCTGTCTTACACGTCACTGGAACTCTGGCTTTGCACATAACAAATAAGCATATTTTATACACAACGTTACACATTCAGTGAATATTATTTCAGTACTGATGATTAACATGTAAATGAAATACAACTGATAATTAAGTAAAGAAAAGCCACCACACTCTTACCTTCTCAACATCAGCCTTTGTCGCATTAGTGTCATTGTCCAGTCGTTCATAGCTTTGCTGTGCCTTCTCTGCCTCTCTGCATTCTCTCTCAAATTTCTTTTTGCTCTACAAAAGGCACAAACTTACTGCTTCAACAGCCACTATTCCCATTTGGTTTCATACATTAATTCTGAATTCTAAATATCAAAGCTTCCATTAAAGTATCTTAAATTCACTAAGTCCCTTTAAAGGAGCACATTGTTAGCACAGCAACTAGGTCAACTGAATTATTCTGAAGGCAGTCTGAAGGACGTATCTACACTACAATCACCATCAGTATTCATGTCAAGTGGCACAGCTGTAGGTAGCACAGACAACAGCATTCAATACACTTGATGCTCTCTATATGCAGCTGTTGTCAAGACAACTGCTGTAGGAAAAATTGTCACAGAAGTTCACATCTCTGGAGAGAAACTGCAACCGAGACTCTGAGCTCCTGCTTCCCAGCAAAGTCAGGCAACTGAGGTTAGTGAGTCCCTTAAAGGCATCTAAATGTATTTAAAAGACTGACTTTGCACTCAGGTAAATATAAGGCACTCTATTGTTTGAGCTGAACTGTGGAGACTATCTTGGTGAAGAGATAACATCTAAAACTACCACATATGCTTCTATTCTGATCCTCTGATGATGAATTAAACTCTTTGACATGATAGGGAAGCAAGACCTTGTTCATCTGGGACCACAACAACAAAACAGAAATTCACATCTCCAGTACTGCTTCACAATAATCTGAATCAAAGGTACAATAATTTTTTAAGACAGACAACCAGAGTATCAGAATACATCTTGAACAGACTTGGTTGAATTTTGTATTTTCTTATCTTTAAAAGCATTTGTTTCAAGAAAAAGAAGCTTATAGTCTGTCCTAGAGACATTCGCTTCCTGCATTTATCTGTTAAACAGTAATTCCATCTCCCAAAAATACAATAGTCTATAGTGGTATTCTTGATTATACCTTGGAACAAGCCCTCAAGCTCAAGTCAAATTCAGTGACTTAAGATTTTATCTTCATGTAAATAAACTATCATTTTTAGTAGCCCAAGGAGAAGCAACAAAAGTCTGTACCCATGCTAAAACCAGATTCCTTTATGCTGGTTATGTTGGATAAAAGCCAAGGCTTCTCTCAAACATAAACACAGAAGCTGTTTAGAGGAGATTTTTTTAATTGGGGAACTATAAATACATTGAACTGTATTATGTTACTAAATTATTTGTACATTCAGTAATACACCTAAGTATTAAATCTAAGCAAGACAGATGAAAACAATTCCACTTACAGCCAGTATATCTTATTTAAGTTCAACAGGAATAAAATCCAAACACAAACTCACATTATCCATCTGTTTCCAGCACATGTCCAGATACTGCTGAGCCTTTCGCCCTTCCTGAAGATGCTAAAAACACCACAAATAAATTAGATTTGCCTATATTTTTAGTATTATTACCATAAATTAGTCCCTACTCTAGTTGACAGCCTATGATGTGCAGTATCTTCCACAAGCTACCCATACTCTTTGGAAGACATTACTTAACATGCAAGAATTACTTGATGCAAGAATTGTATCACAGATACCATGGCACACTGGCAAAAAAAAAACGTTACTAGCAAACACTGTCTTCCCAAGATAATAATTTTTAGGTTTAATAACTGTATTATAGTATATAACATGATATATTATAGAAAAACCTTAAATGTGTCTTATAAATGTATCACAAAATCTATGTATTGCCATGTTCATCAAAACGGGTAAACAAATACATCAGTTCATTAAGACATACATTTTGATATGCTATTTTCAAATTTAAAACCACAGAAATTACCATTTTTCTCTCAGTTTTCAGATCATGAGAATATCTCATCAATTCTCCATACACTCTGTGTCCCATTTCTTCTGCAACTACTTCTCGCTGTCCTGCATAGTCATTCAACTCGTTGAGGATGTTAAAAAAGGCAATACATGAAGTAAACCTGACAGAAAGCACACACACACAAAAAGTTAGACAGCTTTTTAAAATGCACTTATTTTAGCACAGACTGTACTCCTGATTAAATAAAAAACTACAGACATTTTACAATAAACCGTATCTTAATGCTAATTGAGTCAGAGTAGAAACACAAGCTGGTAAAGCCGATGTTAAGCCTAGCATGTACTTATGTTGCAATGTCTCTTCAAACACGTTTTACCAGAACACGGGGTTTGTGGATGGAAAAGAAAGAAGAAGAATACTACCTGGCAAGCCCTGTAGTATAGTGGCATCTCCTAAGCTGCCCCGGGAGGGGCCTGAGCTTGGGAACAGATACATACGTCCCTAGGCTCGGAGGCTGAGCTTGCTGCAGAGATGATGAGCTTGGTAGTCTTGAGGGTGGAACATGCCAATCATGCCACTCCTATGCATGCCGATGGATTCTACTGAACAAGTTTGCTATCAGCTCTGGAGACAGCTGCCTGTTTGCCTGCCCACCTCTTGGCTGGAAGTAAGGTGCCACTATGGCTGGCACTAAAAAGGGGGGAAGAGGAGGGGCAAAGGGTAGAAAGTGTGTGTGGAAGGGAAGAAAGGAAAAAAAAAACAGGCACCATATTAAAATATACATCTTTCTCTCTTTTAATTGTGGAATACTGCCACCTCCATAGACTTGGCTTTTGGGAATTTCAAATGCCACTCTAGCACTGGAAAGCCTATTCCCTCATGTCCAGGATCTTTACATAGTTAAAAGATCTAGAGGAAATCCTACTGTGAATTCTCAGGCACTCCACACAGTATGGGCTCTGGCTGCAACCTGAAACTTGTCCACTTGTTTTATTTCCCAAGACTTACCCCTAAAGAAAAAAAGTACTATGCTTTTTCAAATAAATTTTTTAAATGGCTATGGAATGGACAGCAAAACAAGCACGTTTTCGATAAATAAGGTTTTTTAGCACCAGTAGACATCCACTTGTTTTGTCTCCAGAGTCAAAGCAAGTCAGAATTTTAAGAGCTCCTCTTGCCCATAACATGTCAATTTGTGTACACTCATGTCTCACTACAGAGATGCACAGCTACATTTGTATTGCCATAAAAATGCACTGAAAATCTCTATTACTAAGCAAAAAACTAAAGCCTAAGGACACACACTTGCTTCTCTTTAAAAACAATGCTAGTCTGTACATATTAAGATAAACTTCTGCTTTCAAAATTTAGGTTAACTTAAAATTATTTTGGAAGGGAGCAAGTCTACTACATTAAAATACTAACAGGAGTAAACATGCTTGAGAATTATAGCAGAACTGTAAGAAGCCAAGCACTTTTGTTGTCATCACCAATTAAATACTTTATCTTGAAAAAAAAAATCCATAAAAGGACAGCATATACTGTTACTTTTCACTTTTTACACACAGAACTTGAAATGGACATTTTTACCTGGGTTCCTCATCTTTTGGTGAGCGCTTAGGACAGTACTTCTTAACCAGATTTCTGTTAAAGAAGAACAAAAAAAGATCCTATTTTAGAGTCTCTTTTGAGAAGACACACATAGAAAACTGCATGAACAAATTATTTCTGTTTAATGTTCTATAAACAAATCTATTCCCTCTGTCAACTTATAAGGGTCCTTTAGATAACACAAGGCTGAAATCTACAGTATTATCAAAGTTTTACACCACTCTGACCTAGAGCAATTTGCAAATATTTTAAAACTTCTACTGCAGTGATTAGACATGAAATGCAGAGTTTGTTATTTAACATCCTATTCCTGCATGCAGAAGGCAGCAGGAGATGAGGACAAGGCCAACACACGACCACTGTGTCACACAGACAGTGGACACTGTGTGCTGTGCCACCAGCACAGAGCTCCATTCCTGAAGGAAGCTCTGAGTACAGACTCAGGTCAAAGATTTTAAGCACACTATTTCCAAATATTTAATAAGGACATGCCCAGAAGAGGAGAGGCAACATGTCTTTTCAGAAAAGAGATTTTACACTTTGTCCTATCATCAGCATTACAAGTACCCAGATTTTAGAGACCAAGCAAATCTCTAGAATCCACAGGACCAGAACTTAGCACAGTATCACAGTCCAATTTTTGAAAACATTGATATTAAATGACCTGTGTATCATAGGATGCAGGAAAAAAAAGGAATGGAGGAGTTAAGAGAAGATTCTAGGAGAAAAAAATCTAGCATGCATTTTGTGCATTTCACCTCACTATCTCTCTGTAACTTCAGTTGTTACTAATTATGAACTACCTTACCATTAAAACAAAGGTGCTAATTCTACTTTCATCTAAAATAACCTTGTACAATTTCTCAAATCCATTTAGCTGGAAGTCATCCCTATGATACAAAAGCCCAGATAGTAAGATTATGTCCAGTCACAAAGGATACACCAGAATATGAGCAGGGAGTTGGTGTGAAAATAGTAAACTCTGATCTTTTGCCTGTTTCTATACCTTCTGAGACTACAATCAAAAAAACCCAACTATGATAAGAAAGTCAGGTCCTTTTTATATCAATTTGTACTAAGAAAGAGAATAAGCACTGACTTTTCAATAAAAAATTATATCCACATTTTATAGTAACCTGCTTATAGAAGTTCAAGTAAGAATCTCTTCTCTCTATCCCCAGAACTCACTGCCTATTGTAACATTCTACTTGGTAGGGATTAAATGCAGACATTTTTAGGAAAATGCATAAACAAAATAGGGAAAAAAAATAAGATTCACTAAGTAACTTTCCTGTGTTCCTTTTTCCCTTACATTTCTGCTTTGTTCCTCAGTGCTTTTAATGAATAGGAAATTTCTAAAATTCATCTTATTTTTATTCAGAAGGTGAAATGCATAACACACATACAATGCTGTAGCTAAGCAACCATGCATGAGCCTTTTCAAGGGAAGATTTTCAGAGTTGTTAAAAATGAGAAAAGAAATTACTTACTAAAGCCATACAGTTTAAAAATGACAGGAGGGAAGGGTCATAAATACAGATTATTTACTACCATACAGATTGTTGTTCTGGTTTCATTCATTAATGCAATTGTTCACTATTTCTAGTGAAGACCTAGATATTATATATATATTCTCCTAATAACTGCCAGTTTCATTAGTCAATCCCATCTACCTTTGGATCCAAGGAACACACAGGTTTGAGACACTGTGATCAGGATTTAAAGCCCAAGGTACAGTAATCAATGGCAATAAATATGAAATGACAAGCAAATGCAGATTTTAAAGGTCAAAGAAAAAGACAGCATTCATGTGAACAAATATGCATTACAACCATTTTCAAAAATCTTTCCAAGATTATGCATATAAAAATGTGGAAACTGTCTCAGTTTGACTAGACAGATGCATATACTCATACTGTATTTATACAAATATCACATAAACACAACAGTATGCAGAAGGAACATGAAAAATAGATTTGACCAGAGTAACCAGGTATCTCCAGAGATCACAATGCATAATTTTAATGGGCAAAAACAGCTTAGGAACAATCATAGCTATTTGCTTTAAACCAACAACAGAGAAGCTGACCATATTCAGAAATTTTATTCCACAGCAGTTTCATCTCCAGCTGCTGGTATAACTTGTATTACTGCCTAACATCACAGAAAGTGGAACTCCTCTGTCTACTCAAGTGTCATAATGCTTTAGACAGGATGAAAAGGGAGTGAACCTCCAGAATTATTTTGTGTGTAATGATGTGGAACAAAACAGACCTTCACATTGCCCCTTTTAAGAAACAATGCTGGTCAAAACAGCATCTGAGAATTCAATTTAAATATTCAGTCTAGAGCCCAGTAGTTTGGCACATAATAAATCTCATTTTTTCCAATTACAAAATAAAAACAAATTAAACAGTCATATCATTAAAATGCAACATGTTAATGTACACTGCAATATCTTTGTCCTGATTCACATCCCTGTAACTCAGTAACAGTCTCTAAAAACCTTTGCAAACCTTGTGGTAACACATTAGCTGAGACCTACACCACATAAAAGTTCAGATTTTCCTTCAAGTTAGCTCAAACAAAATCAAGTTACACTTCCTTTTTTGTTTCAGAACACATTATGTTGCAGGCAGACAAGATAAGCTGTCTAGGGTGTGTTTTTCCCCCCCACACAACTGAGGATTCCCCAATTTTTCTTGTAATTTTTTCAGTATCAAAGAAGAATAGTAAGGAATTAAACCTAAAACTAGCATTTGGAAAAGTTATCACTTCCGGAATTACTTGGCAACCATGAGATTGCAAACAGTAAGAATATATGAGGAGCTCAAACAGCCTCTCATATGCTGTACATGCATCACCTGCCCTCTCCTAGAAGACCTGGAAGGGCTGTTGCACCTGGGAAAGGCTCACCACTAAGTTGTGACAGTATAAAGAAAAACAAAGGCTTCAAAATGCAAGGGTATACACAAAGTGAATGTGAATTTCTGCCAGGAGACTGACTCTAATAAGTGAAACTGTTATGAAAAGTTCACTCAAGCTTTCATCCTTGGGTTTAAGTCTATGAGAATAAGACCCATCAATGATCTCAACAGGATGTTCATGGTCCACACTGAAACCAAGACAGTAAAAAAATACCACCATAAATCACTGGCTGTATCTCCTGACTAAACTTGGCTTTCCTTGGTCTCCCATCCAAGTACTAAGAGAGCCACAGAACTACCAAGAGGGGACCACTTGCTGTACTGTTTATACTCTACAAACCAAAAGCACCATTAATCTCAGTTATAAAGTTCATTATGAAAAGAGTCTCAAGTCTTTTTCAGATTCTTTTCCATTACAAAAGGAAGAAACAGTGATATACTAGAAATTTCCATTAGGGATATTAATATCTATCTCACAGGCCATATGCTGCCAATATTAAAATTACCAGAACCACAGTCCATCCCACAAGACGGTCTCTCAGAACTTCCCAGGAGCAAGATGCAGGCTGGCTAACTCTTCTGAAGGTGACAATTTTGCTTGAACTCAGTCCCCCCTGGGCCTCATAACTATGTTACAGAATTAAAAACAGGGAGTTCTCAGGAGCAGTGACGGCCAAAATCAAGTTGTTATCATGAGACAGCTCATTACACAACAGTCTAGTCACCTCCAAAGACTATATATGCAAGAATATTAAAGAGTAACTCAGGAACTGGTCTACTGGCAGAAAATCAGTCACCCTCTGATGTGTGTGCTGTCCAGACCCTGGTGGGAAGCAGGCAGGAAGTGCATGCATGCCCTGTATAAAGTGTGTGCAGCAAGACCTGTGCTTCCCAGAACTGTCATACTTACTGCACAGGGACAGTCACTCCAGTCATCTGACAGAAGGGGTACTCGACAAAACTCATTTTTGAAAGACACTTCAAGAAAAATCAATAGTTTTACCCAGAGTAAAATGCTGAACAGAGAAAATTTCCTATTTTTAGTCAACTCCTGAAGTAATAATGTGGTGTCTCATCTTGCTAGCTGTGGAGTGAACCTTTGAATACAATTAAGCAAAATGGCATTTGTTAATACTATTTAAGGAAAAGATCTTGATGGAGATCTGTGGACATAAAATATAACTCTATTTTTTAACAAACAACTGAAAACAAATCGAAACAGGGCTGCAAACTGTGCTGTGCATGCTTCCAACTTTCCTTTACCTCCTCAAGCTCCTCTATACCAGCTTTGGAAAAGTGATATTTATTTTCTTCCTTCCAAGAAAAAAATCCTTCAGTAAAACAGTGGGTTATTATACTAGGTGAATATATACAACTGGATGAAAAGAAACTGATAAGGAAATCAAAAAGGAAATGAGCAGCCCAGACACAGAACATCCATATCCTCAGCTGGCAACCTCATTACTGTATTAACGAGGAAGGATTTCTCAGGTCTCTATCTAGTGACAATCAGGTTTGCAAATGATGGAAGAAACCACAGGAGAGAAGTTGCTATCAGTTTCAGTCAGAAAAGGGTAGGACAGTAAAGATGATGGTGAAGGCAAAGATGGCAGTGAAAGCCAAGGTCACAAGAGTGTCTCACTTTCAATTTTATTCTTCAAGCACTAAGTGCACTGTTGGTAAAAATTAACCTACTTCATTCTGAAGAAATAACTTTATTCTGAAGCAGCCATTTCATGGCTGCTACTCTCTTTTTATGATCCATGAAGGGAAATTCCTATTGGACCTAAAAGATGTTTCACTTGGCAGCTGTAGAACAGAGGTAAGACAAAGGGTGGCTGGGTTACAGCCTCACCCAAAGGGACAAGACCTGCTATGGAAAGGGTGTGCTTTAAGGACAGGAAGGTCTTGTTGTTTTCTCAAGTTCAACTCAATTATTTTAATCAGATTTCTTAACACAATGTAGTGCAGCTCTTGCCAATTCAACATGAGAAATTAATTAGTAGCAGAGGCACACACACACTCTCAAGTGTAGATACAGCAAACATGCTGATAGTCAGTGCAAAAAATCACTTTGGCTTTCCTTGTTTTGAATCTTTAATTTTAAGCCTTAAACCTTTTTAGTTCAAAGATCTGAAAGGTGAGTGGGAGAGAAGAGTGGGAGAGAAGGCAAAAACAAGCAAGCAAGTGCACACCCAAAGATAATTTTCTGTTTTGGACTGGTCTGTTGTGAAAAAAGCTAGTGATCTAAGTCACTCTGTAAATGAAAAACAGTCATTCATCACAACACTTCATATCTGCCCACTAAGCAATACAATGATTTTAAGTAACTTTTAAGATCCACTTGCAAAGAAAAAAAACCTTACCTCAGTTGTTTTGCATAGTTTTGCTCAATTTCTATCCTTTCTTTTACAAATTTTGCGTATTTCTCCAAGAAGTCAATGCCCCACTGTGTATGTTTGTCCAAGTTATCAAACTGATCCTTTAAAAACAAAAGGAAACAAAATTACCCAGAATTAGTTGAGAATCACAGCAGCACCAGATTTACACATCATTTATTTATAAGCTGTGCTCTGAGGGAATGCTTGCTGCTGGGGTAGAAGTCATTCAAGTTATAAATCAGTCAAATATGTATATACATATCAGCCAAATACCAGAACAGTAGGTTTCATGTGCAGGAACAGCTCTATCTCTTTTTATAAAAACAGCTCTAAATTCTTGCATGTTAAGCTGTAAGCAGCCTTTAAGCACTTTCACAATGCAAATCTTTCTTTCCTTCTTATCAAAACCCTTTATTTCAAAAGTGCATCTTTTCCACCAAGATAACAGACCCAACCAAAGATCACTATTAGATGATTAAGAGACCACTCACAAAAGAGATATCTGGCAGCTTTGAAACATAGTAAATTATAATTTCATTGGATACAAAAAATTACTTTCACTCTTACGATTACCCACTCTTAAAATTAACCACTTATAAAAGAAAAATAACATAAATTTTAGCAGCATGACTAAATTTGGGGGTAGTCTGCATATCAAAAACATTTATTAAATCAAAACTATATACACAGCTCATGATCAGCTCTAACAGGAGATTCCAAAGAAAGTAAACCTGTCCTTAGTAATTAAGAAAGTTATAGCAAACTTAAGGCACAAAACAAAAAGCAGAAACAATAAAAAATAAACTACATTTCCAAGAAAGAAAAAAAAAAACTTGGGGAATTTTTAATACATTAAACCATCTTCAAAACCAATCTTCCACTGCACTCTCTACTGACCAATAGGTGGAGGATACACTGATTAGGACAAGCTGAAAAGCCAAAAAACAAGAGGAAATATGGGGGTTAAGAATTAAGCAGGAGGAAACAAAGGTACAAAATACTGCCTCGCAAATATTTTTAGTCTAACACATACTTGCATTTTACGTTACAATAATCCACCACAGTGAAAAAAATCAAAGATTTTCAGCTTACAACAGCATTTAAAATTAGCAGTTATTTAGTAATCAAAAATGGCAAGCAACTGAAACATCAAAGTTTGCATCCTGCAAAGGCTGAATCCAAATACACTTCACAGAAAACTTAAAAAATAAAAAAGAAAAAAGCTAAGGAAGCAATTAAGTTCAAAGTTTAATCAGCTTGCACTAAAAAAGCTCTGAAGGCTGTTTATCAGAGGCTATCTCTTGCAGACTCAGTGGCTTGCCTGAACCTAATGAATGATGCAGACTTCTAGCATTAGCAATTTAAGTTCAATTTCAACATGCAGTAGCCTGATCTACAGCTAAATCAAAAAATGCCTAAAATGCTGCAAGACTCAGGGAACACATATTCACTTGAAGTGATACCAGGCAAACACAGCTATATAACCAAGAAAAATAAAAATAACAAGATTAAGGTTGCTCTCAAATGCTGCCTTGCAGGTCCCAGTATCCTACACCACGGACTAACAACCACAGCCATTAGTGCCTTGAACACTTCAGTCCAATGGCATGCAAGTACTGCCACCAAAAGTACCCATCCTGTTCTACCACCAGCCTCTGCACCACTCTCTCCACCAAAACCACAAGCACTTTCCCTGATGTTTCACCACAGAGCCAGCCAGAGATGGGAGAGGGACTCAAGACAAGATTTCAATGTATTTGAGAAACCACAGCCCGTATCCCGCACTATTCTGATACATGCACTTTGCACCAAGTGGACATTTCCACTCAAAATAGCTTATGTCAAATAAAGTGACATTTCTGCTACTGCTTTTAGAGAAGCTGCACATGCATGGTTTGAGTGTGGGAATAGGCAGACAACGACCAGGCTGTGGCATCAAACCACATTTGCTAATATGCGTAAAAATACGCCAAAAAGTCTTTCTTTTTTACACTTCACTCATTTGTGTAATTACTCTTACAAAATTAACCTAGCATCCAAAAGTAGTTTGTAAAAGATGCTTCTGGCATGAAGTCAATACCTAATACCATTAAAAAGAACTGACTTCCTTCAGCACACAGCAGAACAAAGCCTTTGCTGTCCTACTTAAGCTCTTTAGACCACAAAGCTCTCATTTGCTGCTAAGGTTTCATTAGCATTAGGGAACACCACATTACTTATGTTTCCAAACATGCAACCAGAGACAGTGGCTTTCCAAATATTTTGTTGAAACAAAAAAGGACCCCACTGCTCAAACTTCCTTCAAGGTCTGCTGTTAATATGAAAATTACATTTGACAAGCTATCATGCTTTACTACAAGGATTTAATCACTGATCATAGAACAAAAACTCTTTTTTCCCCTCAATTCCTCTTCTTCATGTGATTCTAGAAACAGTATGTTCTGGGCAAAGACAGCTTTGTCGGATTATCCCACAAGCTTCACAATTTTTCAAATTCTCTACAAACAATAAACCAGTGAATGAAAGTCTGAGGCCATAAGAATAACCTTACACTGGTCTGTAAAGCCACTGAGATAAATGAGCAAAAGATAAAGGCAACATCAGCAAATAAGCAAAATGGCCTGGCCTTTTCAGAAGGGCTTCCTGAGAGGAGCCACGAATTTACGTATTTACTTTCAATCCCTCTCCAGAAGCTCACATTTGAGCTCTGGGCCTCGAGACAGGAAAAAGCTTCCTTTTTGAACACAAACAGCAAATCTTCCAGACTGCTACAAAGGAAATCAAACTAATGCACTGAGCTACAAGTGATGTCTACAATGGATAAAAAAATAAATAAATCAGGAAATGCTGTACAGACAAGAAAATAGACCAAATAGTTTCAATAAAATTTAGGTCTGTATTTTCAAAATAAATACATCAATGTAGCAATTTGGCTACCTCCTTTATAGGAAATATGAAAACTGCATTAACTAGAGATCAGCAAAATGTTATTAAAAAAAAATCCACATCCTACAATATCTGGCTATCTAGGCCTTGATAATGAAGTATGTTTTCAACAATACTTCCAAGCACATATCTATTGCTGTTTGTCTAGTAACTGCCCACACTCCTCGCCAGCTGAGCAGAAAATTTTTGTAAAAAAATTTTATTAAAACTGCGGCTGACTATTATTAAAGTGATTAAGGTCAGCTAATGGATGGTGGCCCTACATGGAAACTGCCCACTCAAAAGTGGAATGTAGACCAAAGCCTCTCCATTACAAACAAACAAATCTGATACTTGACAAGAAGTTTGTAGTAGGTCAAAACAGACTATTCCAAAACAAATGTCACCTACCTAAATTTCACTTCCAGATTATTTACTGGAACTACACATGTATGTTATAAACACTCCAGGTTTGCAGCTCTAAACTTATCATGTGTTTGCAGATACCAGGAAGCTTTACAAAAATAGCAGCTGAAGTATCAAAGCCAAGAGCAAACCTGACTCAAACCTGCACCCAAGACAAAACAGACTCTCCTAGGTTAAACTTGAGATTTGCTCCCCTCCTCTTACTGACATTTGTTTTTTCTCCAAACAAGCCTTAAGAACCAATAAAAAGAAAAACATGGGAGATCTCTTCAGAGGGATGAACATGCTACAGCATAAATACTGGACGTTTAGTCTTCCCAAAGCTACCAGTCCAGACACTGGACTACTGTGGGAGTTTCAAATAAAAGGTATTCAACAAGATTGAGATTTTTACAAGGGTAATGTCCCCAGCTTTCATGAACTTCAGAAAGCAATTCTACTTGCATTTAAAACTAGGATTGTGGCATCATTCTGTAAAAAAATCCTTCTGTTTCACTAATTTATTCCTTTACGGTATGTAAACTAGCTAACTGCATTAACATTGAATTGCTTTCAAATTAGTCTCCCATTTCACCGACCTCCAGACAACAGAGCTGAAAGTTTTAAGAATCACATTAAACATTGAAGTACATTGACTTACAATTTCAGAAACCTATCTCAATTAATTACATCTGCAATATCTACTTAATAAAACATTTTATTTGAAATGAGGATACTTTGCATTAATTATTCTACCATCATTTTATTCTCTATTGACTCAACTGTTCATCATTACCTCCATACTTTTATCCGACCACAATTTTAGTCTCCAGTTACCCAAGTGATCTTATTTGCACTTCTGAAACACTGGCTCAAGATGAGATTTTTTCCCCAATTCTTTGTTCTCCAGGCTGCACAGCCAGTCTAAACTTCCAAGTCAGTGAGTGGAAGATTTAAAACTCAATCCTGTCTTTTGCTCTCTAAATTCTTAAACCTTGTGCAGGTTGGTATAGGGAAATATATACGAGGCCAGAGTTCAGAGCATGGAAAAGCAGCAACCAGGTCTTGGTTCAGGGGAAAAAAAAAATCAGAACACTTGGCATCAGAAAAGCCCCAGTGCACTTGTGGACATAATATTGTATTTTATTATCACCTTACGAAAAGCCATGACTTACTTAACCACAAAACTACAAGTCCACAGAAAGCCAAGTGAGAAAATGTGGGTGATTAGGTAACTTAATACCCATCTTAGCAGTTCTTGTTTACTCAATTTATGCCCATGAGGCTTTATCAAATGAACCTGAATTATGGATAAATTTACATAGTAGGTTAAATTCTGCATAATGTCTTTTTTTGCCTGCATGAGCAGCACTGCAGAAGAAAAACCGACTGCTTCATAACACCAAATTCTATTCAAGAAGTTAAAAATTTTAAGTTACAAAACATTATTAAGTGACTATTTAACAGATTGAGATTTTATAAAACTCTTATGAAATAGCTGAATTATGAAACATTATGCAGCTTGGGTTTTATTTTTTTTTATTTTAAGATAATGATGAAGGCCTTCAAATTATTCACTGTTTTACTTGGAGGTACCTCTGAGTAAATTTCTTTGTTTCAAAAAATTAAACAAAACAAAATAAGTATCTTGCAGTGTTTGTACAAAGAACTACCTGATGTGCCACATTAAAAGTTATGGGAACCATAATCATCAATGAGTATATTAATAAGAACTTACCAGTAAAATATACGATAGCTTTCCCTATTTGTCTTCAGGACAAGTTAATTAGAAAATTGTATTTTAATTAGAGCATGTCACACTAATCTACTTCTGACAATACATTTCAGTTTCTCTTCGTGGATACATCTTCACTGTCTGTTTTGGCTTTCTACTTTTGTCTCTATCTTTATGCATTCCTGCTTCCTTTTCTATCTTTGGATAATAGCTCTTTTATTTTACTGTCTGAAGTGATTATCATTCCTCTGTATTCCTGCCTGTTTGTTTTCATAATTATCAATTTGGTCTAGTCTTTCTTTTTTCCTTGCAACTGCAATGTGCTTCTTCTAACCAGGCAGACAAAAGCTGCTTCCAGCTAAACAGTACTTTATCTTTTCAAAACACCCTGTTAGCTTCACATCTGAAAACTAACAAAGAGCTGTTTCTATATCAAGAACAAAAAAGAAAGTGTTTTGCTTTTCTGCTTTCTCCAAGTTCTGGATTGTAGCTTCAGACTAATCTGCAAATTGTACCTCATTCCTCTCTGAAAACAATCTAGGTATTACAGTTGAGAAAGAAAAAATGTGCTGAGAGCAAACTTAAAGGCTAAGTAGTTTATAGACTAAAAGATTCATATCAATTAGAGGTTCAGGGCAGCAACATCAAAAGCCACAGTGACACTGGAAATAAAGCAGAGGCACTCAGATTAAGATGGAAAAAGAGTTACACATTCATATACATGAACAGTACTTCACATTTGAATTTCATATTAAAACAGAAGTTCACTACTAGATTGTACAGGCATTTCAGAAAACAGTTTGTTGGTTGACCTTCAGGACATGGAGCTACTTTGCTTGCAAAACTTCAGACACTGGTAGTAACAGTACACTATGTTGTGGCTTGAAAATATTTAAAAGAGAAACTCTGCTAGAAATGCAGAGTGCTTAATATGAAAAAGGAAAACAATAGGAATTTTAAAAACACTTTGAGCTGGACAGAAACCTACTTTGCTCTGATTAATAAAGAATTAACAAACTCATAGTATCAACACGGTATGAAAAATCTACTTGCCTGTTAAGCTTTAGTATATATTTTTAAAAAGCAGTATCACTGCCAACTTTAATTTTAAAAAGTCAATTTCTATTATTAGAGAAACATTTGCATGATAAAGTATGCAAAAAGCTCAAAAAAGTACTGAACCACTGGAGATGCAGCCACGCTGTAAGATAATGCATACAGCAAGTCAGCTTTCTAAAGCAAAGCTAAAAAAGGAGAGCTGCAATTGAGGAAGAGAAAGACAAAGACTGTTTTTCTCCATAAAGATGTCCCCAGACCAGCCGCAAAGGAACTGCTCTGGAAACTCTAGATGAAAGTCAGGTCTGGCAAGAGGGGATGTCTCCAGACCAAACAATCTCACAGGTGTGACACATTTAGTTTCCAGGAAAGAGCAGGAATCTGCCACAGACAGAAAATGTGTGGAAACATTTTAGACTGCTTTTGAAATGAGCAGCCATAATTACAAAAGAATCAAGTTCTGCTTCTAGAGATTAACAGATCGGCTGAAAAACATTAGAGATTACAGCTGTGCACCCCACTTCGCCTATGCCACTGAATGGATCAGAGCTGGACTAATCATTAGACTTTACCAGGAAGTTTCCTACCAGCAGAGCAAACTCACTGAAAAAGTTGACAACTGAGACAAGGAACGGCACCGTTAAGACAAGGGAGGAAAGGAACACGCTGCGACAGAGGGTATCTCAACAACCACTCCTATTTGCCCTGTTAATGAATAATCTCCAGAATTCTTCAGATTCTTAACAGATGTTCACATTCATAAGAACTAGAACAGTAGGTGTGCCTCACTGCATCATGATGCAAACTGAACTAAGGAAAATGTCACTTCTGTGCAGTACCTGCAGGTGTGCTCTCTTCTTCACTCGGATGACTACGCTCTGTAGTCCCACAGCCTGCCACACACTGCAGGGAGGGCCATTCCCTAAACACACCACATCTTCCTCCCCAGGAAGTTCTGGCTACTACACACTGTGTTGGTAGAACACATTTCCAGGCCTCCTTCCTCTCTGCTACCCATCATGGGCTCTTCACATTGTGCTTGTCAAGGAACAGACTCTCCACTGTGGGTATCTGCTGTAACATCTTTACCTACAAGCTAGAAAGGAGGTAAGTAAGTGTCCTAAGCACTCAGTAAGGACCCCCTTACCACCACCACTTGAGAAAAATACAAACACACACACACACTCATATGAAGTAAGCATCACTAGAATACAAGCATACATAAAATATAGATCAGGAAATCCTACTTTGTAAACTGGATCAGAACGCACTCACCTAGCTTTCAATCATCCCCTTAATTTCATTCAACTTTTAACTGGGAAGATCTTTTTTTTAAAGAAACTTAGCCAGATTTTTTTTCACCTATGTTCTGAATAGAGACTGTTAGAATACTTGCGTTTTATCTGCATTCCAACCAAAGCTTAATTCTGAAACACCTTCTATTTTACACTTAATTCCCACACTAACTTAAGATAGACCATTTTCAAACATCTCTATCCAAGACAATAGCAGACTACAAACCATGTATTTTCAAGCATTATTGGATTAAAATAGTTGCCATCTTAACACAGGGGCAGTATTACACTTGCCTTGTATATACAAAGGATATAATTATGTCCGTTCCCTTAAACACAAAGAAATCTTATTTTCACCATAGCCAAGCCAGAAAAGAGGCACTTCCTGATTCTTCTGGGAATGGCTGAAGGTTGTTAATAAACAGACTGAAGCATAAGTACATTTCAGTCCTAGCTATGTCACTTGAAATAGGAGACAGGAAGACTATGTTTAACCCCAAATGAAGTAAGTGTGATATCATGCATCACAGCAAAAAAATGCTACTACCGTTTGTACAATGCTTAGAGATGCTGTTGCTCATGATACGAAATATCTGGAGAAAATCCCATCTTTCCAGTAACACTACAATAACAGATTATAAAGCAGTAAGGCTATAAATCAATGAAGTAGCAGAATACCGAATTTGCTGTATGACCAACAGCCATGGGAGGCTTCATGTGAAGCAGGAGCTCTGTGCAAAACCACCACATTTACTGCATGATTAATGGTAGCCTACAGAAAGTCTGCAAGAACAAATTATCTGCCTTGGAAAACACTGATGCAAGACTTTTCTTTTTGAAAAATTGTGTAAACAATCATTTAGTTCTTCAGTTACAAAATATTATTACATGACTTGACACTCTGTGTACAAGGTGAATGTTTTAGTGCATGACTAAAGAACCCTTGATGAAACTACTGAAACCTTTCAAAACTTAAATGCCTCTTCACCAACTACAGATACTTCCATAATATTATTAAAAATGCATCCACGGGAGACTGACTGAGCCAGCAACTGTGACACTCCCCAGTTCTTGCACATGTGACTTAATCTGTTTTTGCATTCTGGAGGATCTGTTTTTTTCAAAACTTGTACAAACAAGAAAGGGATCTCACCTCCTGACAACTTCTTCAGTGAAGGGTTAAATTCCTGCTCTGGCCAGTCTGGCATAGCATCTAACAAGCAGAGTCTGCACTGTTTTTCCCCTCTCCATACATTAAGGGAGTGAACAGTGCACTCCAGACAAGAAGGGAGTAGTCTTCATGTTACAAAGCAACGTAATAGGGGAAAGATAGAAGGTTTGCACAGGGAATATTACAGAACACCGAGATGCCCTACATCACAAATTCAGAAAACAAGATCTCCATGTGCACCCAAAACTCTGTACCAACTCTATTACAACATGGCCAGCTGCAATACTATGAGACCCAGCTTACACTGCACTCTACCCAGCTTACACTGCACTCTTTAGTGAGTTTTACTGAATTCAAATGTGCCATTCAAAAAAACTTAGTTTGCATATTAGTTAGAGGCTATTCTATAGACTTTGCTACAGCTTAAAACTATAAAAAGGGTCACAGCTCTGAACTCATCAAAAAGCCAAGATGCCTGATACAAATTTAAAACAAGGAAGTATTTTCTGCCAGATGGGGGAGGTGAAAAAGAAGGGAGAATGGCAACTTCCCTATAGTCCAAATATCACTTCCCTGTATTTATCTGCTCAGCTATTAAGTAGACTGTGGATACCATTTTCAACTGACTTAAAAGTTATAAACTGTTTAACAAATATGATGGAGAAATCCCACATAGACAAGTGAATTTAGTGTGTTTCATACTTAAAAGATGCATCTTCAGGCTTTGTCTCAATAGAATAGTGAGAAAGAAAAGAACCTATGGGTTGAATCATACTGTTTATGATTCTGACAATTAGGGCAAATATAGTGTAAAAATACCTATACAGAATCCAGACACTGAGGATCACCAGTAGAACTTCATTTTAACACAGAAAGCAAGGTATAGCTACATGGTATATTCCTTATAACTTTCCTCATATATATTTAATGAAGGTGCACATTATTTAGAATCTTAAACTCTTGTCAACAGCTCCCTAAAAAACACATTTCACAACACTATTTCTACACAGCAACTGGAGTGAACAATGAACTCATAAAATAAAACTTACAGCACAAGAATATAACAAATATATCCTGCTCTTAACTTTAAGTTAATTTCTCACAATAGTTGTAATTTCAATACCCAGTAAACCTACAACAACTTGGTACAGGTGTAATATATAGTGGTTCTTCTTGTAACATGAATCTTTTAGCTCCAAGCACAGAGACCCAGATAAAACAACTCATTCAGCATCACTCTGACAAAACTGTCTCAACTACTCTTTCCTCCTACATACATAAGCTATAGTGAATGCAGCTGGAATATGAGAAGGCATTTCTTAGTGTTACTACCAGCTCCCATCACACTCACTTAAGAAAGGCATAAACCTTACATTTGCTGCTATAGATATCCAAACGACAAAACTATAACTTCATAGCTTGTAAACAAATATTTGCTCTTCTAAACCACTCAGAGTAAGATACCTACCTAAACATAGGTACTCTTACTCTCCTAAACATAGGAGTTTTGATCAGCCCTTCAATTTTATTGAATTAAATCATTAGCTTTTTATGGCGTAGGAAGGGCTGCAAATACTAACAGAGTTAATCACCAGGGACTGTTCTGAGCACACTCCCCACTGAAAGGGAGCAGACACTGTTCAGTACTTCAGAAAACCAGAGATCACGGGACCAGTTACGTAAATAGTTACAGAACTGGAAGGCTGTTGACTGATTTGCCATATGCTGTTTGTTTTGTCAACCTAATGAACAAGAAGATTTTTCTGTAACAAGTCCTACCGAAAAGTGAACTTCCCTTTCCAGTGTCACCTGTAAATACACTTCAGTGTTCAAGAGAAAGACTATACTGGCCACATCTTTTTCCTTTCACAAGTATCTTGCTAACAACAGTAAATACTTTTCAAACTTGATTACAAAACCAGATCCATACACTTAAGAAGAAATTAACATGGCAGTAAATTAGAGCCCTCCTCTACTCTTTAGAACCTTATTTCAAACACAGATAAATATCCTGACAGAAAACAAACCAAAAACACACACAAACCCCAGAAGCAACAAAACAACACCCAAATCCAAAAACCCAAGACAAAATTAAAACCACCACCACCCCCCACATCCTTTATTTGCAATGGAATCTACTATACTCATTGTTTTTGAGACAAAATTCGTAGTAACATTAACATAACTGAATAAAGAATTTAAACTAAAACCAGATGTTATTACTGGCACCTTCAAACCAGTGGAATTTTTCAAGATTTTGTGATTCAGATAACACTAAAATGTAACACAACTGTGCTGTGTATCAGTTTCTCTCAGAGCTTCTAAGATATGAGCCTCAAAATACAAAGTCAAGTCCTCCTATATTTCACCACAGCCTTCGGAATCATAATCTGTACGGTAGGAATAACATTATTCATAAAACCTTTATTTCTAGTAGAAATGTACTTCCTCTGATAAATCAAACAGTACAAAAACACATACTGTTCCCCTTGTTTAACAAGATATTTTTCCTTAAATTACAAAGAAAACAAGAAGAGTGATGTAATTCAACCATAAGTGCACTTCCATTAGAAAAGTTACAATTTAAAAAAGGTAAGACAACCCTATTACAGCATATTTGAACACTGAAGTGGCATACACAAAAGCTGATTACAAACTTCAGTGTTCTGAGAAGAAAACCCACACTTTTGAACTGTCATAGCTGATTCCTTATTCTTTACAAAACATGTACCAAGTCCTAACTCTTTAACAGCTCATTTTTCATACTGTTTCTGTAATCCAGCATATTAAAAGGACAGTGGAGTCCATAAATACATTCTGCACCACTTCAGG
This sequence comes from Haemorhous mexicanus, assembly GCF_027477595.1. Taxonomy (NCBI): domain Eukaryota; kingdom Metazoa; phylum Chordata; class Aves; order Passeriformes; family Fringillidae; genus Haemorhous; species Haemorhous mexicanus. The sequence continues at coordinate 17,169,813 of NC_082349.1, read as the reverse complement.
AGCTCCATACTGAAAGCCAGCAAATTTATAGCATAATCAGTGTCCATACTTCTGAAGCAATTCAGCACTCATTCAGGACAGAAATAAACATGAACCACAGGGTCACACTGGCCATAGTGACACCAGGCCATACCAATTTCTCGTTTGAGAGCCAAGTGCTTTTTGAGAGTCAAATGAATAGTCAAAGTAGAAATTAAAAGGTACTTCAGCAGAAGCAATTATTTCCTTCTTGACTAAACTGATCAAAATAGAAGAGTATTCACATTAAAATCCAGTGGAGATCTGAACAATATAGATGAACAAGCACCAAATCTCAGTACTTTATCTGTGACTGGACCTCGAGGTTCAGAACTGGGCCCAGTATTTTCATTTATATTTATTTATCAATGAGCTGCATGAAGGGGCAGATGACTCCTCAGCATGTCTGCTGGTGACACAAAGCTGGGAGGAGAGGCCAACATCAGGATAAATCTCTGTAAATAAGCAATGGTCTAGGAACTGTCAAAGAAACACTACAGAAATTCTGACAAACAGCCTCAAATATTGAATAAAACATGACATAATGAGAAAATCCAAACCCATCTCTTTCATACTGCATAAAATGATTATATCTTTTATTACATTGCATATAAAACTGAAACCATCTAATTGCACATGGGAGTTTCAACTTTGTTTTTAACATTAATAGTTTGATTTAAAAAAACCACTGAAAATTGATGTTTCATATCTGGGGAGCCTTAACATGTAATAACTTAGCAAAAACATTTAAAAATCAGTGATTAAAGCTTGCCAACTTGTAATCAAAAAGCCACCAGGATTTTGTGGTAGAAAAAATTATACCAAGTGACTTTTCCTCAGGTATTTCTTTTTTTAGTTTTGATGTCATTACATATCACTGCGTAAAACCATGCATATTTTTTAGAAAGAAAATTTACAAAACTAAAATTAAATGTAATTAATTAATTTGCAACAGCATTCTGAATTCAGTGCATCTTTAGCATACATGGAAAATTAAAGACACTCACCAGTCAACTACTTTTTTTCCAAAGAGAATTATTTGGAAAGGAAACTATTTGATACTATTGTCCCCATCAGCCTCAGAGAAATACTAAATGTTTAAAACATTCAAAAGATCACTTATCAAAATATATTTGATTAAATTTTGAGTGTTCTTCTTATGGTATCACATACCATATCATAAAACAGTCACAAGGAAGATTAATTTCCCACATGTCCCAAAATGCTTTATAAGAATATGCAAAATTATTACTCTTTTATGGGAGCAGAATGCACAATTTGCATTAAAAAAAACCTCTCAAGGCTAATTGTGAAAACAACATTTGTTTTCATATCATAAAAAAGCATAAGCAAAATACTTAACTGATAAACTGAAATACATGAAGTATTCTACATCAAGATTAAGTATATCCACTACCCAGTTACAAAGCAGATTAGTAAACTCAAACAAAGGCAGCAAAACTGGATAAGGTAAAAGTTGAGAATATATTATCCTAACTTCTCAGCAGTACCCTGAAACAGCACTTTAGCAATTACAATCTCAATGCAGTTTTTCAGAATGCTAGATTTCTTCTGTTTCTTAACTCTGATGCAACTTCATTCTTCTGTGAATTGAAAAAAACCTTGTACAGTCTAGAAAGACTTCTGTAAGAAGAGAAATACAGAAGAGAATGATCACTGCTTGCAATTTGACCTTCCCCTCTGAATGAGAATTACACTTGAGCCCAAATCACTTAAATGAATATACCCTTGATGGTAATGTCATGGGACATAGGTTAATTCTAGGCATTTCCTAAATTGTAAAATGAAAGCTTATACTTAATATATATATTTTTCAGTTCCCAAAGTTCTACTGGACCTGGTTTTACTGTAATTGGTAAAAATTCAGTTTTCAAACTAGATTTCATATATATAAGCATGAATCAACTGACATGAGATGCGCCCTGCACTAGTGGCATTAGTCCATCAGGCTGGCACACATTTGGAATTAGTCCATTAGGCTGGAAAAACTCATTTGCTATCAACCTGTTGCAATTAGAGTACACTCCTGATAATAAAATTAAAGTTTCTTTTTTTTCTGGTTACATACAAACAATCAAAATCTTTCATGCCTTTTAAGAATATATAGTAGCACAAAATAAAAACTTGAATTTCTAGCATTCCACAAACCAGATCATTCATACAAACAAATGCATCAACTATTTACTTCATAGAGACAATCAACAGTAACATAAGAATAATTCAGAAATAATTTAATGTTCTCTAAACTCTTGTGGTTCTCAGCACTCACCTTAAATGTTGGTCACCAACATCTGTGTCATTTGTTTTACTTCCATGTTAAAATCATGCTGAAATAACATGTACTAATATCTTAACAATAATACTTATAACTAAGCCATGTATCTGATTGACACAGAATTTTGTTGCTCAAGATTACTGCAAACATTTCATATCAAGGATTCCAAACTCAACAATCAACTAAAATGCAAATTAATATGTTTTTCACCCATGCTGCAAAAAAGTTTCCCCCACTTAAACAAAGAACTGGAGAGTCTACACAATACATTTATCCCAACATCTGCACAGTCATCTCTGATTGCTGAATTTGTGTATCTTGGAAACAATTCTTCTAATTTTTACACCTCTAATGTATAAACTAGTAATAGGTTTTTGCAATAAGCAGGTGTAATAGGTAAAGAACTCTAACAGAAACAAGTACATTCCCAGAAACTACAGCAGAAAACTGAGTAGCAGTTAAACTGAGCCACGACATCTATAAATGCACAGCTAGTAGGCAAATACTGACATGAATTCAGACACATAAAATTGTGGAGAAAATACTGAATAAAGGTGTTTTTCCAAGATGTAACTTAGGATTCCTAATATTAATGTAGGGCAACAGCACACCAAATGTAATTCAAATGAACTACTTGCACCTGAAACAGTAAACAGTTTCCAGCCAGATGACTGTAATTAGATAAGAAATAATACCTTTTGTGTCATCTGGTATTAAATACAGCTTTACTAAAATGTCTTTTAATATACTGCCCTTAAAGTCAAAATATAATGCTTAAATGTGCAGTTTATGAGATTTTCTAAAACATATTTACCATTGTTTCCAGTCAAAAAAGTTAAAGCAATGATAGCTACTGAATGGAATTTCCTCATATGGAAATATTGATTATGAAAGCCTTCTGAAATACTAACATGAAAGCTTTCAGCAATACCTCTACAGGTGCTGCAGCTGTTCTATACCATGTTATAGAGATGATAAAAACACATCATACAAAGCCCAGAAGAAAAGTGCACACATCAGAAAGCATGCTGTACCCCAGAAAATGACCTTACAAATAACTTTGTGTAACTTCTACTTCTTCATTGTTAACTTGTCTTCCTCTTTTATTCATGTCTTTTCCTCATAAAATAGAAGTTAACCTAAGCAGAATACAGAAACTAATAGTGCTGAAGCAACTGAATGAATGGTAACACCAAAGGAAAGAAAGATGATGAATAAAAATTACATAAGATAGTCTAAACAAACTAAAAATGGAGCAAGTAAATTGTTAGGAACTTCTAGCAAATTAAGATCAGAAGAAACTGTTTTCAGAACAAAGACAAACAGAATCTGATGGTAAAAAAAGAAAGCCATTCAAGACGTTAGGGTGCCATTTCCTGCTATAAACCTACTATGGATTAGCTTTAGTGGCAGAAACTATCGAAAGGTAAAGGGTCCAACTACAAGCAAAGCCTCAAACCCCTTGACTACAGCAGGAATGCATAGATTTTTAGTTATATTTTTCAAGTGCTCTTATCAGCTTTCTGCAAAATACAGTAATATTTTTAAAAGTATTTCTTGCAATGACGTTAAGCTTCATACTGTGCCACTTTGAGATAATTTAAATCAACTGAAAATAAATGAAAAATCTGCAAAGCGCTCTTGACGAAATGCTTTAAAATTCACCACCTTCCTTAAAAAACAAAAACCCCTCTGCACCACATGAAACATTGTTTTACATTGATTAAGAAAGGACAGGAAGAACATTACGAAAAGCTATTTCAATTTTATGAAAAGCTATGGTTTTTACCACCACAGAGTCAGTGGTAACAGTCCTGAAAGGATAACAGGGAACATCCAAGCAACTGTTAGATTAACTAGGGAGATAGAGGAGCATGATCCTCTTCCCACAATGAACACAAGTTAGCAAAAAAACCAAACCTCTTTTCCAATGACATAATGAAGAAAAGCAGTCAGGAAAGCCACAAGTTTCAGGTTTGACTTACAGTCTGATTATGCCTGCATGATTAGAAGTTGAAACACTTAGTACAAAGTACTAATAATAGTCTATCGAGATCATAAGAAACATTTACATAGAAGGTCTTAAAATTCACATTTCCCAGTATCCATATATATAAACTAACAGCAGTATTCCCACCTAATGTGTGCATAAAGATCTGTAGAAGCTCTCCTTTCAGAAATACAACTCAAGGTTGAAATTTGAGTTTGGAGCACTGATATGGTTACCTCATTAGTGTAAAAAGCATGAATCCTGGCCATTCAGCACAACCACCTTAAGACAATTACATGTTTTCTCAAAAATTGCAAGGGATTTTCTACAAATGATGTTAAAATGTATTCATTACACAGCCCACAATTACAGCCTTGAAATATAAAGCAGACAGAACATGGAAAAACATTCACTAAGAATCACTACACATAAATGCCACTGGCATCTCATCTTTAAGACTATTTTAACTCTTTTAAGAAAATTATTTCAGTTGGACTATTGAGACTTCAGTGAAACTGAAGGACAACCCCGCAGAACCAAAATAATTGGAAGTCACTGGGGGCTAAGACATACACGCCAGCAGGAAGGGCAGGTAGGACACTGCCTAACCCCGGGTTGTTTGCACCTCCTGCAGTTTAACATACAGAGCCAATCCCCGGTTTTACAAAACTCCAATTCCAATCCACTGAGTAGATGTTTCTTCCAGTAAAAACTTCTTGTTGCACTCAGCTACTCTTACTTCACTGCTTCTCTCTCAGGAACACAGAGCATAAAGCTGGAACTTGGGGAAATCCACCCGGATCTCTCAAGCGCTAGCCTAGCACAGGAGGAACTGCAACACTGTTCCTGGAAGGATGGTAATTATTCTCCCTAGCACCAATACCAAAGTGAACGTGTTTCTTAGGAAGCTGTTTTGGAAAGAAGTTACCCTTGTTATTAAAGAGAGGTCTTAGTATTAACAGGGTCTCAAACTTGGGGAGGTAAGTTAAAAGATCTAGTCTCTGTGATTGCAAAACATCAGCAGAAATAACACAAAAGACCTCACAGCTTTAACAAAACAAAGAAGCAATCAAGATAAACCAAAACAAATAACCCACAACCCTGTCCCCTCAATCTCAACCTAAACACTTAATCAGACCACCACACCTCTTGCTGCAGGAGTAAATATTTGAGTATCATGCAGAGCCAGGATACTTCACAAAACTGCTCAGCTTGCCTCACATGGGGACATTTCTAGTTAAGTTTCATGGAACTGTACAGTCTACATTCCCCTCACATTACTGCAATGTAGAAAAATCCCAGACATTTGGATTTTCCTGATAAGTTACTATTTATTTTCAAGAAATTAATTTTTCCTCTTTAAACATGCCATCTTCTTAGACACGAAACCTAACCAGATATTCCAGTCTGGTTTTTACCATTTTATTACAACATGCTGGAGAACTTTTCAAGACAAGTTCATCCTTTTCTTGCCCTCCTCCAAACAAATTTGTAACACCTTGACCATATTGCACAGATCCTGAATGTCATCATCTGTTGTTTAGCCAATTTCCCAGATAATAAAAAACACATTTACTGAGATAAAGCTTTTCATTAAATAAATTATAAATACTCTGAAAATCAAATTTTCACCATTCATAAATCTAAGTACATATCCTTGTTCTTCTAACTCACAGTTCATAGCAGTCAAACTCATGAAAAAGATCCATTAAATTAAAGAAAATAACATCAATAATTGTTGCTGATTTAAATAATACTGTGTGTCAACTACAAGCTACGGTTAGAACTGGTTGGCAAATATTCCCTTTCTCAAAAACAAAACAAGGCTTGGAAAATTTCCTGATAATACAGTATTTAGTCTCACACACATTAATAAGTTTCACTGGTCCTGTGAGATCTTTGCTCATAAAATGAACAAGCATTGGTAAAATTAAATATGTAAATAAGTACCTGCATTATTAGGGTCCAAATAAAGTAGGTATTAGGGGCATGAGGGAACCCACATTTGACTTTAGAGAACAAAAATTGTTTTATCAGTCATCCTTAGTGGACCTTCAAACTGTTTTCCATTTACTAATCACAAATTTGAAGTTGTTTTCAGGGAACAACTAAGATAAAACATTTCATTTAAAAGCATATAATGCACATCATATCTTTACTGGTTTATGCCTTTTACATTAAAGTCTCAAAGTTTAACCTTTCTTTCACCTGATTATTTGACTTCTTTCCTGAATCTCAAATCTATGTCCATGCTAAAACTTGTTACCATTTTCTCCTTTTTTTTTTTTTTTGATCAGTCTCTTTCTAGCCATTCCAGTATCTGCAATCTTTAGGCATTCTCTACCCATCTCATTTCTCAACCACACCACATCCTGTTCCCTGGTACTGAGAGATCATCCTTTCACCCACATGTTTTTCACCCAGCACTATCTGGGTGCATTATCTCTATCACATCAAACATTAGCTTCTTAACCTCACTTTCAAGGGCACTGCCGGCTGATTCCTGCTCATTACCTCATCACACCAAAGGATTACTGTTTGCTTCCCTTGAGACACCAACACTCCCTGCACTTTTCAACAAGTATTTCCTGCACTCTCTCAGGTTGTTTGGGTGCTCATCCCCTGCAAACACCACAAAGGTCTGCCCCACTGCTACCCTTTGCTGGCAAGGCTCACCCAAAGGAACAGCCACAGGGATGCAGCTGAGATCACTGCCCACTGAGCTGAACAATACTGGGGTTTGCACAACTCTCGTTTGGCACCACCACTCCGTGACCCAGCCCCTGCTGACACTCAAAGTGAACTGGACTGAGGATGCTCTCTATACTGAGTTTGTGTAGAATGTGCACAAGGACATATGTGACTAACAGTACTAGGTCCGATGTAAATACAAACATAAAACACACTCCCATGATTGATTACAAATGTTAAATACCCTAAATATTCCTCTGTGACTGGCATCACATAAATACGGGGCGGAAATGCAGGACAATTAGATGCCCTAACAGATAGCTGAAGAACACTTTATCCATTAATCATAAGGATTAAAAAGTGTTGGATACTATAAATACTACAATTCCCTCTTATAGAGTATTCCCCTGCTGTAGAGACAGCCAACTGCATTGGAGCACAGGTGTTGTCTGGGGTTCACACACATCAATTATTTTCCCACTCACAGCCACAAAAAAAACCCCATGCCACCTAGACCAAATGCTTACTTGAAGATATTATTAGAAAAGTAAAACATTACTAACCTCCTCTGAAAGAAATGAGGCATCTGGGGTAAAGACAAAGTGTACAAGAAGCATACCCATATTCAAAGAAAACACCCTCCAATTACTCTACCAATCAGAATATGCAAAGTGAGGTTTTCACACACACTCAAATTGGGCATCCATCATGAGAAAGAATCCAGCAATCAAAAGTTCTCTTTACAAAGGATTTACAATGCAGATGGAGAGCCAAAAGGCACACTCATCTTCATCACCTCACATCTGGTTACCTCAAGTATGCCAGAAGTTAAGGCTGCCTAACTCTCCACTGCAATTGCTGTCATATTTCAGAAGTTCTTCAGTACTTAAATAACTCCAAACTCAAATCCAGTGGAGGTAATTTCATTGTACCATGCTGAAAAAGTATCTTTTACTTAATATGGAACTACAAAAAAGCATGTTGTACTATTTCTTGTGTACCAGCCAGGGAGAAGCGATTCACACAGTACCTGCCTTTGGAACAAACATTTGTGAATATCCAAATCACAGCAACCATCCCAGCTACTATGTAGTAAATTAACTCTACCTCCTCCTAAACCAGGATCAAAGTGAACGGGTTACTTTCAACATTTTAAAACACCGTATTACTGTGTCCTTAGACATAAAGAATGCTAAAGTATTCTACAAATATTGCTACAACATTAATTGATTAAAACAAACTAAGTATAATCCAATTTTACAAAGCAACTAACAGGGACAAAAAGTTTATTTGCCCAAGATGACACAAGAGTTCCACATTAAAGCTCAAGAAAGATTCAGGTCTTGCAATATTAGCTTTTTAGCTCACACTAAGACTGCATTTCTCCTTCAAAAAATGTAAACAGTAATAAAACTACAGGGAAATGTACAAAGCACCACGCCAGAAAAAAGTTTAATCAGTCTAATGCCCTGTTCATTGCACTGACAAAGCAGAAGCAGAGTTCTGAATAAAATAAATTTAAAAAAAAATCAAAGAAAAGGTATTAATCAATCTTAGATGTAACTATTTCAAATTTCTACACAGTAGAAAATTTCAGAAAATTCAATACACCTACAATTCAGCCCTTTCCTGTTCTAGTCACCTAGCATGAAATGTAATACTCCTTCCACTCTCCTCTTAGACTCGAATTTGCAGCTGAAAAAAACCCCAGCAATGCAGAAACTTATTGCAGATAATTCCATAAACAAAGTCAGTGCAGAGGGTCTGCATTTTAATGAAAACCAGAAGGCTTTTATTAGTATAATACTTTTTTTCCTTCTTTTCCCATCCAGCTGAAGCACTGACACACATCTGAAGACAAACCTCTAAACCTTCTGCCAAGAGAGCACTGGGACTGGGGTACGTAAACTCACTAGGGGCAAAATGAAACAATCTGACTGGAATTTCAGCTTTCACTGAACAGTTTGTTCACCATTACAAGGAAAAAGCTGAACATATCTGGACTTCAGGGAATTCTTTACCAAAAAGAACTCAAGTTCTTTAAAAAGTATGCACACGTGTTGCATGAACAATAAAAATTTAATCTGAATTGTGTTAAATAACTTCCCCTCCACAAAAAAATAAAACACCCTATGTTGCTCAATTACTAGCTTTACCAAGAACACTAAAAAGTGCTCTGTAAATGTGAGGACTGAAGTATTTAAAGATTCTATATTAACAAATGAGGGTCTCACCCAGATCAGTCCAGTGTAAGAACTCATTTAAATACAACACTAACTTTTAGATATCACACTTATTTCAGTACGTCTACAGCATCAGTGATTACACAAGCAATAACTACAAACCTTTTGTCTTCCAGCATTTACCTGCCACCAGCTGAAAGCACCAATCATACCTACTGGGGCAACCCTCAGCTCATGAGCACATTGCCAACAGACTTATCTTCCCATGATTTTTTCCACCACAAATTCTGAGGGATTTGCCATTCCAGAGGTCATTATTTTGACAGATACACATTTTAAAGAAATCCTCAGCTTGGCTGAGATAAAGATCCTACAATCTCCAACAACCTTTTTACTATTCTCACTCAGGAAATCAAATAAGAGCTGCAGCTTTTAAAATCTTGATAAAGGCAACTCTCAGATTTTGTACTACCAACAAGGATACTGCATACATCTTTTACAAGACAACAATATTTTTCCAGTGTTCAGAATTTCCAGATTAGTAAAGTCCCATATATGTTTGTACAAGCTTCACTGAAAAGCATATATACTTCCAAGTATGTAAACAAGTGGGGCCATAAATAAAAACACATGCCTTTTTAATAGATATCAGATGATAAAGTTTTCAAAACTCAAAAAAAAACCCTTTCTAAACAGACAGTCAAAGACACACGTATGCATTCTTAAATTATGTTCAACATCAAATCCAAACTGATAGTCTCATGACAATGACACACCCCTTCCTGGAAAAAACAGTAAAAAGGTCAGATGTTTATGAACCAGACAATTGCTGGAAAAATATGGACAAACATTTCCAACTAAAACTCAGTAGAATTGTTTTCACACCAAAGCCAAACGTGGCTACACTTTCAATAACCAAGTATTTGATCCTTACATAACTTTCTAGTTGGAAACCTCAGGTCTTCCCAAGGCTGAGGTAAGCCACACAGCACGGCTTGTGAAAGACTGGAACCTCCCAGAGATCAGGCATTTTATCCAGCATGTCACCCAAGACAGGGGAAATGTGCAACCATCCCATGCATCTGGAAAACACTGTAATCTTATACTTCAGCCACAAGACACATTCCTCGCACACATTTGCAGACCACAGCAGCAAAAGTACCTACTGAAGAGACAATCTATACAGAGTGCTGTTTGCAATCTTTGGGCTAAGCTGATGGAGAAATCTAGGGACAAAAAAAGAAAAAAAAAAAATCCACGTTCCATCTCTCAAACGTCCCCCTGTTAAACAGAGTATTGTCTTTAACAGAGTATTTGTTAGCACATTGGAAAGTAAGCTTACAAAACATTAAGATTCAAAAGCACATAAGAACTTCCATATGGGATATGGCTTGATATTCAGAATTATTTACAGTGGTTTTTTTATCTGTATTAACAATGCTATTAACTACATAACCACATCCACATTAACAGTCAAGAAAGGTTTCTCAGTTTCAAGAGAAAAATTTTTTTTGGTTCAAAAAAAAACTTCTATTTAGCTAAAAATAAATCTAACCTAGTAAACAAAAATACAAAATATTACTACAGCAGAAGTATGCTACATAATAGCTACTTTTTGACATTAACTCTTTCATATTTACATTCTGTGGATGTTTTTCATATATAATTACACTTGACAACTTAAGATTAGGCAACATCACCATATGACTTATCTTCTACAAAAAAAGACTAAGATTTTAAAGCAAGAAGGAAACAATGTCTGAAAGCAGGACTGAAAGCACAAGAAAAATTTTAGCAGCTTTTGAGAAACTACTGATGCAACCGAGTTATTTAATATTTTTAATAACAGAACTTGGGTTTATACAAAGAATGAATTTTGTTTAAGGAAAGATTAAAAAGAGCACATCACCAAATATACTTTGATCTTTCTTTGGTCCAACATAACTAATTTCTAAAATACTACTTTACAGTGCCAGTGGTTTCTTAATTATAAAAGATGGTGTGCTTCTGGCCCCAAGGAGCTCACAACAATAGTATCATTAAATCTTCTGTAGCCATTTCTTTTTAATCATGAAATCTCAGCACAAAAAGCCCTCAGCAAAATTTCTGTTTTAAATATTTATCAAGAGGTGAGAAACAGATGGCTAGACTGGTTCTACAGACTGAAAATGTTCTGACATGGTATTCAAACTCTTTTTCTGCCAACTGCTATTAAGGAGTTCACAGGGGTTGGAACAACAGAACGTGCATCCAAAGTTAAAGAATATCCTTCCTGGTTGTTGATTTTTTTTTGGTTTTTTTTAAGAGACAGCACAAACTCTTTAATTCATTTCCAAAGAAGCCACTTCAGAGTGCCAATCACACTGTCTCCTCTCATTACACCAAGAACTTCATTATCAGCTACACTCCAGTCTCCAAAGCTTAGTAAGCCTTTAGAATCAATGCACATGCACTACATATTTGATTTAACAGCACAATAACCCAAGATGGCAATAACCAGATGTATTTTTTAAATATTCTATGTTAATGCTATTTGTACACTTCACACCCACCACAAAAAGAACTCCAGATGTACAGAAACATACACACTGCACAGATGCTCATGCTGAGAAGATTCTTAAACATATCATAATCTAACATTTTTATTTCCAAATATTTAAAGTTACTAAACCCCACTCCAATTTTAGTCCCATCAATCTATTTTTGCTTTGGATATCGCAGCACAGTGTGATAGAAAGAGAGACAAACTCCAAGAAAAGTATCTGTATCTAAATAAACAGCAGCAACTTTCTGTTACAAATGAAGTGCAGCAACGCTACTTTGCCATTCCGTGCCACCTTTCTTCAGATGATTACTGCTTTACAAATGTTATCTACAAAGAAATTATATATCAGAGATAGGAAAATTTGGCACCTAACATTAAAATGTATTTCAACTGAATTAGACAAGACTTGCCAGTGCTCTCTACTCTGTTCTAACCCTTAAGAGAATATTATGGAAAGCAGTTCACCAAAGTATCTTGGGTCCCATGTGGTCATACCATAAGGAACATGCTAGAGAGTGACCACAAAGATACACACACCAATGAGAATAAAATCATTTGTTGAATACTACTTTCAAAGCATAATCAAAATTTTCTATTGTAGTAAGAAAGCAGAAAAGGAGAGCATATTTCCCACAGCACAGAAAATGTTGTGGAATGAAACAGATCCAATCACAGGATGGCTTACATGATTGGACATTTATTTTGTTATTATTAATTTACATTATTTCATACAATGCTATCAAAAGAAACACAACAAAAAGCATGCTTTTTGGCCAAGACACACTGAAAAGCACCACATGCTTTAGTCTAATCAAGACATACACTTTGGTACAATGCACACTCATTTCAGAGAATGGTGGTGTACTCAAAAAGAAAAAAAAAAATTGCTTGAAAAACAAAGAGCTACCGAATTTAAAGAATTAGAAAATACTGGCCAATCAAAGAAAAACCTTCCTTTGTCCTGTCCCTGATGTAATCATTTAATTAGCACATGTATCATTTCAATAACAGAATTGCTATATTTAATAACTACCACATAAATACCAGACATGAGTTGCTTTCCTTATCCCCTAAGTTTTCTTCTGGTTCCTTATTTGTTTCTATATCCATCTATGCTCAGTTTTTTCCTGTATCCAAAATGTACAGTTTTTTACTGTATCCAAAAAAACATACAGTATAAAACTCCAGAACAATTTAAAAAAATCCTCAGAACTGTGAATCAGCACAAAATATCAAAAAACAGGCATGAAGAGATACAACTTCAGAAAGCGGAGTTGAGGAGATATTGAAAAAGCCTGATACAGAATCACCAAATTTGCTTCAATGAATTAGTGAAGCATACATATGCAAGTGTAAATGCTTTTAAAAATTATTTTCTAGATACCAGACTTAAACCCTTTATGAGCTGAAAGCACTAATGAAGGAGAGCTTTAGGCCCAATGAGGTGCCCAGAAAACCTCTACTGCTCAGGTTTTCTTTTCTCTGCAGCTGGGGACTCTACACCTCGTGCCCTGCTGCCATCAGCAAACACAGAGAAGCTCAGGCTGCCTTCTGAAGATCCACTTGATGCTCATAACAGGCAATGATGGAGGAATTGCTACATCACAACACAGATATGTCTAAGAATTTATTTTTATCTTGTTCAGAGCTCAGTCTTTGAAGAACCACAATACTGTTTTTCCTTGTGTTTTTAACCTAGATTTAAGACAATTCTTAATGAATCTGATTTTCTACCAGATCTCCAAAAAGTAATCTTTACTTGCCCAGCACAAGTTGTTACAACAATTAAAGTTTCATGCTTTTTTCAGTAAGTGAAGCACTGACTATTCTTCCAGCTAAGAAACTGGTTTGACTCATAACATAGTAGATTTTTTTAAAGTATGATTAAATTCAATTTAAAAAAAAAATTTAAAGGTACCCTGTCATGCAAAAACTTGCATTGTCAAAGTCTATTTACATAGTTACAAACAGATCATTTTATGGAGGAAGTTACCTCAGCGTAGAGTTGCAGGTCATCTTCAGGTATCAAGCAAAAAATATGTTAAATTTTGCTAAAATAAAAGTTCTGCAGTAAAATTTTTAGCTTAAAATTCTGACATTATTTCTTCTAACTAATGCATAAGAATTAGTGACTTAGGAATTAAAAGAAATATAATTGGTCAAAATAAATTCAGCTAGTTTCACAACACTGTGAGTTAAATCCCGATCATTAAAAGAAAGTCTGATGTCAAAACCCATCTTTTTGAGTATGTTTCTTAAACACAGGACAAGTTTCATACAAAACTGACCACAAGACAGAGTATAAAACCTTCAACTGTCTTTTACAAGAGTATATAACCTTTAACTGTCATTTACAAGCTGAACAACAACAACAAAAAAAAAACAATTAAGAGGCTACAAAAATAAGCAGATATAAGTACGCTAAAACTCTGTTTTCTAAAGCAATACATATTTGAGTGCTTACAGTCAGTGCTCATCCAAATGCCAACCCCACTCCTCTCAAGTGACACACACACACCCCACCTGAAATTCATACAGGCATGAGCTGCACACACACTCTTGTGTGGCCAATATAAATCACAGCTTTTACTTACTCCTCACTGCCAATGTCTCAACAGTTTTAGATTTCAGGCCTGCTACAGCAGCGTCATCAGTACTTAAAAAGAGTATTTTGCCTGAATTCTCATAGTGCCTACAAATCCTAGTAAAGTACAAGGTACTATGCAAAACACTAAAGTAACCCCTGAATACCTTTAAATCAGGCTTCTCCGCGTAGTACACGTGATGCTATTACATCTTCATTTTGCATAATCAGAGACAACTTAATTCAGGTGGCTTCAGGAGCTCCGCGGGCACTCCCAGTCCCCCGCCCCACCCAGCCACTCCGCCCGCAGCGCCACGGCTGCCCCGGCTCCTCGGGCAACCACTTGGCTCGGTGTGGAGCAGATCTTTGCTCCTCTAGAGACTGATGGCCCTGCACTACTAAACACTGATAAAGGTATTTAATTCAACGCTAAAAAAAAAAAAAAAAAAAAAAAAAAAAAAAAAAAAAAAAAAAAAAACCACCCTGTAATGCTAGGTCCAGATTAAGAGTTCCTGGACCAGACTTCAAGCTGCAACGTTTAGCTTTCTGTAATTTTTTTTTTTTTTTTCTTAGCACAGAAGTCTCTGCTTGACAGTCTTTAAAAGCAAATAAATGCAGGGCAGGCAGCATTTAATGCGGGGACTTTAAACACTCCTTGGTACTATTCTTTTTTACGCCTAAGCATTCCCATGATCAGCGTTAGCTCCAGCAGCAGGAAGCCTGGCAGAGGAGATACAACACGCCGCCACTGCGAGCAGACATCGCCGTGCCTCGCTCGGGCACTCTCCCGGGAGAAGCCCCTCTCTGCCGTCCTCGGCACGGCCAAAGAGCCTTCGGAGGGAAGAGGGGAGCTCTAAGACTAACGCGAGACAGAAACTGCCCGTCTCGTTGCTGCCAAGTCTTCGTATTTAAAACAAACACAAAGCACTGATAGCCAATATTCTGCGGTACTTTTAGAGACAAAGCTATACAGTAGCTGCGTCTAGTTAGGGCCGGCAGCTAACACGCTTTGCTGCTCTGAGCAGCCCGGCGCTTTTCGGGGGAGCAGCAGTTCTGCCGCCGCCCCGAGGCTGCCCGGTGCGGGCCGCTGCCCGAGCCCCGCCGGGACCCCGCCCCGAGCCGTGCCTGGAGCGCGGTGAGGGCCGCGCCGGCGGGCCCCGAGCGCGGCGCTCCCCCGGCCGCACACAAAGCGCCCGTCCCGCCGTGACCGCGCCGGGCGGGCGGAGGGCGAGGGGCCGCCCCGGGGAGCGCCATGGCCGCGCAGGCGGGGCGCGCGCACCGCACCCCGGACGCGGCGCTCCCGCCCCGCCGCGGCCCCCGGCCCAGCGCCGCCGCCCTCCGCCAGCGCCGGACCCCCGCCCCGCCCCAGCCCCTGCCCGTCGCCCCTGCGCCGAACAAAGCACAGCGCCACGGCTCCGGCCGCTCCGCGCCTCCCCGGGGCAGCCGCCCGAGCAGACAAGGGAAGGCGGCGAATCTCAGACACAATGAGAGGCGAGCCGGGACTCACCCACAGCTCCGTGCCCCAGCTCATGGCTGCTCCGCGGGCAGTGCCGGCTCCGGCAGAGGCGGGGATGAGGCGTCGGGCGGCGTCCGGAGAACGGGGCCCCCTCAGGCAGCGCCGGTGCCCTCGGTCACCGGGGAGAGGCGGCGGCGGCGGCGAAGAACGACGTCGCTCCCAGCTCCAGCTCCGCCTGGCTCGGGAGGGGGAGCCGCGGAGGAGACTGGGAGAGGGGCGGGTCCGGCTGGAGCGGCGGGGCCGGGACGGGAGCGGCCGGCGCTGCCCCGGAGCCCCGAGCGGCCGCGGCGCGGAGGTGTCGCGCCCGGAGCGGCCCCGCGTTGTTACTCATTAACGAGGAGACGGCGAGGCCCCGGGGATTCGTGTCCCGGCCGGCTGCGAGGCCTCCCCGCCTCCCAAAGCGCTGAGTCACGGCCGGCAGCGGCCGGGTCCCGGCTCGCCCCCTCCTCACCGAGCACCACGCCGACACACAGACGTAAACAACGATTTTTGTAATGTTTACATCACGGCTCTATATGTAAATCACAAATTGAGATGTTAGGAAAGGTGAGGTAGGCAGCTGAGGGGAAAAAAAGCTCATTTTTGATAGAGTACTTGGATTAATCATATTGACTGTAATAGGGAGTTTCCCCAGCAACTAGAAAAAGACAGGTGTTAAATCCTTGTCAAAGATTATTTTTTCCACCAAAGCATTACAAAGCTACTAGTAGAAAGCAAATGTTTTGAAAGCCACCTGAATTAAATTCCACTCAGAGGGCGTGAATTTTTTAATTTTCCTCTCATTTTTTGCTTAGAAATAATTTTTATAAGGTGGGATGAAAACTCATTGTAATAATAAAATAATTAAGTTTCTATATCATGAAACAAAAATTACTTAAATCCAATAATTTTTTGATTCCCAAGTCACTTTTCAGGTAATGTGCCTTTGCATCACAATTCTGGTTTAGTTCTATTTTTCGCTCATGAACCCTCCACATTTTAGATTCTGAAGATGAGATTCCACATGTGGGCACAGACAGTTGAAGTCTGGCACATTACCTAGTTACTGAAAATATTCAGCAAGCAGAACATATATTGAGGATTCGGGTAATGAAACAGAAACATTTTTTAATAATTTTCATCATTTACTTATATGTTCAAATTCACTCAACTTACACGGCTTTCAGAATTGGCATAAAGCAATGCCCATTAAATGCTAGAAAGATCAATCAGCCTTTTGCTGAGCTACCCGCTTGTCACATATCTTTATACAATTCTTAATATAATCAGATGATATAATGAAATAGCACGTGTTCAAAACACGATGAAGTAAAAATTAAAAGAATTTGTACATTTTATATGCTTTCAATGTATCACTTGTAAATACCTATAATTTTTGAATTATGTAATAATTTTTGAAAGAGGCATTTGGACATGTTTTAATCTCACTGTAATCAATACTGCACTGTGTCCCAACCAAGGCTCATAAATGCATACAACAATTTGGGAAGCTTTGGTCTTGGATGCCTGGTATGGCACTTTATTTTTTTTTAAAGGGACACTTTGAGAAACAAATGTACACTGAACCTTTAGTAGACACTAGAGGGAAGAGTCTTGCTGTGAATTTAAAATTGTTGGCAGGATTTTTCACTCCCCTGATTATTTCAGAAAAATTCAGATTTGCAATTGTTTAAGTTTAGACAACTAAACATGAACCCTAGAAAAACAACTTCTGAGCTAAAATTTTCAACTTTAGAAGCCCCAGTAAAGTATTGGAAATTAATCTACTGGAAAATTGATCTTAAGTTCTAAATCTATGGAATCAGAGGCTTTGGAAATCAGGCACTTAATTGGCACTCAAATTGAAGTACTGGCCTTTAATTGTATTAAATATACATCAATAGAGTTTCAAAGCATTATATAAATATATTTATTTATATTTATGGTTGGTTGACTGATACATGATTGATACTTCATTCACTTAACTCTAATTTAAGAATTAACTAATTACTCCTATTTCCGCAAATAGGAGTAAGAATTAACTAATTACTCCTATTTCTGCAAATAAAGTTAGAATTTGTTTTCTGTTTAGAGCAATGTAACAAAATCAAATGTTTTCTGGTGATTTATAGACATTTTAGGAGAAAGAAACTGCAGCCTGTATTATGGGTACATTAATACAATATTTAGCTACTCAGTAGTGCTTAAAAAGCCTAATTTTAGCAATGAGAGGTTTTCCCAGGACAAACAGGATTCCTTCTTTCCAGGCAGCTCTCCCTGAAAAACACCTTTACAAACCCAAAGGTCAAGCAAGCATCGGGGGCTGCAGGATGTTCCAGAGATTCTGAGTAACTTCACAACCTCCAGAACTGATTGAGAGGCTGCTCTGAAATACTCTAAAATAGGACAGGTGTTAGCACAGCAGCTCTGGGCTGTACCTGCCTTTTAAGAGCACATGTCCACGATAAAGAGGAGCAGTCAAAAGATATTCCTGAGCAGGCTTTGAACAAGCTAGCACTAGAATAGGAGACTATGCCAGAGCACTGCTGCAGTCTGGCTAATTATTCATCTTTGGAGGTTAACAGTTAGACTTGGGAAGTCAGGCTGATTAGAAACTGTACACAAAAATATACTGTTTCTGGGACCCAACCTAGTGTTTCTGCAGGCATTGTGATTCTCATTTTGTAGAGAATTAGTACAAAAACTGCCTCAAAGGACGAAGAAGATTCCAAAAAGTCAAGTGCAAAGCCTATTTCTTCCCAACATATTTCGGTGGTTTTATTAGTGTTTGACTTTAAATATGGGCACAACTATTTTCAAGATTGCTCTCTGATTTCTAGTTTGCTTTTAACTCATACTTCTTCCAAAAACAGAAGCACATATATGTATCAGGTACATACACAGAGATGTGCACTTCATCCTTACTTACTTAAAAGTCAATCAGTAAAGATTATAGATCACAATAAACTACACAGGTAATGAATTTGAAGTTAAGAGACAAAACGCATTTAGACAAATTATTGCAAGATTTGGCATTCATGAAGAGTATATTAAGACCATGTGACTGAAACAAATTTTAATTCATTGAAAATAAAGCAGAAGTCTTAGCAGAATAATACTTACCACTTCAGCTTAGTGAGAAATCTCACATCAGTCACTGTTACCCCCTTTTCCTGCTTAAGCATGCTCTTGCTTTAGGAGATTCCCACATAAATCCTGAGCTCTCCTCCAGTTTAGCAATTGAGGATGTGAAATGAGCAAGCTGTAAGACAAGGGGAAGAGTCTGCCACATCTCTGCGGGATAATACCGGAAATGGTAAAATTTATCACTTAGAATTGTGACATTGTTTCCATTATCAGGGAATGCAACTCACCCCAAGCCTAGAAATAATTAAACAAATATTACCCTAAAGATTTTTGTTCTTCTAGTCACATCCTTAAAATCATCATTTGGAGGAGGGAATGCAACCAAAGGGACTCAAGAACATATTAAAGACATATTCAAGTAATGTTACATGCAGCAAAGGCTTCATGATAGATTGCATAGTTCTAGTATCCTTGTAAACCACTAGCTTCTTCTGGCAGATGATGACAACTTATTTTTAGCTTAGAAAATTTACTTTTATATTTAGATGTTTCCCCTGACATTGACTCATTAATGCAGGCTTTAAAAGAAAACTGCCCAATTCTGCATTTGGACTGAATCCACATAATTCTAATTATTACAGTAGTTGTGTATTTTGTTAATTCTGTTCACTTTTCAACATAATCTACTTGAGTTTCCAAGTGTACCTAAGGATATTATCTTGGCAGAAAAACAATCTGAATCATTAATTTGGAGTGGCAGAAAAGCTGTCTGGCACTCCCTGTGGGCGCACTTTCTAAAGACAGAAGCAGCTTAGCTTTCCACTGCCACAAAACTCAGCAGGACCAAACAAATTACTTCCAAATATCTCTGTCTCAGTGTGAGGTGCCATTAATCCTTTTCTCTGCTAGCCAGCAGTCTCTTTGTCATATTAAAATTGGATTTTTACTCCACAAAAAATAAGAAGAGTTGCAAAAACCGTATTATCTCTTCCTGCTTCAAAACCAAAAGAATTTAGCTCCCTCCTTCCTTTACACATGTATTTCCCCCATCACCAGCACTCTAAGTGCTCTAATTTTAAAAATTATTGATGTTCATAACACTTCCATGTGGTGAGTGGATAATCATTACTTCTCAGCTCAGGAAATACTTTGAGACAAAAGAATAGGTGTCCTGACACTTGAGCTTGTGCCCAGCTCCCTACAGACTTCCTGTGTCTCCCAGAGGCTGGTTTACACAGCCAGCAGAATGCAAAGTGTTGGGAGCTCAGCATCTGCCTAGAGACTTACTGCCACTCGGTTCCCATTTCAACTATTAGGCAAAATAAACTTATGGTTTTACTCTGAGTACTGATTTGTTTTTTATTTACAGCAGAAAATTACCACGACACTGTATTAGTTAGACCACATTAGTTAGACCTTCTGCTTCAAGGCAGAAGGAAAATTTCATTTATTAGTGCAAACTCAGCCACTGCTTGGAATGCCCTAATTCTAATTTTTCTCCGATCTCTGAATTTTTGTGGGAAGAACTGTACCCCTCCATCTTTTCCCATCCAGTTCCTGTACTGAAATGAATTTTACTTGGCAAAAGAAAGGCTTGTTTCTTTCTTTTCCCTTTCATCTCAGCAAACAGAAATACATCAACAGTGATTGGATAAGAGAACTGAAAGGACACTACAAACACCAGCTATAAATAGGAGGAAGAATGAGAACTTCCATCTGCTTTTACAAAACATCCCGTGCTCACTTTTTTTGCCTACACTATAACCAAGAGCACATCTTTCCTTGCCATATGTAGCAGAGAAAGCGTGTTGTCAATCAGCATAAACTAGCAATATTATAAGTACAAACAGCCTTATTTCACAGCCATTTATTTTTTCCCAGTGAAACAAGAGTATCACATGATAATTCAGCATTTCCTTTTGATAATATAAACTGCATCCCAACCCAGAGGCTGGACAATTACAAAGTATCAGGAAACACACAAAAATCATTACTTTAAAATATGATTTTCAACTCTCTAATGCTTTCATTGCCTGCTTGAATACTATAAATCCATTTGCTTCCACTGTACATCCCTTCAGAATTATATCAAAACATAACCAGAAATGGCTTTGGTACCTTAATTTCTGTTACCTCCAGTTCATCTAACCCACGTCTTATGCATTCTCCCACCAACCCCTTCTGTGGATGTTACTTTAAATTAAAAGAACACCAAGCTGTATCTAATGTGCAGTGTTAAGTATGGCCACAGTGAATTCTATATTCAATTTTTTTTCATTACTGTATTATCTACAGGCATAAAATTATAGCTCTTAGATAATAACCAAAAACTTGAACAGTCACTGCTCTCAGCATCAATAGCAGCTTTCAAGCAGAATGTACGGATTGACATACATATCAATAATGAAAGATGGAGACTGTCATGGTACTAACTGAAGTTGTAGAAAAATGAATAGCAGATGAATGTGTAGCAAAGGATCAGCATCACCCATTTTGAGACTTGTAAAGCAATATTTTACTGTCATCTGACTTTGAATTACAATCAGAAACAAATGTATGCGCAGTTGTGCAAAATCTGCCTTACGCTCGGCATCCTAGGTTACTGTTTAATCTCCCTAGCGAGTTTTAATTTCGAACTGGTTCACGCATTATCAGCACAGAGCGGCTCGGGTCACCCGCAGCAGTTTGGGCACGCACAGCCCAAAGCCATGTCCTGGGCTCGACAGCCGCCTGCCGGCAGCGGCACGGACACGGCACCGCCTGCCGCCGCTGCCACTGCCGCTGCCACTGCCGGTCCCGCGGAACGCCTGCGAGGTACACTAATGGGAAACCGAGAGCGCCAAGGAGCCTTCATTGTCCTACCTTCCATGCAACTGCAGGTCGTCACTTCTCTCCCTTAAAGGATTTAACTTCTGTGGCCAGGGGCTTAATTTCACGTGTACTTCCTTTATTTTATGTCTGGGGTGGTTCCTCCTTCTTTCAAGAGTCGATGTCCATTGCATAGTACCAAATTTAATTGATGCACGGAAAAAATTCCAAAGGATCGCAATCTGTAGGGAAACTCAAAAGTTATTCACATGTCAAAGAAAACTCTTTCCTTCCCACTATTAATCCCATTAAAAGAATAGCAATCAGGAAATAAATCAACAATGGGAATGAGAACAGTGTGCTGTGCACAGAATAGATATCCCACTAAACATATCATTATTCACATTTCTATCTCTCCATATCACTTTAGTAAAGATAGCTACAACTCAGTTTATCATTTTTATTTGTTCCAAGCGAGATTCTGATCAGAGACTAACAGCAGGAATTTTCAAATAATCCCAGAGTGAAAAAACCAAAAATAAATCACTTAACAATGAAATAATTTTGGTTTTGTGACATTACTTTTGAAGCTCTATTTAACAGAATTCCAAGTGTAATGGTTGCTCTTTGGATTTCAAAGGCAGATCAAATCCAACAGCCAATTGCATCCTAGTAAGAGACTTTTCCCCCACAACCCTTTGTATATTTTCCCCTTTGAGACAAAGTTACATGAAAGGGAAGAATATACACAACTTATTGAGACTGTTCTTTTCCCTCCTAACACACTCATCTTCTAGTAGCCAAGGTTTTTCCCTTTGGATTTACCACTATCTTGGTAAAGATAGAACTCTCCTTATGTTCATATCTCATCAGCTGATAAATTTCCAAAAATTAAATACACAGAACGTAAGGGTTGAGTTGTGCTGCTATTTGTGTCCTTAATACCTAATCCACAAAAAGAAGTTATCATGTCACTATTTCCTATGTCCTTTTTTTCACATTAAAAAATGCACTACTTTCAGCACCAAATAAAAATTTGATTCAATTTGAGGAATAAATTGCCCCTCTTGGAATATAGAGACCACTGAGCAGGTTACAAAAATACATCCCAACACAGATGTGTTTGAAGACTCTCAGCATTCAGAAGCTTTATCCTGTGTCCATAAAGGAGAAACTTTTAATTATGCTATTATTACACAGTCAATACTAGAGATGTCATTGTAGGGAGACGGGCAATTCTCAATCCCTTTTGCACACAAGTCAACCAAAACCACAGCTACAGCAAGCCATGCAATGTCCTCCCTCCAGCCTTGCCTGCTCCTCTAGCTCTTCCCACACCCCTCCCATTGGGAAGGGATCCCTGCCAGCCCATCACCTTCCTGAGAGCAAAGTCTGAGGGGAGATTTTTGCCTCAGAACATCCACTAGCACTTTTAAAGAAAGATAAAATAGTACTTAATATTTTTTTACACATTTTGGAAAAAACTCATTAACAGAAGTGACATTGAGTTTAGACCCATTTTCACATCCTGCAGACAGGATAAATACCTTTTCCTATTCACTCAAAAACTGTCCCTTCATTTAAATGATATAATGTACCAAGATAAACTAATTTTTTGTCCATAACATTTTATTTTGTTTACAATTTTAGACTAATATTTTTTTACACAAAGGCATCTCAAAAACTGTAAATTTCTGTAGAAATGAAAATATGATTGTTTCCAACATTAGAACATATTGAAAACAAAAACAAGTTATTAATAACTTAATGAGTTTAGTTGCATACAACTTGCCCAACAATCCCAGACAACTAAATTACCACAGGTATAGAATAGCTAATCAGATAATATGGAAGATAGATGTAAGTACATACTTAAGATGCAACTGAATTTAAATTCTGATTTTTACCTGCTTGAATATTAATTATCTGTGTGTGAAAATGGCACCAGATAGGTGTTCACATTACAGTAGAATAAAAAAATATATTTATTGGTCACATTACTCCTTCATACATATTTTCTAAAATTTTTAGAGTGATGTCTCCTTTATTGCAGGCTGGCGAAGACTGCAGATTTTGCTGCAGGATGGTGAAGACTGCCAGACAGTGCCACTGCCCTGACAAATCTTCTCTTCCATGGATTACACTGCTGCCTAACTGAGAAAACAAACTATCCGAAACTAAAGCAACATTGAATTAGATTTCTAATTCAGCTGTGGTTTTTCACTCTGAGCTGACAGAATGAAACTTGAACACAACATTAATGAAACCAAGTCTGGTCCATAACCAGCAATCCCAAACATTATGCTATTACAAATAAATGTTTTCATCTCTGACAATGACTTTTACAAGTTTTGTTTTCCCAATTATTTGCTCTCTAGATGATTCACCCTACCCTGAAGATAACATCTTTTTCCTCTACTTAGTGCACCACCTTTTAGTTCTGTAGCATGTGAAAGTGTTAACTTCAAAGCACAGTGTAACATTGCCCACACCTGATTAATACTTGTATCATGCTTTGAATATGTAAAAGTTTATGATTACTGACTAGTAAGTTTTGAACTAATACCAAAACTAGACTAATTACTACTGAAATGAGTGTGGAAATCATTCAAAGTTGCACCATGCAATATTGCTACTCCAATGTTAGTCACCCTGGGTGAGAGCTGAGGGTGAAACCAATTCTTTCCTTTAAAACAAGACAAAAGAAAAATCTCTGAAGTAGTGCAAAAATTAACCATACAAACATTCAGCCTTAAAATTAAGTGTAATCTTTACATAGTTTAATATGCCTCTTAAAAATCTTCACCCCAGATATGTAAAGCATAGGAGCTGCTCACATTTAAAATGCAGGAAAAAACCCAAACTGGTTGTACAAGTATGGTCCATCCTTACCTGACCTTTTGGTTCAAGCTGTGAGACAGAAGTCTTCATGTATTCCTGCAGTTGATGCAACAAGAAATCACGACCGTGACAAATTAAAATCAAACGTCTCTTTCCCCAACATCTGCAGGAGCATCACCTAGTACAGATTTCCAGATTACTGAAGTTTCTGCTAGGTTCACCCACACAGCAAAACCTACCTTTATTGGATTTATCCATGACTGATGAATGGGATTAAGTGTATCCAACTGGATTCACTGTCTAATTATTTTGTTGCAAAATCTCCTCTCCCCAGGTATTGGCTTCAGTTGTATTGCAGCACAATACCACACAACAGAACATTTTCACTCTGCTTCTCTCCAGAAATGCACAGCTCTAGCACATTTGTTGCCCCACATATCCAACAACTGAAGTACTTCCAAAGCCATTAATATATTCCCAGTTACTAATTTCTGTAACAATGGTGGCACGGAATCCAAACAAAAAGCACTGATTTAAATTAGGAAAAAAATTTCAAACTAAGCACAAATGTCTTTTGAAAGGGAACCTATTGGTCCTGATTGCCAGCAAACCTTAATGGTCCAACAGCAAGGCTCAGAGTCACTCCTCTTCATCACTGAGTTGCAGCCATCCAGCATCCTTTAGTCCCAGCTGGCACATTTATTTTAACAAGTCTGAGGGCTCAAAGAGCCAGTAATGACTGTAAGTAAAGCCCATCTGAACACTGGCCAGTATCCCACTGATGTGCTCTCACTGTAAAGCTGCAGAGTAAGACTTTTCCATGTTAGACAGGTAAATAATATAATACCAAAACTAAATTTCACCATAGCATGCTTTATCTTTCATATTACACTTCTCCTCCTCCTCCTTCCACATTGTTTGGTGCATGGCTTACACAAAATCACAATCCAACCCTAGGAAACGAAAATGAGGTACACATTTCAGAGTAAGGGTTTGGCTGTTTCACAATGATCACTAAGTCACTTTACTTGGCATTGTTTCAAATGCCAAGTCACCTTTACTTGGCTTTGCTTCAACTGAAAACAATCTTCCCATACAAAATGATCAACCAAGCATTATTATTCACAGTCCTCCTTTGTGGAGGTACTTGTACAAAATCTGAGGAACATAATTTAGGTTTGTGGTTCTCAGGGACATTTTCCATTGTGGCAGAAATTCCAGTGTTTCAAAACGTAGCTCAATTAGCCACATGCAAATACTGAAATTCAAATACCATTTAAGGCATTTGATGTTTAGAATCCCTAAGATACTCCTTTAAAAGCACCTCAGTGTAGTAAATACAACTATATTCATTATTCACCATGTCATGCAGATGTGCACTTTATTAAAGTAATAGAATAGAAAGAATTCATGAGTAAGTCACTTGAGCACTTTGAAAGTAATGATGGAAAACCCACAGATAATCTTATCAACTCAATATTTAAGAAACAGACACATCCTTATACATGTTTCTTGTGAGACAAAGCAACAATACAGCTCACTAACCAAACTTTATGCTCTGTGTACCTGGTGTACCAAAATCATCAGGGGTACCATAAATTCAGAAATCTGTCTTCACTGAGCAGCTCCTGCATGGAAGCACAACAGCAAAGTAATACAAAATTTGTTTGTTGAAAGACCAGTGAAGATTCTCCCTGAAAGTGCCAGAGTTTATTTTCATACTTGGGGAAGAATGGCTAAATAAGTAATCTCTAATCATGACTATACTAAATTAAATTTTTACTACCTCAGCCTCTGCCTGTAGCCTTTCACTTTATGAAAGCATTTCAGCAGCTGGTACACAATCCACACGGCTTTTGTGCAGCTTCTCAGGTTCAGAATGTCAAGTTATAAAAATACAAACATACTAAATGTAATTCCCAAGATGAAAGAGAGCAGGTCAAGCCCAGAAATACTGTTTGCAAGCAATAACATCCCCAGTGCACAGCAATCCAATCCAACAGCACTCCAGCTATAAAGACTTCAGGTCACAAAGTATCCAGTAAGCCAACATAAAAACAGGGCTTCAGTAGTCTTTTTCTTGTTTATAAAGGAAATGAAGAAGACAGACTGTTCATTAAATATAAAAGCAATTTTATAAAAACACATCAGAATTTTATTGCTTGAAGAATACAGCATATGAAAAAGCACAAGAATGTCCAAAAAGAAAGGTCACAAAAATTCAAACATTACACCATACATACCAGATGCAGTAAAATGTTAACCTGATTTCTGCATCAGAAAAGAAAGGTGGGAAAATATACCTAGTATTATTTAGAAGGAAAAGACTCATTTAAAATAGAAAGTGTGAAGGTGTTACAGTACAAATTAGAAAAGCCAACACTGCACATTAACATTGTATCACTAGACTAGATTTTCTACCTTTGGTACTTAAACCTTTACAGAAAACTACTTCCTCAGTCAAACCTTGCCTAACATATTTTGTGTGGTATGCAGAAAAGTTGGTTTTTTTTCCTTTTTTAAACTTAAACATTCAAACAAATACTCTTCTGAGTTTTCACTGCATTACTGCTTTTAAAGACATGTTCACATTTATTCAATATGCAACTTAACACATCTCAAATTTAAATCAAAAGTCACTATGTGACTGAGATCTGAATACATGCCAATTCTATCTTGTTCAGATCTTTATGTAAAAATGGGCCCACCATTTGCTGTTTGCATCCTCATGTAAACAGACTGCTGCAGCCCTCCTCAAGAATTCCAACTAGAGCAACTCTCTGAGGATGTCAGTTGGTAAAACCAGCCACATGGTTAGAGAGCTATGGGGTCATCTACAGCAGCATGCAAGTGGCTTTTCTAGTCTGCTCAGATTAGTGTACCAGAAGATATGCCAGTATTACTTCAAGTAACACATTAAAACTCAGCAATGGACACTACTGTGCTTTATTTCAACACAAAGGACAGCTGCTCATCCATTAAATAAACAGAACTATCAAAAGGACAAGTACATCATTTCTGTTTCATGTATTGCTGCTGATCACTCTTGGGGAACAATTTATCAGAAACCTGGACTTACCTACAAACCAATTTGAGTGAAGAAAATGCTGTCTTTCAACAAGGTATCTTAGCAATCCAGTGGCAATCTAGTCTGGAGAATGTTAGCATTATGCTGACAATGACTACTCAAGGTCAAATAAATTCTCTCTTTTTTGACAAACATGCTGTTAGGGTCAGCTTTTGCCTTCTTGGTCTTAAATACTTAATCACTCCCTGTCACATCAGCAGAACAAACAATTTTGTTTCTTTAAATTCCAGCTTTATATTTCAACAATATGAATAAATCTGGACTACAAAATACCATCAACAACAGTTAACATTAAACTGGAGTGAAGTAATAGAAGAGTTAGTTCTTCAAACCAGGCAGTCTTTGAAGTGAAATACTCAGTTAGGACTGTCAAAAGGATGTAATAATAAAACCATGGGTTTATTTTTTTTCACCCCTATACAAAAAAAAAAAAAAAGACTGAATTTGTACAACTCCTATTAAACATACCTTTTCCTAGCATGGTGAAAATGTATAATTTTCAAATTTTAACAAGTGTGGTATTTGAGCATATATAATATTTATTGCCATATACATCCTCATTTTAAAAAGAACTAAGAATTCAGACTCTTCTATGCTGAACTCTACTTTTTTTTTTATGTTAACAGATTATGTCTACTGTACCACTCCCCCAAAAAACAATTAAAAATTCTAAGTAAGATTTTATAGTTTAGTTAAAAGGGAAGAAATGCAAATGTGGATTTAGAGCTTTTTGTATAAATCTCACTATATTTTATAAACATGTTGTTTATTGTAACACTGTTTATTGATCAAATAAATGACGCACTGCTATCTAAAATTTCCATATACACCATTAAAAATCCAAAGTTGATATGATACTGAACCTTAAATCTTCAAGAGTTCAAAAAAGACAGTTTATACATGTACAGCACACAACAGCAGACACCCCTAGAATACCAACTGCCAGTCCACGATGCATACAAACTTACAGGTAAGCATTCATTTCACTGTTTTCATTGTGCAGGAAAAGTATTTCTTAGTAAGACAACTCAGCTGGTGATTTTCAGATATCATCTTCATCATCTTCATCCTGAGAAGATCCTGCCTGATTGGATGCACTGGCTGAGGCAGCAGCGAGCTGTGCCTGTTGAGCTGCTTGTTGCATCTGTAGCCATTCCTGCTGTGCCAGTTCTGCTTGCTGTTGTCTAGCCTAGGGACACGAATTTAATTGTTAAGGCCATACATAGCTCATGAAGAATCCCTAGAACAGATTCTCTTTAAACACATTTTTATCTGTATCTGCAGATTCCTTTTTAATTTTTTTTTTTTATTAATTGCATATGCAAAACCACATTGAGAAGTACCCTAACAATTTGTACCACAGAGTTTAGCTATTTTCTCACTCCCTCTGAAGACTCCACTGTTTTGAGGCCTTACACTTACAAAAACAACAGACAGAAACTAGTGTACTTAAGGTCCACTGGAATGACTGTGCTGAACTACTAATGAAAAATTTAACTGAGGCTAAGCAAAGGAAACTTTAGACATCCGTTTCAAGGGATCTTAACATTTAATCACAGTTCAGAGACAAGAACAGCATTGCTTTGTTGATTACAAATACCAAAACTTCCAATTATGAAATCATCCAACTGAACCACAGAGGCACACATTATCAAAAAAACAAAGCAAGCCATTATCTTACTTTGCTAAACAATCTTTGCAAAACAGAGCAAAGCATGGTCTTCTCAAATTCAGGTATGACAACTGAGGATGGCTTTGCTACAGAAAGGTATGGATTTCTACTGAAAAGTACAAAAGATTCTACCACAACATTTCAAATAGTTCAGCTGATGAATCTCCATTTTTCTGTCCAGGGTTTTCACTTGTTTCTTGGTAACTCCTGTTGATTTCAGCAATATTCTAATTGACTGTGTTACAGTTACAACTTCAATTTCTATTTTGAGTAAACATTAAGAAAAAGTTCTCAAAAAGAAAAAATTCCAGTCTATTTTACTTTACTCTTCTACTTTTACAAGTCATCACTAAGACTACTATAATTTCCTTTCTAATCCTACTGCACTCACTGAATTTTCCTATTTTTTTTTTCCAAAGCATCAATTTTTTTTCAGTTTTGCAAACTGTAAGATGCCAAAAGATAATGTCTGGAAAACAATCAAACACTGTTTGTCAATTTAGCAATGTGAAAAAAAGGGGAGTGTTCCCTTATTATTACAAAGTGTAATATTTTCCTCTGTTCTGGCAGTAAAAAAATACAGAAGTAGAAATCTCTTCTCAATGAAAACTTCTCAGTATTTCAAACTTCAAGTGGTAGCACAGTTACAAGGGCTGGAACACAATTTAAGACGCTGTAAAGTTTCAAAGGAAAGGCAGCAGCATCTGTCCACGTAGGAAGGCACAAATTTTATCAGACAGGAGGTAACAACAGGGCTCCCTACTGAGCCTGTGCAGTGAGGTTCACTGTACACTCAGAGAGCTGATACACGTGCATGCTCCAGGAAACAGAGGCTCAGCACTTCACACTGGATGCATCACTTTGTCAGTGCCCACCCTCACAGCCACATCTGTAATGACAACACTTCACCATTTCAGAAATGGGAAGAGAGAAAAAACCCATACACTGAAGAACTCCATTGAGTTGCCAAGAAGCTCTATAAGCATCTGGTAAACTTAACTCATTTACTGCACAACTCCAGTGAGGAAGCCCAAGAAAAACCTCAAATCTATGAAGACCCTTGTCTTGCACAAAAACTTAGACATAGATATTGGGATAATACATTCCCTGACTTCAAATATTTACAATCATCCAAGCCAGAGGGGTCAAATATACATAACAATAACAGGTAGATATTTTCAAAATAGAGCAAGAAGTCAGCATTAGTTTCATGCTCTAGAATATTAAAAAGATTAGCACAAATAAGTATGCATGTGTGTAACTATTTTTAAGACTAATTAATGTACTTCCAACAGCACATTACAGCTACTATTTTTGAAAAATGAGACTGTCATCCTTGAATCTAAGCAAACATTTTCCATATTACCAAACACTATTTTTAAAAAGCACTCATACAATCTTGTCAAACTGGCATGTGCTATCTTAAATTAGAAGTTAAGGCACAGTAACAGAATTTTAAAAGAATATTCTTCAAGTTGTCATTCCTTAGACAAAGTGTGGCTTGCATAAGGAGGTTTCAGCAAATTTTTTTCATTTATTTTTTTCAGTGATACTCTGGAGCTAATACACCTTGGTTTTGCTGCTTTTTTATTTTGTGTATCACGCTGAGTTACTTGCACAAAATAATAAGTAAAAAAACCAGATATCAAACTGCCTGTAAAGATTTACTGTTTGTAAATCTAACCCAAAATCCAGAAGCAGCCATATTGGTCCTTCTAATTTAGTACAGTCAAACAAGAGTTGGGTACACGTGACTTGATCATAACTAGTTCACTGCAATAGCGATATGCTATGCTGAAATTTTAAATGCCTTAAAATCCATCATGCAATAAAGATTAAAGTAGTTGGCATGTCATGAGATGAAAAACAACAGTCTCAGCAAGATAAAAGTATTGCAAAGGGGAGAGAAGGTCACAGTAATCAGACATTAACTGAATAAGCATTTTCATCAGAGGAAATCAGAGTAAGCAAAGTGAGAAAATAAGACTCTGGCCTTGGTTAAGAGAAAAGAGAAATACCAGATAACTCTCCAAGCTCTTTAAAGTTTAGAGAATGGTCTTGTCAAATTAAGAGAGTAGTCGAGAGAAAGATGGTGGAGGAAAAAAAATAAATAAAATCAGATTTTAGTCAAATTGGGAGATAATAAAGTATCTATCTGAGAAAGCTGGAAGGGGATAAGGCTGGGACGAAGTAGAATGTGTGTGTATGTGAGTACACTATTTGTAGGCAAATGTTTTTTCCATGCCTCAATAGCCTCTTTAAAAATTTATGCATTAATTCACTCAATTATAGTCTTGCCAAGAATAAAGTTTCTTTCCAAGTATAAGAAATAACATTTGTGCACTGCTGGTCAGAAAAAGAAAAGCTATTTTCACTTTTTAATGCTTCAAAATGGTAATTTCCTAGAAACCAGCTGTTATTCTTTTACTTCATCAACTAATTCTTAATGTATTCTCCATGATAGACTGGAAACACTCAAGTAGGAGCAAAACCCCATGCTTTTTAAAGCTAGAATATGAAATACGCTCACATACAAAGTCCTAGATGTCAAATCACAGAAGTATCAAGTAGCAGCCTCTTATTTGTTAACTTCACATTCCCCTATTCAAGCAGGCCATGGTCAATAGCCTCTTAGATGCCACATCAATTCACAAGGAAGGGGGTATTTCTTGAGGTGTGCACATGTTTGTGAGGCCCTAGACCTGCAGCATTAATTATTCCAACCTCATCAGGACAAGTACTGCTTCACTTACTTGTGCAAATAATTCCTGTTGCTGCCTTAGTAGCTCTTCTTCTGGAATGCCGAGGTTCTCCAAGCGTGAACTGGCCTTTCTTCTCTTTAGTGCTACTGTTTTGCATTCTTGTAAGACTTCTTTTACTTCAGTGATATAGGAGCCAAACCCCAAACTTTCTAGCGCTAGAAAGAAATGAAAAAAAAAGACATTGTTTACCTTTTATAAAGTTTCTAATAATAGATATTGATTTGTTTAGTTAAAACAAAAAACAAACAAAACAAAAAAAAGTAAAACATTTGATAAGTTTCCCATCATATGGTGACAGACATTTGGTGGGAGAATTCTACCCTCAGGAAGATACTGAATTTTCAGCAATCTGGGTAGGATGGTATGTTTAAGACTCAAAAAATAGAAAGGCTTTGAGTTTTAATGAAATAGCAGCTCTGATAGAGTAGTAATCACTTATCTCTATCTCTAGTCTTAAAAAGATCTGACAGCTATTTTCCCTCTCTCTTCTGCTGTGTCCTGTAGGAATACATGTTTTTAGGCTAAAAAAATTAAGGTTTGTCAAGTACAACCCAATCCTCCGCACTTGCAGAGGATTCAGGGCTTTCAGATACACTTTGCTAGAGATAGGCATTATTCTCCAAAAGACTTCTTTTTCCCATCATTTCTATATCAGAATCAACACATTTTATACAGAAAAGAAGTCCTTCCTAACTGAATTTTTATCTCAGAGAATCAACCTTTCCAGGTTTTGCAAATCCTCAGTAAAAGGTAAATTAGCACCCTAACAGAGCAGAAGTGACGCATGTAAAACGATCACAGATCCTTCAAAAAGGCAGAAATAAATAATACCGAGTTGCTGAATTTTAACTTTTGTCTTTTAGTATCTAAATTCCTCTACATAAAATGCATAGTTCACACATATGAAGATATATAAAGTTATGTATAAGCTCTTTATTGTTTTATTTCTCAACAGAGCACCTTCTATTTATCTTCACATTAAAATGTATTCAGAAGCTAAAATCTTGCACTTTTACCTGCCCAAAGAAATCGCTAAAGCAGCTGTATCCTGCAACAACAGTTTTCTTAAAGAATGCAAGGGTAGCAAAAAGGTTTATAAAAACCCAGGTAGCACATGTGACAAAAGGCAGTTTCCTCATGCACCATTTACTATGACATGCCTCCACACACACCCAAAATGAACCTATTACAGAATATACTGGAAACATTACATAAACACCAATTATACAAGAAACAAGTATCAGTTTAATAAAAAACATGGTAAATTTCCAGCATTTACACAATTCATAGTTTACAATACAAGAGCTGTTTTAACCTTTATCCTAATTTCAAACTTTTGTGACAAGCTATTTAAGAAATAGCACTAAACTGCACAACAGCAACCAACAACTTGTTATAAACAAGATCTTTCTTACAGTAACTCAAAAATATTCTAACACTAGTTTTGAAAGCAATATTTTCCTAGCCATAACTACAGCAGCACATCATGGAACCATAATCTAAGCAATAACCCAGGGGCATTCTCTAAGTTTTCAGCTTCCAACTTGTTCTAAGGGAGTCAACCCACATGCTGTCTTCTTCAACAGGGCTGTGGGTGCTGCCCTCTAGTCATACCTTCCCTTTAACAGAGAACACCTGGCAAAGAAATTCACATTATACTTATTTCTTAAAAAAAAAGAAGTTAAAAGACAAACTGATTTGGAGATAATCAAATTACTTCAGAGACAGTATGCCAGTTCAGCCTCAGCCCACACACAGACTCTGGAAACATTTCTTCCAATAAGCCCACAGTTTCTAGGAGAATTACCAAAAAACATCAGAAACTTGTTGATCCAGCCTCAGCAGAGAGGAGGCAAATCCATGTCTCATAGTCCAGAACTGGTTATCTTAAATACTCTACAGATATTTAAGAACTCATTCAATTTTAAAAAGTAAACAGTATATACAGTAAACCTCTTTAAGTCATACGTTTTTAACCAAACTGAAGAAATCTACAAGTCTAACATCACTAAGACAAAGCATCACAGCAAAACCAGAGTTGTTTGTCAAAAGACCAGGCTTGGCAATCTGCTGCATTAGAGTACTGGCAACTGCTGGTCTGAAGTTAACAGCAAGATGTATTTTTACAGAAATTTTACTTGGTCTTTAAAAGAAAATAAATTAATGGAAAGAACTTAGAATTGTGAATTGAATATAGCACAGACAAATACAAAAATGAAATTCAAACCCCCCCATGTGATACAACCAAGACAGATTTTTACAACTATTCAATATAACAAAGCTATGAAGAATTATAAATTATTAGCTTTATGCATCATAAATCTACTGCATCAAAATTCTATTGCCTGTGAAACAACTTACAAAGTTTACCATTTTCTTGAAGCACATCAAGGCTTACAGAACACATGAATGGAAGGAATATGAATCCCTTTATAGCAGCATGGTGCTAAAATGTGGAACAAGTGATTACTACTCTATCAGAGCTGCTATTTCATCAAAACTCAAAGCCTTTCTATTTTTTGAATCTTAAACATACCATCCTACCAAGACTGCTGAAAAATCATATCTTCCTGAGGCTAGAATTCTCCCACCAAATGTAAACAGCTGAATTCCAAAATACAGCATTTGAGGGGGATAACACAACTCATATTTACAAACACCAGATCACAATTATCCTTTCCCCAGTTTCCTCCTACTCTTAATGACTGCATGAAGGTGCAAGTCTCTGAGTAATCAGTGACACATAGTTAGTACTACTTTTATTTTATAAAGTCAAGTCATTAATATCTGAGACTTTTAAATTTTTATGCTCCCTTCAAAGAAAAAAAGAACTTCCAAAATAAAATCCCAAACATGAACAGTTGTGTGGGACTCTTAAAATGAAGTGCTAATATACACACTGTCAGTATCCTAACAGTCCATGAAAAGAAGAGACAAGATTTGACATCAATCCACAGCCGACCTTACTGCACAACAGTTCCATGCAGACCAAGTAATCAAACTTCATAAAAAAGGTGATTTTACAGGTCATCATTTTCAGAATTCAACGAAAATTTCATCTCTCATAAAAAGCCTGCTTTGTCACAAGTCATATAACACTCCAATGATCCATTTTCTGTTCCAGGACGGAAGAACATTCATTTGCTTACTAGAGCTGAAGATTCACAGCTGTGTTCCTGATGGTGGAATTCAACAATAAATGTGGAGATCTCCACTTACAACTATAACATAGTCTTGATGCTTTTGGGTACTCTCCAAGAAAGCTGTCTTGCATTTTGTTACCAGTACTGAGTGTTGGCATAGTCTGAGAACATCTATCAAATCAGGTCTCTAACGGGATGCAAGAAACCTCTGCTTTCCCTTCCCTATGCTGTTGACAGCACTGTGCTAGTGCTACCACACAATAACACACAGCAAGGACCTCATCTATCTGAAGAATAACCCAAGGGTGGAGAGAGAGTTCTTGTTCAGCACATGGCCACCCAATCACTGTAACAGTGCAGCAAAGGAACGGGTGTCTTAAGCACCACTGTGCCAAACACCTAAGCACAGTGACCAAGTGCAGTTTCACCTCACCTCCACACAGTCCAGTGGCAGAGTGTCACC
Source organism: Haemorhous mexicanus (assembly GCF_027477595.1). Lineage (NCBI taxonomy): Eukaryota > Metazoa > Chordata > Aves > Passeriformes > Fringillidae > Haemorhous > Haemorhous mexicanus. The sequence continues at coordinate 17,134,147 of NC_082349.1, read as the reverse complement.
AACTGCAGAGTGCCTCTTCCCGTTCTTCTGGCCCAGCAAAACACCCTTCCTGCTTCTTGCTCCCAATCTAGTAACTTCTTGTTTACAGCCCCAGTCAGCCAGCAACTCACCTGAGAGGAAACCCTGCTCTGCCCTAAATTCTCAAAAGCCACAGGGTCAGTTCTATCTGCAATTGCCAGATCCAGCTCTCAGAGAGTACAAAGAGACTCTGGACAGCACCTTGTGCTTAGGCTGGACCAGGTGTGATGTGATGGCCATTAGCCTCATTGACTTCTAAGCATTCAGAAGGAAAAAGATACATGGATGACCACAACAAACAGATTTCAATTGCCTCGTTTGTTAGTATCATTGTCATGAAGCTGCTGCATTAAGAGGCATTCAAAATAGCAAGTATCTAGAATGTATGAAGATGGATGAAAACGCTGAAATACTCTACCTATACACACAATCACTGCTTCCAAAACTGGCAGCCAAAACCCTCAAACCTCACAGAGGGATCATCTGCCAGCTGACCAGCATCTGAAAGGAGCCAACAGCAATTACAGCTCCCTTAAACATGAGCACACCAGAAAATCCATTCCTTCTCTAGAACTTTACAAAAATTGATACACTGCAATATTTTACTACAAAGTATAGATTTAATTTGAAAATAACTTTTTCTATCTTTAAGATGTGATAACACAAGGACATAGAACACAGCAAAATACTTGGCAGGGGACCATCTGCTGATGTTATGCACACTCACTTTAGTTTCAATTTGTTTTCCAAAAAACCCAGACTAAGCCTAGGACAGCAAGAGGTGAAACCTTTTCTACTGACCACCACTACTGGGTACAAAATACTTTCATACACAAACCTTTTAGTGCCCTCAGTCTTAAAGATCATGTCTATTCCTGTGTTAAGAACTAACCTAAACGTTTTTTGTGGCGACTTGAAAAAACTACCCATGTATTAAAGGGCATCACACCTAAAGTATGCTTCCATGTGTAAGCAAAGGTTTTACTTTACATCCTAGGCTTCTGTGATGGAGCTACTTTGCTAAACTTGCAAACTTACATGCATTTCATTTAACATTTAAGCTCATACATGCTACATACTTTCTTTTGCAGTTCACGACCCAGTCAAGTACTTGAACCACTTCTGGTGAGCAGGCTAATAAATTTCAAGCGAACCAATTTTTTTTTTTTTTTTTTTTTTTGCTTAAACAGCAAATATTGCTTAGAAAAATCATACAGCCACAACATTTTTTATATTAACGTGATACCATCACAGCCCTGAAAATAGCTGTACTACAAATGCCACTGTTAATATGTCTACTAAGCGGCCGAGTAAAGCACTCTTTACTGCAAACAGCGGTATCAACAACCCCGGCTAAAGATGCAAAGCAAATGAGTTCTGACAAAAAACGATGCCTAACGCAGACTTCAGGACGAGGCAAGAAAAGTCTTTACTTGCGGCAGAACTTAAAGAAAAACAAACGAGACAGAGAGAGAACTCGCCTTTTATTCAAGCAAGGGGAAGTGCAAGTCAACAGCAGGGAAAGATACAAGGGCATAGGTCACGTTTAAATGCTTTCTGCAACAGATACGAAGATCCAACATTAAACAACGAGACTGTAAGGACAGCCCTAAAGAAATATACTCTTTAGAGATTCCAGACAAGACTACCATGGAATAAAGCCTAGGCCCCACATAATCAATCTCCAACTTGAAAGTCATTTACTACATTCAGATTCTAAAAACACGCTGCATATCCATTCGAAAAAGCAGATCTCGTCTCCCAGGTACGAGGAAGAGATTTAATGACTTCACTCACAGCATCACAGGTTCTCTGAAGCACAAAACCGGAGCTAGTCCTGAGCACACCCAGCAGCCGCTCTAACCACACAAAGACAACCTCTCTTGCAGGGCGACTGGCAAGCCGGACAGCACACGCTTCTCCTCCACACCCTTACGAGCCCCTGCCTTTTGTGTCCTACGTAGCTACAAGCAAGCGGAGAGCAAAAAGCGGCAGCGGGACAGGAGCGGCTCACAGGTGCCCGACCCGGCAGCGGCACGGCGCCCGCGGAAGCTCACCTTGTATGACGTGTTCCGGGGAGATAGTTTTCTTCTCCGATTTGTTGCAGATCTCGTTGGCCTCGGAGGAGATGAGGTGGATGAACTCGGTGCAGCAGTTGACCACCAGCTCCCGGGCGTCGTTCGCCACGCGGACGTTGGGCAGCGTCTCTTTGATCATCTTGTTGATGGCAGCCCTGGGGATGGTGAGGTCGTCGTCGTTGCCGGACGACGAGGCCATCCTGGCTGCGCTCGGCTCACGGGCTGCGCTCAGCGCCCGCGCGGGGCTCCAGGGCGCGGGGACCCGGCGGGGGCGGGCGGGGCCGCGGAGGGCGACGTCGCGGAGGGGCGGGGGACGGCGGGGGCCGGGCCGGGGGTCGCTGCCGGGCCGGGGGGTCGCGGGGGCCGGGAAGCGCTGTTCGGGCTCAGGGCTCCCTCGGCCGCGGCGCCTGCCACTGCCGCCTCCGCCACATCCTTCGGCCGCCGGCGCCGCTGCCTTAAGACCAGTCTGAGGGGAGGCGAGCGGCGGAACGCCCCGCGCGCGGCTCGGCTCGGCTCGGCTGGCCCCGGCCGTGCGGCGGCCGCGAGGCGGAAACGCTCCGACTCCGGCTCAACCTGCGAGGGACGGCGCTTCCGCCGGAAGCCGGAACAGCTTCCGCCGCCGGGAGCGCCGGAAAGGCCGCGGTGCCACGTGCGGGCGGCGGTGGCAGCGGCGGGTCCTTCAGCCGCCCCCCTGCGCCAGGAGCTGCGCTCGGGCCCCACCCGGCCCCCGCCCGCCCTTCTCCTCGGCTCCGGCAGTGGCAGGGGAATCAGCCAAGCTCGTCCCCGAAGCAGGACAGGCCCGGTGCTCTATCCGCAGTTAATTCACGATTTGCAGGCAGGGCTGGTTTTCCTCGGCAGCCATCTATTACACTGTATTTTCTGCTTTCACTCACTCCACAACCAGTAGCGTGAGGGTTGTACGAGACAGAATTAGGCAGACCACGATAGTGTTTGTGGAAGGCTCATTAAACCCACGGTCCTGGTCTTGCTTTGCAAAGGAAAAAACCTCGGGAATGCAGCCCAGGCCGAGCTGCAGGCCAGAGACAACCACAGCTGAGCGACACCGAGGGGCTCCTGGCCGGCCCAGCCCTTCTGAGGACGTCTCTGCCCAGTACCCTGTACTGACCCGCACCAGATGGCGAGGCGATCTCGGGCTGCAGAGAGGGGATTTGCCAGGCTCCCTTCAGCCCCAGCAGCACTCAGCTGTCATTTAATTCCTGCTTTCTCCTTTTCAGCCTTGCTGCTGTTCCACCTCTCTGCTGGGCTCCAGGTGTGAGCTGGGAACTACCTGGGGCCTCCAGCTGTGCACAGTGGCTGCTGCTGATGCTCTTGTCCCCCCAGTCCCCTGCCTGGGGCCCCAGGGAGGTCCCTGCATGCCCCTGCACCTTGGGGTCACACCTGCACAGCGAGCCCTGCATTAGCTGCAGCATTTGGTACCCGCAGGAGCTTTGGGCTCCTTTGGGGAGTGGCAGGGCAGGGCGGGGCCGCTGCAAGTCCCAGCACGGAATTCGATTTTGGCTCTCTGAGACAGTATCGAAGGGAAGAGAAGGACAGCTCCTGCATGGCGAGGGAGCTCCCGCCGGGCTCTGTGGGTGAGACAAGGACAGCTCTGGAATGTGCTGAGGAGCCGCAGCGTGGAGGCCCGAGGGCCACCCGGCCTTGGCCTCAGCCCGGCAGCAGCCGGCAGGCCCGAGGTCAGCAACGAGGGCAGCCCTGCAGCCACGCTCCCTCTGCCTGGGCCACTGGGAGGATTAGGCTGAGAACGAGCAAGGGAAAAGACCTGCTCTACGTGATAGAATTCTGGTTTAACACACACTTACTAGGATAGCTTGGAACAAGAGGGTTCTGTGTCAGACACCGAAAGTACTGAAGGCGTGTAGTGGATTGAGATTGCTTATTGCTGACAATACTTTGTTTTCAAAAAGTACTACCCAGACAGTAAGAAGATGTTTTATTTTAGGATGCTTTAAAAAACTATTTTATTGCTCACTAAGTGCAATATGCTAGTAACCATTGCATATAAAGGAAGCATTCAGAATATTATAATATATATGAATAATATTCTACTAGTTACACTTTAAGATTGATGAGACTTTCTCTTACGGTGCTAATAAATAGGTCTGACTAATGGAAATGAGAATGCCAGTGTGATTGAGCGATTACTATACCAATTCTATCCTAATAAGTAAAAACATATTTTTATGATATTAAGAGTCTAAATAATTTGCATACTGTACAGCTCTCAGTGTCTATTATATTCAAGTAAGTGAAGGAGGTCAGGTTAATATTGAACACACAAATACCAGTCAGTGTTCATTATCCTAAGAAAACATCTCTGGAAAAAGCAAACATTAAACAGAATAAAACTACAGTTAGAGGATTTTAATTGCAAGGTTCTGCAAACAGTAAGAGATTCAAGAGATACACGTTGAAATTAATGTCTTAGCTAAGCTCAAACAAATATCTTGCATGCCTTGTCATAATTACAGAGCAAAGGCATCTGAATAACACTGTGTCATCAGCAGCTACAAGAAGTAATTCCAATTTGCACTATATAATCTCATACTTATTGTGAAGGTTTTCCCAGGTCAAAGCTCTTTCTGCTTCTCCACCTTAGCAATTTGATGAAGTTGAGACTTGCACTGAAGATTTTGTCATGCTGAAAAACCATTTTGTAGAATATGTCAATGGGTAGATCTCCATTTGGATCTGCATACTTCAGAGTTGTCATTGGAGTATACAAGGTGTTGGTCTGATGGCGAAAAGGTGGATTTTCTGCAAGAATTATCTTTACTGTGTGCTGTAGAGAAGGAGAAATAGAATTTTGAAAGAACCTTTGCCAAGATAGTAAAGTAAAAACCCAATTTTCAGTAGAAAAGTAGAAGAATAAAGTGCTAGAATTATGTAAAACCCTGTGTATAGTTTTATTAGAACATCATTAGAAATTCTTCCTGAAATATTCAAAGGTCATAAGAAGTATTTCTTATTTATCCTTTTATTTCTGTTTCTCTATACCATGGTGATAGCACCTGACAACTTAGTATCCTGAGTAGTCTTCCAAATGATTGTGAGTTTATATGCCCACAGCAGGTAGATCCTCTCTTTTGCTCTTCACTGGTAAAGCATCAGGACAGTGCCTTTTGCAGCGAGATCTGGGAATCTTCCGTTGACACTGAAGCTATTCCTTAGCAGCAAACACCTGAAATCATCATCCCCTCCCAGAGCTTGCCTAAACTTGTCTTCCTGCAGGAAGCTCCAAGCACCAGAAACAACCATGTTTCTTTTATTGTGCCTTGGTGGCCTGGGGTGGCTGTTGGAACTTCCCTTAGTGGAGGGATTCTGAGTGAGATGGGAAGGACAGAGCTTAACCAGCGTTGGGAACCCGGGGTGGATGTATGGTAACAATTCAGAATATTCAGACTTCAGAGGATGTAAAGGGCATCTAATATCTCAGTGGCATTTAAATTACAATTCATACTTATCTTCAATACTTCAAAATGACCATTCTTTTAGTATTTTGTAGACTTTTGTTTAAAGACTGAAAATTATTTTGAATTTAAAAAAAAACCCTTTTTAATTGTGTACATTGCATTTAATGAAATTGAATGCTTCTACCAGAAAAACCCACCAACCAACCACTGCATTCATAAATCACAAAAAAAAGAAAAAAAACAACAAAGAAAAGAAGATGATTTTTTGATGAGTTACCTCTGCAACATCTTCAGCACTTTGTCCCAGGCTCTGGAAAATTTGTTTGTAATTTTTGAGGTAAATATTAGTAAACATCTCAGCTGTTTCTTCATCTGCAGCTGAAAGATCCATTTTCATTCCATCTTCAAAAACTTTTCTTTCAAATTCTGTAACCACTGGGCCTGGTTCAATCAAACTTAACCTGTTCAAAAAAAAAAAAAACCAACCAAAAAAACTAACTGGTTGTGACTATCCCTCCATGGCAAATACACCCCTCAATCCTTCTCCAAAAGGAGCATTGAGGAGTTGCACTAGCAAACAGTATATAACAAGAGTACTTTCTGTAAAGGCAATCCATACTGCATTACTGCTGTCCTGCTCCTCATACCCACCCACATAGAGGAGCAGAAACCTGCATAGTTTAATTTACAGAGAAGTGCTGTAACTTAATTCATGACATAAGTGAGTGCAGCTTCTACCTGCTGTCTCACAGCTGTGGAATCTAAGGATGATTTATTCACAAGGACTTACCAGATATTAAGAAAAATAATTAATGGATAGTAACAAAATTTGTTACTTTCTGGACCAAATCCTGCATAGGTTTCTTTGTTTCTTATGATAATACTAGAAGTAGCTGAAAGAGTTGGGAAATTGGCCAAATGTGGATTTTCTTTGTCAAGCTGTTTAAGATCCCACCACTATATAATAATAAAATACAATACAGAAATTTTTACTGTGGGTGGACAGATTCTGGCTGCTGCCAAATCTCAAAGTTTTTATTTTGCCCAGTAGTGAATTATAGCAAATCACTGAAGTACAGTTAGTGGTCAGATTTTTCCTGGTTCTTTTCTCAGGCAGTAATAACAACCTTCTCAGCCACTGTGTTTATCAAAACACTCTTTGGGATTGGGCCTGTTACTGGACTTGGGTTCTTCAGGGGATGTTCTAAAGGCTCTTCTTCAGAACTAAATCAAGTTTTTGACTGACCTTCACAGCAGAATTCCAGCTACTGCTGGAATTAAAGCCCTTTCTCTTGCATCACTCTTCCCATTAGACCTTGAATTTATCTTTTACTACTTCCTTTTATAACTTCCTTTTTGCTGTGTCTTATACTCTTGAAATCTCTTTATGAATTGTGGTATATCCTGTGTATTATTACATTTATTTTAAATCCCTCCAAACTTTGCAGAGCAATATGCAGAATCACAGTTCTGTCTCTGAAATTCCACAACAGCAGCTGTCTTTTTTTCCACAAGGCCTAAATGCTTAGACACAGAGATGCAATGTACCAGTTATTGGAGTTTGCACAAACAATAGTAGGAGAATTACATGAGAGTGAATATACATGTGACAAATCAAACCTGAAGTCCCACAGATGATGAACAGGACTGGTCTCCTAAATACTATCTAAAATGTTAGGAATAGTACATCACACTTCTCCCTTCACTCCCACCTCCCTTCTTTACAGGTAATGTCACCCTGTAACATATTGATGGATTTGCACTTGCTCAGTCTCTCTGATGAGCCCTTGAACTTTTTTATCTGTGAATTGCCTGAGAAAGCCATTATCCTTTCTAAGGGGAAAGATCACAGGACAAAGTTATAGTTTAATTCCTGTGATATTGTATGTAAGAATCTGTTTTCAGAAGTGTTGCATGAACTGTATTTTATCCAAAGCTAAATAGCCTTTAACTGTTCCAGAGAACGTGCTTATTGTAACATCTAGATCTTTTTATTTGCTTCTATAATGTGAAGAGTGTGGGCATTTCTATGCCTTTAGAGAGGTACAGTTTTCAAGGCCTTCTCAGTCTGTTTAGCAGCAAGCTTTAAAGATTTTATCCTGCCTCTGAATACATTTAAACTATCTAAAATACAGTTGACACAAGTGGATCAATACCATTTACACCAGTGGATCAATGCCAGTTACACCAGTGGATCAATACTTACTGCAGTTTGAACTTGAGTGCTTGTATAGCCAAACTTTCGCAGAATCCTTCCACAGCAAACTTGGATGCAGCATAAACATCATTAAATAAGATACCTGATGGTACAAACAGAACATCCTGAGAATGGGATTTTATCCAACATACTAATAGTTTGATTTTAAGAGCTCATCCCAAAATTTCTACAGTCATGCTGGAAAAAACATTAGAAAAATCCTTGTGCACATTGAATCTAAATACTGATTTTTGCATATGTTCTCAAAATTGCTTAGTCTAGCAAAGATGCTTGACTAATGATTTTCCTCCCCTAGCTGATGCTGTGGTCTCCTTGGATGATATTGTTTTGTAGTCTAAGATATGAAAGTGTCTGTAAATATAATACCATCTGCATTATTTATCAGCAAGACTTTAATAGGCTCTAGAAGAACACAGAGGCTGAGTGTAATGCAGGAGATACAATTATGCAAGAAATCCAGCTTGCATCTGAGTGATTTAGAAAGAGCACTTCATCAATCCATTGAGGTGGAGGGTAAGTGTTGTATTAAAATACCAATTCTTGGAGATTGATGGAGGACCCTTGCTCAGCAGAATGATCCATGTAAGATCAATGTCACAGTTGGAATAAAAAAAAAACCCAAATAGAAAAAAAGCTAGACAGGATGGACACAAGAGTAGGAATATCATTATCTGTCACTAAACTTTGACTCTCAAGTATTGTGAGATGAGAAACTTTACAAACAGGTGGTACAGTTGTCCAGGATTGGATTTTATTCTATTACTACTGTGCAGAGCTTAGTAAGCATGTTCATCTGTTCCCCAAATTTTTTCCAAGAGGAAAGAGAAAAGTAATTTTCTCCTTAGGGCTACGCCCTATCTTCCAGATAATAAAAATACAACAATAAATTTTTTAAAAATTGTGGAGTTTAAGTTAAATTCTAAAAAACAATTACCCTGCAGGTTTTGTTGCTAAAATGCTGTGAGAGTACCTGTGTAGTAACAAACTACCTGGATTCATAAAACTCACCAGCTGCTTTTTATAGCTGGAACTTCAGCATTACAAAGCACAAGAGTCAGATATGCCAGCTCCTACTTTTTTTTTTTTCCTAAAAGAAGGAAAGCTTTGGATTTTGAATGCTGAACTCTTAGTTCAAGTAAACAGGAAAACCAACTTTACCTTGTATTCCCATAACACTGCTTATTATAACTATATGCCCACTCTTTCTCCTCTTCATGTCAGGCAAGATCTCCTTCAGGAGCCGAACCAGGCCGAAGAAGTTGGTGTCCATCACAGTTTTCATTTCCTCAATGCTCTGACATTCAATAGGTCCAATGAGCCCCATTCCAGCATTGCTCACTGCACAAAATGGGAGACAACAGCAAGCAAAAACACCCATAAACATAAACTTGTAATCATTAGTGGAAACCATTTGAAAGGAATGTGAGGATTAAGGGTTAGATGATCCTAAATGATCCTTAAAGAAAGGATTAAAAGACATTAGTCACTAGAGCATTCCAAATACATTTGACATTTCCATATGTCTTTATTTTTAATTGTGCTTTTAAATTATCAAACTTAAATTATCTGCTATTTTTCATTTTAACTAAGTTATTTGTGGTTGGTCCTTTTTAAAAAATATATAAAGGGATTACAGGAAATTAAGCCAAGAATTGTATTTTTTTATAATTCAGGATTAAGAATTAGAAGCTACAATCACTACCCATAGGAATTAATAGAGATCTTCAAAAAGTAGATAGAACAAGCCATATTTTGGTCTGTTGTTTGTTTTATTAACATTCATGTATCTTCAAGAGGAAGTAACCCCTCAACAAAATAAACACACAATTCCATTGATTTTTATTTGCCCTCTGGATATTTATAAGTGGGGAATGATGATGGGGCTGGCATTCTGCTCTAGAAGTAGTACATCAAATTAGAGTATAATAAATTTTGCAGAAATACTTGTTAAGCACTGCTTTAATAATTAATCAGAAAAAAGGCAGATCCATAATTTTTAGTAGATAAGATTTAATAGCTGGTGGTGTAAGCATTTCCACTAAGATACTAATATTTATTTTTAGCAAAACAATATGAAAACACTTGCTGCTGAATGATTTGTAAAGTACAATTTCAATTCTCAATACAAAATGGAAATATCCCTACTTTTTTTGCATTTGTTCTTTTACTTGCTTATTCCCGATGCTGTTGCTTTCTTAGAACAGACAGGTGTTACCTTCACTGTAAAAATGGCTATGCTTCATCAATAGGGTGGACAGTCTTGCTCATGAAGGTGCCAGTTTAGGCAAAATTTCTCACATTTACTAAAAAAATGTATGGTTTTATCCAAGACACCTCCCTGTGATCAAGTTTCTCCTTTGTAAACAGGGAAAACAAGCTTCCCTGCTTCATGGAAGCAGGGTGAGATTTAATCCACTTATGTCTGCTTGAAGTCTTAAGAATCTTAAACCAAATATACTATGTAATTGTTATTATTACTTTGATAATTTAAAAAATACACTAATGAAACTCCTCCAAGGTATTTGAGACAATGTTTTACAGAAATCTGGTATCTGTTGACAGCACACACATCCTGTACTTGCCCAGGACATCAATCCTTCTGTCAGGGATGCTGTTCACACAGGTTTTAATAGACTGTTCATCACAGACATCCAGTTGTTTAATCTCGAGGGTTTTGCCCAGCCTGTGACCTGCAGCTTCCTCCAGTGGCTTTTTCTTGGCCAGGTTCCTCATTGTGGCAAACACTGCAACACAGCAGAAATAAAAGCTTTACTGTGGCACTCCTACTGAGAGGTGTTAAAGAATAATGCTTTTACATCCAGGTCTTAATACCAGTGATAGAAACCAGATAAAAACTAAAAGGTAAAAGATTCTATTTTCAACATATATTGTCACTAATTTCCCAGTCTGGTTCTGAAATCCTCAAGAAATTAAAATAAGAAGCTATGCATAATGAAGAATATGGAGTGTATAAAGGATAATACTGTCACAAAAATATTTAAAAATGGGTATCAAATTATGCCACTAAATTGTTTTTAGGTATCCAGAACCTAATTCTGGATTCCAGACTTTTTCTTTTTTTTTTTATCAACACAATTTTTAGCAGGACCATCATTTTATTAAAAAGTGAAAGACATAATTCCAAACAAAAAATATTTGGTTTTGTAAGCTAATTCTCAAAATTGAAATTAGTTATTATTGTAGCCTAATGGCTCAGAAAGATCTAGATCTGCATCCAGTCAGTTAGCAGTATAATACTGTAAGTATGAGAGACTGAATTGCCACAGATTGCTGTGCTCACCTTGCCATCCATTTCCAATCACAGCAAATACTCTGCTTTGCAGCAATAAGACAAATCCCAGCCCTTTTGTTCACCTGCCCACACAGGCTTGGAATAATGAAATGTGCTTTAAGGAAAAAATTGCAAATTTAGAAACTGTTTACCTAAATTCATTGCTTTGGTCTTCAAATGGGCATGGGCCTGTAAGTGTAACGATTTTAGTAGCCAGCAGCAAAGCTAACCACATCTCTGAATGTATACCCAGAGCAGCATAACACTAAAGATATTTTCAGATATTTGTTTTTTACTACTGTCCTTTTTCATTGCATGTGGGTGTACACTGTTCAGTTCCAACAGTTGTTCCATTTCAATAGAGGTACAGAAATACCAACTGCTTACAGAAATCAGTATATTTTCACCGCATTTTCTTGACAGTAGAAGAAGAAATGAACCAGAAACAAGTCACCAAGCTGAATACAACCACCTGTGAAATCACAGAGAAAAAACCAGCACCATCTCAAATAGATGTTTTTGTAAAGATAAAGAACAGATAGATTATTACCTTTAAATCTTTTCTGTTCATCTTTTGCCATTTTTACAGCTATTGCCAGTCCAATTCCTGAGGAGCAACCTGTAATGAGGACATTTCTTCTTGCCATTCTCTTCACTGAGCAGTTCAATTCTTCACAGGAGCAACAACAGAAATGTAACCACAGCATAATGTGACTGGTCTTTAATACTATCTCCACCTTCCCTGAGTCAACAAATCTGAAAATGCACACCTGGACCTTGCATGATTAAGGGATAATCTCGAACTAAACAAAATACAAGCAGGTGCTCCTACATGTGCTTATAATCTGCATTATCAAAACTGATTAATACAGAATTTGATCAATCTATAAACTGAGGCACTTGTAAACTACAGGAATTGTTCTTAATATAATAACCAGCTTGTACAGTACTGGCAGGAAAAGCCTTTTCCACAATGACAATTGGTCTGTAGTGCTAAATCCTCCACTCAACATCTATGGAAAGTAAACTGCACCCTAGGTGGGATCCCTCTGCTGAAGCTCTTCAGAATTCCTACACCTACAGCACCCTCCTGGTTCTTTTACAACACATTGAGGAACAGATTTCTTCCCTGATGCCTTGCTATTGTAAGAGTCATAATAGGCATTACAGAAAAAAACCCCAAATTGCAAAATGGGATGTGGATTCTGAAATCCACAGTGTGACAAACTGTTGAAGAGACACCTCACATTTCCTTTTGGCAGCATTCCCAACCAAGAACAGAGAAAGTTAGCAAGTATGCTGCAGTGGAGAACTGACAGGAAATGTTGAACAGACCAGCTTCACTACATTCTTGTAAGACTGAAATCTCAACATTCTGATTCTGCAATTGACATGTCAGAAATTTTAAAAAATAAGAACTAGCCTGATGTCTAGCTTTTGGAGAAAATATTTTACACAAAAACTGTGGATTAAAGAGGGACATTTGGGCTGGCACTTCAGTGCAATTCATGTTTAACATACAGTAACTGTAGGTATACTACATTCAGGAAGAAAATCAGTCCCTTGTTTCTGTCCTGAGTGACAGGAAAAAGAAAGACCTTAATGAGCAATTAGCCTTATGAGCAGTATTCAGCTAATTGCAATTCCATTATACACAGTAAAATGTTTTTCAAGACCCATCAACCCCATGTGAATGCAACACACTTCAGAAGAATGAACTTAGTGTTCCAGGATTTGCATAGATGTAAATTGGTTAGTAACTCAAGAAAAGTAGGACACTACAGAAATATTTAACTAAAATTATGTTTTAAAAACGTCCATCCTTTCCAAAAGAAATAAATTGGCTTGAACAGTACAAGTGGAATCCTTAACTTCTCAGGTAAGCAACAAAACGGCAAAACATCTAAGATAAAATATGATTCTCCTTATTTATCAGTTTGACCCACAGTTTAACCAGATAAGTTAGAATACAGACAAAATTTCAGCACAAATGCTATTTAGCTGATTCAGAGATTAGGCAAATTGCTTCTGCTGTTCATGCACATTTATATTTAGTGCATGTAGGAGGAGCAAATGAGGCTTTATACAATGCTAGGTAGTGGAATTCCATTAGTGTTGTGATGCAGCTGTAATTAAGGATTGGTTATATTTTCCACTTGAAATCCTGGTTTGAAGGGCTTATGTATTCCACTGCTTTAAAAAAAATTTGTCTGAAATTTGGTGCATACACTTCTAGGCTGAAGGGAAAGGGCTGTGCATAAAGAGAGTTAAAAATAAAAGTAGTTTAATTTGCAATTATTGCACCAGTCAACCTAATTCTAAGATCTTCTCTTTACAGTTATGTAGAGAAAGAAATAGCTTGATTTGAAACACACAGTATATTTGTTTCTGTAAGTAACAGTGGTTTTTGTCACGTCATAATTTTCATAATAGCAGAATAAATAATCTGAAACTGCAGAAATACTTTAGATGAGTGTATCTTGGCTTGTCAATGGTAGCAGAATGTGTGGCTGGTTTTGTAGAACCACTTATTGTGGAACATGTGGCATTTGTGGAACGTGTTTACATAAAGTGAAAGAGCCAGTACTGCCCAAGGAGTTTAGCAAACTGCCACTTGCAGAATTTCTGGATACCTCAGATAGGCTTGTTGGCTAAGACACACTTTTAACACACAAAACACTTAACTGAGGCCTGGTATTCAAACTGAAATAAATTCAATTCTTTTCTCTTCTTTACATCAAATAACTTTAGTAACTTGATTTCTGAAGTGTGAATCACATGTCTTAATGCACATAAATCATGTGTGCATTAATCAGACTTAGACTGATGCCTCAAAAGCATATTTGCAGTTTCTGATACTTATGTAAATATAAAAGTCGGGCCACCAGCCATTCATACCAGCTTAATTGTGTAATACTTTTGGAAACCTGGAAATAAATATGTTTTAGAATGCATAGTTATTATGTGAATTTAATCAATGGGAATTTTTGTTTCATTAAAAATATCAAAAGAAACAACCTCAAGCTTTATGGCCCTGTTCCACAACCCTGTACATCTTAAAGATACTGCTTGGAGTAAAGCAAGCAGGCTTTGCCAGTGTCTATGATCAAATCAGTGTCCCAAAACATCTTACAAACAGGTAAATTTTAATACTATGTTGTGTCTGCATCACTGCATTTGTACAAAACAAGATAAAACAGTCCCAAACAAAAGTTGCTAAAAAGGTAGTACCATTGTGCTTTTAGTTAGAAGTGAGATATTAAACAAGTACATAATTTAAAAACCTTTGAAAAAGATGACAGCTGAAATTAATCCCTACAACTTAAAACAAATAATTTTATTCTGAAGTATAAAAGATAAATAAATATGTTATTATATGAAGGCAATAATCTTGATAACAGTTGGAAAAATAAAAAGGTTGTCATCTGCTTCAGTACAAATAACTCCAGGCCTTATTTAGAAATACAGTTTTAACGTGTCCTCTTTGAACGCACAGTGACGGTGCAGCAGCAGCAGCATCCCTGGGCTGCTGCTTGTCCAATGGGCAGCAGCAGTCATTCCTTCACAATTCTTGCACCTGAAACAAAATATGTGATGACCATGTCTAAATCCATTTGTACCAACATGTTACTTTTCATTATTGAACTTTATCTTACAAATTCAAGAAAACTAACGGCAGGTCTCAAGTCCATGGCTGCCATCTCAAATTCTGATTTATGTTATTAATGCATTTTTGTTCACTGTTCTTGTAACTGAAATGCATTTGCTTTCTCCAAGAGCACAACTTACAAATTTTCCAATACCATATTATGTTCCAGCAGATAAGAAGGAAAACGTTATGTAGAATATTTTTGAGAAGAAATCTTCATATGCAAATCCCTGTAAAAATTGTGTACAGCTTAAATGAACACTGTCTTTTGAAATAACTCCTCTGCATGAGGCTTAAGGTTTCATGTTGGATTGCATTGTTTGTTCTTAAGTTGCTAACAGTTCAGGAAGTGCCTGTAGAAACCCCATCAACAGTATCAAGGTATGAAGAGGAAAAAAAGCCTATGATGTCCACCAGCACTGAGCAAGAAAAATAGCAAAACAAATGTAAGCTGTATATAGAAGTAAATACAGCCAAACACATCATGTTTGAGGTTAGGGGTTTTTTGTTAGTTTCTAGAGCTTTACTGCCCCTACCCTTCCTTTTAAAAACAAGTGAATATGCTGGAGCTAATTATTCATTTATAGAAAAAAATAGAGTTTTAGGTGTCTCTAGGATATATATGCAGCAGCCATGTTTACACGAGCTAGTGCTGGAACACAAGAAGAAACTCTATCAGCCACTACTAATTCATATCATATTATACCAAGGTTCCTGTTAATTATAAATTTAAAAAGAGGTTATGTTGGTCCTCTATCTATCCATGCTTAGCTAGGTGCTTATTCTTTATGAGGAATGCTAGACACTCTGTACAGAAACACTTGTAAGTAGCATATAAGCAGCTTACAGCTAACAAATGAAAGATTACAGTAATTCCTAATTTTTAATGTGATGCACAGTTTTCCAAAAATGTTGTAAAAGTAACTTTTCTAAAAAGTCAGTCATTGCAAGCATGAATTTTTTCTTACTTCACTTCATTTAATACAATTTTACTTCTCATTTCAGAAGGAACTACGGTCACAAAAAATTAGTTTGCTGTAAATCCAATCTGCCTTTTTTTTTTTTTAATAAAGAAAATTACTTCAAATTCCCAGAAAAATGAAAAAAAAGGTATTCTTAATGTTCAGCAAGATATTTTTGGTTCCTTTATTTGGAATATTTACAGCTTCGAAGGGTAGCCAAGTGCTGTATTGTTACAAAATCTTCACTGCAGATTGAAGCACAGCAAGAACAAAGAATGATTCAACTGAAAACTCTGTGACCTGGTAATTTTATGAGTCCCAAAGGGACAGAGTGGACCAGAACACAAATCAACCCTCCCAGCAGTTCCTTCCCTGAACTAATATATTTTCTGTAATAAGCAAGGAAGGCAATGTATTAAGAAGAAAAAGAATGAGACAGACTGTACCCCTGGGCAAGACATACACACTGCCTCTCCACCCCTTTTCCCTAAATAGATTAGGCAATTTATTTTTTAGAACTAGGACAGAAAATTTCTCTGGAAGTCTGGTCAATCAGTCTCCAATGTGTTACTAATGGAGAAAGTGTTTTCTTACATTATGTTATTTTTAAACAAAGAAGGAACCATATAATATTCTAAATGGAGCCAGAAGCCCTCTGCAACATATTTCATGGCTTACACAGAATGCTTCCAAAATCCAGTGGTTTTTTATCTGCTTCACTGCAATGAAAATAAAATTTCATTTCCTTATCCCAAGTCTAGAAAGGAACATGACCAGAGCAGGTCTATTTTCAAAGCCTTTCTTAGATCATTCTTAGGCCTCTTCCTACCTGGTATTCCTTAGAAAAAAACAAGGCAATTTGTCTGGAAAGAAAGAGCCTAGTCAGCAATTGTACAGGGGCTAGCTAGGAAATTCTTTCTTTCAAAATAATCCCTTAGGAAAAGTTAGAAATGATTAATGGTATGTGTGAAAGGTAGCAGCAGTCACTGTCCTGTTCTTGAGCATCATCAACAACCTAACAGAATTCAAGATGGAAGAGCTGACATTGCTTTAATTTGCAGTGAAACAACCTTCATATTGAGCTGTGACACAGCCAAGCCCTCATGATCTAGAATACAGACCAAAGGCCTTTGGTGTTCACACAGAAATGAGGCTTCTCTGATACCTTGTCCTAGGGAAAAGAAACACATAAATGCAGCATAACCAAAGTGACAGAGGCCATCCTGGCTTTGGTGTTTAGCTCTAGCGTGGAAACATCCTTGACTGAACTTGTTTCTGCAGAAAGCCTGTTTATCTCAGGTCTCACGTGTAGAGACCTTGTGTAGAGACTTGTAGAGACTGATTCATGCACCAAACCAAAGACTGGTATCATTCACAAAGTGAGCTGTCTTCTCAAGTCCCTCCACACACTCCCATTCACTAGGCCAAAACATTCTCACTTCTCCTTCCTACCAACATGCTGGAGCTTAGTAGCCTTTGATGCAATAATTTTCACAAGATAGGTACCTAAGTCATAAGAAGCTCTCATCATACAGCACATTGTTTGTTTCATTTCAAGGAAGACCGTGTCATCCATAGTCAGAAAATCAGGTCCCTAAACCCAATCAGTAACCAAATTTCTCCACAGAAAGCAGACAATTATGAGTTTGCCATATAATCTGTAATTTTAAAATAATTAAACTTAGGGGATAAGAATACAACTATTCTGGGAGAAGTAATGACACACTAAAGAGACAATATAATTTCTTCTAGGCAGTACAGTAATGGCATTAAAAATTGATAATTTTTTGTCTATCCAAGGTATGTTTTACCTTTCCAAGAGCTTCTAGGCTATGTTGTTTTCTTTCATTCTTTTTTTCTTCAGCTGATTTATTTCCTGATCTCTCTGGAGCAATTCAAACTCTTTTTCACGAAGCTCATCTTTAGAATGCTGGAGTTTCTTCTCTAAGCTCTTAATCTGAACAGAAAATGCAATTAGATCAGAACCAATATTTTACCAACGTCAGAACAATTTTATTTAAAAAAAACAAACCACAAAACAAACAAAACTCCCAAATATTGTCAGTATTGACCCTGACTTTGGATTCCTCTGTCAATTTATTTTGTCTACATTTTCCTTTACTAAAAGAGCAGTTTGGGAGCCGTATCATATCAATTGAAAAATCATATTTCATTTTTGCACTGTTACAGCCTTACAAAATTTATAGTTTTAATTGACAAACATCTATTTTTACTGGTACATTCCTTCCCTCTCCCTACAATAAAAAAGAGGTTTTATCTTCTAGATTAAATCTGGCCAGCTATTGTGTCCCAGGATCAGACTTTCTCACAGAATTAGCTGCCCTTTTTTAGGGAAACTGTGGTTTTGATTAAGAAGCATTACCTGTTTATTGCATTCCTTAATTTCCAACTCTGACTTCTCTAAATTACACTGTAATTGAATTATTTGTTGCTCCATTTCTCCCTTACGCTCACGAACTGTCATATCCAATTGTGTAATCTAGAGGTAAAAAAGGAAGAGAAGGAAATATTATATTTTGAACTAATATGCAGATTTTAAGAAGCCATATTACAAACTTTGAGAGCAAAGTGAATGAAATTAATCCTTTGTAGCTTCAAGAGTATTCTCTTGAGTAGCTACACCCTAGCTATTTCATTGAAATAGTGGCTAAACATAAAAAGAAAAGGGGAAAATTGGGAAAAAGTCCATAACTGAATAGGTTAGGTCCTCATATACACATAATGCAAGTTATCCTTCTCAAAGAAATACATGTAGATTATTATACTAATCCACCTTCTTAGGAAATGCCAAATTTTGCCAAACCAAAAAAATTCAGTTCATCAAAAGCTTTGATGACTTCCTGGGGCAGTTCACAGGGTACTGTGGCAAAAATACATGGCAACATCTGGCCTCCTTACAGTATCAGTTCTTTGAACAGACTTATTCAAATCCCACTCCTTCTCTCTGAACCTCAAATATTCTTGAAGACAAAGGCTGGTAAGTCCTTCAGGAAGAGGTTTATAATAAAGTGACAGAATTTTCCCATGATGGGCATCAAATCCTGAAGCCAGACCAAAAGTCTGAAAATATTTCAAGTGAGCTACAGAAATGTATTCACAGCAAAGATACCATTTCATATTTAGAGGCTGCTTTAATGTGAATCAGATAAGCTCCAGTGCAAACAAGGAAAGGAATCTATCATCTCCAAGCACCCTTCAGCACAGATCTTTCCTTCCTCTTAGCAAACATCAAGATGAGAACAGTTGCCCCATAACTTTATCACTAATTAAGAATCTTGGGACAGGTTATGGCATAAGGCTCCAACAACACACAGCTGGTTTGAGGTTGGCACTGTGGCTGTAGGAACCAGTAGAGTTTGAGACAATGCATCAAAGCAACCAAACCTAGCAGGCCTAACCCAACTTTTCATAAATTATCTGCTTTATAACAGGAATAATTGTCAGTAACATGCTTAAAAACTGTCTCACCTGAGCTACTCTTTGTTTCAGTTCCCAATTCCTTTCTTTCAGTGCTTGGTCCATGTCAAGGAGTTCCTGCTTTTTGTCTTCAAGTTCATCCTTGCAATACCTGAAATTCTCATACATTTAATTGCTTAATGCACATTCAGTTGCTTAGCTTCAAATATCCAGCTTGAAAATCATGAGATCTATTACTTACTTACAGGATATTACCCTAAAGGTGAATTGATTGCAAGGAAACAAACCCAAATAGAATGGGGAATTCTAAGTAACTTGATTATTCAATTTATTTAATTGACTATATCAGGATTCTTTAAAAAATAAAGTATCATTAATTTGTGGTCAGAAAGTAAACTGGACAATTTGACTATTCTTATGATTACTTCACTGCTTTAAGATTCCGAAAATAATTTCAGCAGATTTTAAAACAGAATTCCCCAAAAAGAATTCAGCACCACTTTAGGAAATTACAAATGAGCCGAGGATCTCAAGTATCAAGTTATCTGATGGCCCCAAACCACCTAAAAATTATAGAGAGCTGCTAAGAACATTAAAAAACCCCGTCCAAACTACTTGCTATTCTTAAGGAATAACTAACAAAACTAAGTTTTCATGACAGAAAAGACAGCAGCTCACCTGAGCTCAGTTGTTAGATCCACGATAGCAATGTTCTTCTCCTCCAGAGAGGACTGTGCATTCTGCAATGCATCTTGCAACTCCTGAAGCTGTGTTAAAGTGATCTTTAATTCTCCATAGGCATTCTGTAATGCAGATTCCAGTTCTGCTATTTTCTGTAAGGCTTTCCTGTGGCAAGTCTCACTTTGAAGAAGCTTATCTTCAAAATCATTCACTATTTTACACACACAACACAAAAGAGAATGTATAATCATCAGTTTAATCATCAGGGTCTTTGTGCAACACCACTACCTAGTAGCATTTGTGGTCAGAATAAATTTTCAGTATCACTATTTTTTAGGACAATCTAGAAAAACAGTGACTACTTAAACAAAAGATGTTTATGGTACCTAAGTATTTGCTAGTTTTATTCACTTCATAATCAACAATTGACTGGAAACATAAGGATATAGCTAAAAAATCTGGCCAAGGAGACAGTGCAGACGCAGTATAGTAACTGACCATGCAGTGGTAGGAATAGTGCAAGCAGAATTGCTGCTATTTCTCTGGCGTAAAACAATGGTCCAATTAAACTAAATGGAAGATGATGGATTGGAATGTTTGTTATTTCCATAGACTTGTGGGGTTTTCTGTTTGTTTCAAAGAGATGCATTTTTTGAATAGCATATGCCTTTATTAAAGTTAAGTGTGTCATTTGACTATTACATTAATAATCTGCATTACCAATTCACAGGGAAACTACTTAGTATTTCAACTGGGGTGAAGGTATATACCACAAAAGTGAGAATTTGCAAAAGTATGTGAAAAATGTTTGTGATTTTTTTGGGCTGTGGGGGTGTTGTTCATTTGGGTTTGGTTTTGTTTTGGTTTAAGAAGATTATCAGTTTTTGACCGTCATGTACTTGATTATGAAAGGGAGGGAAAGAAAAATGTCTAATACATATAGAGGAATAGTTTAATGAAAGGAAGACTGAGAAACAAAATAGCCAAATTACCTTCATTTGCCTTTCTGTTGAGTTCTGATCTTGCTTCTTCCAGAACAATATCCAACTGATTTATCTGCAGTGCTTTGTTCGCACCATCTCGTTTTAATTGCACTACTTCTTTTTCCATGCCAGCAAGTTCATTCTTGCATTGATCCATCTTCAATTTCATCTGCCTAAAAGAAGCAACCAGAACAAAATAAACCAAGGAATAACAAGAGCAACATGCTCTAAGACAAGTGTTTGTGAATAAAATAGAAATAAAAGTCACATTCAGTAGGCTTTTCTTGTAATCAAAGCTATATTCTTTAATATTAGCAAGCTTCTGTAGAATGTACTGTCTACAATTATAAGCAAGCTGATATGGTTATGATTTGAACTGCTTCATGAAGAGCTATCTTAAGGCTGAGTAGGTTGCCAGGACATGCATTAATTCCATTGGAAAACTGTTCCAGAAAGTCATGCCTCTGCTAGTCAGAAGCTTCCCTTCTGATTTCCCATCTTTGCTGACAGACAGACAGACTGAAGTGTAAGCCCACAGCTGAGCACCATTTCAGACAGCAAGCGTTCTGATCCATATGCCCAAGTGCAGAATACACCTCTCTTTTATCCTAAACCTACCTGATTGTACAATTCAGTTCAGCCACCTTCTGTCTGTTTAAATCTGCTTCCTGAGCAGCTAGGCGCAGTTTCTCCTCCACCTTTCTCAACTCATCTTCTGCACATGCTTTCTGCTTCTGAAGCTCTTTTTCCATAGTGGATACCTATTGGAAAATGCATTTAAAGAGTAGTTTCAAATTGCATACCAAAGAAATGCACATTCTTGTCCTGCAACTCACACAGGGAGAGGTTTTACACAACTGATTTCTTTATAGTCGGTATGTAATTTAAAACTAAAACTCTGCACTTTTGAAAGACAAATAGTTTCTAGTACATGCAACAAGTAAATGCAACAAGATGCAAGTTTCTGAATTTAAATGCACCTCTACTTAACTGCAGTCTAGGGCTTGATTTTCCAAGCACCTAGCCACTCTAATGCTAATTAGAATTTTTGATAGCTCAGAACCTGGATTAAGATAAAACAAGCCGCTAAACTCTTTATTCTACATATATCAAATAATAATTATCTACTCAGTTATCAAAGAAATATCCAGATTTTATAGGTATAATGAAAACATATATAAGGCATTTAATTTTCTCCATATATGTAGACACTTCTCACCATACCGTACCTGTTTTTCAAGTTTAATTTGATTCTCTTCCAGCTCCCCATTTCTAATAGTTTCTTGCTGTAACATTTGCTGCTGATGATGCAAAGTTTGTTGCAGGAGAATATTTTGTTCACTCATGTCCTGAATAGTCTGACCTTTAATTTTTATTTCTTTCTGCAAATAATGAAGCTGAAAAGACATTTATTTTCCATTACAATAAAACATTTTTATTTGCAGTTGCTTCAGCTATTCTCTCAATGAACACAGACTCACACTTGTGATGCAATAAAACTTTTGTGTCTGAATTTAGTTGCATTACAGTTTCAACAGTACATAACAGATCTCATAATTCATCATTGTATTATGCTCTATACAGTCAGGAAAGTAGTAACTTCTCAGTCAGTCCCAGGTTTTGATTCTTGCTTTCTAAATATAACTTGTCAATATTTTAAAAACATACATAGCAGATTTTTAGTTAGAACTACTTTTCTTTCTGCCAGTCTTCTTTATTTCTCAGAAAGTCCTTGTTTTCCCTTTGAGATTTTGTTCTCAGTCCTCCCATTTATTTCTTTTTGCCTGTATGACAATAGTCATTCCAATTAGAAAAAAGGAATTTTGAGTGCCTAGCTTGTTTTATGTTGACTGATCTGGTTTCTCAGTGGTGAATGCCAGAGGGAACTGGTCTAGGGCGGGGGGAGGGAGTGTTCTTGGAAAAAAAAAAAGCCTCACTTGCTACATTTGATGTTTCACACTGCATCCAGTCCCTTCATATGCAGTACAGGAACAGGAGGGTTTAGGAAGCAGCAGTAAATATCACAGGTTTATGTGTGACACAGACCAAACAACTTCCTTCAAGCTAATCCTGTACAGGGTCCAGCAACTTCCACTTGACTAAAGACTCTCTCAGCAGGTAGGCCAGCACTGACATGATCAGCCTCTATATAATTAGCTCATCCACAAATAAAAATTCCTTCTAGTATTTCAAGTTAACTCTTTCTGGCTTTCAAGTAGTAGTGGAAAGTATGATAAAACTCGGGGTCTAGAAGTAAACATTTTTTTATGCCCAGGACTTCTTCCCCATTAAGACAGTTGAAAAACAGATCAATTTTGTGCCCTTAAATTTATATTACAATAGTGCTCTCTCCATTTTTTCCACAATCATTATCAGAGAGAGCACTGATTTTGTTCTTTCAACAATTCATTTATCTTAGTGCTTCTTTTCCTTTAAATTACCCCGTGGTTTTGAGTTAAAATTTTTCCCTTTACCCTCACAAAATGTATCATTTTTTCCAGCTTACTTCCCATCTACAGATCTTGTTGCAAATTTTGGCTGTCATTTCACAAACTTTTAGTTTAAATCAATCATAACAAGAGTTCTCTGCAATACAGAAGAATTATAAAACAACCTATTACCTCTTCAGACCTTTCTTTCAGCTGATTTTCAAACATCTCCTTATTTTCTTGTGACTGACTCAAATACAGTGTAACTTCTTCCTTACATACATTTAGTGCTGACTCAAGTTGTCGTACCTAGGTGAATGCAATAGATTATTTAAAATCACAGGGCATGGTTTGTATTAACTGGTCGAACAATTGTATTAAAAGACAGCTTTGTGTAAAACATCAGAAAAGCTACATTTTTATCATATGAGTATTAAAACAGCAATGGAAGGTAATGGTAAACTTTAAAACTGAAATAGTCTTCAAAAATTGAAATTATTTATAATACTTTAGACTGTGTTTATACCAGATGAGACTATCAGTTATAAGAAGATATGCCAGCACTTGTCAGTAGCTAGAATTTAAAAACAAGCACAGGGTCAATACCAAGTCATTAATCCATCATGTTTCATTACAAATAGAACTGCATAAATAAATTTGGAATTATCATCATAGGTGAGTTGACACACATGTTTTTTTAAGAAATAACATTCAGATCTTACTACAATTATTTTCAAAAAGTTACCAAGCAGCATGATTTCCCTTTCTGCACTGGGGGACAGTGCCTGAGTTTCACCAAATGGGAAAGGAAGAACTTTGAGCAATGTCAACACTGTCAATCTATTTTACACTTTCAATGCTCATTTGGGTTTGAGAAATCAGATAAAACAAATACAAATACCTTATAACCTTGAACTGACAAACAAACCCCAAGATCTTAAGCCATAGTAATCGAGCTTTTCTTAAACGTTTGGTTTCAATGCTAGGATTTCTTACCAATGAGATTTGTGCTGAATTTAGCTGCAGAATGTCTCATTCTTTCAATTTTGCAATCAGACTGCCAGTTTTCTAAACTATACTGGACTTTGTATCTCCATCCCCAGCTGATTCAAGAGTTTTTTGAAGAGAAATTACTATGTGTCTTAATTTTAAGTCTCTGTAAAACATCCCAAGTACTGCAAAGCCACTTGGATAGCAAATTGATCCTACACAAGCTCAGAAAGAGCATGAAAACAGCAAAGTCCCCAGTATCTTCTCCCACTGATATCCTGAAGATTTAATACTTCACTGGGGTAAATCTGCACATGGCATTGGTTTATTAAAATCCTATTACAAGCGTTGCATGGAAAATGTTTATCAGGCAAACACTAGGAAGAGCTAGAGATGGCTAAAAACATGACCAATATTACAGTATCACATATGTCTAAAATACATGCCATATGTAGACCAAAAGCATATATAACATTAGCTCTATGAGACAGTGTTGGACTTAAGGAGTAAAATAAGCACAGGTTTGCCCTATTTGGAACTACAGTAATTGCATTAAGCAGTTATGCATTGTATAATCTCTTACTGGAGGTTTCATCATACTTCTTTTAATTAAAAAAAGAAAACAACAACAACAAAAAAACAGATAAAAAAGAAATACTTCAGACAAATAACTTTTGGAATATTTACTTAAGATAAATTTATATAAAACAGTTTTTCTATAAAAGATAAAAGGAAATACACCGTTACTGCAAACTTTAAAACTATTACTTGAACATTACCCAGAGTTTTACTAACTTTGATTTTTTCTTCTGTTAACTGACTTTCCAGCATCTTCAATCCTTGATCTTTCTTGACATTTTGATTTTCCATTTCCTGTTTTTACAGACATTTTTATTCAAGAGAACCAAATATAAACATTACATAACATTAATCTAATTTTATAAAGTTATAAGTAATCTAACAAAAACTGATAATGAGGAAAAAAACGCAGATCAGTGTATCTAAAACACAATTGCTTCTATAATGTGTTTGCATGCATCATAGTCTGAAGTGAATTTGGTTGCTGAGATATGTCTCTTCATATTCTGCACCAGCAGGCATTATTAAAAGGAATAAAACATTATCATACTAGAACATTATTGGTTTTCCACCGAGTGCAGGAGTGATGATATCATTCTTTATCCAGATCTCTTTCCTTTCATTCGAGAGAGAAGCCCAAGGGGCAATCCAGAGGCATAAAGAGAATGCTAAGACAGAAAATACTGAAAGGTCCTTTAAATTCGTACAATATGTAGTAGTAGTAGTAGCAGTAATTGGTGACTACACTAGATTCAGTCAATTACTCGAACAAGAATTAAGAAGCATAAACATATCTTTCCATTTTCCCCAATTTTCCATGTATTTATGGATATGCTTTCCTTTATTTTTAGTCACTTGCTTGATTTGCATTTAAAGAAAGGCAAGAGCCAACCTTACCTCTCTGTTTCCTATCAGCAGCCCATCCAATGATTTGATGTGATGCTGTTTATGTAAAACCTCTTGCTGTAAAACAGATATTATCTTCTCTTGTTCAATGACTTGGTGATGTTTCTTCTCCAGCTGTGTTCGAAGCTGTCCGTAAGTAAATAGCAATTTATTCTTTTAATAAAAATGTATTCATCTAAATGTGATTCATATTTGTTCACCTATCATTTTTATACTGGAAATTAAATACATTACAGCCATCAGCAGTATTGCACATTATCGAGAAATCCCAAGCACTTAATATCTTAATTCCAGAGGAGAAGGAGGGCAGACAGAGTGCAATTGTCTGTCACCAGCCAACACAATAAGACATGCAAAGATTCTTTAGTAAAAGATGAGAAGCTTCTTAAACAGCTGGAAATAATCACAGTAATATTTCTAATCACATGGAGAAACATTTTTTCTCTAGAGACTGAAAAACCCCTGAATGCAGATGCTCCTAAGGCCCAGTTTGGCAGAGGTTCAGGCAACAAGAACATTTTCAGAAGCTGTCATGCTTTAAACCCAGTAGGCACTAAAGCTATTCTTTTTTTTCTGTGTGTTTGGAGCAAAAAACAACAGAACTCAGATTCCTAAGTCCTTATTTCTCTTCAGTTGAGCAGGATTTGAGTATTGCAGAGGGAAAGTTGTATAGCTAGTTAGATGGAAGATGTAGTAAAATCAGAGAACATGAGAGAAGAAAGAACTTTCTAAAAGAACATTTTAATGGATGTGTCTCGAAATTACAAGACAAATCAATATAGGAAAAAGTTACCAAGTATACCACTCATACGTACTACCATACAATAAATGTCTTACTAGACCAATCTGTTTCTCCATTTCTTTGTGCTGGTCAAGGTGAAGCAATTTTTCATTTTCAAAAGCAGAAGTTATCTTCTCATGTTTTTCACTGATAGTTGTTTCCAGCTCATGAATGCACCTGTTTTTTCCCTGGGAAGTGGTAACAATAAAAGGACTTAATAAAAACATTTAGCTGTGATAGTAAACAGTGTTTTATTTGATCATCTGGTTTCTAGATTTCATAAAGGAACAACAAACAAAATTCTGAAGTTACACAGAGCATGTGTCATCTCAAAGGATGTCACCCTTATACCACAGGTATAGAATGTCAGCAAATGCAGCCACTGCAGAGACAAGGTGTCTGCCAAGATGGATTGTGGCACAGGGAACTCCTGACAAAGACAAAAAGAAATTCTATGTTCATATGGATATATGGAATCTTTAAAATACCATTTTGAAGACTTTTTAATTTACAAATCTACATGTGTGTCACTGAAGCAAATGGCAATTCAACAGGGCCAGATCTTCATTGCCTATGTGAGCACATGGAAAACGTTACATGTTCATTAATGACTTACCACATTCAAGGACAGGGAAAAAAGGATGTTTTATTTCAAACAAGATTCTGTTTTTAAAAGCTGTGTTCCTGAAATCTGCACAGATTATATAGCAGATCTGAAAGTCCACACATTTTGAATACAGGGAATACTACTGTCAAGTTAAACTTTTATGTCTTTTTAAATAAATGTGGTTTCTCACTGAGAACATTTTACCATAAGTTCCAGTTCCAACTCAACATTTCTTTCTGCAGCAGTGGAATAAGCAACAGTCTTTTCTTCCAACTGTTTCTCAAGTGCAGAAAGCTGAGAAGATTTCTTTCTTACCTGAAATTAAATATGGAACAAAACAGCATGTAGACAACAGTTTCAGTTTTATTCAAATATTTGTATGCACTTTCTTATCACCAATTCCATTTTAGCTACTACTATAGTAACTTTAATAAACTATTTGGTTGATTTTGTTGAACTATTATATTTTATTACTTACAGATAAAGATTCAGGACAATTTACGTACAATTTATCCAATTAATTATCAGTGAAATGGCTTTACATATTTATAACATTTACATTCATTATTAGGAAATAAGTGCAGAGCCCATTATGCTGAACTCTGTAAACACATTAGCACCAGAATGGAAACATTAGCAATTTAATTTATTCACCCTGAGAAAAGCTGAAGCTTAAATTTTTTCTTTTGTGACTCCCTGGTAATGATGTTCATCTCTGGCAACTACAGTAAGACTTAATGAGGAAAAATACAACCTTTAATGAGGAAAAATACAACAAGGTTCCATCAACCTGTTTCCTAGGATTACCCATTAATTCAACCACACCAAAGCAACAAAACTGTGCATATTTTCCACATAACAAATCAAAGTATTAGCAGAAAAGCCTACTAACTTTAAAACAGTATTTCTGACAACTAACCCTACACCAGCTTTCAAACAGTATTTCTGACAACAAATTAAGGTTGCTAAGTCTTTCTGCTTGCTGAAAAATTGTTTGAATTTTTCTCAAATTAATCAGATTTTAAAATTATTACGACAATTGCAGTTTTTCCATAACTATTGCCTTAACTATCTTTGGTAACTGAACTGAAGAAAAAAGGGCATATTCTTTTCAGTGCTATTTAAAACTTACTTCTCTCTCTAAGCTACTAGTTTTTGAAGCCTTCTTCAATAGGTCTTCCTGTATGATTTGAAACTGACTGGTTCTTTGAGCCATGCTGGTCCTCAAGGCAGAATTCTCATCATCTGCTTTTATCAGTTTAGTGCGTAGTTCTTCTATCTCTTTCTGGAATTTTTGCCTCACCTTTTCAAATTGTTTGCTTATAAGTTCCAACTGTTGACATTTTCTCCTCTCTCAAAGTAGAAAAAATAAATTTAAGATTAATTTATAAAAGAACATGCAAACCCATAATGTAGCTGAATGCAGTGATTCATGAAAACAAACAAAAACCCCAATAAAACCCCAACAAACAAACAAACAAACAAAGACAGCATCCTACAGGTGCCCTGACATAATTTCATGGAGCAGTCCTAACAGTAATGACAGAAGCAATCAGAGAAACACTAACAGCAGGATACAGAGAAAAGAGTCAACAAAAATACAGAGATTTTAGCACAATCTGCCTAAAGAAAGAAATACATGGTTCCATTTCAACACAATTCCTAGCTCAGCAACTGCTGAACTAGTAACTGAAGCAGTGAAAGAAATAAATAAATATACTGTGTCTGGAGAACATGACAGTTTCCAAAGTGGCAAAATGCTCCCTGTTCAAACAAAGCATACATGTTGTAAAACCAACTTGAACCCTTGCAGAACATTTCTGTTGTGTGCATTAATTGGACAAACTGAAAAGCTATTTCAGCAAGCTTACCTCCTGAATTTCTGATCAATTTGACAGGCTCTGTTTCTAGGTCACATAACCTGCTGTTTCCTTGTCCTTCATTACCATTAGAAAGATGCTCAGCTCCAGTACAGACAGTTAACTTTGCATCAGGCTTTTGAATTTCTGCTTCTTTCATTGCCAGTTTAATACTATTATGAAGAAGGAGACAGCAATTTAACATTCTTTCTGCATGTTAATTCTAATAGTACCTTATTATCTGCCTAATCTTGCCATAGTTCAGTAACCAGAAAGTTATACCTTAGGTCTGCAATCAAAGGTTTACTTGATTCACCACAAGATTCAGAGGTAGCTTCTTTTGCTGAGGAACTCAATAGCTGGTGTTTGAAATGGTGCCATTTAAACTGAAAGTTAACAGAAAACAAAGATCAATGAAAAAACATCAACCTTTTATTGCTTCATAGCATCCTTAATTCAGGTGTTATACTGGCATATAAATTTAAAGACACATACACCAGGATATTAAAAGTTTGGATAACTCAATCCTTAAAATTATTCAAAACATAATACACTGTTAAGACTATTTCAGTTACTCTACCTCTTCAGATGTACTTAAAGACAACTGAGAAATAATGGTTTCCAGTATATTGAGCTCTTCCCTTGAATCCTCTATTTCTTGATGACATAATTTCAAGTGGTCATGTTGCTGTGCAGTAAGTGCTCTCAGCTCTTCATTTTCACTTACTAGAGCATTTTTCTCTTTAAGTACTATATCTTTTTCAGAAAGTTCACTCTCAAGCTTGATGATCTTCTGATCAGACTGACTCAGCATTGATGTCATTTCAGTGTTCTTTGCCTCTAGAGCTTTAATTTCTTCTTTTGTGTTGTGATTCTCTTCCTTTAATTGTCTAAAAAGACATTTAAAAGGTATTGTCATTACTAGAGGCAGAGACTTACTGAGGAGACTCAAGCTAGTGTAGAGGTGTTCATACACTGCCCACTCTTGCCAAAATGGCTTGAAGAACAACAATTAAGGCAGTAATGAGAGTGTGGACAAAGCATGTAAATTGAATAACACCACAATATCTGTGGAGGTGTTTGTCCAAACCTAACAATTCTAAAGACAATCAGCTGATGGTTGTCTACCCTCATTAAAGCAATGAGGGAATTACCAAAGAACTTCTGAAAAGAAGGGGGCTTCAGCTTGAAATGAAACACACAAGAAACATAAAAACTTGTAGAGGTTGGAGCTGGGACAGAGAGCAGTCCAAACGAGGTTTGTCAGTTCCATGAGCTGCAGTCAGCATCACAACCTCCACTGAGGCCTGAGTGCAGCCCCTGGCCCCCAGCAGCAGGCAGTGCAGGGCACTGCTCACAGGGGCAGCCCAGGCAGAGCACAGGGGACACAGCAGGGCAGCCCATGGCCCCCAGCAGCAGGCAGTGCAGGGCACTGCCAACAGGGGCAGCCCAGGCAGAGCACAGGGGACACAGCAGGGCAGCCCATGGCCCCCAGCAGCAGGCAGTGCAGGGCACTGCTCACAGGGGCAGCCCAGGCAGAGCACAGGGGACACAGCAGGGCAGCCCATGGCCCCCAGCAGCAGGCAGTGACCTGGGAACAGTGCCCCAGAAGGCTTGGGGGGCTTCTTCCTGGGAATGGGGGCAGCATGTGGGATTCAAGTGTTTAAAAATTAGTTACAGAAAGTGAGTAGAAATGTATTGAACTATATGAATTGAGCAGAACATTCACAGTGACAGTTGCAACATGCAAGTTCTTGTAAAAACGCTGCACAGAGAATTTTTAAACGCCTTCGTGTTACCTTAGTTGCTCCTCTAGGATGTCTAGATCCTTCCTGTAGCTGATACACTTATCATTCAACTTCTCTTTTTCTTTTTCACAACTAATTAAACGTTCTCCCAAGACTACTTCTTCAGCTTTAGCCTTAAAAAGCAATTTTTTTTCATTACTGTACAGCAATAAACCAAGCTTTCGTGTCAAGAGGCTATTTTTAAAAATAATATTATGCTCTTTCTGGTAAGTCATTAGATAATACTATTGCTTACTATTGTGAAGAGAAGGCAAGAGGAGAAGAAATTTTATTTTTCTGTTAATTTAGGAAAAAATTAATATTTTAGGGTATATTTGTGGTTGGCAGCCTTGTTCCACAAGGAAAGAAGTCTAACAAAACAAAACAAAAATCTTTGTAAGAGCTAACTTATTTTCTCCTCCCACAAGGCAGGAACAATTAACAATTCTGATTGTTGGAACTTTGGGACATGACTTCATTTTCATCTTAGCTCTTCTTCAGCACATGTTTCATTAAACAGCTTATACATATGGAAAAAAAAAGAGCTATTAAAGGGTCTTGTATGTTTAAAATGTAAAATTCCCAGTGGGCAAGCAGGAGACATAAGAAACAGCAACAGTATTAGGATACTCCAAAGATCCAGACTGTGCAAAGACAGAGTAAAATTATATAACTGCATTTATCACTACAAACAATTGCTTACCCTGTCCCACCTCTTTTAGGGCTTTGCCACCAACAAGTGGAAACAATTGACTCACTGATGAACCTGTTGCTATTGGCTGCCTGGCCTATTGGAAGAAACATCTTCACACCATGGCAAATACAAGTGAAGAAAAAACTCTCACCTTTTCTAATTTTTCAGTTATTTCTGCTTTATACTTTGTAAAAGCCCTTGTCAGCTCCTCCACATTCAACAAAGCTTCATTTCTTTGCTGTTGTGCTCTGTCAAGCAAAAGATGCAAACCAATTTTAAAACCCACAAACTCCAGCCATTAATGTAACTATCTTCAGTCACTAAAAAAAACTACTACAGTGATTGCTCCAGGTACTTCATTTCTTCATCCAGCTTTCCAAGCCCCAGATATCACACGAGACTGTGCTCCAAGAAACAACCCAGAGTCCCCACTGCCTCCCTCTATCACTCCATCACATCCCCCTTCCCCTGTCATTGCTCATTAGGGAAGGAGCTGGCAGAGTACTCAGCACGGCTCACGTGTGCAGTCTGTTCAGGACAGCCAGCATGGGCACACAAGAATTCCTGCTGCTCAGTAACATTTCTCTCTTCCACTAAGGGGCTGGGGGTGGGGCAGTGCCTCATCTAAGTACAGCACCCCTCAGATTGGTGTCTCACTGTGAGGACCAGTGCCCACTTGGAGATGGCAAAAGCATCCAGAGAAGGGGATAAGAGCATTTCAGAACAACACAATAACATTAGTTTAAAGCAGTTCAGGTTGCCTGTAAGTAAGTTGTTGCAACTAATGATTAAAAGTAAACCATAATAATTGTTGATGCTAACCACAACATCATACTTAACACCTGGCAGAAGCTCAGCTTTTCTGAAGTACAAAAACATTTACATTTACAACTAGCAGCTAAATACAGCTAGGTCCAGCCCCACATGGGAAGGAGCAGCAATCATAAAGCAAAACATTTCTTCAACCAGCAGTGCAAGGCACACAGTATTTCAGGGTTTTTTGCCATAAGAAGGTTAGAGGTAATTTCATGGGTAGAGGCACAAGTCAAACAAAGAGTTTGCATTTAAAAGGTTCAAGAAATGTTTTCCCAAGCCATTAATTCAGGTAATTTTTTTGCCCCAGGTAATGCAGTTAAATTAATAGGGAAGGTAGGGATCTTTTTATTTATTCCACTCACTTCTTTAAAATTACATTTTGGAGGTGATAGGAGTGTTCATAACAACTTCCAACAGAAAAAATTCCCTACTCCTCTAGTAGTGACAGAGCCACAAGGCTAAAGGAGGCAATAGGAAAGGGAAATGGGGACTGAGATGGAATTACAGCACCCTTTTCAACAGTATCGCATGGACAGGTAAGATTCAGGATAACAAAAATGTCTCTTGATTAAGTTGTTCTTTTATCATTTTCCTCACACCAAGGAACGCTGCTGAATACCAGCTGCTGAGTATACACTGCAGGTTCTTGCAAGACAAGTACAAAAATAATTCAGGAAAAATAAATTCTGGACACTGAAGCCTTCCACTGCAGTACATCCATTCTGAAGGAAAAAACCAGCTGATAAACTGGGCACTAATGTGTGCTATCAGTCTGCAGCTACCAGCTGACCTCAAGATTTTAAGCATGCCCATTGAAGTAATCAGTACCTTACCATAGAATTTCCTTTTTTTATTTTAAATAACATCCTTAAAACAGAAAAGTAATTTGATTCCACAAAGCAAAACACTGCCAATGGAAATAAACACTTATGCTCTATTATTCTATGCTCCATTTATTAAAATTAGTTAATTACCTCTTTCTTTGCTTGCTTTGTTCAATTAACTCAATTTTCAAAATTTTATAGCCCTTTTGATATCTTTCCAACATGTGTTCTCTTTCCATTGCTGTTTTCTGATTTTGATCTAGCCTATCTTCTGCATCTCTAGCAAATAAACAAAGCATAATAAAAAATAAGAACTTTTTGTAAAGAAAATAGATTTTTGTTGATCTTTAGTGCATACAATGTTCCAGAAGTGCTAGACAAACACGCCGTAACTCTCAAAGCTAGGTTAGGAGCACCCACAGTCTGCAGACTCCCCAGGAGTACAGTCTGCAGTCTGGAGTGGTATCTAAGACTTATCAATAGGCACAGGTGTCACAACTGCCAAGCACCCAGAGAGCTGACTTTGTGTCATGAGCTCTGATCAGAGAAATCATATTTTCTCTGCCAAGAGGTGTGACTGGGAAAGAACACTAAAATATAAATTTAACATAAGTATTTTTACTTTTCTTTTTTTTTTTTTTTTTTTTTTTTTTTTTTTGTGTGTGTGAAGACAGACTACTGAAACATTAATTGAATATTCCAGAACATGAGGTTGTAAGGCAAGTTGACCACCAGGTATGTCTTCCTGACACCTCTGAACAGCATTTACATCAGTTTTATTTGGCCATTTGCCTTGATTAATGTATTCACAAAGAAAGAATCCTTTATGTTACAAAGAGCACACAAAGGTCACGTTCAGAATTATGTATGCTTGTTACAAGAGAATATATGTGGGCACGTGCCAAACAATCACCCTAGCCATTGTAAGGGCACGGTCCTGTTCAGCACACATTACAAACTGGTTTCTTTCACCAGCCTTTATTATTTCTTCTCAGTTTCTTGAAGTTCATTCAGCACAAACTAAACCACGTCCCTCCTCCTACAAATGGCTCTGAAATGAAAGTTTCAGACCCCAGATTACATGACCCACACAGTATCAGAAATTATGTCATCCCTAAAAGAGACTGGACTGGCAGGAAGACAACAATAAAATATTGATTTGAAAGTACACATTACTTCAGAATTTTATCTTGAGCTGAAATTTCTGCTTCCAAATTTACAATCTGTTCTTTCAACTTCGGAATGCTGATCAAATGTGTAGCTAAAGCAGCCTCAAGATATGAAATCTGAAATACAAACATATTGGGGTTTCATTAACATTTGCATATATACAGGTAAGAAACAGAAGAACCATCTGCTCACTGAATGACAGTGCTCTTAACCCCACTGTAAATTATGTTTGTTCTTCTACACCACCTTAACTCCAATTTTCTATTTATTTAACATTGCTTTCAGTTCCACTGTGATATTCTGCCCAGCAAAATTATTTCTTTACAGGTTGATCTTGTTTCTTGCTTTTCCCCAGAAGTTTATATCCAACTACTACTTTCAGTGCCAGGCAGTCAAACATTTTGTTTATCTATTTATTTGTACTGTTTTGGAGATAACATTTCTCAAACAAAATCCACGAAAGATAGCTATGTTTTATTAATATTATATATAAGCCAAATAAAACAACAGAGTTGTCCTGAAATAAACCTGTACAGACAAGTGTAAACTAAATCAGTAATGATTTATTAGATACAACATTCCTTTCTAACTCATCTTCACTTTTTTCAAAATAGCAATATTAATCCAAGCTGGGAGATCAACTATTTTAATTTCCTAGACAATTGACTACCGTGGCATTATTATTCCCATCAATGTCTCAGACACATGAACATCCAGTACTAAATGCATTACTGAACTATTTTCTTTCATAGTGTGTTTTTCATTCTGTGGCTTACTGCCTTTAGACTAAACTTTGGAACATAAGTAGGTGGAATTCATAATTAATATAGTTGTTTTGCCCATGGAGAAATAGATTCCAAACTATTCTGTCCAGGATTAATATTGATTGTGAAATATATACTAAATATTAAACTTACACAGATTAAAATAAGACAAAACACAGCACATTCTGCTTGGAATTCTAAACTCAAAAATCACGGTCCCTGGGTGTCTTAGGGTACACTAAAGATACATACTTTTGTTTTTGACTGCATCAATTCAAAGTTCATTGTTTCCACTCTGTTCTTCAGGTAGTGATTCTGAGAAGTCAAAGATGCATTTTGCTCATGAAGGGCATCCAGCTTCTCCTGAAGTTGTTCATTTTCTTCCACAGTTTTAAGCAAAGTTGCAGGTACAGAGTAAGACTAGATATAAAAATATGATTGTGTATATATATATATATATATATATATATATATATATATATATATATATACATAAAAATGAAAACACATCTTAGAATCAAAACCAGTGTGGGTTGAAAGGGAACTTTAAAGGTCATTTACTCCAACCACTTTGCAATGAACAGCCTGAAGCAGATCAACTTGCTCAGAGCCCTGACCAACCTGACCTTGAATGTTTCCTGGGATGGGAGTCCTGTGGCTGTGCTGCACCACCCTCATGAGTAAAACTCCTGCTACATCTAATCTAAATCAGTTGAAAATCCTTGTCCTATCCCAACAGGACCTGCTAAAAGCTTTGTCCCAATTTTTCTTGCAAGCCTCAAGCGCTGAGAGGCGGAGCTGAAACTTCCCCGCAGCAAAGTACTCGAGGGATACCATGTTTAAGGTGCTCACTTGACATCACTGCCTGTTTCTACAGTGTATCTACTCCAAGCCCAGCGGCCAAAAATGCTCCAAAACATCACAAAGAAAAAAGTATCAAAAAGAAGTAATGAAGAGAAATATTTACTTTGCATTTTCTTTGAAAATCCTGGCGAGATGTTCTCCCAGAATTCTTCTTACAGCTGGAAAAGCCTTGACAATTGTAATTGGGCTGCACAAAGTCCTCCAGAGGGACATCTGTGACCTCATCGAAGCAGTGGTTGTAATATTCCCTTGTACTAGTGTTTGGAGGGAGAGCAAAAAGTCACTACTGCTTTTTTTCTTTATCAGGTTGCTCATAAAGACTATTCAAACAAAAAGCAGAAAAGCAGGTAATCACAGTGATCCATCACACAGGATTAACAGAGTAAGGCTACAAGAGGCAGGAGGTTCTCATTCCCAGACCTACTCATACCTGGAAAGCTCTTTCTCTACAGTTTGTAGGTTTTTTTCAGTTCTCTTCAGCTGATTCTGTAATGACTGCACATTTGCAAGCAGGTCGTCATCAGCATCACTTTTAGAGCAAGTCCACATACTACATTCCATTGGTAACATGCATAAGGCTAAAGTAATATTTAATAGTAAAACACTGTTAAATGGGCATGAAAACTGTTTGTAAAAATAAAAAAAAAAAGGAAAGGAGAAATATGTACAACAAAGAAAAAACTCAATTTCCAAACGTATACATTTCATACGCTCCTCCTTCCTACGTTCACTAGATAAAAGTAACAAATTGTGTCTTTTGTGAGGAGTTCTGTATGCATTCATGAAGTACAAAAAGCTCCATGACTTGCCATACATGAAAACTGGAAAAACCTGCACCTGCTATATACATTATTTGCCAAAAATCTGCCACGCAGCGCATCCTAGAGCTCTGGCAGTCCGGTGTACCCGGCGGGGAGCCCGAGAAGAGAACGGCGCACACGCGAACGCGCAAAACTTGCCTCGCTGCCCGCGACCAGCGCAACGAGAGACGAACGCGAACCGGCCCCGGGCGGACGGGCAGCACCAGAGCCAGGGCGGGGAGCGCCGCAGGACCCCGAGCCAGGGGCCCGGGCTGGAAGAGAGCGGCGGCACGGGGCGCTGGCGGCCGTCCCTCGGCTCCGAGCAGGCCGGTGCCGGTCCGTCCCCGCCACAGCAGCGCCCGGCGCCGCTCCCGCCGCGCTCAAACCGCGCGGGGCCCTCACGGCGCAGACGCGGCCCCGCCGCCGGCGCGCTGGGGGCGGGAGCAGCGCGCGCCGCCGCGGTGCACTGTGGGTGGGCGGGGCGCGGCGCTGTCGGGGCGGTGATTGGTGCCGCGGAGCGGAGGGGGCGGGGCTATGATGGTCCCGCCCCCATCCCGGTCGCCCCGCCCCTCGGTGCGTGCGCGCGCGGGGGCTGCGCGCTGCGAGGCGCTGCCGCGATGGGGCCGCGGCTGCTGCTGGTGCCGCTCGGGTGCCTCGCGCTGCTGCTGCCGCCGCCCGGCGCCGCCGAGTTCAGCCCCTCCCTGGACAGCGACTTCACGTTCACGCTGCCCGCCGGCCGTAAGGAGTGCTTCTACCAGCCCATGCGCAAGGAGGCCTCGCTGGAGCTCGAGTACCAGGTCGGGCAGGGCGGGAGGGGGCGTTTCCCCGCGGCGTGTCCCGAGGGGAGCCGGGGTCCCGCATCCCGCCGTGACGGCGGCGCTGCCTCGGCCCGTGCTCCTGTGCAGCGGCTCCGCCCGGCCCTGCTGCCGGCAGCTCGGTCCTGCCTTCCTGCGGCCCCAGCGCTGAGGGGCAGTGCCTGCCGAGGGACGCGGTGCCTGCCCCGAGCAGCGGCCGCGGCGCTCCGCCCGCCTGCCCCGGGCGCGGGCAGCGCAGCCCTGCCCGGACCCCACCGGCCGCAGAGCGCCCGCAAAGCCACGTTGGAATTGTACACTGTTAGAAGTTCTGCCTATGGAGTTAAAAATTAACTTCCCGGCCTTTTCAATTGTTCTAATACAATTCTAATACCGGCCTTTCTAATTGTTCTTTTGGTAGTTTGGGGGGAATTTTTTGTTTCTGCTTTAGACGAGCTCAAGTCGCCATCCTCTAAAAGGGCAGAATGTAGAAAGTTCACGGTTGTGACCTTGTGTGTAGCCCTAAAGCGTGAGGAAGCTTGTGGTGATGCACAGAGCCCGTACTTGCCTATCTTTGTGCTGATATGAAACACCTTTCATCTCAATGATGAACGTGTTACAGAAGCAGCCCAAGTTAACAAACTGTCGTTAAGATTTTGATGTCCTTCTTGAGAAGAGTCGAGTTTCCCAGAGATGTCTGGGATAGATCTCGATCTCAGACATATTCCTCCCTTACAACAATGAGTTTTTTCACAGTAAAATAGCTACAGTGAGGGAAGCTGCACTGAATATTCTCCCACCCTATTACTGTGCCTAGAAATGGGCCAGGATCTGTCTCTCTTCCCCTCTGTCTCTTTTCCCTTTCTGTTTCCCAACTGAAAGACAAAGCTGAAATTCCTGTTTTTTTCTAATTTCTAATAGTGTTACATGCAGTACTGAACAAGAATGAAAGAGAGGTGTTCAAGCTTTGTTTGGAGTCCTGTCTAAGCCAAACAGAAGTTTATTTTGCACAGAGCAGGATTTTAGTTTGATTGTAAGCTAAATAAAGACATTATTTTTAGAAAGGACTAGTGTGAATAACATATACTTACCTCATTTCTACTCAGGCATAAATTTCTTTGTACTACTGTTAACAGTAATGATTTGATTTTCTATTTGAATGTGTAGAAAAGGAGCCCTGTATATTAATGGAAATAGATTTATTTTGTACTTAATTATATTCATGGCTAAAGCATAAGAGTATTTAACATAGGATGCAGGTAATTCTTAATTCTCCAAAGACACAAGCTAAACACTGTACTAATACAAAGCACACAGTGACAGCAGCCATAGAAATGCCAGATTTAGCCATCTCTTGTTGGCATTTTTACAGGCTGTCTAACCCTGCCTGTTGATAAAACTGCAAGCATTCTTAAAAGTAATTAGAGGATGGTTCAATATAAGCCCAGCATGGCAGGTTTAGATTACATTTAGTTTAAGACTCTGAAATTGCTAAAATGCTTTTAGGTTGAGCTGTTTTTCCATCTGTTTCCAGTTAATTTGGTGTCAGCTCATACAGATTAATCTTTCAGATTCTTTACTTGTCTGTTCCCTCACCTAAAAAAATTTGCCTTCCCTATAAATGTTGCTGTCAGCCATGCAAACAGGAATTCAGCTGGTCAGAGGTTGGTTATTTTTGTTTGTTTCACAGGTTCTAGATGGAGCAGGATTAGATGTTGATTTTCATCTGCTCTCCCCAAAAGGTGAAACTCTAGTTTTTGATGAAAGAAAATCAGATGGAGTTCATACGTAAGTTTAAAATCTTCAAACTCAGAAGTGTTACATAAAGAATTTTTCTGGTTTCTTTAGCA
The DNA here is from genome assembly GCF_027477595.1 of Haemorhous mexicanus. Lineage (NCBI taxonomy): Eukaryota > Metazoa > Chordata > Aves > Passeriformes > Fringillidae > Haemorhous > Haemorhous mexicanus. The sequence goes on along the minus strand of NC_082349.1, from coordinate 17,094,886 downwards.
AATATTACTAAAATGAAGGTTGAGTACTTTTTGATGGCTGTTCATGTTCAGTAGATAAAAATCATTATTATGGAGTTGAAAAAGGTCTCTATATCTAATACCAAAGATCATGCGAGTCATACAAATAAGAAGCTAGAACATCCCCTATTTTTTCCAGTCCTTTTGTCAAAATATGTAATATGTGCTGTAATTTTACTATACAACATAACAATTCCATTTATTGTCTATTTTTTTGTAATAATTAGCAATGATTCAAAATCCTCAAAAAGAAATGAAAGCAAGTTGCTGTCTTCATCATTTTGAGCCTTCGGAGTCAGTAGGATTGTTTTCTGTGACTGTAATGTGTAAAGTGTCTTTAGAGTTCTTATTTTTATACAAAAAGGATATTTGGTTATTTCTATGTGCACAATTGTCAGTCTTAAAGGAAAGGGTATACTTACAAAAACTGTCTTTCTGGGAACCAGCACAGAAAGCATAGTTAATCATGTTTTGCTTATATACACAGTGTGGAAACAGAAGATGGGGATTACATGTTCTGCTTTGACAACACATTCAGTACCATTTCTGAAAAGGTGATTTTCTTTGAATTGATCCTGGACAATATGGGAGAAGATGGTCAAGATGAGGAAGATTGGAAGAAGTACGTTACAGGCACAGATCTCCTAGACATGAAGTTGGAAGATATTTTGGTTAGTATTTGATCTTTCATTCTATTCAATGTAAGAGCATTTGGAAAAAAACTCAATGTCATGTGACCATTCTGCCTTGGTCTGTTGTGTCACCTTGGAATGTATTCCAGGTCCATATATTGCTTTTACTAATATGGGAAGTCTAGCGCCATGGATCTCCTGTTTACACACAGAAACTTGAAGATTTTTTTCAAAATAGGCCCTTCATCAGCAAGAAGAAACTGCCTAGCTCTCAGTCACTTGGTTTCCAATTCAGCTTCCTTTCTTCCTTCTGCTAAAATGGGACATTCTCCCCTAGCAGCAATGAAATGAATTCTTTGAGCAATGAAGTATTATTTAGTCCCAATGATGTAGTTGGAATTACTGCATCATTTTTATCAATGTTTAAAGATAAAGTACTGTGTTAGCCTCTTCATCATATCTTTGCAGAAGTATGGATTACTGTTTCCATCTTCAGTAAATTAGATATTTCTATATGAGGTTTTTTGGTCCCAAATTTTATTACATCTTTTCAAACTAATAAAAAGAATGAGAGTTAATTGGCATAAAATACAGGTTCATCTTTGCTTAAATTGTATGCTGAGCCTGTTTGATGTAGGATTCACATTACTGCTGAGTCAAAGCTTTTATTCCATTTATGATTATTAAATATTGAGATTACTCTAGAAGAAAGGATTGCTTGGTGCTCCAGTACCACTGTTCTTAATGGTTGGTAGGATGCAGTAAAGCTATTGCTTGTTTGGTCATACATATTAGGCATCTTAAAAAAAACAACCCAAAACCCCAACATCTGCACACACCTACTGAATACATCATGTAGAAAATCACAGTGTATTATTGATTCACATAAACACAATGCAGATTTTAAAATAACAAAACAATGTTTAAAATATTGTATAGGTGTGTGATACACTTTTAAATAATAATAAAACCAAATACAGATTCTGAAAATCTGATCAGATCTTTAAAAGTACCAGTCAAGACACTTAGAAAAAAGGAAAATTTCTATGTGAAGTTGTAAAGAAAATCCCACTCACACTAATCACAGAAAATACTTGAATGGATTTGATTGATACTTGTTTACATACTGGTATCTCTTTCAAAAGAAAAAGAAATGCAGAACCTATCTTTGAGAGCCTTGAAAATCTTATAAAGTAGGTAATTTTTGTAAAGTTAAGATTAGTATTTAATCCCATATTTTACTTAGCAAAGTATTACTTTTCCTGCAAGCTCTATGAGGACTAACATAAGCACTTGGTAGTTTAATTCCTTAATGAGAACACATTTTCTGGCAAAAATAGGGAATTATGTCTTTAAGTTTAAAGCTCTTGTGTGGTGTTCGTTTTCCTGATTGTGTAACAATGAACTTTATCATCATAACATTATTTGGCTGCCTGGAATAGCTGTTTTGAACTATTTTTGTTAAATATGAAACAGAAAATGTTACTGCTGGCTTTAGCCTTTACGGTTTTGGGGATTTTTAAAAATTATTAGCCTCTTCTCACTAAAAGTTACTTCAGGATCCATAATTATATCAAGAACATAATCAGCACTGCATGAAATCAGCTTCTGTCAGTATCTGTTACATGGTGGATGAAACTTCAGCAGATCACAGGACCAGATGTTTACTTAGTAAGTGTAGAATAAAGTGCAAACTTTGAGCTGCTTTTGTCATGGCTGGAGTGTTCATGTACTTCCTCCAGTTTCAGGGTCACACTTTCTAGGACCTCCAGTTGTCCTGTTCAAGATGTACTGTCAAAATTCTGCTCTTGTATCAAGGCTGAAGCAGCAGTTTATAGCCACTACCGTGGAAACACCAGAAGCAGACAGGAAAGGAACATTATTGTAGTTTTCTTTTGCTACAGATATAGCTCTGATGGTAGTTTCCATTAAAAAGCTCCTTAATTTTATTATGCAGCAGAAAAAACTATTCATTTGCTTGCCAATATATAATTTCTTTTGAGAGTAGTTCTGCAGATTCACTACTTTTTATTGGTCCAAATAGGTTTGATTTCTCTCTTACCTGCCTACCTATAAAATTACTACAGAACACTAATGCTACGTTAATTGAGTTTTTTAGCCAATACACAATAAACAGGCTAGACAAGTTAATGAAAAGTGTGATGATGTGTATATTTTAAAATGAAACGAACTCTTCACTTGTCAAGACAGTAAATTACAGGTGATAACACAATGTTAATAATTTTGTATTTGCTGCAAGATATGCACTTAATTCAGGTGGGGTTTTTCTAAAAATACTCTTTTGTTACTTACCAGGAATCCATCAACAGTGTCAAAGCCAGATTAAGCAAAAGTGTCCAGATTCAGACCCTGCTCAGAGCATTTGAGGCTCGTGACCGAAACATACAAGAAAGCAACTTTGACAGAGTGAATTTCTGGTCCATGGTCAACTTGGGAGTAATGGTGGTGGTATCAGCTGTTCAGGTTTACATGTTGAAAAGTCTCTTTGAAGATAAGAGGAAAAGTAGAACTTAATATTCATTAATGTTCATATTATGATCATAACAATATAACAGGTATGGGGGAGAAGGGAGCAATAAACTACAGTAAAGACAATAGAGACCTTTCAGATTCTTTTGAGCAGACAGTAAAAATCAGGTTTTCAATTCATATTGGGCTTTTTGGATGTGATAGTGCTGGTCTTGTTTGTGTTTGGGGGTTTTCTGTTGTTTTTTGTGGTAGTTGGTTGGGTTTTTTTTAAACATGAACATCATGCATCTTGCCAAGCTCTCCCAGTTTTCCAAATGCTACTAACTATTTTTTGTACTTGTAGGATTTGTTAATGATTGTTAATTCTTATCTTATGCATAGCACACTTGGTGCATATGCAAAGTAATATTAATATAACTGTCATTATCTTCATTTTCACATGAAAGTTTAAGTAGTAACTTAGACATTGGTTTAGTTGCTGTTAAATACTGAGTGAATTTACATGTGCATAAGTTTACAGGATTGGTTGTTACTGTCATTTTTCTTCAAAGTTATATGTTTTTTAAAATCCTAAGTTTTTGTTCTTTGGTATCATGGAGAAACACTGGGCTAACTATGTAAGAACATGACATCTCCTTTTATAACAGATGACTAATATCAGCACTTTAAAAAAAGCACCATCAATGTGAAATTGAGGCAGTTTTGAAAAACAATTGGAGAAAATAGATACAATTCCTGTTCAAAAATCCTTCTGTTCTGTAGTTCCAAAATCCTGTTGGCTTTGTTTTCCTTTTTGGCTGTTACATGGGACAAGTGACTATGTGGTATGCAAATAAATAGAGGCACAGTTTGAAGTATGACTTGCAAATTCTTAGTTACTGTAACCTCCTGTAATAGATAATTATTTAAAAAGTAATTTCTCATGGTTTTTTCCTTTTATTAAAGGCAGGGGGTGTTCATGGTATGCCAAAACAAGCATTGATTGTTGTAGTGTCAAAATCCCTCTTCTTTTCCACTTTATTCCAACCATGACTAATGTTACAGTCAGGTGACTTACATAGGCCTATAAAACCAAAGCTGTTCACCTAAACTTTCCCTTTTTGCTCATCCTCACAAGTCTTTCAGCTGTGTAAGTACATTCTTCATAAAACCCATGTTTCTGTACGTAGCTGTTCATCTGAATAAGGCACAAATCACAGGGGCAGTAAGTACAGGCCTCAAGTTTTATGATCAACTGAGTATGTAGTACCACTATCACTAAGCCAAAGCTAATACCAAATCAGAAATGTATAATATCTAGGTAAGTGGCTTTTAACAGTGTAGTGAGGGTATAGAGTTTTTGCCAAAACCCCTGGTGCGTGAGAATTAACTTTTTTTAAGTAGTTTCAAGTTAGTACTTCTTACAATGTGCCAAGTCATTGGAATTTCTTGTATAAATGTGTTAACTGCATTTCATCATAAGAGTTTTTTAAAAACTTTATTAAAAACACTTTTTTAAAAAGTATTTTAAAAACAGTATATGTAATAGTGTTGTGCCTGTTGTGGGGTCATCTGTATGAATGGCAGAGTTGCAACTTGGAGACTTTCTGTGATTAAATAGTGTTTTATGAATAAAAACAGGGTCAATAGTGCATTGAAGAAATATATTGTTCAAATGAAACAGATGCTTGCAAGGGCTACAGAACATCAAAAAAGCACTTCAGCTTCAATTTCAGAGAAGAGGACCTAGCAATAATATTTCTAAATAGTTTTTATAAGTAAAATAATAATTATTATTATTACAGAACTTGTTATAGATGGCTCCAAAGGCTGTTGAGCTACTTCATCTTTCTGCAAAACTGTGTCCAAAATAAGACTGTACCCCTTTAAGGTTTTGTGTATCTTACTTCCATGTGATGCTTTCTGTTCTAAGCTGCCTGGAAGTAGAAAGCTTATTTCTGTGATAAGAACAATATCTAGGAAAAAAATAATTGTTTCAACTAGAGTAGCAAATGTTTTCCTGCCACTTCCCTATCCCTCTCCCAGTAGCACCATGTTGTTACCTTTGCTTGCATCACCATGTGTGATGCTCCAAACCATCTGCAAAATGCTGAACCAGCTCTGGGAAGCTGTGACTAAGACATCTACCTCTGCTCTCCAAGCTACTAGAGTCAGGATTTCAGCTTAGAACTCCAACAGATAAGCTCTGCCAAGTTTGCCAAGGGCACCTTAAGGGATTGGTTTCCCCAGCTGCTCTGCTGTGCCTCTGTAGCTACACATCAGTGGCAAAACCCTTTGGTGTCCCAGTTTAACCTGCTATTGATGCAGCCTGCTCTGATCAGAGTGCTGCAGTTCAGTGTCTCCCGTTACAAACGGCGATCTCCGGGAGAAGGAAAATGCAACAATCGGCAGCAGAGTTCATCTGGAAGAAATTATTGTTCTGCAGCTAAGAGCTCTGACTGTATTTGCTCTTCATTCAAGGTCCACTATTGAAAATGAAAAGAGGGAATAATTAGAAAGGTTCATTGACTTTGGCAACTGGAATATGTTTATGATAGGTGAAGGATTTGGCATTCAAACTTGCAGTGAAGTAACATTGTACTTGGATTTTGAAGAGTAGATTGCTTTCAACTGTATAAAATTTACAAAAGAGAATATAAATTACGTTTTTTTTCTTAATGGACTTTTTCTTCAGAATTAAATGTTTTAAGACTTGCAGATGTTGAATAATTATGCAAAACTGAGATTTTCAATAAATCAAGTTTAAACCTGTGTTTGTGTTGTTCTGTAACGAAGGAAGAATGCTATGAATACCTATGAACACTGCAAAAGATCAAGGATGCTAAGCTAACAGGAAATTTGGTTTTAGTAATGCAGCTTTTTCATTTCTTCCTTGTGCAATTTTCAAATTCTGTTCTTATTTACTGCAAATATCAGCTTTATCAGTGCAAAAAATTTAAGATTTACACAGGTGTCAGATCAGAAAGACACCAACCTCCGGGCTTTCTCTTAGAAAGTATTTAACATTCTTAACTGTATTTCAGCAGAAAATATCAACAGGAAATAGTATCACAATCTCCAGCTCACAATTAAGAAACTCATCATAAAAATTACTACTAATTAATATATAGTATATTTGTATTATTCATAAAATAATACTCAAGATCCCAAGAATGAAGCTCAAAATATTGGAGCATTTTTTCAGCTAATTGAGTAATACACGACAACTCCAAGCTTGTTTACCATTACATGAGACTCCTGAGACACCCGGGCCTGTCCGGAAGCCTGCAAACCACATTGTGAAAGTAATGAAACAGGAACTTCCTTTATGCTGGGTTTTGAATCAATGAAATAGATCATGAAATGCTAAAGTACAATCTTATGTTGTCAGATTGGGCAATTAGTGGTGGAAGCAACAGTGATTTGACTTGAAAAAGTACACGAGCAGTAAAAACTCTTTAAGATCTATTTTTGGACACAGACATGAGAAATACCTGCAGAAGTTCCCTTTCCTGATCTCTCCAAGCATGCACCACGAGAAGTGCCACCTTCTGCCTTCATTTCTGTACAACACAACACAGCCTAGTACCTCAGCCTGACGCATTGTTTCTCGTGCTCAGCAGTGCAGCACAGCCTTGTTTAACTCCACTTGTTTGTCAGGGTGCAGCACCATCCTCACTCCATGACCACATGGTACAGTGGTCATGGAGTAAGAATGGTTTTAAAGCTTTACAGTGGTTTTAAAGATTTTGCTCAATTCGTCACAGCAATTACTTTTTTTCCTTTATGGAGCTTTTTAAAATATTTATATGGCAATCTCTTCTAAAGACTCATTATCCCAAAAACTTAATTAAGACAGCCTGAAACTAAGAAGGCTGAGCTGTAACTGATGTCTTTAAAAATTAGCAGTTCCTTTCCTGTGTTTCAAAGAACAATTCTTCATGACTTTCATTTGAGAACTTAGAACAATGCAGGAGTTTCATTTGAGAACTTAGCAACTTGTGGTGTACACAGGAAGCACATCTCTTAGTTACTGCTGACAAATGGCTTCTGTTAAGCCCTTCCTTTTTCATGCTTTCCCCCTGGCTCCAGTAGTACTCTCACAGAAATTCACTATTCATACAGGAGGAATGCTGTATGAATAACACAGTACAGAGGTGAGTAAGCACAATTTACACAAATCACTACAAAAATTAAAAATGCAATCAAAAGCTACATAACTTACTGTTTTCAAACAGTATGTGAGTTTCAACAACTCACATAACTGTTGATTTTTATCACAGACAAAGATAATAAAATAGTAATAAAATAATGAAAAACAACTTAGAAGTAGTAGTAAGCCCACCTACACTGCTGAAGTTTCACCAGAAGCATATGAATTACATCTCTCATGCTATCAACTGCTATAGCTGACAACAGTTAACGAGGCTTGGAACCCATACTGTCACAATCTCCTTTCTTCCCTTCATGCATACCAAGTTTTCTGAAAACAATATCCATCCTCATTCTCCATCTGCCACCTGCTAAAATGGAACACAGGTACATAAGGAAAGCATAGATTTGCCAAAAGAAAAGTTCTAGAAGTATATATCTATACATTTCAACCTTATGTAAAGGGACCTGAAATTAAACATCTAAGTCCTTTTATTTTATGCTTAAGGATTTAATGGAGTTAAAACCTCTCCAGTTGTTCATTAATTCCCTTTCCCACAATTTCCAACTATTGTTGATGATCTTCAGAATTTTACCCTTAGTGCTTTCTGGTTTCTGCTATCATGCAACCAATTTGTGAAATTATGAATACCAGATTAGAGCAACCAAATAACACAAAGCAGGCAACCAGTAATGCCCATGAATTAGAAAAACAGGTACATAGCAAAGCAGTAACTATCCCACTGGATGGTGACACAAGCAAATGCAACAATAGCCAAGTTTTGTGAGTATTCATTAGAGAATGGCAAAGCACAAATGAAGGACTTGGAAGTGGTGCTTACAGAAAAAACTTTATTTAGAGCAAGATATAACTATTAATTAGCTTCTTGCTTTAAAACAGGGTTTGAAGTAAATGAGCTTGTTAAAACTGCAGATGTCAGACTTGGAAGATACTGTGTTGAACATTAAATTAGCAGAAGACTAGGAAACCAAAACCACATGGAAGTCAATCAGTGCCAAACGCTAAGTAGCTAACAATGGGAAGTAATGTGAATATTGTCAAATTGAGAAGCTGGAAACATAAATTAGAACAAGAAAAACACACACTGGTGAAATAATATTAGTAAACAGATTAGAAGATTATATGAAAAGAATGGCATGAACTACAGCTGTATTGGAAAAATTAGTATCTGCTGGCAAAATATTTTGGTACTAATGAAAACCAGAACAACTGTTGATATTATGGTATATGGATCTCAATACTGAAATATGTACAAACCTGATTTAAAAAATAGAAGAGATGGGCTAGCTGAGAACATTAAGGGACTCAAAAACGCAAAACATTAAAACACCAAGACAATACAAAAATGCACAACTTGTACTGGTATTTGTCTTTTGTTTTCCTTTCTATTGTCCTGCACCACCTTTGCTAAAAGACAGTTGTTTCCCCCTCCAACTTCCTTCAGGGACTCCAAAGAAGACTCTTTTCCCCTCTCTTTCATTTCACCACACCTCACCTACAGATGATCCAATTTGCAAAAAAACCCAAACAAACAAACAAACAAACACCCACAAAAAAACCAAAAACACCAGCAAGCTTTTCTACTAACATTGACAACTCCAAAGTTTAACTCATGCATTAATGTTTTTCTAACTAAAGTAGGATATCAATAGATCTGACACCTCAATATGGGTATTTAAGTTCAACATTGACAAAACAGTGTTTCAGTGTTTCCTAAACCCTTTTCTCCATTTCTACAAAAAGTAATTTTCTTCCCTCATGCCCTTAACTGGAGTGTTATTTTTCATTCAGACAGATGTGAGCCAACTAGAGATGTGCCTGAACGTATTACCAGCATAGCATTTGCAAGACTCCTCCTCTTCCCTCTGTGCACAGAACTGATGCTTCTGTCCAGTTTATCCTTATCACTTTGTTCTGACTATTGCTCCATCGTCAGCCTCGGTATGTTCCATCTCAATTCACCAATTTCCTTTTAAAATATAACACTAAAGATCACTTTTAGTAGGATGCTCCAAAGACAAACCATTTTTCTGTTTATTATCTCCCCACCCCTCAGACAATAAAGTGCTTGTCTTCACCTTTAAAGGCTTTTTAATGCATTTGTCATCATGTTAAATTAAAACAATTGACCTTCATTTCATGTATCATGCTTAGAGATTTTTCAAAATTCCTTCGTAATCTCACTCAAAATGCGTTATGCATAGAAAAACCATAGTTTTATTCAAAATTCCTGTTGAAGTTTTGTTGAGAACAATTTGACAAATAGTTTGCTATGATGCATATCTTACAATTCTGACCAGTATTGTGCCATTATTTCTTTGCTGTCTTGTTCATGCGATACCTATATTTTTAGAACTGTCACAAGAGACTTCTCCTATCTAAATACTACTGTAATACAAATAAAACATAATGGAAAAATATTAAATATACACATAAAAATGGTTCTAAATCAGTGACCACAACAAAGTTGAATTACATATATTTACACACATGCGTACATACAATGATCGAGTTATTCCAAAATGAAATCATTACATACAGCAACATTTGTCTTTTTCCTTTTGACACACCACTACTACATACAATGAAATTCACATAAAATGAGAAAGGCATTTGTAGGTGTGCTTTAATTACTACTCTAGCTCTATCTTCAGCAGCACTATTGCAGCATTTTCCAGTACATGACACCTTGTAACAAAGCATCCCTCAACCATAGCTGGAACACCAGTTAGTGTCTATGTGCAGGGCAAGTGTCTCCAGGACAGGAACAGGAAAGCTACAGGTTGGGAAGTGATGGATGGGAGGATGCCACCAAGTATGTGCTTCACAAGAGTACAGAATCAAAACTCATTCTTCTCTCTCAAAAAATACACACATTTAATGTTGGTCTTTTAATTCTAAGAGAAAAGCAATTCCAAAAATACAAACTGAACATCAGAGTTAAGTCACCCACCATAATAAAACGAAAACAACATTCACAATAGTTAGGTCTATGGACAGCTGAAGTTTGACAAGTATTTTCTCCCCACACCTCCCCCATTTAAGTCCCCAAGTACATTCCAATATTTATCGTTAAATGAATCTTTATGAAAAATACTGCTGGTGTTCAGTTAGAATTAAAGGACTTCGATAAAATGAAACAATAAAGACAAATACAGATGGTGTGAGTAAGGTTACAAAGGCTTTACAATTTGCATTATCTCAAGATATAAACATTCAAAAATTAACATGAAGTTGCTGTGTTATCAAAATATTGCAGCTATAGGCAAGGCAACATTAAATTAATAGCTGAGGGTGTGAGAAAAAGTCCACACATTTTAGTGAAGGTAAACAGAAGTGGGAGTTTGTAATTAGCATTTTTATAAAGCTAATATAACCCAGCCAGCCATAAGCCAAACACAGGATAAAAACCTTTCTCTGCTTCCTTTGGCTATAAGGCGACAAAAAAAAAAATCAGGAAAATAGTCACCTTTTCAAGATGTTCAAGATGAGCAGAAAAAGTCAAATAACCAAGTAATGGAATAAATAAGTACTAACTCAGGCAGTACACTTTGAACCACTCTGTCATTTGCTAACGTTACATAATTTTATTTTGGTGGCAAACTGTAAGCATGTAAGAAAACTAACCTTATACAGTACAGTGAATAACCACCAAAGTAAAAATATTCTTCTGTTTACTCTTTGGCTAAAACCCCCTCAAAAGTAGCAGACAAAGAAAAAATATCTAATACTGGCAAGAGACTTTATGACTTTTTTTTTAACAAGGAAAATAATCTTACCAATTTAAAACTTGGTACATTTTATAAACACAAAAGAGGTAATGTTGTAATAAAATCAGTAATGTTACTTCAAATGGCAACATTTGTTGACCCTGTGCAATAATACACTTAGTTCATACTACATTTATCAAAATATGACTGTTCTACAGAAATCCTGCATGACTTCTGTCAACTTACTTTATAACTGGGACATGAAATTTACAATCAGAGTGCCACAAGAGCTTTCAAATTGTTATGTCCAGTAGAATTAATTTCAAAATCTTCAGATCCTGCATTATTTTTTATTGGTTCATTCAAATGGAAAATAATGGAATGTAGAGCACATGACCATCAATGACTGCACCCACTGCCAGAACATGCTGCACTGGTTGGACACCTTTCCTTAGTACATAAAAAGCAACAGCACCCAATAAGCCTGAGAAGAAATGCTGCTGTGTAAATACTGGCAACTATTCCTGAAAAAAGAATTATGGGATGTATTCTCAGAAGCTGACCGATCCCATAATTTGTATTGCATAGGTCACAATCACACATCTATATACACGCCAGGGCTGTGTGTGCATATACACCTCTGTATATACGCACACACGCACACGCACACACACAGAATATATTAAGGAGACAATGAAGTCTGGTCACAGAGCAATTTACAGGCTCAATATATTTTTTCTTTTTTTTTTTTTTTTTTTTTTTACACTTTGAAAGAAAACTTCAGTATTTTACAGTCTTCAGTAGGCATTATATACACTGCACTTATGAAATCTAGAAAGTATTGAAATAGAAATACATTTCTGCAAACATTTGGGTAAGAAAACAAACCAAGATTTTTCAAATATTTGTGCTATCTACATAGTATTTTCTCTAAATCACAATAACTGTATCCATGGAATGTTCTCTAGAAAATGTCATCTTTTTTTAAACACCATGCACATTTTTAAGCAATTGTAACCCAAAATATCCCAACCTAAAACAATCTAACAATGTTCAGATTAAAAAATTTAAGTCTCAGATCAGATTTTAAAAAGATAAGTCTTTATCACAAGAGCTGTAATGATAACAATTACATGTTAAGGCTAAACTGGTTTTGTTTTGTTTTTTTGTTTGTTTTTTTTTTAGAAACACATTTAAAGACCATTTCTCTCGTGGCTCTGCATTATGAACTGTACTTACAGATGACAGTGCAGTGAACATAATGTTCAGTCCTACAGTCAAGATGCAGTTGCTCCTTCCCACTCCACAAGATACTGCACCTTTCCATCAAGTGTCACCCGACGAGCCAACACACGGTATTTTTCCCCACAAGCTATTCTACCTGCTGCACCAAAATAACTAGTGATGGAGTTCTTCAGATGATTGAGCTGTAACTCCTGATCTGCTAAGTTGTTAAGTATCTCTGTATTGAGTTCATCATACTGGTAATCTTCCTTGCTCTCATCATCTTTGACAATTTCTGAATTTTGAGTCTGGAGTGCTTTTCGTGGAAAGCGGCCTCTCCTCCTCAAATGTGGTATTGCAGCAGGCCAAGTTCTTCCTGTACGAGTCCTTTTTCTCGAGTCAGATAAACTATTGAAAATAAAACCCCACAGCATTAACTCCAGGGGAATTCAAATAAACTATTGAAAATAAAACCCCACAGCATTAACTCCAAGGGAATTCAAATAAACTATTGAAAATAAAACCCCACAGCATTAACTCCAAGGGAATTCAGATAAACTATTGAAAATAAAACCCCACAGCATTAACTCCAAGGGAATTCAACATGTATGCTGTATCATCAGTTATTTCCATGCCACTCATGTAATAATTTTTGTTGGTTTTCACTCAAAAAATACTTATTGCCTACAGATAGCTAACTGTAAGTATGACACTTACAGTTGGTAACAATTTCAGAACTCTAAATTAAACATGAGCTATTTGAAAATTATATCAATAATGCACACAAAATGACTCCTGAAAGCACTCAATAGCATGAGCCAGAAGGGGGGGACGACAAAATAATAAAATCCACATATGTAAATAAAAGAGAAATTTTTATTTGCTGAACTTGAGAGGGAGAAGTTTTTGCTTGCAAGAATGTTGACTGCAGTTAATAATTTATTTATAAACTCTGTGCCAGAATTTTTTCATGCTCTATTGACTGTAGAAAAATCACAGCATACTTAGTATTTTATAACATGAACACACAAACCTACAAAAACAAAGGCTGCTAAAATTAATTCAGTGTACCTCACTTCTTTTGTGACTACTAGTAGAAAACTAAGCTCAGCAAATGTTTGCAGTTTAATTCTTTTCAGTAAGTGTCACTTAGACACATATTTTACATCAAAAACAGTGGTTAGAGAGCACCAAAAAATCCTCACTCTCTGCGTTGTAAACAGAACTATTAAAGACAAATTTTCACTCATCCTATTTCTTTCTGTTTCCCCATGCTATTTATAGCTCTACTCTGAGAAAATTTTAGTAAAATTAATACACTGCAAATCTTGATCTTTAGAGCAGATGAGTAACTGAGTAGTTACCTATAATGTCTGGAAATGTTAGATGAGGTAGTTTCTTTCATACTGGCAGCACCTGTGGATTCCACATCTGAGGTATTGGATGAATGTGCAGTTCCATCAGATTTCCTGTTTTGCAAGATAACAGGATTGCCAGGCAAAAAAATAATCTTACGTTAAAAACTGAGCTGACATTTTAGAAGTAAACAGATAAATTACATGGTGTTACAATGTTTGATAGGAGGGATTTTTTTTTTTAATTTACCCAACAGTGCAGGGTAATTCCAAGGCTGGGTTCTCTATCACTGGAATTGGTTCATTATCCTAAAGGGAAAAAAAAAAAAAAAAGTACTTCAACCTAAATTTTTTATTGACTTTGAGAGCAAGGGGGGAGAGGAATATAAATCCATATTAACTTGTTATGTTTTTCTTCAACATTTATGATGCAGTTAGAAGGAAGGGAAGAATAGGTAAGAAAAATCCTTACCAGAGGAGATGACTCTGGAGTTTTGTGAATCATTTTTCTTGTATAGGGACCAGGTGGACGACCTACTGATTTTTTTTTCCCTTTTCTTTCTATACCATTACTTAATTCCCTAGAAGAAAATTTGTATTTAATTCTCTATTACTGATGATAGTTTTCATTGAATATATGTCTTCCTTTGGCAATGAATATACAATTAGATGTTTATTTCTAAAATATTGTATTAAATGAGGTGATTCTGGCAAATCAAAATTTGCAGGTACAAAGCTACATGGTTTTGTTTTTATAGTAACGTAACAGATTCAATGTATTTCTGGGGCAGTACTGATTCCCAAATGTTGAAGAGGAATGAACAAGTGTTAAATATCATTTATTCATATGACCACTCTTGGTGAAAAAGATGGCACATTTACCAATAGAAGTTACTATTTCACAACATACTTCCTATTGAGAATTCTAGTTTGATTATTGCTTAAGAGATCCAGTAAGGCAAAAGGTTTTGTTTCCCAAATGACAGCAAAGTTGGGATATTTTCTATTGTTCTTACTGCTAAATTTCATGTTGATTTTTTAGAAGAATTCTACTAGAAAGTAAACTACATTTGTTCTAAGACCTTGTTTTTGCAAATAAGCTGCCTTTACAATTAACTTTTTAAAAAAACATTCTAAAAAGAAAAGGCCTTTTTTATCGGCACCAAAAAATACCCAAAGTAGCCCCAATTAACCACAACACAGCTAGAATGACTGGGTTATTTTACCTCACATCAGGGATTGGTTTAGATGACTTTCTGCCTTTAATTTTGAACTCATGTGAAGTTCCTTCTGGTTCTTTATCAGCCTTTAAAGCAGCATTCGGTGGCACAGGAGGAACTCGAATTCTCAAGCCAAACAAATGCTTCTTTTTCTTTATTTCTTTTCCAGACATAAACCTAGTTGGATATTAAATTAATTGTTAAAACTCTGGTCCCAGGGAAGGCAACTTTTACAATAGCAGGGTTCATGCAAAACAAAATTATGCAAAGAGAATATTCATTTAAATGCTACTTTACTCCCTTCTTTACCCCACTGCAATCCTACTTCTCAAAAACAATGTGAAGTGGAAGGAGGATGGAATTTAAAACAATTCTCTCTCTTGGTCTGGGTCACAATCAAAACAGCAATGTAATGTTATAGTTTGAAACAGAAACATTATTTAAAACTTAAAATGCTATCTACAGCCAGAGTGATTATCACATAGACTGAAGACTGTAACGTAAGTCAGATAAAATAGGCAAACAACTTTTAAAACAACAAGTACCAATAACTTACATAGTCTTGTAATCATTTAATGCCTCCAGGACATGCTCATATCTTTCAGATTTTGGTGTGTCTGCCAGCTGTAAAGTATTAAGAAATCATTTAACCTATCAAATTCTTTAGTAATAGAAAGATTCCAGTCACTCTTAGTCATTGTAATGATAGATTTGAATGTGAAGTACATTAACGAAATATTAGCTGTGCATATTAACAATAATCCCATATATTTTGTGATTTACATCCACAGGATTAATGCCAGCATCAAGCCCAGGACACAGAAGGAGTTTCACTTTTAAGAAGTACAAGAAAAATATCTCAAAAAGATTTAGTATAATGAAGGAACGTGACACCAGACTGCTCTCCCAAGCAATCCTAATAAGACTCCCAAGATCCTAACAATCTCCCAAGACTCCTAACAAAAAATCTTCTGTATGTACTCCTAAATTAATTGAGATTGCAAACAGAGGATAACTATATGGACAAAAGAACCTAATTATTTATGATAATTATGGCAAAATCCTGCCATAGGACCCAATTAATATTTTTTTAATACTACTCAACTTGATACAAAAAAAGAAAGGAAAACACTCAGAAAAATTATTAGAATTTAAAAAACCTAAACCAGTAGATGTATTTTCATGACCCTTTAGCTAAGAGCCAGTCTAACCTCCCTCCTTTCACCAAGGTCTGAAGTAACTAGTCCCTATCAAGCTTTCAAAACATGCAATCTTCTCTCTGAAAAACTGCATAAATAATTACAGAGAAAAGCATAACAAGTATGGTGGTGACTATCACATGGACACAACACTTATGTACCAGAATGTAAAATTAGATAGACAAATATAAATGTAAACAATCTAATTTTCAATTCGAGAAGAACTACCATTATTTCCAGTTGCCATGCCAAAACTTGTAAATTTATTTTTAATTATAGCTGTCAGCAGTTTATATGCTTCATTATTAATATGAATACTAAAGACCAGACTATACAACATTTGCAGCTCAAAGAAACCCAACAAAAAATTCAGGATCAGATAATTTTTAAAGAATACAATCTTCACCAAACAAGACAGAGAGAAAGGTCAAAGAATTCAACATGCTAACATGTTGCTAACAGCTAAAAATAGGTGAAAAAATATACTCATAAATTCCAACCTTTTAACATGATTTTGGGCAAGACTGGTAGTTTACCTGACTACCAAAACTAATGGAGGTGTTCAAGTGGTTTTAGGCAAAGTAAGTAACAACTTTTTTTCCATCAGCACCATATGCATTCTGTACAATCCATCGCTACCTAGAGGTCTTGCAACACTAAACCACAGAAAATTGCCACATTTATTGCTTTCTAAATAACAGCATGTTAAAAATTACTGGCTTAGGAGTTCTGATAACTCCACCATTTACTACTGTCTTACCTACAGCTAAAACCCTTTTCCTCTTACTCAAGTATAAATAGGTAGAGAAGGAAACAAAAATGTCATTTTTAACAGTGGCAATTTAAGGAGATCACAAAAGCCCTAAAATCATTATACTGTACATGTCAATTATTTCTGTGACTAATTTCTGTTTCCCTCATTTCCCTAATTAACTTAAGTTAATCAGATTTTTCAAGCCAATTTTTGCTAACTTCAAGAAAGACATTTAAAATCTGTTCAGAATAAGGTATTTAAATTTCCTCAATACAGCTTGTATGAATTTATTCAAAATCTAGCCCTTTAAAAGCAGAGCATTCAGACTTCAAATCAGTAGCTCCCTTGAAGGTGTAGAAGTATTAAAGAATTGAAAACACAAATTAAAGTGAGTTTACTTGTTTTGGATCCGCCCTTTCCTTCCTCTCCCTTAGTTACGTGTTTTTCACAGACAGAGCATGGATAGATTGGAAGCAGAAAGGGGAAGAGCACAGAGAGGAGCACAGCCTTTCAACTTCTTCAAAATGGCTTATGTGCTCCAAGTCAATGTTAGCTCCACCCTCCTCATCCACTGCTCTGACCTGCCAGTCAACATGACATTATGTTGAATATAAGGAATATTATGTTAAATGAACAAACAATTTTCTTCTACATTTCCCTCAATACTAACAAAATTCAGAATTAAATACAGCTTACATGTTAAGCTGTACAGGAAGATAGCTAAAAAAATCATTCTATTAAAAAAACACGGTGAAAATTACATTTTGTGTAGCCTTTTTTTAAATTCAAAGCTCAATACTTGATATGACAGATTCATTGATTCTATATGACTTAGGTAAAAGATGCCATCCACAGCAAAGTACACCAGAGATGTATTCATGACTAATTTTCAGTAATGCTTTAGTGTTTGCCTAACTTTCTATCAAACTATTGACACTGATAGTTTAAAATACATATGTTTAGACTATTTTCCATTATTTATGAAAAACAGTTACTTATTTAAACCAAGAACATACACTTGGTTAGTTCTCAAATTGTGACTGCTAATAAAAATGGACTACAGTTGTATGAATTTCCTGAAGAGAAGTATAAAAGTAGAATGTGCTGATAGAGAATTTCAACCCATTATATGCCATATATTTAAAAAACCTTCAAAACCCTAAACAATTTTCATGCACAAAAGAGTACTTACTCTATTAGCAGCATGCCACTTTGAACTTAAGTCATAAATTTTTGCATCTAACCTCATATGCAGAAACCAAGATCAACACTGGTCCTCTTAGTTAAATATGAAGTCAATCTACCTGAGTAAATTATTTCCTTTAATGCTAAGGTAAATTCTCAGTAATCAAATACCTGGGAAAATAACTGGTATAGAAATGAACTAAAAAATGTCTTGACAAGTAGCTGAATCCAACTGCAAAAGGCTCAAAAACAAACTGGACACAAACTGACCACCTCCACTGTAAAAATTAGGATGGAAAGAAGAAATCTTTGAGTAGAATATTTAACACGCAATGTGTTACACCTTAGAGACACTGAATGTGGTCTTCAAATGCAATATACTCTGCATTCAATTCGACATTTAGATTTTTGGGTCAAAGCACATGAAAATATCAAAGTAAGAAAAGAATTATGAAACTAAAACAGAAGGTAGATATGCAACAGAATAAAAACAGCTAAGTAATGGAAAGTCACCATGCAAGTCATTAGTTGCATAGATAACTTGAAGAAATTTTACAGTTTAGAAAAATATGCACCACTTAAAAAGCATCCTATTTCTGCAAGGAAATGAAAAATTATTTCATTACTTGGGATTATCAGATTTTAAGGTACTCAAGGATTTAACATCCAGAGTAAAACAGTTCACAGCTTGTCAACTCTCAGAACATATGTATGCACTGTGATTTAGAAACAAGAAAGGGTATTCTACTTACTTACCTCACCAGGATGCAATCTATCCCAGTTTTCATTAATGTAGGCCATAAGTTCAAGCTCCGAATCAAAATATTTCTTTTTATGAATAACACTTAGGTTGTAAAGGCATAGATGTGCTATATCTACCCTAGAATATTTGAATAAAAAAACCAGAGAAAACAAGTATTTTTCTTCCAATTGCTTTCCTTTGAAACAATTTAGTAGAAAAGATAATTAGCATTATACAGGTGGAGGAACACAAAGCCCAACTTAAGACACTCAATCCAGACAACACTATGAAGTCTCCTGCAATTTCTTTTCAAGTGATTCCTTCTGTTTTCCATCTCACTTTCATTTCTGCCTCATCTCATTGTCATGATATTTTTTTAAACTCCAAAACTAGTCTGGACCACAGGATATGTAGGTAAGTCTGAATTCATACTTGAATGTATCAGTTCTGAATTCATGCAAGTATTTTGGTGAATTAACATTTAACAAGGTAATTTCCACCATGTATTTGTTAGCACTAGGTATATATCCACTAAATTTGATATAATTTCTATTACAGACTAGTTCCATTAAGGCTATTCAAGGAAACTATTATAAAATATATCTAAAATATATCAGGATGTGTGCTCTGGTACTCACTATGTTTGGCTTAGATAATACAGCAGGATCCTAAACCTGCAAAAAACACTTAACTTGGATATCACAATCTTCACATACATAACAAGTGAGTAGCTGCTTGTTACTCCACTGAATGATCGCAGGATTGAATCCCAAGAGCGTGCAATCACAATCTATCTCTACCCTTACAGATAAACTTTGAAAGAGATTTATCCCTGATCATACACACAGCAAGAATGACTCAGGAAACAGCTCAAGCTAACAAGCAGATTTCCTTTTTAGCAAGGAGAACCAAAACACCAAAAGGAAAAGCAGAGTATTCAACTCACCCTTTTTTAAAAATTTATACTTACCATCTCAAGGGTAAACGTTTGAGGTATTCTGGTCCAGAACTGCAAACTGAGCAAATGAACGTATAAAACCTACAAATACATACATATGTACATGAACACGTGTCTGGGTGATGGGTGTCCATACACACAGTGTTTCAACACCCTGATCATGAAAAAAAAAGAATGTTAAGCAAGCTAGAAACACAGCCATATAGAATTTTTGAGTCCCTTTATTCTTTATCTTACTTTAGCAACTTCTATAATCTGCACTGATACCTACTGGGCCAGATACAAGGCACTTCTTTGAGCTACTACTGCTTCATTCTGCCTGAGAAAGCCCCTCAACCTGTGACTGTATCAGTTAAGATGCTCTGTAAGGTCCCCAGCACAATCTCTCAAATGCAAAAACCTGTGCACCAGGGTAAATATGCATTTTAAGGACCCATACATTCCTGGGTCCTAACTCAGTTCCTTCATACAAACATTCCAGAAAAATTTCCACATAAAATTATAATAAATAATGAATTAAATGCTCTTTGATTCTCTTCTCCAGTTTTCCTCTTTTATCTGCTGCAAGTGCTCCAATTTCCTCTTAAAATAAAAGCACAGACCACCACTCTTTAGTTTCTTTTTGTCCTAATTCCTTACACATGAACAGAAGATGTAGAGTTGCACCTAATGTATAAAGGATTTCCACACAAAGTAAAGGCAGTAACAGCTGCAATCCATTGGTCACCTCTCCACCACCCACCACTGCATCCTGTTCAACTGAGATGAAGAACTGCATTTTCCTGGCACCCAAACACAGGCTGTCTTGTGTACAAGCTTCTACTCAAAACTCAACCCCTTTCTGAAAAACACTGTTGTGTTATGGATGCCCTAATAAAAGCTCGTATGTGAGATTTCCCTCACATTTTAAATAAATACAACCAACAAAATACAGCTTAATTTTCTTACCTGTCACCAAAAAGCATTGGCTTTTGGAGGCACTGCACACAAGCCTCATGAAACCACTGTTTACATTTGCAGCACTGCAACATCTTTAGATACCAGCTTCAACAACAGAAAGAGACACAAGATGTGTTTAAAAAGTTACTAAAAATTGTTTTTTCATTATATTTAAGTTAAATAGGAAGGGATCTTTTGACCGAACCTGATTTGCACAGTTTATAAAACAGTCATCTCTATGGATATTTCAGAACCATTTAGTTCCATAATGAATTACTAGGAAAGACAGAAGAATAATAAAAGCCCAGTAAAAGAATTAATTAAATTATTAAATTAGGAAAAAACCCATTTAATTTACTGTGACATCCACTTTTTAATTCTCAGTAAGAATTAAGGAATTCCATATAAGCGCCTTCTGACATACTAGATTTAGCTTCCTTATTTCCTAAAGCACAACACAACCGCATTATGTCACAAACATTTGTTCTGGGGATCCAACTACTTGAATCCTCAAAAGAAACCTCATGGTTTACACCTTTTCCTTTCTCAGCTTCTCCCTTGAGAAACGGAACCATGCAAAACTGACAGCCATGTTTGTTCAAGTCTCAAACCAGAGCTCTGTCCTGCGTGTATACCCTCAAAAACTTTGCTTTTTTTGTGGGACTCTATTTGCCTTGACCTCAAATCTACCATGCTATTTTATTCTTTCACTCATTCATGCAGACACCAGAGTACCACTCTCTACCTGCTTAAGAAGTCCTCTTCTTGCCTTTTCTAAAAAAGAACCAGTAGAGGACTCTAATGCCATAAGAGGAAAAAAAGAAATCTTTTCCCTACCAGTCACTGAAAACCAGGGTATGACATTATGGTAGAATCAGAGAGCTGTCTATTCCAACAAAATTTAATAAACTAATCTCTAGGTACTTTTGTTTTTGTGACTTATGACAGAGCTGAGTCAAAATCAGAAAAATTCTGCCTAGAACTGCAAGATCATCAACAAACAATTTCATCCAAACTCAACACATCAACAGTAGCAACACGAAAAAAATTCTTGCTTATTACAAAAGGTACTCTGATGATCTGTGATGGTCACATTAAAATTAAAACAAACTAAAATATTTTATGGGAGAAGAAATTAACATATTTCCCCACTGTGAGACACTCCAAAAATGTATACAGAATTCAAAATCCCACTTTGCATCCGGTTTCTGATATGTACACACAACAGAAACAAAAATAAACAAGTTCAGAAGGAAGTTTGGAAGAAAAGACTCCAAGTTTGTAGCTGCAGTAGAGAGAAGTTCTTACATATTATGCATTTACTTACTCCCCAGGTCCTCCACAATAGCAGTAACACTGCTGGACGTTGGTTTTATGACCAGCATCCCACTCAAGGTCTGTTGCATTATATGGTAACGTTTGTTTCATGACTTGCAGTGCTTTGGCATTTGGTCCTTTCTTAAGTGCACCACCTCTCTGGGCCAGAACAGAAACATTAGTTTACAAAAACCAGTCATGTATTTCTGAAACTTTCAAAGCTTTTCATTTGATTGTAGAAAAGTTTTCATAACTTTCAAGTCAAATACTTTCAGGTGTATTTATGTTTTAATACTAGCATGTTTGTTTAAAAGTGTAACATTGTCAGTTTCTAAAAACAGCATTACTTCTCAACATGCAAAATTTGAGTTCAGATCAAAGATAAAAAAGAAATCACTGAAAAAAAAGCCAAATCTTTTTATTGTTTCAATTTCAAAAACAAAGATGCATGCAATACGAAATGTATTAACTTGTTTTTCTAGAAACACACCTTTGTTGTTGTTGCAAACACACACTGTCGGCAGAGCCATTTATCATCTGAATCAATCACGCTGGAATCAATATTTGGTGTGTGACACAGCTGATGGTAACCTGGATGAAAAATGAACAGCCAAACTGTTATTAAAATGACAAAAGCTTACACAGAATTAATATGTTGCCAAAAGCACATAACTGAATGCAACAATAAGGCATTATCCATAATTAAGTGCCAAAAACCTGAACAAAAAGATTGGTAACACATTCAAAATGGTCTTTTAAATTTTCTTAGTAGAAAAAAATAATTTTGACTTACAGAACAGGTGTTAGTCACTTTAACATGGATTATCATCTTTCACTGAGCTGTTAATAGCCACTAAGGGCTACAAAATTTAAGATCAGTTGAGCAGTCAGTCATAGCCGGGCAAATATCCTCCTTTGTGAAACAAATCAAAACATCTTTTAAAATGCAGTAAATAGAAAAAAAATCTAGTTACCTTGCCCACATTTATCACATATAACCATTTCATTTGGTGCTTCTGAATACTCTTCCTGACATATTGTACAGACCATTTCCCCACTCTCAGTGGCTCCTAGACAAAGATGAAATTGTGATTTTTTTTCAGATTATATCTGCAGTTGAAACACAGTTACCACATGTACAGCCTTCTTCATAATTTCACTTACAGATGCATGCATTGTAGAAACCCATTGTTACAGTGACAAACTTCTTAATAAGAACATATTCAGACATTTTGTACAGACTGTGCTATAAATATTTATATCACTGATAAGCTATCAGATATTTATATGCTTTATTGCCTACTGACTATGCAATCCATGGTTCCTCAACATCAACAATAAAAATCCAGTAACTGAATAAAGAATGCAAATTTAGGCTAAAAATACCTAAAAATAAATACTATCTGAGTTGGAAGGGACCCATAAGGGTCATCAACTTGAAATTTTCTCATACTCATTGATTAAATTTTGACTGTTAGGATAAATGAATCAGAGATTATAAACTAGTACTACACAGAAGCAGAACAGCATTTTTTACAAGCTTAAAGAAATAAAGCACTTGATTTTTTGCTATTACAAATCAAATACAAAGCTTTTCCTTTAAGTAGACAGTATTTAGCTTAAACATCAAGAATCAACAAGAGCCAGGGCAGATTTCCATTGTGTTTGTACAATGAGGAAATTATCATCCATGCTTCATTAGCATTAGATTATAAAAACATTAACTACTATTGAAATGTCTGAAAAGCAGTAAGGTATTATATGATGGGTGCCTCACTTGATAACTACACATTTCTTTATATCACATGAATACTCCAAAACCTGTAACGGTTTCTTATGTGTAACAGTTATGGTGTTCCTTTTAAGTGTCAAAACTCTGCACAAACATAAGATTCACTAAGCTTTCATTTCTTTCCATATTATGTCATTTCAACTGAAAATAGTATAAAGAATATAAACTTGGTGTAAATCAGGGCCTGAAATTTTCTCTTAAGGCAGAGAACTAATCCACCCCCATGCAAACAAACTCAAATGTGATTATTTTTGGAAGTCTTCTCCACCTCACACATGTGAAAACAGACAAACAAACAAAAGCCCAAAACAAAACAGTAACTTCAATGACAGTTGTTTGAAAATATTTTTTTCTTACTTGTTTAATTTTTGCTCCTGGTTCACATTAAATTATATCACTCTTTAGAATAAAAGAATATAATATAATAATCTTTTTTAAGATATAACAGTAATCTAAACAAATAGGATACCAAACAACAACTACTTCATGGAAGTTCTTGCCTGTTTGTATGTCCTTCCAGAGAACCCAGGATTTGGAACTGTCTTCAAATATAATGAAGCAGTTCTGTTTCAGTTTGTTTATCTGGAAGACAGAAATACAGTGGAAGCCATGAGTAAAAGCACCAAACAGGAGTAAAAGCACCAAACAGAAGACTGTATTTAATACTACATAAGTGAGACAGTAATACTGCAACTTTCAACAGTATGCGACACTTTAAGACTCCAGTGAAGTTAAAAAATGTGATTACCTTTTTGATAGTTCCAAGATAAAACAAGCCATCTGACCATCTAGCTAGGACATCCTGACCTTCCTCAAATTTACAAAGTGGCTTTTTGGCTTTCTGTCCATCATGTACCGACAGCTTGGCCAGAGACGCTGAGCTCTTATGGCTGCGACGTAAAGGAGACCGCTTATGGACCAGTGAGTTTCCCACCGCTGCGGAGTCTCTAAGGGAAGGCAAGCAGGAGAACAGGTAACCAGAACTGCGTTCAAGGAACTGTGCACTGGAGATACCAACACCACCAACTCCAGGGAACAAAAGACCCGCTTGTCTTTTGTAACTTTACACACCTTTAGTAGCAGTACCTCTGCTACTATGCAAGTGTACACCTTCTGAAAGGAACAAGTTTATAAAAGAGAAGAGTTCTGGGCAATCAACTGACGTAAATGAGGATGGGGATGCTCATCCCCAGCTCAGAGACTCTTCATAAAATCACCAGAAGCATTGAAAAACACATCAAAAACATTCAATACAGGATTACTTATGCAAAACTCAAATCACTGCCAGTTTTCTAAAATTCCAAGGAAGCTAAAAAGATCCCAAGCCAATTCTAACTGCATTACCTTGGCTGGGAGAGTACACCTTGGGCATTATGCTGGCTCAAGGTAAACGCTGAGGTACCTCCAACACAGAATCATGCAATGGCACTAAGCATAGCTGTAGAGCTTTCCAGCACAGGAAGAATTTCTACATGTTGAATTTCGTATGTAAAAAAAATTTTCCTTTCTGTTAGAGTAAGGGTGGAAAATAACAAGGAAGGAAAAACAACAGATCTTGCAACCTTTCTTCATACATGAAACCCAAAATTCTAAGTTATTTGTATCAAGAAGCATTTTTCCTCATATATTCCACAGCATATAGTCTATCTATATACAAGTATGGATATGCTTTTATGTCAGACTAGCTGTCAAACACTACACTTCAATTAGAGCAGTAAAATAGAGAAAATTATAAAACAGGACCACAGAGTGCACAAGGAAGAATTTCACAAGTAATACTCAGAATTTGAGACTATGCAATAAAGTTCCCATTTGTATATCCAAATGTATTTTCTCTAGAAACTACATGTTTGTATAACTAGGATGCAAACACAGTTAGGGATCAGGGAATTAAACAGGATACAGCCAATTGAAAAGCAGTTTCACCTCACTCAAGACATCTTAGGTACATTATCAGCACCAAAACCAGTTGAATTCATTTCAAAGCATGAACAAAAGCAGTAATTAGTGCCCCACAGAGTTTGAGAATTGCTATACAGATATTTGAAAAGTTGCTCTACAGCTTCAAACGGAAAGGAAATATCTCTCTAAAGAATTTACTACTCACAATATGACAATAAAACTAGAAATGGAATGGCTTAAAATACCACATTAAACAGTTTAAACCAAGAAGGTTAGGCACGAGAAAATCAGCTGCTTTAAGTATATTTATAATCTATGTGACATTTAACAATGACATGACAGTAAGAGCAGCTACAATGGGCCTCAGGCATCCTCATGCACAACTGGGTCACCAGTTTAAGTCCTGCTTGATCCCAAACACAAAAATATTCAGATGGGTGACCAGGAAGACCAGAGGAACAAAAAAATCCTTTGGCTTGTTTCACAGCTGACGCCTTATCACTTCATCTGACATCCTGCATCACCGCATCAGAAAATTTAACTGTCATTTTCCATCTTCTCTCTTCATGGTGTAAGTAACATTGGTCAGACCCACCATCCAGCCAGATTTCCCAGACAAAGAATCTTACCAATTCTGCTGCTTCTTACACAAAAGCTGATTCAAGTTACTGCTACTTTTCTTCAGCTCTACTCTAACCTCTGATAAATGAGACAGGATACATGCAGCATTCAAAATATGTTTACAATAACAGTAAAAGTGTGGCAGCCCAGGACTTACTTCTTGCTTTCTTGGCATTAACATCTGGTTTACCACTGGTTTGACAGAACTACCCTCAGAGAGGTTCAAAGACTTTCTTTCCAAATTTTTTCTAACATTTAAGACCCTAGAAAAAGCTAGATTAGCCTAGCTAGGCTAGCCTAGAAACAGGTAGCTATTCCTGCTACCAGGCAGCAATGTTTACTCTTCTTTTCCAGTACTTAAAAAAATATGAGATCTTATACCAAATACACAAAAAGACACAAATTCATTTATCACAAACGGTAAGATTGTCACTTTAAAAACAACTGTGAGCTTTATTTTTAAAAAAAAAAGGTCTTCAAAAGCATTATTTTAAGAACAAAAGTTTGTCTCACAACACCACTGAAATCACAACAAAAAAAAAAGTGTGCATCATTTTCTGGCACAAAACACTTAAATGAATCTATACATTCACTTATGCAACAACATAAATACACAATAGCAGCTTCAGACCCTGAAGAACCTTGATACCCAGAAAAGACGTGAGCCAATAAACCAGACACTTCTCTATTGTCCACATTGCTCTCTTTGTGAGTGATGGCAGTGCTGAAGTGACAACTAAACAGCTCATGAAGCAGCTCCTGCTGTGGCAGTTCATGGTTTATCTCAGACACTGAAAATAGGGTTGGTTATTACAATGGGCTGACAGTAACTTAACAGTTGCTTGCCACATGGATAGGAAGTTTCCCTCCAGGGAAACACTCTCTCAATGATTTTGACTGTGATTAAGTAGGAAGTCAACTGTTTTAACCAGTTGGCTTTAATGAACAGGATCTAAGTTACTTAAAGTAGGTGTCTCTGAAGTATCTTCCAGAACCACTGCACAAGAAATGCAGCACAGACCCATGTAAAAACCACATGCATAAAATGCCACTAACTTGCCCATCTGTCTTGTCACAGCTCTAACTGCTGTAGTGGAATGCCAAAAAATCACACCTACCATTAAAATAAAGCTTTTGTTGGAAATTTAAATGCAAACTGAATTTTAAAATTGGCAAGCAAGAAGGTTTAAGTTCCACATTTTCCAGCACCTGGCTTTCCAGTCTTCCTTAAAGTTAGTTTCATAGCACCCTCCTAACATATGGTTACAAACAAAATTAGTGACATTGAAATAACAATTTCCCCACCATCTTAAATACTTCTCTCCAAGAACTTATAACTGCACAATATCCATCAGATGCAGTTTTTTTCAAAAAATCTTATACAATATAAAGATTGACATTATCTCATTGAACTTTCACAACCAAGCTACACTGTATGTCATACAGTATATATGGCTATACATCTATTACTCAATGTTAAGTATGCTGTGCTGTACTCTTATTCTAGCACTTAAAATGCAAAAACAAATGAAGTACTTACATACCCATGCAATCTTTCAGAAGTTAGTGGTGGCAGTCAGTAAAATGTATCTGCACACTGATATATGTTTGAAGATAGAAATGCACTTCCACCTTTTACTGAGAAGTTGATGTAATGAAGAACTGAAAATGCTCACTGATTTTCACCTTGGAGCTTAGACCATAGCCACAGATACCCTCAAGCAAGACAGGCATATGGATACCTTCCATTCACCTACTAATGCAACATATTATAAACTAATGAATTAGTTTATAATATGTTGCAGAAGAGGAGAGTATTGTCATTGCCAACAGGAATGGCAAACTTCCTCCCAAAGTCAACTACCTAAATCAGTCTGATTTACGAACCACAAGCAGTTACTGTGCCTAGCACTGTATTTATCAAAATCAGATTTATTAGTTTTGACTCACTTGTAACTCTAATCTCTTTATCGGCAGTTAGAAAATGT
This sequence comes from Haemorhous mexicanus, assembly GCF_027477595.1. NCBI lineage: Eukaryota > Metazoa > Chordata > Aves > Passeriformes > Fringillidae > Haemorhous > Haemorhous mexicanus. Next base: position 17,066,687 of record NC_082349.1, on the reverse strand, counting down.
TGGTGTTTACTTGGTACCTCTACAGCTATTCTACAGAAGGAAGAAGTGGAAAAGCTGGGGGAAAAAGATGTGAAGAGGCTGGAGGATTAAAAAGACTGAGCATTCTTGTTTCCAAGTGTCTTTTTATTAAAATCATTCATACTCCTGTACTCCTTCAGTCTCAACAACTGCTGTGAAAAGACTTCTGTTAAGAAAAACTCCCTTGATGGTGGTTGGTTCTTTTGGTTTTTTTTTTTACCCAGCCATCTCAGTTCACTGATCTGTTTAACAGAATGGTTTGTAAGCACAACTGAATAAATGCAATCAATCAACTTGGGACACAAACTCCCTCAGCTGGCACTGCCAGACTGCATGACTGAACTACTCAGGTTCACTAAGAACCCATGCAATTTCAGGAAACTTTTCGAGAAGAGCTGCCAGATTCATAAATGCTGCAACAGTAACAGATGATAGCTACCCTATGAGAACAGATAGTTTTTGGAAGCACTAAAGATACTAAGTTTTAACAACAAAGTGCCCAAGAACATTAAGAGAAAATTTTAAACCACTGAGAAAACTCAAAGTGGGACAAACAGCTCATTTATTCCTAGTAAATACAAATTACAGTGAAGGTATGATTACTTTAAAAGATTTATCAGAAGAGAATTCAGATAGAAATCACACACAGAGCATTGAACTAAGACAGCCCACAGAGGTTTAGGATCTATCTCAAAAGCGGAAAGGCGGTATCCCACAGGAAAGGAAAATATA